>NC_141993.1:83192424-83802424 GCF_049901715.1 Pseudonaja textilis
ACTGGAAAAAAGTGACTTATGGCCATTTTTGACATGTATGTCCACTGCAGCATCCCGACAGTCACGTGATCAAAATTCAGATGCTTGGTAACTGGGTCATATTTATGACGGCTGCAGGGGTCACATGATCCCCTTTTGTGACCTTCTGACAAGCAAAGCCAAGACTCACTGAACAACCTTGGTTCTAACTTAATCATAGCACTGATTCACTTAACAACTGTGGTAAGAAAGCTCGTCAAAATGGGGTAAAAACTCACTTAACAGATGTCTCCTTAGCAACAGAAATTTTGGGCTCAATTGTGGTCATAAGTCAAGGCCTATTGTGATGACCCGTAGTGTCACAAAAATAACACAAAAACTAAAACATGAATCGAGGTCTTGTAATGCCTTCAACTTAACCTCGCTGTTTTATTAGTCACAGTTTAAATTCAAAAAGTAGATAATGAAGCAAAAGGAAACCAAAACAAACCGCTTTGACTAGAGTTCCAGGGCAAACCAAGATAATTAATCACACATTCCAGGAAGATAACCAGGGAGAATCCATGGGAAGAACGCCAACAAAGATAAACCTCATCCAAAGAAAGCACTGATTTGACTCCAGCGTCTGTGAACATGCAGTTCCAAACTCTTATACAGAGCTCACAGCTGCAACCCATGAGGAGGATCATAGCCCTTCCTCCTGAGTAGACCATGCTTTTCCCTGATCCTGTCCTCCCTGCGGATGGAGAGGGGATGGGCCTGGATCCTCCTCTGATTGCTCAGCCAGCCTCTGCCCTTCCCCAGCCTCCTCTGCCACCTCTGGAGCCACACTTCCACTCCCTGTTGGCTGTTCCTTCTCTTCCTCAGAGTCATTCTCCACCAGGGGCATGGCACCTACCAGTAATTACAGGTTTATAAGAATTATAAGAATTAACACAAAGGCTAGGCCCACCCTTCACAAAAACGCAACTCAAATGTTTTAAACACCTTATCAGATTTCTATGTTACCTAAATCATTTACTCTTGGGCTCTGATGAAGTATTCTGCATCATGGACGTAAGTTCTGAGATGTTGTTGCTGCCTGTGGTCAAGGGGAGGATTCAGATAAGAACTAAAGCATTCAAGGGAACAGAGAACCCAGGAACCTCATTAGAACTCTGTCAGCTATAACCAGCCTTTTGAATTCAGCTCAGAAATCCACCAGCAGCTAAACAGTGCTACAGGTAGTCCTCAACTTACAACAGTTAGACTTACAAGACCTCAGAAGGATAGAAAGTTGAGTTAACCTCGAGTTGATCAAGATCAAACTTCTGGCAGTGTACAGAATTAGCTTGCAATACCACATTCTAACCACTGCATCACCATGGCTCTTATGATGTTGAACATAGTTATCCCAGTCACCAAATCATAGAAACATAAGAGCTGGAGGTCTTGGAGTTGGAAGGGACCTTGAGGGGGTCTTCTAGTCCAACCCCTTTCCCAAGGCAGGAGTCTTTATACCATCCTGGACAAATGGTTATCCAATCTTTTCTTGAAAACCTTAAGTGATAGAGCACCCATACTTCTGGGAGGTAACCTGTTCTATTGATTAATTACCATCCTTTGATTCTGTTAATGTATTTTTTGTTTTGAGCTATTCACCCCTTGAGAATTATGAGCCATACATTCATTATATCTAAGGCATCTCTACATTTACATCTATTTTTATGACTAAAACATATGAAGAAAAGTTGCTCAAATTGGGTATGTCTAGTCTAGAGAAAAGAGGAACCAGGAGTGACATGATAGCAGTCTTCCAATATTTGAGGGGCTGCCACAAAGAAGAAGGAGTCCAGCTATTTTCCAAAGCTACCAGAAGGCAAGTTAAGAAGCAATGGGTGGGAACTAATCAAGGAGAGAAGCAACCCGGAACTAAGGAGAAGTTTTCTGACAGTGAGAACAGTAGAACAGCTTTTCTTTAGAAGTTGTGTGTGCTCCAACACTGGAAGTTTTTGAGAAGCGATTGGACAGCAATTTGTCCAGAATGCTTGAGCAGCAGGTTGGATTTTATGTAGAAGTTCTCCAAGGTCACTCTGTTAACACCGAGTTATCTAATTCAGTGTTCCTCAAATTTGGCAACCTTAAGACGTGTGGACTCTTAAAGTTGCCAAGTTGATGATCTAACTCATCATAGTTGTTAAGCAAACCACGGGGTCTTTAAACTAACCACGTTAAGCAAATCCAGCATATCTAGTGGGTGTTCTTTGCCATTTCCTGCCAGAATCACATGACAATCAGATGGACGGCATATAAATTCAATAAATGAAATAACATCCTGCAACAAATTGTGGTCACATGTTTAGGAACTGCCTATCTCCCTTGCAGAGGGACTCTGGGTAGTGTAGAAATAAAATCACACACTTTAAAATGAAACAGCTTTATTATTAAATGGGTGTGGAATTACCATATTGTCTGCATTCAGTTTGGTTTTAAATACATTTAAAGTTTTGCTCTGACTGGCCTTACTTCTTTTCTTATACATGCACCATTCACCGAATGCCATTCCAAAGAGTGATGCTGAGCTCTCTCTAAAGTCTAAATAAATGATGGGCATCCTGATTTTTCAGGTTCTTTTGACCTTGTATCTCCATCTTTAGAAATTTTATTTTGAACTAGGTGAGATCTAGTTTTGTCCAAAGAATTCAAGTGTCAGACCCTCAAAGCCATATCATCACCATTTTCAATATCCTATCCTCATTGTCCTTTCCTGGAGGAGCAATACACATCCGCCCCCTTTTTATTAGTTTACTAGCCCTATACCCGTGCTTCATTATGAAACTGTGTGATCGGGCTTAGTTTTTGGGGAGGAAAATAAGGGGAGGGGTGGAATTCTGCCTCTGCCTACCACTATCCATTGGTGTTTCTCCGGCTAGCATCCTGTCAGCGTGTGAGAGATTTGAGGGCTCCTGGGAAACTGAAATAGTATTGAGCAAGAAGGAGACAGCAAGGAGCCTGGGCGTGGCTTAGCTCAACTGTTCTGTACTAAAGCTGCTTGGTGCTGTGAAACTGAAACTGAAACTCCTCTGCTTCTGTTTGTGTTTTGCATTTGTAACAGATTTCTTTTCAGGTGGGGAGGGGGAGTAGAACTCCTTAGCATCAGAGCGTGTTAATAATAGTATACGGAATACTAATGCTCTGATGGTCATTTCCAAAAATCCTTTCTTAGTGAGCACCTAGAAGCCAAGAGGAACATACGTGCCAAATTTCAAGTTTGCAGGCATTTACAGTTCTGGAGATTTTGTAATGATGTGTGAGTGGTATTCCGCTTTTTTATATAGAGAGAAGATAAATAAAATACACAAATAAAAATACAAAAAAATACAAAAAGAAAATAATAGGAAAAATAGGGGAGGGAAAAGAGAAGGGAAAATTGTAGAAAAGGAAAAAAAAGGGGGGGGGGGGTGTTGATGGCCGATGCCCTTCAGTGCAGTAGAACAAGGCATTAACACCAAACATCAACTTTTTACATTTACATCATCGTTTAAATTAGGCGTTTCTGTAACAACTAATCTATCTAATTGGTAAAGCTCAAAATCGAAGTTTCTTTTTTTTTTTCCACCTCAAGCACAAAGTCCAGGTGTGGCTTCCAAGTAGAAACAAAAGTAATTGTGTTTTTTTCCTTTAATCAATCAGTTTGGCCATAAATGCTAACTCGGTCCACTTCTGCAGCCATTCGTCCATTGTGTGAATCCAAGTGTCCTTCCATTTTTGTGCATAAAGTAATCTACTTAAAAAAAAAAAATCTAATGTGCAACATGCTGGGTCATTGCTTGACGCTGCTGTTTTTCCAAATAGCATAAATCCAGGAAGATAGGAATGGCGAATCTCTAGTTCTGCTGCGATAATGTGGAATAAAATGCTTTTCACACTAAGGAAACTACACGAAAAGGCTTAATAAATGTAAATAGTGTCAAGCATATACAGGTAACTCCTTGACTGATGACTACAACTGAACCCTAAATTTTCATTGCTAAGCGAGACATATGTTAAATGAGTTGTGCCCCGTTTATAACTTTTCTTAGGTGGTTAAGTGACTCTGGCTTCCTCATTGACTTTGCTTGTTGCAGAAGGTTGCAAAAGGTGATCACAGGACCCAGGGACACCGCAACCATCATAAAAACATGCGAGTTTACAAACATCCAAATTTTGATCACGTGATCATGGAGGTGTTGCAACAGTCCTTAAGTGTGAACGCTGGCCAGAAGTCATTTTTTCAGTGCCGTTGTAACTTTTACAGACCCATCACATCCTGTACATAAACTGTTTCAACTCCTACCCTCAAAATGAGGCTATAGAGCATTGCACACAACAAACAACTAGGCACAAGGGGACACAAGTTTTTCCCCCAAACACTATCACTCTGCTAAACAAATAATTTCCTCAACACTGTCCAATTATTACAAAGTCTGCACTACTATTACTATTAATCTTCTCATCACTCCTTATCACCCATCCCCTCCCACTTGTGACTATATAACTTTTTTGCTAGTATCCTATTTTTATTGACTGTTTCCTAGTATGATTTGATTGCTTATTGTACCCTGTGACTATCATTAAGTGTTGTACCTGATGATTCTTGACGAATGTATCTTTTATGTACACTGAGAGCATTTGCACCAAGACAAATTCCTCATGTGTCCAATCATACTTGGCAAATAAAGAATTCTATTCTACTCTATTCTATTGAACAGCCACTAAATGAAAAATTGTAAGTCACAGTCTACCTGTAACATAAATATTAGCCATTTTGAGTGAACGAAAGACATCCAATCTTTTGTTTTGGTGTTAAAAGCAAGGCACAGTGGCAGTCGCTTTACCTGAGAAATGGAGTGTGAAGAACTGGAGTTGTGTATTAGTGCAACACTGTTGACCATAGGTTCGGCAAGCTGCTGGAGTTATTTGAAAACGTTCCCACTTTAGGGATTAGGTGGACACACAGTCACTGTCCAACTTATCCCAATTGTTCTGATACAGATGGAAGGCTCTTCAGTATCTATTACAGATGCCTGCAGTTGCTTGATCGTGCTAAAACTGCACCTGCGAGCAATTTCTGTATGACATCTATGATGCATCAGAAGACTAAGGAAGTCTAAACAACTTGCAGAACTATGGATGTTATTCTTTTGATTTGGATATAAGATTGAAATAGAGATATGGTCATCGCTTTCAGATGTTTCCAGGTTAATTTAAATTACCATCTGAAGAAATAGCAAAATATCAGTAAATTTAATGACAGTTTAAAAAATAAAAATAAATTTGTTCCTGCCTTTGGCATGAAAGCCAGCTGGGTGACTTTGGACCAGTCACTCTCCCAGCCCAACTCACCTCATAGGGTCATTGTGAGGAAAATTTGGGGAGGATGGGGTATGATGTATCTTCATTGCCTTGAGTTATTTATAAAATCATGAAAGTGGAATTACAAAAAACTCCTTTATAATAATGAGAAATTGATAAATTCCCCCCATCTCTTGTGGGGAAGCAATGATGTTCATTTATCCATGCCTGCACCTGTATTGATATAATAATTTAGGAGAACTGAAGTGACCAAAAAACAAACAAACCCCCAAATCCTATAAGCCACAGTTGGAACAGTCCCAAAATGTTGGGACTATTTACACCTTGTCTCAAAAGAACAACTCTATGGCCTTCAAATGAAAAGCAAGATAGGAATAATTGCATTTCCATCCATCTGAAGCGCTGTGGATTATGAAGATTATCGTGTTTAAATATTTTTTGGTTTCGGTTTTTGAGGCAAACATCAACCTGGAAGAAATCTCAGGAATAAGAAATGTTTATATCTCTTGTCAGAATGAGGTTTGCTAGCCCTCTTGGGTTGTCCCAAAGGGGCTATCATTATAACAAGGAACTGTTTGCAGTAATAAGTGGCAGTATTGACAGACTTCCCAGCCATTTGCTCAAGAGAGCCGGTGTTAACTCTATCAAATCCTAATATTTTAAGACTGCTGATCTCCGCACCCCAGAGACCTGACTACAAGAGGCCTTGCCAAGGTTTGCACAAGCTTCCCCTAGCTCATTACTCCAAACTCTCCAAGTTGAAATGCTACATTTAAAATGCTGAGTTTTTTAAAAAAGGTAACCACGAGATGCCTAACAATGATAATGTGCATCGTCAACTGAAATGTCTTTCTGGACCATTTTTTTGTGTGTGTGAGAGACAGAGAAGGAATCTTTATTGCAGTCTATGAAATTACATTTTTAAAAACCCATGTTATTGAGAATTCTCTGCATGTCACAATAGAGGCGAAGGCATTAATCTTAAACAGATACTTGAATGCAGCCATATTGATTTAAATGACTTGTTCAATAAAGTATCATAGAGGTGAACTATAAAACATTTCTCTAGAGGGGCAGAGGGGGAGAGAAAACTACTGAAGTGTGCCCTTACAATGAACTAATGACCTAAAGATCTGTCTCCAGGGCAGTTTTTAGCTTACCTTGGGGTCATCTAGTTTGGTCTAGTGGTTAAGGCACCAGGCTAGAAAGCAGAAGACCGTGAGTTCAAGTCTTGCCTTAGCCATGAATGTCAGCTGGGTTACTTTGGGCCAGTCCCTCATCCTCAGCCTAATCCATTTCATAGGGTTGTTGTCTGGAAAATAGAAGAAGGAAGGTGTGTTAGATACGTTCTCTGCCTTGAGCTATTTGTGAAGGTAATGAAAGCAGGATATGAATGAATGAAAGAATAAAAGAAATGAATGAGGGAGACATTCAAAAAATTGTACAATCAAAGCTCATCCTTTTTTATATATGTGATGCTCATATGATATGCATTGCCTTCAATCGTGGTTTCATACGGTGGCAAAGGAGACTTTATTACTTTTTATTATTTTATTATCTATTTAATAACTGCTCTTCCTTTTATCAGTGTAAGATAATTTACATTTCATCAAACCAACCGCTGGCATCTGGTGGACATATATCTTCCCAAGTATACATAACTATCTCTTTTTCATCACAGTCCAGGGAGATAGATCTAAAATTCTTCCTAAGTAGATACATTCCAAAAGTTAGGAATATTTATTTACATAAATTAAACATTGATTTGTATCTACATTCCTCAATCCAAATCATATAAACAATATGGTCCATGCAGACTGGGGAATTCTGGGAGTTGAAGACCACACATCTTAACATTGCCAAAGTTGAGAAATATTGGCATATGGTTGAGTGAATTTTACATTGCCAGGGACCTCAAAGAGGTAAAAATGCAGGCTATCAAAACATTCCTTAACTAACTTGAGACAATGTGTTTTGAGAAACAAAATATTTACAATTAAGTTATTCACCAGCTCAGGCAATTGAGTATATTTGACTACATTTATTTCACAGAACACAGTTGAATTCTGGGGGGGAAAGGGGGCTTATGGATAGATTCTTGCCTTCTCTTTCTGTTCTGCATCATTTCTGATAATTCATAGACCTTCCCTTCTATGTTTGTATCTCTTGTTAGGCAAATAGCAACCATTTGCCATAGGAATAATTTAAAACCGACAAAAATGGTGGAAGATAATACTTTAAAAATTAAGTATTCTGCAAAGTAGGGGAATGAGAGGCTTTTACAAAAGAAATACTAGGAACATAATCTCTGTCCCAGAGGAATTACCTGATTGTAATTTTACCCTTCATAATTTTGCACCACTACATTCAGATTTAATGAAAATCTTTACTAAATACCTGCGCTCTAAAGATATTAGAAATGCAGAAACACACAATGTAAATGCCTACTGCTCTTGTGACTTCTACTCTGTAGAAGGGCCCCACTGAAGACCCATATCAATAGACATAATTTGGCCTTCTGGTTATTATACCGTTGCAGATATGTTATATCTAGCTCTTCATACTTAGGCAGAGAGAATCTTTTACCCAGCTCACATCTAACCAACAGGGAGTACCTTAATGGATAATCAAACAGAGTGCTAAGCAGAGATAGAGTAGCAGCTCACTGGATTTCAATGTCAAACGGTCTTTGCATTTGCCAATACTTTATACCCAAATGTAAGTCACTAGAAGCAGTGTTTGTGTAAATCAGGCATTTAAAAACATTATTCACTGAACCTCCATTGAAAAAGTATAAGAATTATTCATGAGAATTAGAAGTTGACAATAGGAAGAAATACTTCTTGAAGTCATCTGGCTTCTGATTTATTTGTTTTAAGTCAGCCTGGTTGCGTTCTGCTGCTTCTCTGTTGCTTGTGGCTTTAAATCATTTTCATTTTAAGTACTTTAATTAGGTTTCCCCTTTATTGATTTAATAAGGTACTACGTTGTTCCAGACATAACATTTCATGGCATGTAAATTTATTTCTACTCTAATAACTTCCTCAACTGGAATATACTTGGACAACACAATTGTATGGTTTTAATATTGCTCAGGAACCTGGAAAGATTGTAAGTCTATGGTTGACTGGTTGGTTGGTTTCTATTTCTTCCCCTTTTTGCTGGACATCAAAACATGACTTTGTTAAATCAGTTAGTCTTTGGAGTAGGAGTTTTTGTTTTTTTTTAAAAAAAATAGAATCAGAATGGGTCACATATCCCCCCTTCCTTTTTATTTGTAGCTACAAACATTAAATTGTTATTAGCTGCGTACATTTACATGATCCTTTAAAGCATTCAGATGTGCTGTTTTAGAACATGTAAATTTGTTATACTCCTTTGAGAAATGTCTATACTGTACGTTCCCTATTATGTTCTCTCCCTCTCCCCTCCCTCCCTCTCCCCTCCCTCTCTCTCTCTGGATACAGAATAACAGAGTTGGAAGGGATCTTGTAGGTCATCTAATTCAACCTCCTGCTCAAGCAAGAGACCCTATACTGTTTCTGACAAGTGGCTGTCCAAGTGTCAAGGCCTCCAGCGATTCCACAACTTCTGGAGGCAAGCTGTTCCACTATCAGGAAATTTCTCCTTATTTCTAGGTTGATCAATTTCCATCCATTATTCCTTGTATGGCTTTCAGGTGCTTTGGAAAATAGCTTGACCCCTTCCTCCTCTCTGTGGCAGCCCCTCAAATATTGGAACACTGTTATCATGTCTCCCCTGGTCCTTCTCTTCCCTAGACTAGCCAGGCCCAGTTCTTGCCACTGTTCTGCATATATTTTAGCCTCCAGTGCCCTAATCATCCTTGTTGCTCTTCTCTGCACTCTGTCTCAACATCTTTTTTATAGTGTGGTGACCAAAAATGGGTGCAGTACTCTGATGGGGTCTTATTAAGACTTTATAGAGTGGTATTAGTACCTCACCAATTTAGAATTGCATTGGCTTTTTTGGCTGCTGTCGCACACTGGTGGCTCATATTTAATTGATTGTCAACTAGGACTTCAAGATCTCTCTCACTGTTACTGCTATTGAATGAGGTTTGTATGTGTGCATAGCGTGCTGTAAAACAAAAGGCCTTCATAAACTGAAATAATTGGGATCTTTGAGCTGATCTTATGAATAGAATAGAATAGAATAGAATAGAGTAGAGTAGTAGAGTAGAGTAGAGTAGAGTAGAGTAGAGTAGAATAGAATAGAATAGAATAGAATAGAATAGAATAGAATAGAATAGAATAGAATAGAATAGAAATGAAATACTTTATTGGCCAAGTGTGATTGGACACACAAGAATTTGTCTTGGTGTAAATACTCTCAGTATACATACTCAGTATACATACATTCATCAGGAGTCGAGAATCATATGGTACGACACTTAATGATAGTCATAGGGTACAATAAGCAATCAAATCATACTAGGAAACAGTCAGTAAAAAGTGTAAGGATACAAGCAACAAAGTTACGGTCATACAGTCACAAGTGAGAGGGGATGGGTGATAAGGAGTGATGAGAAGATTAGTAGTACAGATTTTGTAATAGTTGAACAATGTTGAGGGAATTATTTGTTTAGCATGAAAATGTCGTATTACTGCTTTTGCATAGTTCCATCCCACATATGACTAATGACTCAATAGAATTATGTGGATGAACATAATAATAATAACCACCACTGTGCCTTAGTCTGATATTAATTCTACTTTTCACAATATCCATCTTTTTGTATGTCAACAGGAGAGATAGGAGATGAACCTGTAAGCAACAGCAATGATATTTTCCAATGAATCTTTGAGGTAGCCCAAAGGTGGAGTGGATATTATTTTTTATTTTTTTTAAAAAAAAATATTTAATTTTATCTGAGTAATTATGGGTATATGATCTTTATCACGTAGTTATAGATGAACAGTCATATGTGCTTGTCTGTGTCTATGATGAGTTGCAAAATATGGATCTAGGGTCTAACACCTTTTGTCAGTGAGTTCTTAAAAGAACTGTTGTAATATAATTGCTGCTTCTGTAATTTTTGACCGTCAGAGATGCAATATCCGATTTGATCACTATGGGTGTAGACCAGGGGTATCAAACTCAATTTCACTGAGGGCCGCATCAGGGATTTGTTTGATCTCGTGTGTGTGTGTGTGTAGTCAGGATGGGCCTGGCCAGCTCGATGTCACTCATGTCGGGGGTGCCTATGGGGGCCCAAGTGCTCTGCCAGTGAAAATGGGCTCCCAAGGCCTCCTGCATCCTCTGCCAGTGAAAACGGAGCTCTCCTGAACCCCATTTCCCCTAGTAAAGGGTTGTAAGAGGCCATCACTGCTGGAAATGGAGCTCAAGAGACGATTTTCGTTGGCAGAGACACCATGGGCTGGTTCCTCACTGTTTCCAGGATGGGCCCATGGGCCAGATCTGAGCACCCCGTGGCCCAGATCCGGTCCCCAGGCCTTGAGTTTGACACCCTGGTATAGACTTTTAGCTGCTTTGTTAGAGTAGAACATTGCCCGGTCTATCAAGCATACCCCGTGCTTACATTCACAAAAATGTAGATTTCTGTGTCAATGCCAGATTCCTAACTTAGTTTTGATTTGAGTTCCTTTAGGACCAGGTCATAGCAACATCAACATTTCTGATCAACATGGTCAAATTCATATTAATTTTGTCTTAACTGAACCCTGTTGAGGTCAGATACGTATTGTGTGAGAAAAGTATTTTGATAAGAAGTTGTATCACCTAAAGGGGAAGAAACAAATTATAGGCTTTCTCGAAAAAGTCAAATGTGGTGCATTACAATTTGTTTTCACAACTGGTGTTTTGGAACTGCTATCATTTTCTTTACATAAATTACAATTAAAGCTTGATTACCTGTGAGCGTTATTGTCTCTGAATAAACATGTAGGGGTAGTTTTTTTCCTTTAAAATGTTTCTCTTTTTTTGGTAGATTTTGCAGGAAAAGAAAACAACATTTCTTTGAATGAGTTGTACTGATTTTTTTTTTTTTTGCATAGAAGATTATTTATTGCAGCCAACGTGTTGACACGCTATAAACTGTTTCTTTTTTTCCCTTTTTTAAAAAGACTAATAAGGTTAATTGTCATATGAACCCTCCCTCTGTAGTTTGCAATCTGCAAGCTTTGATTGTTTCTCCTGAGGAAATTCTGCCCAGATGGCATTTTCCTCAAGGCCCTGACCCACCCGGGGCCTGCGGAGATGGAGAACAAGGTGCTTCTCCACAGACTAATTAATTTACTATTATAGCACCTGTTCCTGAATAGATAGAGCTGGAAAGGAAAACAGTCCCTTGGCACAGTGGTAGATTCACTGGTAAATGGATTTGAGCTGATTATATTAAGCCAACACTTTGATCATCTAAAGGCATTAAGATGGCAATATGTTTTTGCTGGCTGTTGCCTTCCATATGAGTGTTGTTTGTATAATTAGAAGTGATCAGTAAGGGGGTAGAAGACTCCAGTAAATAGCTTTTAAAAAAAAAAACTATGCCAAATTGAAAATAATTTCCTTGGCTTCGTAAAATGCATGCATGTTTCACAGTTACTGCACATGTAATGATGCCCTTTTGGAAATTCTAGTTCTAGGTGTCGTTCCCAAAACCTATTCAGCTGAGTTCACCTTCCATTCGTGAATGTTTGTTTCTTTTGTAAAAGTTCCTGTTTGTTTGATGGACATTTTGCAGTGATGCTCATAGAAGCTGGCAGTGAAATGTCCTTAGTGCCTTCAGTGGAAATAGACTCTTAGCACTTCTTATTGCTAAGAGTTGTCCTTCAACATTGCAAATATACATTTATGGCCTCATTTACTTAAATGACTTAATGAAAGAGTTGCTTATAGATATGAATGGGATAGTACAATTAAGCACCTAGAACATAAGAGTTAGTCCAATTTCTAGTCCAACCGTCTGCTCAAGCATGAGACTCTATGCCATTTCAGCCAAATGGCTGTCCAGTCTCTCCTGAAAGGCCTTCAGTGATGGAGCAACCATAACCTTTTAAGGCAAGTTGTTCCACTGGTTGATTGTTGTCACTGTCAGGAAATTTTTCCCCAGTTATCCTTGACTTTACAACCCTAATGGAGACTGTCCATTAAAGTCATAAATCATGATAATTACGAAGAGACGGTCAATTATGTTTGTAAATCCTGATGTTTCCGTCCCCATTTTTATTTTATTGTATTTACTTATTTTATTTGTTTGTCAAACATGTACAGGATAATAAGTATAAGTATGAACATAAACATAGGAAGTAAATACAGATAAATGGGGACAGTAAGACAGGGCACGCTGGTGCACTTATGCACGCTCCCTTTAAGGATCTCTTAGGAATGGGGTGAGGTCCATGGTAGACGGTTTGAGAATGAAGCTGTGAGGGGTTGAGGCTGTAACAATGGAGTCAGGTAGAGAATTCCAGGCGTTGACCATTCTGTTGCTGAAGCCATATTTTCTGCAATCGAGTTTGAAGCGGTTTGCCTTGAGTTCATATTGATTGTTTGCCCGTGTATTATTGTGGTGGAAGCTGAAGAAGTTGTTGATGTTCTGATGTGGTGTTCATTAAATGAACCAATTGTTCATTCTTGGCTGGTTTTGCCAAAAACCAGAAACAAATGCCAGTTTTCACTAAAAATGTCTTAGGATGCTGTCATGTGATTGTTACACGTCACAGACAACTGTAAATGTGCCCGAAGTGCTGAGTGACCAAAATGCAGTCACATGACCTGTGTGTCTGTGTGGGAGAGGGTGGCCTCAGAATTTCAGAACCGAGTCATAAGCATCCCTGGGGAAAATCATAACTTGGAATGGTATCTAAGCAACCAGTCGTAATTCAAGGACTACCTGTAGTTTACCTATCCTACCTATCCTTGGTTAAAACATTTGTGTAAAAGTCATACATCCATATTTACATAGATGTATAATGTTTCTTTTCTCTTTCTCTTCTTTTATTAAATAAAAAAAATTCAACCAAAGGCTTTATAGAGTCCAGGGGTGTCAAAATCGATTTCATTGAGGGCCACGTCAGGGTTGTGTTTGACCTTGGGGGACTGGGGTGCGTGTGGCCAGGGTGGGCGTGGCCAGCTTGATGTCACTTATGTTAGGGGTGCCTGTGGCGGCCCAAGCACTCTGCCAGTGAAAACGGGCTCCTGTTTTCAGCTGCGATGGCCTCCTGCAACCCTATGGCAGTGAAAATGGAGCTTGGGAGGGCTGCAACTTTCGCTGGCAGAGGCACTGTGGGCCGGTCCTTCACTGTTTCCAGGGCAGCCTCGCAGGCTAGATCTAAGCACCCTATGGGCCAGATCCGGGCCCCGGGCCTTGAGTTTTATACATGTTATTGTTGATTTCTGCATCCTGTGTTTCTTTTAACATAGCCTCATGTGTACATACAATAAGCCACAAATTATAATTTACCATTCGTAATGGCTGGAATCGCATATCCCCCTAAGTCAGAACCAAGCTGATCTTGTGATCGGTTAAAATGATACAGGAACCTGTTCCTTTCTGGTAAACCTTGGAATTTGTCATTCTGTTTAATTAGAAATGCAGGGTTTTTTTTGGTCTGAGTTTACTTTGCCACACACTTACCTCTCCATGGGGGGAAAAAAGGCTCCTGGCAATATCTAATGTTAGCTGAGTGCTAAGAATTCACTTAGCTTCATTTCAGTACAAGCTTTTGCAGACTGCTGTGGAACTGTACAATTAGATTTTATTTTTAATGTGCCAAAATTACAGTCAGCTCGGGACAACTCTTGTGAAAGGCGTGACACCCAACTGATGTAAACAGGATTCTGCCGAACAGCCCTGCTTCACCCGTTTATCTGTGTATCTTCATTTAGACCCCTGCATTTGATTTAATCACACCTTTGGGAAGTAAACAGTTAATATCTCTTTGCAGCAAGAAAAGATAACCTCTTGGAATGAGACCTGAGCAAGAAAGCAGGTTTCAATTAAAGATTGATCGAAGAGTAGCAGGCAGTAGCAAATCACTGTGTAAACAATGCCTGATTGTAAATGGATTTACGATGTGTTAATCTGCACTCACTTTCACTTCATTGCTGTTTGAATTTCCCCAAAGGATTAGGTGCCATTTTATTGGGTTTACATGATGACAGTAATGTTATTTCCTTTTTCAAATGAATACTGTTAGGGGTTTTTCCTCCCTTTCATATTTATTTAAGAGTACAAGAGACTTCCAGCTTTAAAATAACATTGATTGACATAATAGTATATTGGTTAAAACTACTTTTAATTAAAGTCTTGTTGGATTGTGCTGGCCTTGTTCCTCCTCCCATTGGAAGGCTAGAGAATAATTTACCTAACATTTTACTAGACAAACTGCTTTTTTTTTTTTTGCCAGCATTCAAACCCGCAAGCAATTTCATCCTACTTACAAGTAGAGAATTTTTTTAAAAAAAGATTCAAAGTTTACACGGTTGGACTTTATGATTTGAACATTTGGAAAACAAAGGATATATTTGGTGTTTTGGTGGTGGGACCTCTACAGTTAAAAAAAAAACCACCCATGTTTGAGAAAGAAATTTTGAACTAAATGTAAAACATACAAATGAACCACTTACATTACTAAATTGAAATGATTGACAGGAATCCAACAGTTTAAGAACCAAAGCATCCTTTCCATTCAATGCATAACCCAAGACATAGAAAAAAATTTATATTACTGCCCACAGTATAACACCAACAGAATGTTTTAAAAATTGAATTGAGGTTCATTAAAACAAGAACCCAAAAATCTAAAATGGCCGGTTTCCTCAAAGAAAAACTCTTCTAGAAGGTTTCTGATGAAGAACAGATGGTTCAAAATCTCAACTCTGTTCATATGCTTTCGTATCCCAGATAGGTGCAATTTTAAGCGTTGATAGATGATGGAAAAGTGCCCCAAAGCTGATCTCAGTAAGTGGTAAGATGACATAAAAAGTTCACTATGTATACTATGAACAATTTTTCTTCTCACTAGAGCCAAATGGATCAAGATAGTTCTAGATCCCAATCACCAAGGAAAACAAACAAACGTTCAATCCATCCTTGCCAAATCATGTATAATCTTACAAATTTATATGATGTCCTTCCTTCCTTTATTTACATTTTTATCTTGGTAGTCCAGAGTAGATCAATTCCTAGTATAGATTTCCCCCGCTGTCTCTCAGTCATTCTCATTGTCCTCGTTTATATCATGTCCAGCTTTAGAAGATCCTTTTATGTCATACATCTATGTAAAGATACGATTCTGAAGTCATTGCAAGGAGTGACAATTTATTCCTATATTTTGCCTAGAAACTTCAGGACTGTTGTATTTTGGATACAACAATCCAGATGACCCTTAGATGACAGCAAAGAGTTCGTGTTTTGTGATTCTCTTTGCTGTCAACTTAGGGGCTACCTGGATGTTCATCCGATATTTAGTGAAGGACTTTTGGACATCCTATTTTAAAAATGACCAAAGAAACTTGTTACTTGAATCCTAAATAATTTCATGACACGGGGTTTGCCAAGGTCATGACCGTTCAGGCAAAATGGGCTTCCAACCACTTTGCTGGAATACAGGGGAGTAAGTCTGTAGTTTTCTTTATGTTCCTTACATCATCTATGTTTAGATCCTGGTCTTCAGGTCCAGCACAGAGGAGGCATTAGGACTGCTTGCTTAGCATTTCCCAGCTCCATCGTTTTGACCATCATTACTGCTATACTCTCCTCTAGTTCATCTTAATAGCAGCGTCTACTGAAAGCAATATTGCCTCAATCACAGCCAGTGACAGCTGGTGCCCCATCGGAGCAACCTTGATGGTTGGAGCCATGTCCACCATCAAGGTAAATGGAATCAATTAATAATAGTGGAGGAAGCTGCTGGAAGAACTATTCAGTTACAATTCCCCTCCCATCCTCCTTTCTCGTCTTCTTTTGTAAAGACTCAAAGGGGCTTAAAAATGCATTACAGCTGCAACTATTTGCTCATCTAAGTAAGCTGAAAAACAGACTTTTACCTTGGTCCCATTGATTTTCATGCTGTTATGGTTGACCCGTGTGGCAGAGAAGTTGTGTGGCTTCAACCTGTACACGGGACCTGTCAAGATTGTGAAAGCATTAGATTTTTTTTTTAATTGTTCTAATAGCACCACACAGAAAAATACCCAGGGTCTGATGTTGCTACGAAGAGGAGAAGGAGGGAGAGAAGGAGGAGATGATAATGGGCTGCTGAGGAAAGGATGAAGAAGAAGACAGACTTTTTATAGCCAAGCCTCTCAAATGTTTTGTACCTTGAAAAATCGTGGCTCACAGTTCCTACGAGGTGATACATTTTCTCTCTTTTTAAAAAGTTTACATCAAGGTATGTGTCAAGAGTATCCTTCCATTTTTCATTTTTGGAGTTAGGGATTCTCAGAATATTCAGTGAGAAACATAAAAAAATGTCCATTCCTAATCTTATTTCTTTAAGGCAGGTAGTCCTCAATTTACAACAGTTCATTTAGTGACCATTCAAAGAAAAAAGGAACTTGTGACAATTTTTCACACTTATGGGCCATTGCAGCATCCCCATGGTCATGTGATCAAAAGTTGGACGCTTGTGTTCTGACTCAAGCCTTGTTCAAATTAAACAAACACAAACTGTGTATAAAACCAAACCATTTTTAATGCGGCGCTGGGAATTCTTTGCATTCCCAGCCAAGAGTCATTTAAACCTAATTGACTGAGGTAAAAGCAAGCCCTTTCAAGGTTGTAAAAGGCTGCCAAGAACAGAAGTCTAATTACTGATAAATATCAACCAACAGTTTGATAAGTTTCAGAAGCAAACCGAAGTTTGCAGGGCTTCAACGAGGACTCAGAGTCTAAAGAACTTCTTTGCTTCCTGCAAAGAGCACATCCCCGAGGGCTGATTTTTATCCCTTATGGGAGGGGCAATCACCTTCCAGCCTGATTCCCAAGTTGCCCTTGCTGCTTTAGCTGCTCTCTTCTTCTTGCAGCCCTGTGCACACATGCATTCGGCATAGGCTCCCCGGGGTCCTCTGCTTCACTGCTGCCAGACTCCAAAATATTCTGAAGGCAGCACCTTCCTTTCTGAAAGTCCTGGCCCCATCCCTGCATCAGATGCAGGACCCTCGTCCAAGTCCTTGCCAGACTTCCTGACTGGTTCCCTTTCATCTTCTCTGTCATAGATCTCTGCCATCTGCATCTGCTGCTGGCAAAGCACAACAGCTTGGCTACTGACTCATATTTATGATGGTTGTTGTGTCCTGGGGTCATGTGATCACCTTTTGCGATCTTCAGATAAGCAAAGTCAGTGGGGAAGCCAGATTCGCTTAACAACCAGGTTGCTAACTTTTCAACTTCGGTGATTCAGTGAACAACTTTGTCCAGAAAGGTTGCAAAACAGGGAAAAATTTACTCGGCAACTGTCTCGCTTAGCAACAGAAATGTTGGGCCAATTGTGGTCGTATGTCAAGGACTTCCTGTATAAGGGTTTAACATCATATTTGGCAGTTACATAAAAATATAATACCATTGGTAATATTGAATTTTACCTGATGTAACTGTTTTAACTCAAAACAAGGAGAATTCAACAGTTAACATTTTTTGAATTTACTTATTTAATTAGATGCATACCTTGCTTTAAATTCAGGAGCTCAAGACGGCACTCCCTTCTCCTCTACCTTACCCAAAACCTCTGTGCAGTGTGTAGTTTGGGCTGAGGAACAGTGACTATCTCAAAGTCTCAAAGTCCTCAGTGAGTTTTCATGACTTAGGATAGATTAGAAGCTGCGTTTTCCTGTTTCTATTTCAGTGTCTTAACTATTACAGTACCCTGGCTGAATACAAAACATCTCTTCATATTATTTCTTTGAACTTCCTGAAACAGAGATTCATATATTATAGGCTTCCCCAGAGGTTTATAGCCTGGATTAACAGATTGCCTTTAATCCTTAAATCATGTTTGACTATCAATAGCCTGTTATCTCCTCCAGTAAAGTTGCGTTGTCATATCCATCAATGCACCCTTTCTCCTTTGCTTTTTAATTTGGCTTTAGGAGCTCTTGCTTGTCTATCATAAACCCACTTAGTGAGTATCAAGAGTAAGCAACATCCACTGTGTGAGCAAACAAGGCGGATAAACGGGAACTTGGTGGGCGTATTTAGAGTTTGAGTGGAAGGCTCTCAATTCGTTCATTGGTTGTTCACTGGAGCACCACGGAGAGGAAGGGTTCTACTTTTGTAACTTGGAAGGAATCAGGTGGGCTGATGGGGGTTCACAAGGGTTTGGGAGAGCCCCTAGCTAAGATTCTGTGCAGTTTGGAGAACCCCCAAATCCCATTCCTGACTGGCCTCACCCACCCACTTCTCCCCTCCCAAGAGTCCCCATGTGGCCCATTTTGGATGCAGGTAAGTGCAGGGTACATGCGGAGGCTTGGGGACAGTGAAAATGGGCCTGTTTCCAGCTTCCAGAGAGCCTCCAGAGCCCAGGGAGGCCATTTTCGCCCTTCTAGAGGCTCAAGGGAAGCCTCCGGAGCCCTGGGAAGGCAAAAACGGCCACTCCACCATGGTGCAGGAAAGCCAACTGGCCATGTCCACCCAGCAACCAGGCAGAGAATCCTTTGCTAACATTTTTAAAGCCCACCTCCAGAGGGAATGTGCCATATTTGTTTCTGTCACTCAAGAACACATGGTACAAGGTGCAGACCTGGAATTCTGGAAGAGAAGATGAGAAGGATAGCAATGAAAACAGCCACTCCCCATTTTATCAAGGAAAATTAGGATTTACAGGAAACATTTTGGGAAGAGCCAATCTCCCAGAAGATAGCAGTTCCAAGACTTCCCTGTTAATATTTCTGGATTGCTGCATGAAGAAGACACAAGCAGGTTGTGCAAATTGAAAGGATCCTTGACACTGAAAGAAATGGGAGGTCATGATTGGAAATATTCTCCTGAAATAGACTTGAAGCATCAATCTGCCAGGCATTCTGTCATGACGAAAATTTACATATTCAGGATGGAGACACCCAATAAGGAGCATGTAAGCAAAAGAAAAATAGTCCAGTTGTGTGATCCAAGGATTTCAGTGTCTCCAAACAAATGCACAGAATATCGCATGGGGAACAAATAACAAGAACTAGAAATCTTATTTCCAAAAAGTGAATATGATGTAGTGGGTGTGTTAACCCTGAAACTGATCTGATCAAAGCCAGCTTGGAGCCTCAGTGTTGCCACAGTGGAGCTGAGGGATAGGGAGGTGGGGGATTAGAGATAGCTGGGGCTCTCTAGTCAAAATAGTTTCCCCTGGGAACCAAAGACATTCTCTCACCTGGCTGGAGGAAGGAGGGCTGATGTCACCACACCTGCTGCGGCTGCCATCTTTGGGCCATATGACTGATTGTTTGATCTTTGAGATAAGCTTCTACATCCTGTTTTTCAGGCCAGCATCTTATTCTGAAACCTGTAAAACTGATGTAGCCCACAGTACTGCTAAAATGCAATTAAAATAATAGCAAAATTGTTTCATTTATCTTGGATGCCTCAGATTGTATTTAATAAAAGCTGGCTGTTTTGTTGTAAGATTGGATAAAACAATCTTAAAATTAAATTAATTGGAAAAGAATTATTCATAGAATTTAGGCATGTTTCACTATTGCCATATTTTCACCTAAATTTATAGTAATATTAACATAATTTTTGTTGAAGATATTAAAAATGGATAGAGTTGTTTTAGCTTTATCCCCAATATTTGGATTATACCAAAGCCTTTAGAACTACTGCCTGGGAATCGGCAGTAGTTAAAAGCATTATCATAAAACATGAGAAAGTTAAATTTACATTTGATTTGTACATCTGACTTGGCAGGTACTGTTTGTTATCATTTGAATTAATCTTTTTCTCACCAGAGGAACAAGGAGAAAAACATTTGAGTGTTTATTTTTTAGAAAAATTGTATTATCTATGATTCAAACTTCTGAACTCTTTATTATACAAACAAAAATAAAAATATAAGTAACACATTATAATGCAAAAATGCAAAATCATGTTGATAGTATACAAGTTTTAACAAATGGCATATTCTGAATTACAAACAGTATATTCTGAATTACAAACAGTAGAAATTCTATGTTATAAAACTGAAAAATACTCTGTACATAATATGTGTAATAAACAGGGTTTAGAAGGTTTATAAGCTGTCCAGAACAACTTATTTTGCAACAACTAGCTCTTGGACCTGTTTCTCATTGTTTTTTCTAACCAGTGGTGGGATTCAATTTTTTTTACTACCGGTTCTGTGGGCGTGGCTTGGTGGGTGTGGTGTGGCTTGGTGGGCATGGCTTGGTGGGTGTGACAGGGGAAGAATACTGTAAATCTGCATTAGACCAATTAATCAGCAGAATGGCTTGCATCTAGAAGTTGTGACTGCAACACTGTAGGTTTTTAAGAAGAGATTGGTCTGAAATGTTATAGGATTTCCTGTCTGAGCAATGGGTTGGACTAGAAGACCTCAATGTTCCCTTCCAACTCTGTTATTCTGTTATATACAGATAGGGGAATCAATTGTATAAATGGAAGACTTTAATTTACAGGCACTTATTGTCATAGTGGGAAAAATCACCAGAACTTTCCTAACCATAAATGGGCAAACTGGGCATTGCGCAGGAATTTCAGCACTATTTGTTATTGATTGATTGATTGGAAATTATTTCATTTTTTCTTATTTTGGGATAAGCAAGGTGTCCTGTATTAAGTCCCATTCCATGCATGCTATGCTGTAGCTTGCAATTCACAAAAGAAAATGCAATTAGGGACACCTGGTTGGCTGTTTAAATGTCAGAAGACCATTTGTTGTGGCTATTTACTGGCGCAGGTACAATTCTCCCATTGTCACACTCTCTTATACAATATGTTCTAATACTGAAATCTTTTTTCTTTTCTTTTTTCTGAAAAAAACAAACAGAACACCTATTTATAGCAAGTATGTTTTCCTCAAAACTGATTGTTGGAAGTCTAGAGATTCTTCCCCTTCTGCATTTTGCAATAGTCTTCTTTTTAGTTGTGTGCATTGCTTGTGGGAAGATGCTTAGGTTGGGATTTTTTTTAAAGACCTTTTAGAAGTTTGGTTTTCTAGAGCTCAGTGAAACCCAGAAATGGTACCATATTTTTTGGCCCATGATTAAGCATGAAACTGTCCCTTTGTGCCCAACTAGGAATAAATCTTGCTGAACTAAATTAAGCTGATTTTTGAGTAGTTGTATGGGAAAAAAACACCATTAATGTTGGTTTTAGTCTGCATGCCTAATTCACAGTACAATTGCAGAGCCATCCAGAGGATAGGAAGGATCCTTAGGAGAAAATATTTTTAATCCATCAGAAAGATGCAATAACACTTGAGTTACACGATCGCTATTGACAGGGAATGTTTATTTCTGTCACTTAACTGCAAGGATTCTTCTGGCATTTATTAAGCATAAGTTTCAACAGCAATTTCAACAGCAGTTTTAATTTCTGTCTGCCTATTGTCACACACCATAATATGAAAATCCCAGTTAAAACCCTGAGTTTCTATATTTATTCCTTGATTGGCTAATTCTACTAATCTGCCATCATTGCATTTATTAAAAGAATGAGATTTCTGTTTTAAGACTCTTGAAGATTTACTGAATCTTTACTTTTGTCAATATTCATTTATTCTTAATCAGGCTTGGGCATTTTACCGCCTTGGGCCCAGTGGTGGGATTCAAAATTTTTTACTAGCGGTTCTGTGGGCGTGGCTTGGTGGGCGTGGCAGGGAAAGGATACTGTAAAATCTTCAATCAGAGATGGCATTTGCCAGTTCTCTGAACTACTCTAAATTTCTCCAGAACTGGTCAGAACCTGCTGAATACCACCTCTGCCTTGCCCACACCTTTGGCTGTTCCTATCCAGCCCATGTGAGGTTAATCGGAAATTAGAAATTTAAATAAATGTATGCCATACACGCAATAAAACTACACTGCTTTTATTTTGAAGATGTCTGCTATTTTTTTAAAAAGAAATATTTATATATGTGCGTGCATGTATGCCAACATGGCTTCACAAGGCCTAATGGTTCGGCCTTCTACAACAGTTCCAGTTTCTTGTGTGGCATTTTCGTGAAAATTAACTACCCACCCCTGCTCTTAATAGTAGGTTTGGTTTGGGGAAAGTGTTCAGCCTTATAGTTACAGAATTATTCTGCTGATGAGAATCTGCTTCAGCTTCACAGAGTTCTCGCAAATTGAAATCACCTACAAATTATTTCAGGGTTGTGGGTTTTGTTTTTGTTTAGTTTGATAGCCCTTCACCAGCAACAATGGAGCCCCTGCCCCACAAAGTCCATTTTTCCTGGTAAAGGCACCATAGGCCAGTCCTTTGCTGTTTTCAGGCTGGCTGTGTGGGCCAGATCTAAGCACCCTGTGGGCCAAATCCGCCTCACGGGCCTTCAGTTTGACACCCCTGCTCTAGACATTTGATAAGGCAAACATCAAAATATTGCATATTGGCAGCTGTCAGAAAGTCTTTCTAATCGTTAAAGGAATGCTGGATATGTTTGTGTGAAAGTTTCAGATTATTGGCATTCCAAATAACCAACATTTTCCCTTGCTATAGTGAATTGTTGATTATTCTCCTGGGAAGAAATGAGATGTTTTCTATACGTTGAGGTGATTCTATGAAGACAAAGCGTATTTTTGCCATACACCACCCTTTTTTTTTCCATCTTCTTCTTCCTACATGCACACATTTGATCTCTTTGCTCAGACAGCCATGGACACCGAACAATAACAATCAACCCAACTCTCGTTGTAGAAAGGGTTAATTCAGGCTGCTTTCCAACTTGTAATTTTGTTATTGTTGTTTAAATCCTTGAGAAAGGCTGAAAAGAATTTTGAAGAGATTGAAAAGGCTGGCAGAGTTCAGCAGAAGAGAGTAAAAATGCTAGAAGACAGTATTTTTGAAAAAAGATTGGCTGATTTTCTTTTCTCTTGAATAATTTTCTATGCTCAAAAAAACGACAGAAATTAAATGGAAACAGATTCGGAAAAAAATGTGCAGAGAATTGTTTGAAAGTTAAGGAGGAAGTAAATTCCTTTGAATCCAATGAAATAGTTTAATGTCTATGGAGATTCTCAGTCACCCAGATCATGGTTGTCCCAAGGTACTTTTCTTTTTCTGTTTTTCTTAAAAGGCACCTGGACTTTGTTTTTCCTTGAAGATGTTTCGCTTCTCATCCACGAAGCTTCTTCGGGTTCTGACTGAATGGTGGAGGATGGGAGGATTTATATTCCTTGCAGTCATCTGGTTGTTAGCACTCCTTCTGAGAGTCATTTTGGAGGTTTAGCTTTGCCCTTGGGGTCTCCTGAGTAGTGCAAATGGATGTGGAACCTTCTTGGAACTACTGAAAGGACTGTATTGCAAACAGGTGGTGTTGTATCCTGCCCCCTGTTGAGAGAGGGCTGTTCAATTTTGACATAGATGGCCTCTTTGACCCTTCTTTCAAATCAGCAGCCCTCTTTGTCCAGAATGTGGACTTTGCCGTCTTCAAAAGAGTGACCTCTGTCTTTCTAATCCAGATGGACTACTGAATCTTGAGTCCTGATGGGTTTGTTCTCCTATGTTGTGCCATGCGCTTGTGAAGTGGTTGTTTTGTTTCTCCTGCACATAGATCTGTGCACGTCTCCTTGTACTGCATATATCACTTTGCTCAGTTTGGGTCAGGGTGTTTTATCCTTGGGGTTGATAAGCTTCTGCCTTATTGTATTAAAGTGTCTTGAAATTTTCAACCAATACAATATGCATGCACACACTTTAAACCCCCCCCCAAATTCTTGGAATTGGATACCGTTGCTCTAGAAAACTATTTTTGCTTGGAGAAAGAAAAATGTGGAGGAGTATCTTTTGTTCGGCTGAAGATAGCAGAATATGGACCTCGGGTAAGGCTACTGCTTTGAATTTTTGAGGATTTTCATTACAGATGTTAATGCAGAAAGCTAAGTCAGGTTTTTTTTTAAAGAAAAGAAATCATTTCAGCACCGATTATAACAATAAAAACCAATACTTTCTCCCAGAAATGAAAATTCTGATGAATGGGGTGTTTTACAGTAGTCTATCAGCCAGCCAGCCAGCCAGCCAGCCATGCAAAAAATATTGTTTTACATGGGGGGTGGGGAGGAGGAATCTATTTATTTATTTTTGTTATGCACTGAGCAAGAATAATACAAAGAAACCATGTTCTCTGCCTTAGCAAATTAGAAGCGCTAACAACTGTTTGCCTATTAGTTTTAAATGGATGACTCTCAATCACTTTGCTTCAATAGCAGGCCTAGGTAGGTAACGTTTTCAACTTCAAATTAGTTGATAATTCGCTTGCTTATTTTGTGAGTCAGAAGCTGTTTGCTGAACAATGTTCAGCCTAGTGCAAGCTACCATATATCTTATCTCAATATTTGACTGCACAACAGGTTTGGAAAATTGGTTCTCAGGTGACTGTAGTTTTTCAATTAACATGAATTTGCTGATTAGTAAGCTGCATTTGCATGACTGGAAAATGAGTTCATATTCTCCCAGTGTTGCGTGACTCTGACATGAACACAAGTGTTTAGGGGAAGGAAACATTTGCTGGTTTTCATTTTCTGCCTGAGTGATATGCTTGGTAACTGGTTTTTCAGCAACGCTCTGCTCTATTGGCTTACAGGGGTTATGTATAATGCCCAGATAAAGGTGCAGTCGTCTGTGTAGCTACACAATTCGCGCTTCCATTTTAGCAGGTTTCTGAGGAAACTTGTTAAATCTAAACGTCTATGGAGATTCTCAGTCATCCAGGTCATAGTTGTCCCAAAGGTACTTGTTCAAGAGGCAACGGGACCAGAGGTGGTGTTCAGCAGGTTCTGACCAATTCGGGAGAACCGGTAGTGGAAAGTTTGAGTAGTTTGGAGAACTGCAAATACCACCTCTGACTGGAGATTTTACAGTATCCTTCCCCTGCCACGCCCACCAAGCCACGCCCACAGAACCGGTAGTAAAAAAAAGTTGAATCCCACCAGTGAACTGGATGCCCGGGTTTGTCTTTGAAGATGTTTTGCTTCTCATCCAAGAAGCTTCTTTCAGAGAAGATACAATACTTGTTATATTAAAAGACACAATAGTCTCTAGGTCTTAATAACCTCCATTCCATCTCAAATTGTTTTCTGGGGATAATATCTTACAATGCATGATATATCATAATTCCAGGTAGTACCAAGATAACTTCAGGGTTTTTTTTTTGAGATAATTAATTTTCAAATATTATTTCAGTGCAGTTAGGGACACTTCTTGCAATTATTTTCAGATTACTTTGATCACTCTGAGAAGGTTGAGCAGGAAGGCGATTGTGTTCTCTCATGATAATTAGCTTTATCATTAATACCAGAGAGGGGATGAAATGATGAACCCGTTCAATGCTGGGCATAGACTAAAAGAGCATTTGGACATTTCTTAATCCAGATGTTGATGGCTAGTCTATCAAAAAGAGGTCTTCAAATGAAGCTATAATAACAGAATCATTTCAGTAAGCAGGTAAAATGTCAGGCGTGAAGAATCGGAACCACACATTAACTTCTACTTAAGATGGTTTATTGCTCATGCCTTGTACACCAGAATCAAATCAACAAACAGCCCTAAATTGGTGCTAGATAGTGGTTCACAGAATTCAAGGGAGCTTAGACTTACTTTGATTGTGGCAACGTAGAGATTCTAGACTGATTCCTCTTTTGACTCTACCCTGCTCTTCTCCTACTGTAACAGAGTAAAAGGGTTTTTTCAAGATGAGAGATTCCATCTTAAAAACTTCCTTAACAATAATGGTTGTTCAGCACAGGAATCACTGTGGTGCCTTAACCACTATACCACACTGTCTCTCTTTCTATCATTCCAGCTAAATACGGGTAGTCCTTGACCTACGACCCCAATTGAGCTGAAACTTTCTGTTGTCGAAACATTTGTTAAGTGAGTTTTGCCCCATTTTACAATCTTTCTTGCCACCATTGTTAGGTGAATCACGGCAGTTGTTAAGCTACGAATACGGTTGTTAAATAAATCTGGTTTCCCCACTGACTTGGCTTTGGAGAACGTTGCAAAAGGGGATCCGTCATAAATATGAGTCAGTTGCCAAGCGGTCAAATTTTGATCACATGACTATGGGGATGCTGCATTGGTCATAAGTGTGAAAAAGCATCATAAGTCACTTTGTTCAGTGCTGTTGTAATTTCAAACGGTCACTAAATGAACTGTTGTAAGTCGAGGACAACCGGTAATTGTAGCTTCTTTTAAGGAGGAACTATCAATGTTCTTCCCTTCAGTATTGCATCTTTAAACTCACTGTCTTTTAAAACAATCAGGAAAGCTGCAGGATTTGAGTTTTTCTCCTCCTGCCTGCTGGTTTAAAGGTATTTAAGCTCAGTGATTTTTATTATTTACAAACTTGTTTTATTTTGATTATTTTTTCCTCTTTTTAGATAACTTTCCAGAACATTCTCTATGAACATTTTCTTTTTAAATTATTGAATAAAATCAAGTAAAATGCGGTATATTTTTCACTTAGTTCCTTTCAGCTGAGACACCCCCCCCCCCCGCTCAGGATTCAGTAAAATCAAAATTATTTGCAAGCCTACATTGAAAAATAATACAATATTAAAAATCCTGTCCAACAGTTATGAGAACTGGTACTGGTAGAAAGGTTTCTATGTTCATTTTTATTTGATAACTATCCATAAATATAACCTACAAAAACCTATATCTATCTTTTGGGGGCCTGCATAATTTTTATAAGTGGGAAGGAGTTCAGAGTAATTAAAAAAAAACAACACTGCTAAAATCTTTGTCTCAGTTATTGTTTCTATGTGTTTCCCCATTTCTGCTTTTCTGTTATCGATTAATATTATCAATATAATTTCCTCTTCAAGCAGAACAGAGCAATAAATTATCCCATATAACCTTAAATGTGTTTTATGTTCATCCTTCTGATCTTTGAATTCCTATTTGGACATTGTATTTAGCCAAATGTTCCCTACTAAGTTGCTGAGAGTTGCCGCAAATGAGAGGCATATTAATTAATTTAATTAATTAAACCTGATTTAATGTAATAGTTGTCCATTCTGGAACAAATTATGGCAAAATTGTACAAATTCATATTCGTCTTTGGGAATTATTATCATAAATATTTTTTTATTTATTTATTTGATTTGTCAATTGCTTACAAGATAATAGGTATAAGTATAAACATAGTTATGAATACGTGAAATGGATACATATAATAAAATAAAATAAAGGAAAACCTTTTTCATATTTCCCCCAGTGCATTTTAAAGTCATTTTTATTTCATTAAATAGCCATAGGCTAATTTTTCATTATACTTGTACAACATGTAATATGGAGTTTATTTCCCTGTATAAGGAGGTTAAACTTTCAACCTTTCTTTTCAACTTTAAACCTTTCCTTTCTTTTTAATAATGAGATAATTTTCCTGCTGATATGCATTTACCTTCACTGACGAAGAGGAAGAAACATAACTGAAACTGAATTACTGAATGGCATAGCCTCAAACAAAATCTACAAAATAACGAGCCCCAAATACAGAAGAAAAACTGATGAATAGATATATACTTTAGCTTGCCCTTTTTCTTGTTTATGTCAAACCTGACATGGAACTAATTCATAATTATCACCTGTAATTTGATCATTTAAACATGAATTCTGCAATTTAAACTTGGTTTTCTTGTTCAACAGCTAGAACCGCTCAAAGGTATTTGCCGTGATTACTTTCAGGAAATCAGAACTTATTGTGACCAAATAGCATTAAACACGAGGACTTGTTAAATGCCGATTAATTAAACCAGGCTACGGTGAAAAACAAATATAGATTAAAAACTCTGGTAAACTTTTATAATGATTATTTTATACAGTTGGAATTTCTATCATTATTTCATCACAGTTTTGCAAAGGTCTTTCTACAGGATTCATTAATAACATGGCTAGTGAAACCCAGATAATTTACATGCCTTATGCAGATTATCTCATTCAGTATTTCACTGAACGGCCCTTATGAACAGACGAATGATGCTTTTACTGGGCTAAGAAAAGTATAAAGAACTAAAGAGTCACGGTGGCACAGCGGTTAGATGGCAGTATTGCAGGCTAACTCTGCCCGCTTCCAGGAGTTCGATCCTGATCGGTTCAAGCTTGACTCAGCCTTCCATCCATCCAAAGCTGGTAAAATGAGGACCCAGATTGTTGGGGGCATTATGCAGACATGTGTAAATTTCTTGGAGAGTGCTGTAAAGCACCATGAAATGGTATATAAGTCTAAGTAGATAAATAGGTACCACTTTGGTGGGAGGGTAACAGCGTCCCATGACATCTTGCTGGCTATGTCACTTCAGAAATGTTTTCGGACATCACTGGCTCAATGCAGGGGTGGGATCCCACTGGGGTAACTACTGGTTTGGTGATTTTGCGATTTGCGCATGAAATAAAGATCAGGTAAGAGACCGGGTGGGCAGGTGGCCCAAAACAGCAGCAGACATAGAACTTGTTCTATGTGTGCTGCTCTTCAGAGCTACCGGTTCTACAGAGCCGGACAGAACTGGTAGAATCTCACCCCTGGCTCAATGGCCTTGAAACGGAGATGAGCACTGCACTCTAGAGTCAGCAACAACTAGTGAAGTAAACTCCGCAGGGACACTTTTGCACACATATACTCATACACACACACACACACACACGTACTACATATGTACACATACACAACCAGATCTGTGTGCATCTATGAATACAGAACTATGGTGTATAAAGACTGAACTGTACATTTCTGAACTATGAAGTTGTGAGGTCTTGAAGGTATATTCGTATTTAAAAGAGAAAAGTTCATGTCAAACGTAGGAAATCAGGAACCAAAGCCGTTCAAATGAATATAGGTCTATTGTGTGCTAACACTCTCTAACTTCTACCCTCAAAACGATGCTATAGGGCATTGCATACCAGAACAACTAGACACAAGGACAGTCCCCCCGCTCCTCAGGCCATCATTCTGCTAAACAACTAATTCCCACAACACTGTCAAAGTATTTAGTAAGGCTGTATTGCTATTCTTCTTCTCATCTTTCCTATTATCTATCTCCTTTCCTACTTATGACTTTAACTTCGTTGATTATATCTTTATGATTTATATTGTTTTATTTAGTTTCCTAGTATGATTTATATTGATTGCTTATTTAGTATCCTATGACTGTCACTAAGTGTTGTATCTTATGATTTATGATGAATGTATTTTTATGATGACTAGGATCATGATTTATCACTTATTTCTTTTATATACACTGAGAGCTTGTGCACCGAAACAAATTCCTTGTATGTCCAACCACACTTGGCCAATAAAGAATTCCTATTCTATTCTGTTCTGTTCTGTTCTCTACAAGAATCTGAACTACTAATAGTCAAGGCAACTGAAGGTAGATAAGAGTCAAAAGAATTTAAGGAGGGCTGGACTCAGCTCTTTTGTGGGTGCGAAGAGATTCAGGACTGATGATGCATTTGATCCAACCTTCAGGCTGAGCCTGGTCATCTCCTACTTGAAAGCTGTTACGAGTTAGCAAATGAAGCAGCCATAAACATCTCTTTTCTGTCTACAAATATCCTCTTTTAGGACATGACATGCTCAGCTCCAGAATGCATCAAAGCTTTCCATGGCCAGCCACATTTTGCAGCTGGTACTCTGGATTTTTTTTTTTTTAATCTCATAAGCTTAGATTCATTTTGTGATGTTCAAATAATTCTACAATAGAATCATTAAGGAAAGATGTAATCCTAGAATGGGGACTCTTGCTCCTCTTTGGTCTGAATAAAGAATCCTGCTCTGAGTTACCTTTAATACAGTTATTTTAGATGAAGGGGCATTCTGAATGAGAGAAGGGAGATGCATTTCTACCTATTTTATTTTATTTTTTTATTTAAAAAAAAATAGACAACAAAACACTGCTTCGTGTGCAGGTGGATCTTGATGAAGGTTTCCTTCCGAAACCCATCTGGAGGTGTTAGTTTAGCTCTATTGATGTTTAAGACTGCCTCTTTCATCACAACCACATGCCAAGACAATAAGTAATTGAACTGCATGTTTTGCCTTTTTAAAAAGGTGTAATCTCCTTCTGAAGAAGGGAGGTGTTGAGCAGGATATTTTTTCTAATTTATCTGTCATCACACCATGCCGGCAAGGTTCCAAGGCTCGACTGTGGCATCTCTTTATCGTTTCCTTTTGATGAACACCTGTTTCCAGCAGACAAATGTGGATCTGCTGAGCTGCAAAATTAAAATAATTTTAACAGCATAAGAATAATTAGGAATCCTGCCTTTGAGAGGGGAGGGGGTCTCCACCTGTTTAAAGTACTGTATACTTTGATGAAATATGCAGATACATATGTTGGGAGAAATAGGCACGTATGCCAGAGCGTTTTAAAAGACTCTCAGATTTATTTCATAGTGGATACAGTTTGGGCTTTTCATTATTTGGTTTAAAAACCCGTCAAGAATATACACGTTTGTATATTCGTCATACTCCAATCAGTGATTACAGGAGAAATTTTGTTTAATAAGAAAAGATAGTAGACAGTTGAAACAGGACAGACAAAGAATATAAGTACAATGATTTGAATTGAGATGAAATAAATAAAATAAAATTAAGAAAGTTAAAAGAAGGGAGAAACTATGTAGAAAATGTAGAATAGTAATAAGATATGGAATGGAATATAAAAATGAGCATGAACTTGAATTTGTGTCTGTACGTAGAGATGTAACCCGGGATAATGCTGTTTTCGAAAAAGATGTTTTACTTGTATTTCTTTTCTTTTTGTGAAAACTCAAATAAAACTTACAAAAAAAAAAAGAATATACATGATTGGGAAAGCATTGTTTTTCTAACTTTTGCAACTTGATTTTGAATCAGTCTGGACCATCTTCCTGCAGCTAATACTTAAAATTATTGGAGCTCAAACAGAGTTCTAGGTGCTTAATAGAAAATAGAATTGGGTCCCTAATCGGAATTTAAGGATGGCAATAGAACAAAGTGCAGGAAAAGTGAGGAAATGCATATAGCAGAAACAAATCTGTAGGTGAAGTTTTCTTTAAAAAGCAGCTTTAGCTATGGCTGATTGTTTTTCTTTGTAAGATACTATACTTTGTATGTTTAATATGACAGGCAAAACACAGTCACTATATGAGGAAAGGAACTGAGCTATACCCACTGGATTTCTGCCTGTTTAAGTTATTAAAGGTACAGAAGCCCTAACAGGAGAAAAATGAGCTACAAAATTCGCTGCACTGTGTAATCAAAAAGATCCTGTTGTTGTTGTTAATTGCGAAGTCATGTCCGACCCATTGTAACCCCCCCAATGTTCCTCCAGGCCTTCCTGTCCTCTACCATCTTCTGGAGTTCATTTAAGCTCAGGCTGACTGCTTCAGTGACTCCATCCAGCCACTTCATTCTCTGTCATCCCTTTCTTCTGTTGCCCTCAACCGTTCCCAGCATTAGGCTCTTCTCCCAAAAGATCCTACAGAGAGCCAAATTTTTCCTTTCCATAATCCATTGTTAAAGAGGGGCCTAGAATATTAGAACTTCTACACAGGTCTTCCCTACAAGCAGGTAAAAAGAATTCTCACATAAAGGTTTTCTTATCCTCAGATCTATGGATTATCAAATCGTTTTCCTTATTCTCAAATTCTAAGATGGTTGAATCCCAGATTCCACTTGGTCTCTCTCTCTCTCTCTCCATCCTCCAAAGGATTTTCTCTCTCTCTTTTGAAATGCAGTATTCACCCAGTGTCACAATCTTTTTCTCCCAGGTATTTCTTGACTTGAACAGAAAAGTATGTTACTGAACTTGGAAATAAATATAGTACATTCTACTTATCTAGAAAGAGATAAAAAGTATGTTGGATTATAAGGGAAATATAAGATGCCTAGAGAAAGACAAATAGCATCTATTTCACCCCAAAAAGCAATAGACACATTATATGGAACGACAGTGCATTTAGTCTGACATCTGTCATAGAGGATGTTTCTACATCAAATCAGAAAGGGATTAATCAGAAAGTGTATCAAAAACGGTGCAGTGATCGGTAGAGCAGGGGGCCACAGACCACTAGCAGACCATGGCCTATTTGCAACAGGGCTGGGTGAGCATTGGGTTGGCGCGCACGCACATGTGCATGCAGCTCAACTCATGCAAGTGCAGGCCGCCATGCACACACACACAACCAGGTGAATTTGAGCAAGTTGAGGTGTGCACGCATGCACGTGCATGCTAGCCCAACGCTTGTGCAAGTTTAGTTTAGTTTACTTTATTGTCATTGCACCTCGTACAATGAAATTAAATACCATCTTCAGTGTACATCATGACGATGTAAATAAACACAAACACACATCCTACACATTCTCTACATTGAATTGAAAACCCCTGATATTGCATTAATATTGCACTACACAGTAGAATTCAGTTGAGTTACTGCCCTGGGATAGAAGCTGTTTTTCAGCCTATTTGTCCTTGCCTTCATTATCCTGTACCATCTGCCAGATGGTAATAGTGCAAAAAATGGGTGCCCAGGATGAGATTGACCTTTGAGAAGGTTTTGGAGTTTCTTAAGGCAGTGGGAGCTATAAAGCTCTTCCAAAGAGGGGAGAGGGCAACCCATGATCTTCTGGGCAATGACGTTAACCCTCTGGAGCACTTTCCTATTTGCCACTGTGCAATTGGCAAACCATACAGAGGTGCAGTAAGTTAAGATACTCTCTATGGTGCAGCGGTAGAAGGTCACCAGCAGTTTTACATTCAGTTGTTGTTTTCTGAGAAGTCTCAGGTGGTATAATCCCTGCTGGGTCCTTTTGACCAGGGCTGCAATGTGAGCACCCCGGGTCAGGTCCTCTTTTAGGGTAACATCCAGAAACTTAAAACTGGCCACTTGCTCCACTCAGTCTCCATTGACAGGCAAGGGCTGTTTATCTGTTCCTTCTGTAGTCTACTATAAGCTCCCTTGGTCTTATTGGTTGAGCTGCGCATGCGCTGGCCCAACACTCAGGCAACCCAGTTTCTCTCTGCCCCTCCCAGCTGGGCCCCCAAGCCACTAAGGTTGGGGATGCTGCTGTTGAGTATGGATTAGTATGGATTTGTCAAAACATGTCACTTTGGTCACTTTGTTAATTAATTTCAGAAGATTGTGGGTATGCTGTCATCATCATCTTCTTTTAACGAAGTATTGACAGGGCCATGTCTAAAGTGGCAAGTTAAGAATAGACAAATGGCTTAATATTGCATAGATTCAGAGATGATTTGAAATGTTCATGTATATTCTCTTATCAAGTGAGTGAAGTATCACATGTCAACTCAAAATATTTCTGTGGTCTTTTAGAGTTGCCAACAGAAAGGGAGAGGGAAGCAGTGGGCAGCTTGCATTCCACAAATGTTTTCAAAGATAGTTTCTAGGTGACTGAAGTCTCTGGCACACAAACTTCTAACCGGAGAGCATGGTTGATGACTCTTGGCTAAGGATGTGTCCCATTGGAGAATATGAATTATGATACACCCAGGGGGTGGAGGGGAAAACCAGGGTCAAGGGTGACAATGAATTATGTGTCTCAGAGTTGGCTACACCCAGGCAGTGCTGGACATGTTAACTCCCAATAAATCCTTTTGGAGTTTGGCTAGAGACTCATGATTTACAGTAAATGGGGTTAAGTGTCAGAATCCTGACACTGCTTAGTCTTGCTTCTTTTATACTTCAACATTTTTATTAAATGAAAGAATTAGAACTAGAACTCACCCTGTCCTGGTGATTGGCCCAAGATCACCCCGCTTGCTTTTGTGGCCAAGGCAGAATTTGAACTCACAGTCTCTTGCTTTTCAGCCTGGTGACTTAACCACTAAAAACCAAACTGGCTCTCAACATTCATGCTTGGTCTACCTTGATGTTACCACTCAGGATTTCACAGTCTCCTTGGCTTTCATGCATTTTTTTTCAGAACCTAATCATGAAACAGTTTATCATCTCAGTGCAGTTTTTGTTCTGGAAGATACTTACAGGGTGATCCTTGAAGTGGTGCCAGAGGTAGGTATTTTTTTAAAAAAAATCAAGATACTCAGAAAAATGTATTTTGAGCCGTTTTGATACTAATCACAGGAAAAACAAATAGGGCATTGTTTTGTGGTTGCTCTCCTTCTTTGCCCGGGGCAGATTTGCTGTCTTTTGAATCCCATTGTCCTGACAATGGGAAACAATTCATCAGTGGAACAACTTGACTCCAGAAATTGTGGGTGTTCCAACACTGGAGATTTTAAAGAAGAGATTGGACAACCAACACATGTCTGAAATGGTAATAAGATTTCTTGCTTGAGTAGGGGGTTGGAAGATCTCTAAAAGCCTTTCCAATTCTTTTATTCTGTTAAACTCCTAAAAGCTTAAGACTAGATTTATGATTAGGAGGTTGGGAAATCTATTTCAGCACTTATACAGTACAGTCAACAAGGCTGATGCTCTTTGCATATAGAATTGATTTTTAAAAAATAAATTATGTGCCATCAAGTCAATGTTGACTGTTAGTGGCCATGTAGATGAAATTTCCTCCAGGTTGATGTCTCCCTGACGTGGTCCTTTAGAGTGCACTCAACACCATTGTAACTGAGTCCATTCACCGTTGCTCCTGGTCTTTGACAGAATCAGGAATTTCTCCAGAGCTAGGTCTTTGTATCATCATCATTAATCTCTCTTTTTTTAAATCACCCCATAATCCTTTGTGGGGTGGAATCTGGGCAGAACTAGCAGAGTGTTTACTGGCCGGGTGCCCTTCCTGTCACCAATGCAGAGTTTTGTTCAGCAGGTATATTCCCATTGTGCCCAGAGAGAGAGAGAGATCTGCCTCTACCTAGAATTGAACTTGCACCCTCCTGATTGTGAGGCTAGAGATTTCACCTCTAGGCTGCCGCACCACTCAGAGCTGAGTCTTTGTATAATGTGTGCAAAATATAATCTGAGTCTTGTTCGCGGAGTGAGAATTCTTGCTCGATTAGTTTGGTGATTCGTTTCACGGCTATCCATGCTATTCTCAAGACCTAAAATTCAAACAATGTCAGTGCTCTTTTGATCCTGATTCTTCAAAGTCTGTCACCTCCACAGAGTTCATCAGAAAAAAAAAGCAGAGATTGGACGATTCTTTTCTTTTTAGGCATAGATGTATCTCAGCATTTGAACATCTTCTCCAAGGCTTTCATGATTACTGTACCAAGAGCGAGAGAATTTCATGATTGCTGGTGCCTTTGCTGTTGATAGTTGATCCTAAACCCACATATTGTAAATAACTTTGTTCTCAATTTTAAGGCTGGTTGTTCCAATGGGGGCCATTAGTTCGTTCTTCATATTTAACTTTAATCTAATTTTTTTCACTGTGAACCTTCACTTTCATTACTAAACCTTGCAGATCATTTACATTTTCAGCTATCAGACTATGGTCATCAGCGCAGGTTTTTGAAATATCTTCCTTCAGTTTTAAAACCATGTCCATCTTCCCATCCATCTTACCTTTATAGATGTTCATCATATAGGTTTAATAAATAAAGGAACAGTAGCGAGTCTTCTTGCGCTCCTTTGGCAACAGGATCCAGTCTGATTCACCAGGTTCTGTTTGGCCTGTGGTTTCCTGAGCTGTATATAAATTTCTCAGGAGGACAGTGAAATATTCTGAAACTTCCATTTTTCCTGAGCACTTTCCACAGCTGGACATGATTGACACAATCAAAGGCTTTCTATAATCAATGAAGCACATAATGACTTCTTTTTGGCATTCCTTGACTTTCTCAATTATCCAGCGTGCATCAGAAAGAACGTCTCACATTCTTCCACCTTTAATGCCAGGTTGAACATCTGGCATCTCTTTTACCCATATATGGCTCTGCTGCATGAAATGCTCCTAAAGCGTTATTTTCTAGCCTGTGGGTTTTTAAGGATATTGCATTCCAGCTTGAGTCCTTTTTGGAGGGAACCAGAATGTAGATTGACCTCTTCCAAACTGTGTTTTTCACCAGATTTGCTGGCATAGCTTGGCCTGAATCTTTACTGACTCTTCTTCTGTATATCTCTTCATGTTCCATCAGTTTCTACAAGTAGCCCTCAATTTATGACCAGATTCTTAGTGACCAAAGTTATGACAGACCTTCCCAAAAGGTACTTATGATTTGGATTTGAAGACAAAGGCTCACCCCTCCGCCCCATGGTCACACTTTTGGGCACTCGGGCACCGGACTCCTTTTATGCTCATTGGACACCTCCCACAGTCACGTGGACATGATTTATAATGCATTTTGACCAGAAACTGGCATTTGCTTGTAGTTATTGGCAAAAAAAATGGATAATGGGCTTGCTTAATGATCACAGAGTTTGCTTAATGACCTCGGTGATTTGCTTAACCATTGCCACAAAATATTCATAAAATTGGGTTGATCGCATGATGATTCGCTTAACAGGTGACACAACTTGGGGCTATAATTCCAGGCTCAATTATGGTCATAAGTCAAGGACTACCTATGTAGTCTTTCAAGTTTTAAGTACCGGGGAAATCAGGAAATCCAGATAGTTCAAATGACTATAAAGATTTATTGCAAGCATAAGTTCTTTACAAAACTCTGACCTATTAGCGGTCAAGGGAAATGATAAGATAACCTATATTGTCATTTTTTACTGTGAGCACACTGGCCCACATTAAAAATGAATTTCTGTTGACTGCTCTCAAAAGAAAGTATATATACCTACCCATACCCATACATAACACACATATACATGTGTGTGTGTGTGTGTGTATGAAAGTAATTCACTGTCCATTTTGAATACACAGCAGAAAGAGGAAGCTTTGAAGAAGGTTGGTGTTATACGGAACAAAACAGTGACCGAATCTGGATGTTCTGCTTTGGATACCACAAAGCCTACTCCAAAAGGTAACAAGGAAAACAGTGTCAACTCAAAAAACATTTTGTGTACATGTTTTATAGTTGACAACAGAAAGGTGGGGCGATTTCAAAGAGCAGGCAACAGGGTAAATCGAAAGTACATTCCATTCAAATTTTCTTCTAAGACTGATTAGGTGGCTGAAGCTTCTGCCCGGAAAAAAATCTTAATTGGAGAGCATGATTTATGACTTTTGGCTATGGACATTTTTTCATTGGATGATACACTCAGAGGGGTGGGTGGGAAAGCAGGAAAAGGGTGGCAGTGGATTACGTATCTCAGAGTTGGCTGCACCCAGATTAGTGCTGGACGTAGAATGTTATCTTCAAAAAAACCCTCTTTAGTTTTGGGAGTGTGGCTCAAAGCTCATGATTTAATTGGAGTAACTGCTGGAGCCCTGACACAGGTTGTGAAGAGGATGTGTAAGTATCCCAGACAATCCTAAGGATCCTGCTCAATCATCGGTTAGATGCCATGTCCTAGATAGAAGGAAGAGAACTACCAGTAATCTTTTGTGCCATCCTCTCCACTCTCTGCACTGCCTTCCTGTCTGAAGCAGGAATGCTTCCAAACTAGACAGTAAAGCAATGTGACAGAGTGCTCTTGATTGTCCCTCTATAGAAAGTGGGAAATGTCAGTCTTCCAGCAAACCTCCATTCCAATCAATAACTCCAAGACAAAGGTACCTTTATTTGGATAGAAACTGGCACGTCTGTGGAATCCCAAAACTGAAAGTTCCGGGCTACCTCGCAACAGTCAAAACTACAAATCCATCCATCCAGCCTTAGCCATCACCACATCACACGGTCCAATCACCACCCATCCTAAAAGAAGATTCCCATTTCATTATGCACCACACTCAGTGACCTTGAACCAAGCAAAAGAATTTTATTTTGTCTAACTAGATATATTCAAATGAATTCCTCCCTCCCACTTTCTCAGACCGAACTGTGGCAGCATAGGAGCATCGAATTTCAATATGGCTTCCAAAGCTGACAGGAAGGACAGGGGGAAGGAAGATCTGCTTTTCTCATGCGACGCAGAAAATGAAGGCGCTACTGTGCCCGCTTCACTGGTGTTTCACTGTTGTGTGACCAAACTAGCCTTGAGCGGGAATAAGAAGGCATTCAAGGTGGCTGGACTTAGATCTCTTGTGGGCATGCAGGGACTTGAGACGCATGACGTGTTTGACCCCTCCCTCAGGCTCAACCTGGTCATCTCTTACATCGAGTAGGTAATGACTGGAGTATTAATCTAATTCATCTTTTAGTATTTGAGGTTCTTGTGAATAGGGAATATCTTCTAAGATATCCTGGAAGGTAACACCTCTGCTATACAGCACTTCACTATATTGTTCCATCTTTCTTTAATACTAGGAATCAGTTACGGACTGTCCATTGGCATTTTTTAGCATTCCAATTCGAACCTGGAACCTTTCTCTGAATCTAGAGATTTATTTTTGGGGGAAGACCTGCTTCTTTTCTCTTTTTATTTCTTTCTGAAATTATTTGTCAAGTTGTTTCCTATGAACTTTTTTTTTTAAATGTTTAGATATTGTATTGGAAAAGTACAGTTAGTCCTGGTTAAACTACAACTCGTTCATGTTCATATTTTTTCCTCTGTGTACAAAGCATTGGATTCTTCTTTGCCTGTTTACCATCTTTAACAAAAATGGAAAATGATGTTAAATTAAAAGTATTATTTAGTACCAACCTGAAAAGTAGCATGCAGAGACTGAATAGTATACTGGAGAAGATGAGTATTTTGTTGTGAAAAATTAAAGTGAATGAATGGATGGATTAAAAAGAAAGAAAAGAAAAAGAAAGAATCCCTCCCACCTACTCAGCATTTGAGAAATAAATATTTGCTCTTCTATAATAAAAGTTTTGTTTATTTTTTAAAATTTCTATCTCTCAACATTCACAAGGGCCATCGCATCTAAAATCTTGTTCAGCATAAATCTCGAAGATGACAAAAAAATGCTCATGGTATTAAATATTGGGCAGTTTTAAATTAAGTCATACAACTCTCCATTATCAGATATCTTGCACAATACAAGATTACCCCACATGTGACAAATATATTTATATTTATGTATAGATGATAGATAGATGATAGAAGATAGATAGATTAGATAGATCGATAGATGGATGGATAGATGGATAGATAGATAGATACAGTGGTGGGATTCAAAAATGTTTTTTACTACCAGTTCTTTGGGCTTGGCTTGGTGCACATGGTAGGGGTAGGATATAGTCAGAGATGTATTGGCCTCCAAACTACTCAAAATTTCCGCTACCAGTTCTCCAGAGCTGGTCAGAACCTGCTGAAAACCACCTCTGAGTAGATAGATACATAGATAGATAGATAGATAGATAGATAGATAGATAGATAGATAGATAGATAGATAGATAGATAGATAGATAGATAGGTAGGTAGGTAGGTAGGTAGGTAGGCAGGCAGGCAGGCAGGCAGGCAGGCAGGCAGGCGGTAATGTCATAGCAGAGAACATAACATAACAACATTCTCCCATCAGAGGTGAGATTCTCTCCCAGGACTTCTGGAAGAACTTCTGTTGCTAGCCCTGAAATTGTGGGTGACTGACAGGATAGAGAAGCGTCTCAGCCACAGATTGTCCTTCATCTTGCTTTTGAACTTTTAATCTTTTTATTCAATTTTTTTTTTAGTACATTTTAATTCACTATATTGTAAGTTGCCTTCCTGCTGTACTAGGGAGAGGGGCAGCATAGAAATTTAATAAGTAAATAAATAATACTCAAATAACACACAAACACACATAGAAGGACCACCCAGCTGTAGACGGGGTGAATATTAGCTTGGTAACTCCGATTGCCTTAAGAAAGAGCCTATATACACTGCTTTGTATTTTTTTTTTAATTATTTGCTCTCTTCTGAATAGGAAGAGATGAAAGACGACATGAACAATGATGTAGCTGTGTGAGATTTTGAAATACATGAATCTATAATCACTTTTTTCGGTTTTCAGGGAAGTGAAACAGTCAATATCAAATCCTTTAGAGCTTTCATATTTCTGCTTCATTGCTGGACATTCTTTTAAAAGCCTTCTGTCTCAATGTTGCAATTAAACCTTTAAAATGATTAGAGAGCCAAAGGCTGGTATTTGGGTCATCAACTAGTTGGAATTCATTTTAGCTGGCAATTATTTATTTCTTCCGAATTAGTTCCAGGCTACCTTCTGTTATTTTATACACATTTTTAGTTTCTTTTGTCTGTTCAAGGTTATATGATTCCGGGGTCACTTCATTTACTTTTCTTGTTGTTGTTGTTAAAAAGGGAAGAAACATTTTTTCCTACCTCTCTTCTTTTTCTCTTCTCTTTTCCATATTATAAAAGAAACAAATCATTAAAAAATAACACTATTTCAGATTATAGTAAATGTAGTATTTGTTCATTTAAAAATAAACCTAAAATGTGGTGCCATTTTTTTATGGTAAAAAAAAAAAATAGTTTCTACATCACTTTTAAATTTAGCATTTCTTAAAAATCATGGAATACCCAATACGTATTAATGAGAAAGGGGTTAAGCTGAAATTAGAGGCCAGGAACACCTGTAGGAAATTGTAGATACTTTATGTCCCCATTGCCTTTAAAAATGTGTCTCCGGGAAGATTCTTCCACTACATAACGGATTGCATGGGGAGCTGGATCAACTGTAAAGTGCTCATTTCAATGCAACATGGACAATTTAAAGAGAAAGATGTCAAATAATAACCTCTACATGAGGGCTATGGTATTATCTTCTGCTGAGCTTGGTAGGAGATGCAGGGGAGGCCCTGACCTGATGCCTAGAGGCTTTTTTATGTGTGGGAAGAAATGAGCTTGCATTATATCCTATTGAAACAGAGGAGTTGTGGGTCTTGGAAGCTGAATCCAGAGATCTTTGGCTCTAGCACTCACCCCTCCCCCAATAGAGCTTCCTCACAATGTGTGGATGCACCTAGATTCTTGGCTCTGGCAAGGTGCAGCGGTGGGCCACTGCCAGTTTGCATCGGTTCTCATGAACCGGTAGTTAAGATTGGGTGCAGTTCGGTGAACCGGCAAATCCCGCAACTGGCTGGCCCTGCCACTCTGCCCATATTTTGGGCCATTTTCAGGCTGTTTTTCGGGCCAAAAAATGGCCTGAAAAACAACCCAGAAAACAACCTGAAAAACAGCCTGAAAATGGCCCCAAAATGGCTGAAAATCAGGCCCAAAATGGGTGGGGTAGGGCCAGCCAGTGGTGGGATTAGCCCCAACCAGCTGAATCCTACCTACGTTGAGATGAGTGGCCGGGAGGCAGGGCTGGATGTGATGAGTAACCCGGTTGGTCATGTGAGCTAGTCACATGACCAACCAACCACGCCTACCCAGCCAGAGGACCAGCTGTTAAAAAATTTGCAGCCCACCACTGGAGGGGTGTTCACATTATTACACCTTGTGTACCAGTAACAGCTTTTTCTGGATCAAGAGGCTTTATCACTCATGCCGTTGTAACTTCCTGGCTAGAATACTGTAAAGTACTTTACATGGAGTTTCCTTTGAAGACCATTCAGAGAGTTCTGCAGATACAAGTTTTACCCACATAACATGACAACTGTAGGAGCTATCTTTACTACGAGTTAGCTCTCGGGCAATTCAACATGCTGGTTGCCACCTTTAAATCCCTACGTGGCTCAAGTGTAGGAGACAAACAGGTAGACCTAATGGGCAGAGTTAACCATGTCATCAGCTAAGAATCATTACATTCCCACAAGCGGTCCAAAAACACCTGAATTCTACTGGCCCTTAAATGGTGCCAATTTAGTTAGCTTTAGTGAATTAGATTCTTGTGTATGGGCTTGAATAAATCATCTATGCTGCAATCTAATGGATGGTCCAGATTCTCCATTTGTCATCAAGCTCTAGAGATCTCCAAATCTGTGTATGCTAAGGTTGCTTATCTGATAAGATCTGGGGGAGAGAGAGAGAGAGAGCTTGCAATGGGTCCTACCATGAAGGGAATGCTCTCTTCAGGGAACTGTGGCTCAAGCACCCTGGGCATCCTATTTTGCTACAGCATACCCCCCCCCCCAAATATTCATATCTCCCAACTTCTTACTAGCTTTCTGGAGAGCTATAAAAATGGCTGTCCCCCCCAAAAAAAAAATTGAAGACCAAGTAGTTACCCCCAAAATGGTAGTACATCAGATTATTTTATATGTGTATTAATTGAGTTTTGCTTCGACTCTTATGGTATTCATACTAGGTACTGCACAAAGTCTCTGGAAATGGAGCGGCATAAAACTTGATGAAATAAGTAAGAAATAGTGGAATTCTTGGTGTTTTCTGAGCTCAGTTTGATTGCAGGTGTTTCGTTAGCCAGCTAAGTAACATCTTCAGTATTCAAGCTAACTATCAAGGGCATAGAACACCAATTCAACCCTGAGCTACACATATTCTCTTATAGTGAAGATAATTACAAGGATAAAACTAAATATTTTCAAAGACCATTTATTTTCACTCCGCTGGAGGAAATTTCTGGAATATTTACTCAAGCTATTTAGAGCCAAGAGGCTCCTGTTTGGTAAGCATTTCATTAGAAATAAAAATGACAAGGGCCTAAATTATCCATTTTCTGGATAATAGTACTGATTAACAGAGTTGGAAGGGATCTTGTAGGTCATCTAGTCCAACCCCACAACTTCTGAAGGCAACTTCTATTCTATTGGTTTATTGTCAGAACATTTATCCTTATTTCCAGGTTGAATCCCTCCTTGATCAGTTTCCATCCATTATTCCTTGTCTGGCCTACAGGCGCTTTAGAAAATAGCTTGACCCCCTGCACTCTGTGGCAGCCCCTCAAAAATTAGAATATTTGGATGTTCAAATATTTGGATATCCAAATATTGGATATGCAAGTATCTTTTTACTTAAGTTCTGCTAACATTTGAATATGGATAGTATAAGTTTTTTAACGTTGGTGAGGTTTCACTCATTCAAAATCACTGAGGACAAAGGCATTCTAATAAATTAGTAATTCTCTTGCTTCCTATATTGAAAGAATATTAATTTGTTTACTAAGCCTAGTCAATTCGGCTTTCAAACTGCTAGGTTGGCAGAAGCTGGGGTGAGGACCAGAGCTCACCCTGTCATGTGGCACTTGGGTCTTGAACCTGGGCTGCTGGTTTTCCAGCTGACAAGCCAGCAATAGGATCCCACCTGTTCCACTACCGGTTTTGTGATCGTGCCTGCACACTCACCTAACACGCGCACCAGCTTTCTACACACCAGCTGAGGCCTGCAGCACCAATCAGCTGAGAGGATAAAGAAAAGAAAGCGCAGGAGCAGGTGGGACAGCCGATCCTGAGCTTTTCTCTTCTTTCTTCTCTTTGCTGATTGTCAGAGGCTTTTTAAAACTACCGGTTCAGCCAAACTAGACAGGTAGCATACCACCAATGTGACCAGCCCGGCATCTTAACTGCGGAGCTACCGTGCTGCCCCCATAATATATACAGGGGTGGGATTCAATTTTTTTAACAACCAGTTCTGTGGGCATGGCTTAGTTGGTGGGTGTGGCTTGGTGGTTATGTGATTGGCTGGGTGTGGCCAACCCAACATCACTCACATCACTCACATCGAGGCATGCATCTCCTCGCCTGGCCTCTCATGACTGTGGAGACGTTGCAACAGTCGTAAGTGTGAAAAATGATCTTAAGTCACTTTTTGTCAGTGCCAATGTAACTTTAAATGGTCACTCCACACAAGCAAAGTACCAGCAAAGGAGGGGAAAAAAACTCCAGAGATGTTCCAGAGGCAGGAAATCTAGTCCTGCCAAGAATGTAATAAGGGTTAACGGAGAGGCAGTTTCTGTAAGCAACACCAGAATGTTTCCTTCCTGCCTTCCTTACAGGCTTAGGCCAGTAATTTCTTCTAACAACCGGTTCTTCGAACTGCTTAGAATGTTAACAACCAGTTCTAGCGAATAGGTGCAAACCTGTAGAATCCCACCCCTGAATATATATAACATACATGAAATAGATAGTCATAGGTTTGCACAGTATAACTGTGAAAGACGTGCATATAATTCTGGTTAGGTGTGTAGCCTACTGTGTATTTTTTATTTTATATGGTGGAAGTTTGAAAGCTGTTGTTATATTGAATATAAAATTACTTAAAGGATATCAGAGCAAAAACCACACCTGTACATTATTTGATAAAGCATGCACCAAGAACATTTCGGATGCGTGTGAATTCTTCATACCAAAAGACACCAACGTAGGGATATTTTTGACCTGAATAACATGTATTTACTCCCATCTTCTACATTTGGAGAAAACGCCCTGGTCTTTCCTAGCGAAATCAGGTTCTCCTTAATTCTCCCCTAATTATATTTAAACTCCCCAGTATTTTATTTTAAAGATAGTAAGCATTTCCCCTGCCCCCATAAATCTCAACGCCACATGCTGGGGTGTGTGTGTGTGTGTGTTGGGGGGGTGGGGTAGCAAGAGAAGAAAAACCCACGGGATGCGATTTCAAAAAATGTCAAAATATGTCAAACGCAGATCCCACTCAAGGGTTTCATTAACTGAAGCTTTGGTGATAAGTGCCATCTTGTGAAAAAACCACCCATCTCCCCCAACGCATTACCAAATGTACTAATTTCCTTGCTGGGCTTGGTGTTTATTGTATAGCTGAAATTGAAAATGGTCTGTAATGGAGTGAGCTTCAATCCAACACCAATTCTGAATCTAAATTACTTGCGTCTTTCAATAGCACCGGCGGAAGAGAGCTCTGTGCACCTTGTACCTAATCAACCCTTCCTGTGACCCTAAATTCAGCCGTCTTCAGAGATTAATAATAAAATCCTCAGTTCAAACAATTATTTGCCCTGAAGTAGTTGGCCATTTCTTATACTGAAAATGAAAGAATGTGACACATATTCCTCCCCCCTCTCTATTTTAAGATCCTCGTGTTACAGGCCTCCGCATAGTTTTGATCTAAGACCTATGCTTGGCTTTACAACGATAGTACAGTCTGTATCATCATTTTTTGAGAGAGAGAGAGAGAGAGAGAGAGAGATTAAAACAATTCCCTTTGGAAGCTTTCCTTTTAATAAAAATATAATTCTGAAATGTAAAGAGAGAAAAAAACTACATTGGATACATGTGCTCCAAGCAGGGTATTCAAATAAAACCTTTCTTAAAGGTTATACAAATATGCATTTTAAATTTGAATAATTGAAAATGAAAGGATTCCTATCGTGACAAATCAGGCTGGTTTTTGGTACTGATTCTAACATAAACATCCATTCCAGGGAATGCTATTTTATGTACAGAACTAATTTTGTTTGGCGTTTTAAGGTTATGCACATTTTGACTATATATACCTCTGTTGCAGCCAGTTATAGAAATGGTATAGCAATTAATTATTTTATTATACAGCATCCAAAGCACCCCTGGAAGGGAGATGGGCAGTTTAAAAATTGTGATGAATAAATAAAATAAATAAAAATACATTTGTTGTCATGTTAGCAGTGGTGGGATGCAATTTTTTTTTACTAACAGTTCTGTGGGCGAGGCTTGGTGGGCGTGGCAGGGGAAGGACACTGTAAAATCTCCAGTCAGAGGCGGTATTTGCCGGTTCTCCAAACTACTCAAAATTTCCTCTACCGGTTCTCCAGAACTAGTCAGAACCTGTTGAATACCCACCTCTGCATGTTAGCATCTGGCTATGAGTTGCTCAAGAAAAATTAATATACAGATAGTCCTCAAAACAGTTCATTTAATGACTGTTCGACAGCATTGAAAAAAGTGACTTATGACCATTTTTCACAGTTACAACCTTTGTTAGCATCCCCATGATTATTTGATGAAAATTCAGATGTTTGGCAAATGACTCAGACTTATGAGGGTTGCAGTGTTTTGGGGTCACGTGATCGCCTTTTGCAACCTTTTGACAAACAAAGTCAGTAGGGAAGCCAGATTCACTTAACAACCATGTTACTAACTTTTCAACTGCGGGGATTCACTTTTACAACCGTGGCAAGAAAGGTTGTAAAATGGGACGTAAAACCCACTTAACAAATGTCTCACATAACAACAGAAATTTGGGGCTCATAAGCCCAAGGACTATCTGTACTTAGAGTAAAAGAGTGGGAAAAGACTAGCAAAGCCGTCAAATCCAGCCCTGCCCAATGCAGAAATCTGCAGGCAAAATGGTGGATTTTTAACCATCTGAACACTTCATTGAAAAATAGCCCCCTTACTCTAGGTAATTAGTTTCACCTCAACTGCTCTTATTGTAATAGTGTTTTCCAATGTTTAGTCAGAATCTGTCTTCCTAATTTGTTTTATGAAATGACAAAATTTAATGAAGCCCACTGTTTCTGAAGGGCATTACATTACAGAAAGTTGTCGCAGACTATAATGTGGGGTCCTTGGTGCTTTCTGAGCTTGGTGGTTTTCTTGCAGATGTTTCATTACCCAACTAGGTAACATCATCAGCAAAGCCCATACTGATCATTTGGGCAATGAAATGTCTGCAAGAAAGAGACCAAGCTCAGGGAGCACCAAGGACCTCAGTTCAACCCTGAGTTGCTGATCATCTCCTCTATCAATAGACTCCAGTTTTCCATTGTTCTGCGTTAACTTATTATTTATTTGTTTGTTTCCTTAACTATGTATCTTAATTTTCCCTCTGTAACTTGAGATAGCATATTTGATAGTCCGTTCTTTAATTTTTGTTTCTGTGGTTGATGATGGGTTTTAACCTGGATCTCCTCATTTCAGACAAGAGAGAGACGGTGCTATTGCTACTACCATGGCTGGAATTATAAATATTCAATTATACCTTATATTACGAACTCTGAACACTGGCTCGATTTAAGGTTTTTGCCCTAAATCAGGGGTCCCCAAACTTGGCAACTTCAAGACTTGTGGACTTCAACTCCCAGAATTCTTGAGTCAGCATAGCTGGCTGGAGAAATCTGGAATTGAAGTCCACAAATCTTAAAGTTGCCAAGTTTGGAGATGTCTGCCCTAAATATACATAAATGAGACACAAACAAGGGCGAGATGCAAATTGGTCCAGTCAACTACGAAACAAGTAGTGATTTGTGATTCCTGTTTAGCACACGTCATTCTTCCAAGTTGTATTCTTTAATATAGCTTTTAAGCCTTTTTTTTGCATTATTTTTTAAGATGAGATACAGATTTCCTTCTGCACCCTTAGGAAAAATGTTTGAAATTAAGAACTGCCCCATTTTCTCAGAAAATGATAGCTTAATTGATTGGGTGCCTAAGAAGTTTATTAACTGGCTCTATTGAGTTTTCTGTTTTTGTCTTGGATCCATCATGATGGAGAAATTTTGTAAATATAGAAAATGAATCAATCACCCCCACCCCATTTTGGGCCTTCCTGGCCTCAGAGGAGCCTCTAGGGGAGCATTTTTGCTCTCAGGAAGCATCCCTTGGTCCCAGAAAAGCAAAAAAATGGAGGGGGCTGGACCTCCTACCTCCATTTTTTACCTTCTTGGGCCTCAGAGTAGCCTCTTGGGTGAAGCAGTAAGAAGCAAGGGGAATGCCAGATTGTCAGGAGGTTAAAAAAAAAAAGAAATACCTTAAGGAGTGACTGGGCAGGAGACCATCAGGTGGACGAGGTGAGCGAGCATTGGGCGTTGGGCATCGGGCAGGGCAAGTGAGCAAGCGGCAACTAGGTGACCAGGTTGGACACGTGGCTAGCCAGAAGTTACTACCAGTTTGGCGACTCACGCCAAATCCTTGCTACCGGTTCGTCTGGACCAATGCAAACCGGCTGAATACCACCACTGATTAAAGTGTTGAGAAGACCACATTCCAGTCCTCTTACCCCTCAACCATGAAAGTTCCCCGAATGACTTTGTATCAGTCCCATTGTCTCATCCCAAGACCTGATACTGTTCAGTGGTTAAAGCATTGGACAAGAATTGCTGAGATACCAATTCAAGTCTACCCAAAGTTCCTGATATATAAAAATAAGAGCATCTTATATATTGCATTTGTACTCTTTATTATGAGTCAGAGTGAGAAATTTGGAGCTCTTGAGATTTTGTAGAGCTGAATTTCCTGTCCTTCCCCACCATGCTATGAAAGTTGGAAGGGAGTAGATAGGAGTTGAACAGAAACAAATTCTGAAGGCCTTTGAGGTATTTGTCCATCATTTTGATCATATTTTCATTTAACATCTGTAACATATTAAAATTGGTATTTGTACCAATAGTTTTTTTTAAAAAAAATACACTGTCAAACCTTCACTGCTGAAGGGTGGAATATGTAAAAATGTCCTGCTCTGTGGCTCCAATTTATTTTCTTTCTGTTATCTGCATAACATTTAGACCTGTAAGTAATTTTCTTATTCCAGCTTAGATTCATATTCTGCCAAATTATTTTTATGAAAATGTTCAAAATGACCTACTCTTTGTAGCAGGTTATCCTGATACCCTTGCTTTTTAGTACTCTTTCTCTCAGCTGCGTGAGAAAGGTAACCAGAGTTTGTAAAAAAAAATCAATTAAAAATCATCTGAATTATTAGTGGTAAATATATGGAGCTCCTTGACCATCTTTCTCTCTCTCCAGCTCCCTGTGATTTCATTCCTGCTCAGCTGTCTTTGTTACAAACTTGACAGATGTGAGAATAAGCTAAATTAGGAAATCCAGTTAAATGGCACTAGAGGGCACTTCTGTTTTATTGTTCCATCGTAACACAAGGATAGCAGAAAACAGCTGGATAAATATTGTTCAACTGCAGAACTGCCCTGAAAAAATTGTGATCCTTGAATAATATTATATGGATCCCAAACTCATAACACCTATCCTTGGAGAGATGACAGCAGGCATAAAATGTCACTTTTGTGATGAATGCTGGTTAAAATGAATATAGCTATGATTAGAAGAAGTCAAATCAATTGTAAATTAATGGACAGTAATTTTGAGTGTAAGATTGTCCTGATCTTGATGTAGAACTGATCTTGAGACTAGGGAAAGAATAAGTAAGACATTATGTAAGTAAGACTGAGTAAATACTAATTAGTCCTGAGAAAAAGGAAAGTGTGAGAGAGACACTAAAAATACATCTTGTTTTTATTTAATCTGTGCAGAGAAAAACATGCATAGATTTTCTATACACGTTTCTTGACCTTGCCTATCTTAAAGAGTTGGCACTTTTAGTCCAAAATTAACTAATTACAATGGTGAACAAAGGAGATTCTAAATAAAGGTTTTCACATTTCAGCTTGAGTCTAAAGCATACAATCCTTCCCCAATCTTTCAAAATTACCAAATTGAAAGTGGAAGTGACAACATAGTGGTAGACATTTCTCTAAATGCAACTGTTCCATAAAATCATCTTCCCCTTTAGGTACCTAGAATAGGAAAAGACATGCAAGCTGTGTTTTTAAAACACACTTAACTCGACTACTTCATTAATCTATTTTCTGGATTTACCCAATATTGACTGAAGCTGAGTTTGCTTTACACACAAAAGCAAATTGATATTAGCCAAATTTAACCCTGTAGCTAAGAATAAAGTCAACATCGTTTACCATTGTAAATTCTCCAATTTGTTCTACCTTGTAGGAAGTGCTCTGCTATGGATGCCTCTAATTGCATTTTACTTTTCTTTTCCCAAAAAAGAAAGAAAGATACACACACACACACACACACCCCACACACTACATACATAATACATAAGAGTGGGGAAGGGGGAGAGGGAGGGAGGGAGAGAGAGAGAGAGAGAGAGGACACTTCATAATATAATATTGAAAAATCAAGTTGAATCTAGACTCCGAAGGATAGACTAGATTAGACCATAGAACACTGAATTATCATACTGGAAGGGACCATGGAGATCTTCTAGTCCAATCCCTTGCTCAAAGCAGGTGGCCTTATACTTGTGATGGCGAACCTATGGCTCGCGGTGGGTGGGGATTATATGTGCATGCGTAGGGGGTCTGGGGGGAGCGCGCATTGCCTTCTGGATGCTGGCACACAAGTGTGAGCATGAGGAGTCCAAAAAGGTTAGCCACCACTCCATATACCATTCTGGCAAATGGTTGTATAGACTATTTTTGAAAACTTCCAATGGTAGAGCACCCAGAACTCCAGAAGACAAGCCATTTAACTGATTTATTGTTTTGTCAGAAAACTCTTAGATTGGATCTCTCTTTAACAAGCTTCCACCCATTACTGCTTGTCATGCCCTCTGGTGCTTTGGAGAATAAGTCAATCCTCTCTTCTTTGTGACATTCCCTCAAGTACTGGAAGACAGTTATCATGTCCCCCATAATAATCTTTGTTTTCGATAGGCTAGACATACATAACTTCCTCAACTGTCCATCATACAATTTAGCCTCCGGATCCTTTATCATTTTTGTTGCTGTTTAAATGAATGATTAAAATATGATGCCAATTTGGGTAAATTGGAACAATGACATTGGACGTTCAAATTGATAAAATAGCACTGTGAAATAGAATAGAATAGAACAGAACAGAACAGAACAGAACAGAACAGAACAGAATAGAATAGAATAGAATAGAATAGAATAGAATAGAATAGTATAGAATTCTTTATTGGCCAAGTGTCAAGGAATTTGTCTTTGGTGTATAAGCTCTCAGTATACATAAAGAAAAAAATATATATTCATCAAGAATCATAAGATATAACACTTAGTAATAGTCATAGGTTACTAATAAGAAATCAAATCATACTAGGGAACAAATAAAACAATATAAATTGTAAAGACACAAGCAACACGGTTATAGTTATAAGTTGGGAGAGATAGGTAATAGGAAGGATGAGAAGAAGAATAGTAATGCAGTCTTACTAAATAGTTTGACAGTGTTATGGGAATTAATTTTTTAGCAGAGTGATCGCATTCGGGAAAAATTGTCATTGTGTTTAGTTGTTCCGGTGTGCAGAATAATACCTAAATAAATCAGGTGTTTATATAATATCTTCACAGGGCTAAGTAACAAATCACATTAGTGTCTAGACTTTCAGAACTGAGGAGGGTGAGTGATATAATTTAATATAGCATATTTGTTGTTGTTAGTTGTGAAGTCATGTCCAACACAACACAACCCCATGGACAATGTTCCTTCAGGCCTTCCTGTCCTCTATCACCTTCTGGAGTCCATTTAAGCTCACGCCAATCGCTTCAGTGACTCCATCCAGCCACCTCATTCTCTGTCATCCCCTTCTTCTTTTGCTCTCAACCGTTCCCAGCATTAGGTTCTTCTCCAGTGAGTCCTTCCTTCTCATTAGATGGCCAAAGTATTTGAGTTTCATCTTCAGGATCTGGCTTTCTAAAGAACAGTCAGGGTTGATCTCCTCTAGGGCTGACCAGTTTGATCGCCTTGCAGTCCAAGGGACTCGCAGGAGTCTTCTCCAGCACCAGAGTTCAAAGGCTTCAATTCTTTGGCGCTCAGCCTTCCTTATGGTCCAACTTTCACAGCCATACATTGCAACTGGAAAAACCATAGCCTTGACTTTACACACTTTTGTTGGCAGGTTGTTGTCTCTGCTTTTTAATAAGCTGTCTAGATTTGCCATAGCTTTCCTCCCCAGCAGCAAGTGTCTTTTAATTTCTTGGGTATAGTCCCCATCTGTGGTGATCTTGGAGCCCAGGAAAATAAAATCTGTCACTGCTTAAGCTCATGATAGGGAAATAAAATTTTGAACGGTGACTAGCATTTTTTTAAAAAATAAACCTTTTGCAGGTTTTTTTTGTGTTAATTCTTGTAAATTTCTGTAAAGTGCTGAAACTTTCAAATATGCATTAAAGTATATGCAAAATCTTCCTTCTTGGGCTCAAAGGCAGTAGATCATTTTTGGTGACCTTTGAAATGTAAAGAGAGCAAAGTTTCATGTTAAATAAATAGCTTGCTAAATCTATAATCAAGTGTGCTTAAGTATATCTCTTTCCCAATGTGAGAACAAATAAATGATACGTCATAATTAAAATGATTCCTCAGTTGCAGACAGTTCATTTGAAAAGGAAAAGGAATTTCCTGCTCAGTGGACTAAATTGCAGTGCCCATTGTGAGTGTCAGTAGAAGATATTGTCTGATCGACGGAAGTCATCCTTAATTTTTTTTGCAACAAATCTGATAATAAAAAAATACTGCTGTAATCCATGCTGTAATCAGCAGGTGGAATCTGTCCATCTCAATAGAGAAGCAAGATTTGGGCATATACCAACAAGGAAAAAACATATATTTCACATTTTCTCCTGGAAGTGGGCAGAGTTTCTTTATCCAGGGATGGGATTCTACCAGTTCGCACCTATTCGTCAGAACCTGTTGTTAACATTTGAAGCAGTTCGGAGAACCGGTTGTTAGAAGGAATTACTGGGCTAATCCTGTAAGGAAGGCAGGAAGGAAACATTCTGGTGTTGCTTACAGAAACTGCCTCTCCGTTAACCCTTATTGCATTCTTGGCAGGACTAGACTTCCTGTCTCTGGAACGTCTCTGGAGTTTTTTTCCCATCCTTTGCTGGTACTTTGCTTGTGTGGAGTGACCATTCAACGTTACAATGGCACTGAAAAATGTGACTTATGATCGTTTTTCACACTTACGACTGTTGCAGCATCCCCACAGTCATGAGAGGCCAGGCGAGGAGGTGCATGCCTCGATGTGAGTGATATTGAGTTGGCCACACCCAGCCAATAATATGACCACCAAGCCATGTCCACCCAGTCACAGGACCACCAAGCCCCATCCACCACCTAAGCCATGCCCACAGAACCGGTTGTTAAAATTTTTGAATCCCACCCCTGTCTTTATCTAAATGGTCCGTGCTTATATTCTGACAGAGCTTTTCTGCTTTTGGGCCACAGGGGCACTGTGATGCCCAGAACTTTAAGGACTATTTGTAAGTACCAGTCATTCGGCACCATTGGTAAATTAAACTTTTGCTAAACAAGTTATGTTTATGTGAGAACCACCTGTAATTGTATTCAGATTTTTAGCCGGAAGCCAAAATTCAGTCACACAGATAGGTCCAGGAAATCATTCTTGTAAGAATTCTATCTGTAGCAATCCTTGGTAACATTAAGTCTGTGCTTAGGCTATGATTAAGAGCTGGCTCAAAGTAAGTTTTGATGATTAAAGCTGGATTGGAATCTGGATCTCTCTGGTTATAGTACTATAATCACTTAAATTTCCTGATTCTCTGGAGGGAAATGGGAACATCTGGAATGTGGAAGATATGTTGCACAATAAGTGCAATATTATGTACAATTCTAGTTACCACAGATCCCTATATTTTTGTATAAACTATTCAAACCGAAAAAGCTTGATACAAATAAAGTAAATAGATGGGGATGTGGACAATTCCTATGCATACAGGAAGAAGGTGTCCCCCCACAGACTGAAATGGAGGCCAGACTTTTATCAATTAGTTTGATTAAATTTTGGAAAAGTCATTAAGAGCTCTTTCAAATCTACTTGGAGGAACCAAACCAAATTGCTATTTCAAGCCAGTCTATCCCTTTGCCAGGTTAAACTGCATTGTGTATTTTGTCCTGGCAGTCACTGAATATGCTCTGTGCAGATGTTCCAAGCAAGCAATTAAAGTGCATTTATGTCCTTGGTATGAAATCTACAGGAATGGCTTACATCTCCGTTTCCTTTTGCTCTGGGATTACATCTGATTTTGAGGGGGGCGGGGGAATGTGCAGTTGTAAATGAAAAAAAAAACACATTTTATAATTGCAATATTTTTTCCTTTAACAACAAAAAAAGAAGAAGTATAAGTGTAAAGAATGCATTTAAAATATATACTCTATTTACTAAGCATGCCAATCAGTTGTTACTATAGCTACTGAGGCTACGATTCACCTAGAATAAAGTATATATCAGCAGCTACCTGCTGATTTTGTTGGGCATTATGTTTTGACTAGAATTGTTCGTTTTAGTGATACTTTCAAACATGGAAGCCCTTTGAACATTTATGTGGGAAGCAGAGAGAAAGATACAGGATAATATTTACATACATACATTTTAACATTAATAACATTATTTAAATTAGAATATTTCCACTTCATCTGTCTTTCTATTCCAGAATTCCTTAAAAGGGATTGACAGGAACCATACATCTCTCTCTCTCCCCCTCCCTCCGTGTGTGTGTGTATGTGTGTGTGTGTGTGTGTGTGTGTGTTGGTGTGTGTGTGAAAGACCACTATTGCTTACACCTTTTTATCATTTTTGACCTTTCCATAGATCAGTGTTTTTCAACCTTGGCAACGTTTAAGATATGTGAACTTCATCTCCCAGAATTCTCCAGCCGGCAGTCTTGCTGGATGGGAAATTTTGGGAGATGAAGTCCACACATCTTCAAGGTTACCAAGGTTGAGATACTCAGCTGTAGATGCTCCTGAACTATTAGTGCTCACATTTACAAGGCCTTTGGAGAGTGTATCCCACCCCTTAAACTTGTTGGAAGAAAAATCCAGTCCTGTCCCAACCTGGGAGAAAGATGCTGGAAATAAAATGTAGACTGACTGGTTGCAAGGAAATAAGATTTATTTATGAGCAGAACCAACAACAGCATGTAGTTCTGGAACAGTTGACAACTTGATTTGATAAGTACATGAATTTTTATAGGGTTCTGAGATGCTTCAGGGAGTTGTACAATGTAGTGAGCCTTGTGCTGTTTGCTATTCTAATGGTGGTGGGTTAATCCTATTATGGCCTAAAGTCATGCACTAACTTTCTTAATCCCATCAACTGGAGCTGAAGGTGTTTTGTTTATGAATAGATTAGTCTAGCCTTTCTTAATGGGCACAAAATATCCATCTTTAAAGACTTCAGGCATCTGCTGGAGGCTGTTGGGGTTGCTTTCTGCCTTTGTTAATTTTTTTCTCCATTTCTCCTTTGGGTAAATAAATTCTGCCTCTTTTAATATCCCCCAAAATGTTTCATTCTTGGGAGGGGGAAACTAAACAGATCATTCAACCCACAAGTTGCTCTTTCACCGTAAGCTACAAATGGGTTTGCAATTGACATGGAATTGGTTTGGAACTGCCTTGTTCACAATGGAGAATATAGCCATTTTTGGGTTCGATGCAAGGGTGGGATCCTACCGGTTCGGTCCGGTTCTATAGAGCCGGTAGCTCCAAAGAGCGGCTGACACCAAACCAGTTTGCAGGGACGAGGTTTGGGTCTGCTGTTTGGCCCTCCTGCTGCCCTTTAGTGGCTGCATTTCCCTCCTCAGCTGCTTTGTGTGGCACAGTTGAGTGCTGCTCATCAGCTGGAGAGGGTAAACGCTTCCAGGAGCTGGTAATGCACTCACGTGTGCAGCATGCATTTGACACACACGCACATGCTCCTCAAACCAGTTATGCCGGCTGGATCCCACCCGTGGTTCGATGTCTTTTGTTATGAGTTGTCTCAGCTTGAGGTAACCGCTATGAACCTAGAAGATTGAGCCAATGCTCTTTGCAGTATGCTTAAAAGTTGTTGAAAAGCTTATTGAAGTCAAAGCTTATAGAAGCCAATGCTTCTAAGGAGTTGTCCCACATGCTTCTAAGGAGTTGTTGACTGCAGGAACCAGGAGCACTATTCAGGCAATCCTGAAGACACAAATAAACCTCCAAGTGGCTTCAACGACCCTCTAAAAGGATGCAAATAACCAGCTGCCTGCAAGGAATAGAAATCCTTCCATTCCCCACTATCCTGTCGGAGTTGAAGAAGCTTCTTGGATGAGAAGCAAAACGTCTTCAAAAGAAAAAGATCAGAAAGTCCAATTCCCGTTTGAAAAAAAGCACCTTTGGGACAAGCATGACCTGGATAACTGAGAATCTCTACAGACTTCTAAGGAATTACTTGTAGCATTTGGGAGATGTTTTATGGCAAATAAGTATAATAATACAGATGTTAATATGATAGCAATTGAAAATACAGCGAGGGAGTATTTGTTTTCGGAATCTTTGAAATCTCTCTTGCAAATAAAGATGAGGATAGAGACAAACAGTTTGCAACATGCAAGCTTCTTTTCCTTCTTAATTTTAAAATAAAGTCTGGTGGGGCACAAAACTTTTTGTTTTTTTTGCAGGTGCTTTCCGCATCATATGGCCCACAGCTGACCAGATGAAAGGGTTTGGTCCACGGTGCTTTCTTTGTTTTGCTGGATTCTGACTATTTTTCCTTAAAAAAAAAACCAGTCAGTTGAAGGAAGACAATGCTTTCTCCAGGATAAAACTGTAATATCAGAGGCGTCATTAAGAAATCAGATCCTTGATTAAAAGAAGAGATGACCTCACTAATCACCGTAGTGAAAGAACATATCGTAGGGTTTAGAAGAACAAGAGTTTTTATAAACCCCAAGATTGTAGAATTAATTATATCTTTCCAAGATTGGGCAATAATTTACAGTCCCTTTTAAACAAAAAAACAAAAAAACAAGCAGCAAAGAAGCAAAATTAGCTAGATTCCTAACACCTTGGTTTAGAGAGAATGTTTAAAACAGAGACCTATTTTATTTTAGCCTAACGTCTGAAAGATATAGGGAAACTAATTTGCCTTATTTACATATGGCACAGTCTATCCAGTATTCAAGGGCCTGTCGGAAACATTGTGCATTTCCATGGCAACAGATGGCATGCTGACAGTATCTGGCTCATTGTAGGTTTGTCTAGGCAGGCCAACAATTAATCAGCCATCTACTTGGACAAAATTCTTTGTGAGTGAATGGCATTACTTCTCTGTAACCCTGCCTAAGCTTCTACAATTTTTGTATTCCTGCAGGGCTAAGTACTTTTTGTCTCCTGCATTTGTGTTTCTCTTAGCTTTTAAATAATAGTGTGGTTTTTTTTTTATAAAAAAAAACGGAACAGCGTAAAAGGGGAGTCTGCATATTAATGTTAATATTATTTTGGGGGGAAAGTGTAAAACAAGATTCTGGGTTTATTCTCTCCAAGTGCTTGGAGTCCTTTGCCTCTTCACTCAACAGTATTTCATTATTCAGTTTGTTTGCTCAGCATATTCAGGGATGTGAGAAATGCACATGGCTGCGAAGTGAAGAATTAACCTCACTGTAACCAAATTTCCATTTAAAAGAGGGGTTTTTGGTGCTCATCTTTGTGGGAGAAAAAATAAACAATATAGAAACATAGAATAATAGAGTTGGAAGGGACCTTGGAGATCTTCTAGTCCAACCCCCTGCTCAAGCAGGAGACACCCCCATACCATTTCAGACAAATGGTTGTCCAGTCTCTTCTGGAAAACTTCCAGTAATGGAGCACCCACAACTTCTGAAGGCAAGTTGTTTCATTGGTTGATTGCTCTAACTGTTAGGGATTTTTTTCCCCATTAGTTTGAGGTTTCTTCTCTCCTTGGTTAGTTTCCATCCATTGTTTCTTGCCTTGCCTTTTAATGCTTTGGAAAATAGTTTGACCCCTCCCCCTCTTCTTTGTGGCAGCCCCTCAAATATTGGAACACGGGTATCATGTCCCTCCTAGTCTGTATTTTCATTAGACTAGAGACAGATCCAATTCCTGTAAATGTATTTAGGAGACAGGCATCTGTTCAGGGATGAAATGCTTTAAAAAGAGGAAGAAATACGATTCAGGACAGAAGAGCTTTTAAAAGTTCCCAGCAGAGCAATTATTTGAATTATAAGCTACAATTGGATAAAAAAACATTAAAATCCTATATAAATCGATTAACAGAAAGTTAGGCAGGTGGAATATTGAAAGTCATCCTTTGCCACTTTGCCATCCTCCCAATTTGTTGAAATATTGACTGAATCTTTTACAGAAGATTTTGTCTAGAAATTACAAAAAAATAAATATATCTGGAAAGCTTTAATAGGTGGAAAACAAGCTATATGGGAGGAAACTTAACTCTGAATAGAGTTGCACAGCATTAATTGAAGATGGCATCCTATTCAAACCTTGACCTCAAGCAGGAAGCAGGATTAATTGCTATCAAATAATTGGATGAGACACCATCAGGTGATCTGAAGGCTATACAATAGATTAGAAAGTTAAGTGAAAAGATTATAGCAAAGAGACTGATATGCAATGGTGGGATTCTATTTTTTTTTACTACCGGCTGTGGATGTGGCTTGGTGGGCGTGGCAGGGGAAGGATACTGCAAAATCTCCATTCCCTCCCCAACCCACTAACCTGCTTTCCAGCTCTGTTCTCTTGTGCAGGGTAACAAAAGAAGACCCAGCCAATCAGCTGGGACTTGAGAGGCAGAGAATTTTTCACAAGAAGAGTTCTCCACTCCTCTACTCGTAGCAGAATACCTTATGCCACCAGACTCGAAATTCTAGACCTAGAAAACCTAGAGCTACGCCGCCTTCTAAGTATAGTATATAAAATCATACATTTCAATGTCCTACCTGTCAATGAATACTTCAGCTTCAACCATAACAACACAAGAGCAAACAATACATACAAACTCAAGGTTAATCGCACCAAACTTGATTGAAGGAAATACGACAGTAACAGAGTGGTCAATGTCTGGAATATTCTACCTGACTCTGTAGTTTCTTCCCCAAACCTCAAAAACTTTAACCTTAGACTGTCTACTATTGACCTCACCCCTTTCCCAAGAGGTCTGTAGGGGGCATGCATAAGCGCACCAACGTGCCTACCGTCCCTGTCCTATTGTTTCTTTTATATATTTTTATTTTTCTTATATGTATCCATGTATTCATAACTATGTTTTTACTTACACCTATTATCTTGTAAGCAATTGACAAATAAAAAAATATAATAAAAGAAATAAAAGAAAAGAATAGATGTGGGTGAGGCCAGTCAGAGGTGGTATTTGCCGGTTCTCTGAACTACTCAAAATGTCCACTACCAGTTCTCCAGAACTGGTCAGAACCTGTTGAATACCACCTCTGCTGATATGGAGTCAGTTCAACTCAAAGTAATCTAATCCTTTATACATTTACTTGTCTCCATAAATCTACACTAAATTTATAAGGACTTCTGGTTACATCTGATTATATGTTGAAAATGTCACATTTGTTTAAAAATCCTTCATTTGGGATTCAGAAGACAAATTTCTTTGTATTCTATATAAAGCATTATTGTAAGCTGTACTCACATTTAAATAATAGTAAACTTGAATTAGATTTCCTGCTAAACTTTTTGCATCAGATGACATCCTGTACTTAAATATTGAACTCTCTTAGACTATTATATTTCATAATTCTTCAGAATTGTTTTACTATTTTGGAACGTTGTTTGAAAATTGAACAATTTGGTTGCTAGTTATTTTGCAAAGAAGAAGCAGAATAATGTACTATTATATAAAGCAAGTATATTATCATAAAATACCTTCCTTTCTTTTACATAAAAAATTCTTTTGAAGAACACTTACAATATGTTTCTTCCAGTTAAATCCTCCTGTATCAACAATTTGTATCCACCATCAATGGATAAAAATGTTTTATGGCTGTTTTCTACTGATTAACTACCCTAGAACAGTTTTTGCTTCAATTCTCTTCATTTTATTACATCAATAATAAACCAAATCAATGTAGATGTGTAGGGATATTTTCTTCTCTCTTTCTGGAGGCGAATATGGTGCTCACATGCTTTTACTTACTATTTTAAACAAACCACAATACCAAGCCAAAACTTGAAGAAAAGTCTGCTTTAAAATGATGGTAGAGACAAATCTAAGAAGAAACCAGAACTTCTGTTATAATTTGTAAGTCAGTTTGTTCTAGTGGTTAAGGCATAAATTCCTATAAAACAGGAGAATGTGAGTTCAAGTTTTGCCTTAGTCATGAAAGCCAGCTGTGTGTCTTTGGGCTAGTAACTCTCTTTCTGCTGAGCCCCCGCTCACAGGATTGTTGTTGTGGGGGGAAATAGGAAGAGGAAGGGATATGTTCTCCTAGAGTTATTTGAAAAATAATAAAGGCGGGATACAAATAAATAACTAAAGTCTAAACCAGAATTCTGAAAACTCTACTTTCCTTTATATGGTTCATTGGAGATTTGATTAGTTTAAAACAAGAAGCAAAATATAAACTTCTCTGCTAAACTGAAAAGTAGAATAAGGATTGGTAAACTATGATGCAAATAAAAATGATTTACAGTGAAGGAACTAAGCCTCTTCATAGGTGTAAGAAGAGTTCTGAGACACTAAATTGCTGTTCTTACTAATAAAGAAATAATGCTATGGTCTTTGCCTCGAAAGCATTCATCCTTGTTTGTCAAGAAACAATAAAACTAGAACCCCAAAATCTTATGAATTATATAACCAGTTAAATTCTGAGCACCCTCAAAAGAATCAGCTCTGTAACAGTTAAACAACATGGAACATTTGAAAATACGTGCGTGGTCTTACATCCGTATCTATTCAGTGATCTTAGATGCTGAATTACATCTGATACTATTTTCCCCCATCAGATAGGTACAACATGGACCATGTTATCCCAGGACAAGGTGTACTTGCTGAAATTAATACGGTTAAAACAAAACATCCCTCTCCTAAATGCAAACAATATATTTCTTCATTGTTAAGACAAAAGAGATTAGAAGTAATTGAATCGAGAAGGAAGTAAAACTAGCAAATTCTTTTAGTCTTATATTTCAATTATCCTAGCAGGAAGTTGGCAGAGGGCTGATAACTGTAGCAAAGCTATTTCTACCCAGACAAGGCCAAAAGTTGTAAGCAAAGACCAGTTAGTGCATTCCCTGTTGGTAACCAATTAAGATGGTTTGGAAAAACAATGAATGCATGTCCAAGTCAATGATATTTTAAGCCATTGGTTTTTCAACAAGAGAATTAAACCGCACGACTGTACCATAATTATGCATATGAAGATTGTGCCACGTATTTTTCTTTCTTTCTTTCTTTCTCTGGTTTCCAAACTGATGGAGCAGCTTACATGAACCACATAGGTCAAATGAAAAAGAAAATCTGGAGTTAAAAAAGACTAACAGCCTGGAAAGACCAACCGTCTTTTAAACCTTGATAGAGTAAGTCAGCTTTTGCACACTTAAATTATGGTCAGATGTAACTTTCCTGTTAAAAAAAAAGAATAAATAACTGGCAGGATTTATGGAGATTATCAGTCATCCAGGTCATAGTTGTCCAGTGGTGGGATTCAACTGGTATAACAACCGGTTCAGTAAGTGCATGCACAGCATTATAAACCACCCACTTTCAGCTGTAATACTTACCTTGTACTGCAGCCACGGTGAGTGAAACAGCTGAGCCGTGGCAGTCTGCTGTGCTGTTTGAATCAGCTGAGCAGCAAAATATGGAAATAAAGGACAGACTAGGGCGGGCGGGTGGGTCCAAATGTTTGCTGGAACTACCAGTTCACCCGAATTGGTCCAAATTGGTAGAATCCCACCCCTGTAGTTGTCCCAAAGGTGCTTTTTTCAAAAGGCAACTGGACTTCATTTTCCCTTGAAGATGTTTCACTTTCATCCAAGAAGCATCTTCAGTTCTTTAAGGAAAAACAAAGTTCAGTTGCCTTTTGAAAAAAAGTACCTTCGGGACAAATCGACAGAATTATAAAAAAAAAGGCTGGAGTCTTCAAATCTGCAAAATGCTCAGCCAGTTTTCCCTATGTTTATATGTAATAAACAAAAATCCTGACATGTTCCTTAATAAGATCCTGCTTGTGTTACCACCTTATCCTCAAATAGGCCAACACACTCTTAAATAAGTTACAGTCATTTAATAGCATCGTTGAACGTAATCCTGAACGAGCCTCTGCCTTGTTAATTAAACAAACGCTGAGTAATAAATAATGTACAAAACCTGGTGTTTTTACTAGACCTCAGCTTGGGTGGATTCTTTCCTGAAAAATAGGACAATACTAGCCTTCCTTTTCTCTCTCTCTCCCTCCCTCCCTCCCTCCTTCCTTCCTTCTCTCTCTCTCTCTCTCTCTCTCTCTCTCTCTCCCTTCCCCTACCAATCCACAAGGTCGACGGGATCTCCGCGAAGGAAGTGGGTGGTGGATTGCAGTCCCAGCAAACTCAGCTGGCTGCAAGGCATCTCAAGGGCAAATTTGATGGTACCTTCCCGAGTTTCTTAATTTTGCATCTAATATTTCGATACCCCCTATTTCTCTTACTACAGAGCACCACTTAGCCCTGTAGGAAAACAGTGCTTCTCCTGTGGCCAAGTTGCAGGCAGGAGAGGCTGGGGGCTGATTCTGCTCGAGGTGGCCAATTATGTTGACCTTTGTGATATAGGCAGCCCAGCCAGACCTCTCATCTTGAGTTTCCCACCTATTTATGTCTCCTTCTTAGCCGCACAATGCTCTGCTGTCATGTCAGTTTGCAGCCTCATATTTTTTTTCCTACTCAGCAATGCACAAATTGAGATTGTGATTAGCATCTTTAATTTTTTTTTTATAAAAAAGGCTTGTTAGAATTAGAAATCTGAAGCCTAAAATAGTCTACCTGCTGTTCTGTAAAGAGTATTATTTTAGTACCCTGGGGGACATTCAAAGTTGTAACTTGCTGGTGTCAGGGTTGATTTAAATTCACGTATGCAGGAGAGAAAAAAGAAAAAAAGCCATAAATATGCAAAAAATACATGTACATGAGCTGGTTGAAGTATTTTTTTTTTCATGAGCCTACCAAAGCTTGTTTGTTTCCTTTTTTTAAAGTAGTATTTCATGTGCTCTGACAAACCGAAATTTATCAAAATTATGTCAGGCAATGGCTGATGACCTGCGTTTGGTTCACTGGAAGATACTGACCCTTTTTCTTGATAAAAAGTATTCAGTTGATTACTGTCTAATCACAGAAGAAAACTGCCTCTTATGATTACAGTTTCAGACTGAATTACTCATTTGATAGCTGTGCACAAGCTGAACCTGGGTAGGATTGATTCTCATCCCTTCCGTGTCATTGTTCTTATCTAGGTTAAGGTTGAACAGGGAGGTAGAAGCTATTAAGCTCTAGGTTTTGTTGATACTTCTTTACAAAGTTTACGGTATTTGTTTTCCCACATCTCCTGGGATTTTGAAGAAGCTTTCCAAAATGCAAAACAACAATAAAATATAAAATACAATTTTAAAGATAACTACTTAAATTTTCTAGAGTTGGAAGGAAAAATAGAAGTCTTCTGATCTTGCCCTGGACAGTAATCCTCAGATCATCTCAGGGAAATGGCAGTCTTCACTTAGAAACAACTTTTATTGCTTAATGACTTAAAAATAACATTTTTCTCAACTACTTTGTTCTTCCAACTAATATTGTGAATTCAGTAAGAGAAAAACTTTGATGAATCCCTAAAACTGGCCACATCAAAACTTTTGGATTCTCACTAAAGAAGCACTGCTTAAAACCTCTCTAGACTATCTATCTATCTATCTATCTATCTATCTATCTATCTATCTATCTATCTATCTATCTATCTATCTATCTATCTATCATCTCCTGTCTAATATAAATAACTAATATTCTCCTCCTCCTTCCTTTCCCTCACAACAGCAACCCTGTGAGTTAGGTTGGGCTTAGAGAGAACAATGGCCCCAAATCACCCAGTGGCTTTCATGTCTAAGGCAGTACTAAAATTCCCAATCTCTTGGTGATTGGCCCAAAGTCATCTAATCATTTTTCATGCTTGAGGCAGGAAACTCAAGCACCGTGAGCTTGAAGGCACCTGCTTGGTGCCTTCACCACCAAACTAAACAGTCCCTTATCCCTTTTTGGTATTTCTACTGGGTTAGCTAGATTCATAAGGAAGAAAAAAATAGAATAGACAAAGATGAAACAACCAGCATTTTTGATGTGAAACTGGCAGTTTCATTACCTATGTTAGAATTCCAGAAGAAAAATATTGGTGTGTCACAAATTATTGTTTAATCGCACATATACCTTCAAGAAAATCAATTCTCATGAATGAAGAAGAACATACATGTCCCAGGATCCGGGGTGGGCTGCTGGGGGCTCGCAGGGGCTCAGGAGAGCCCCTAGCTAAGACTCTGAGGGGCTTGGAGAGCCCCCAATCACCTCAGAAGGACTAGCAGCAAGGGAAAGCTCTTAATAGGCTTAATTGAATTTCTGGGCATTCAGCCAAAAGCATTTCACACCTCGTAAAAGTATTGCAAGCTAGATAAGCAATCCACTCAGCATTTCTGAGGGAGAGTCATTGAGAAAATCAAATAACATAGCCACTAGTTTCCAAGGGATTAATTTCCAAATAATAAGAATCATGGAACTCACCAGAAACCCCACTAAGACTCCAAGATCCCTCTCACAGTCACTGCCTTTAAGCCTAGTTTCACCCAGTCTTTTATTTAAGTATTAAATGCACAAAATAATAAACAACTTTTTGGTATATGTCATTTCTTTAGGTAATTAGGGCAAAGAAGCAACATTAAGTTGGCCACACCCACCCAGCCACATGACCGCCCACCCATGCCCATCCAGCAAATCATTAGGGCAGAAAGCCCCTTGTTAAAAATTTGAAGCACACCCTGCCCAGGATCGGTCCACTGGGACCAGAGGTTTAGTCTCCTGAGGCTTTGGACTTTTGCTTCTCTCCCTAGCCAAGTTCCCTGACAATGGATTCCAGCATGAGTCCAAAAGTTCTGAAGAAAAAAACCTCTGGTCCCAGTGACCGACCCAGATGGGATCCTGCTAAATTAATTCTATTCATTTGCATGGAGAAAACTTTGAAATAAGCATGTTCAGAATTGCTGCTGTCTTGTATAAAGTTTCAGTTCATGATTCAGCAACCCATTTGAAGTAGGAATATTGTCTACATCTGGAGTCCCCAAACTTGGCCACTTTAAGACTTGTGGACTTCAACTCCCAGAATTCTCCAGCCAATTCTCCCAGAGAATTCTGGGAGTTGACATCCACAAGTCTTAAAGTTGCCAAGTTTGGAGACCTCTGGTCTACATAAATGACAATAAGAGAATCCTATCCTATCCTATCCTATCCTATCCTATCCTATCCTATCCTATCCTATCCTATCCTATCCTATCCTTGTTTTGGACTTCCTGTTATTTTGACATACATTCCTGCTAAACATGTAAGGAAACTTTTAAATGTTAAAACAAACAGCCACTCAAGTGAAATTCTGTATTCACCAGGGACTAAATGTCACTTTAAATGTATAGATTTATGTCAGGATATACAGGATCTGTTTTCTTGCATATTTTAATGTAAAAGGAAGGTTACATGTAATGCTCAGCTTAAAGTGACTTGTGACCTGTTTTCACACCGATGACAGCAGCAGCTCCATCATCACATGATCAAAATTTGGACACTTTCCCATGTCGTGTGATTATTATTTTTTAACCTTCCCAGTCAGATTCCAACAACCAAAGTCAATGAGTGGAAGACTGACTGACTGACTGACTGACTGACTGACTGACTGAATGAATGAATGAATGAATGAATGAATTCTTTATTGGCCAAGTAGGATTAGACACACAAGTTCTTTGTATTGGTGCATATGCTCTTAATTAATACGCTCTTGTTAAGATTCACTTTACAACCTCATCATTCATATAGCAACTGCTGTTTTGCTTAACAACAATGGCAAAAAAAAAACCTCATAAAATTGAGGCACAACTCATGTAACTGTTAGCAATTGAAATTTTGGTTCAATTGCGATCATAAGTTCAACCTGTAGCTGGTCTGTCTTCTGAAGGCAAGATGCTTTGTAATTATTAATAGTGTGGGAAACAGGTACTAATGTTAATCAATGTTCATATTCTGTATTTGTTCAGTCCATGCTTTTGCATCCCTGCACTCTAGACTCCATAGCCCAAATCATTTATTGTGTGAGTTGTTCAAGGGCAGTCATCTCAATCAATTAATCAGAATAGAGTTGGAAGGTCTATTGGAGGTCTTCTAGGCCAAGCTCCTGCCCAAGCAGGAGACCCTATACCTGTGATAGCAAACCTTTGGCATGTGAGCCACAGGTGGCATGCAGAGCTATTTGTGCAAGGATGCGAGCCCCAGGCAAACTTACCTCACTGCGCATGTGTGCACCTCCCGGCTGATTTTTGGACCATTTGAGGCCTTTTTCGGCCTGCCAGAGGCTTGAGGGAAGCCTCTGCAGCCCTTGCAGGCCGAAAATAGACCCGTTTCATCACTTCCGGTATTTCCAGAAATACAGGAAGTGACAAAATGGGCCTATTTTTCATCCTGCAAAAGCTTTCCTCAAACCTCTAGGAAGCCTAAAAAGGCCTCAAATTGGCTGAAAATCAGCTGGGAGGTGCAGTGTGGGTAAGGGGCAACAGGGGAGGATCATGCGCACATGCGCAGGGACGGGGGGTGCACGCATTGCCTTCTGGATGCTGGCATGTGAGCACATGAGCACAAGCGCGTGCACAATTTTTGGCACAGGAGCCCAAAACGATTAGCCACAACTGCCCTATACAATTTGAGACCAGTGGCTGTCCAGTCTCTTCTTCAAAATCTCCAGTGATGGAGCACCTACAACTGCTGAAGGCAAACTCTTCACCTGGTTAATTGCTCTCACTGTTAGGAAGTTTCTCCTTAATTCCAGGTTGCTTCCCTTCTTGGTTAGTTTCCACCCATTGTTTCTTGTCTTGTCTTCTGCTGCTTTTGAAAATAACTTTACTTCCTTTTCTTTGTGGCAATCCCTCAACTACTGGAATACGGCTATCATGTCACCCCAGTCCTTCTTTTCTCTAGACTGGCCATACCCAATTCCTGCAACCCTTCTTTATATGTTTAAGTCTTTAATCATCCTAGTTCCTCTTCTCTGCACTTTTACTCAAATTCTCAACATCTTGTTTTTGTAATGTGATAACCAAAACTGGATGCAGTATTTCAGGTGTGGTCTTACTAAGGTTTTATAAAGCTAATGCTTCAGGTAATTTGATTCTATGCCTCTGTTCACATAACCGAGGATTGTATTAGCTTTTTTGGCTGCTGTCACGCACTGCTGGCTCATATTTAAGTAATTGTCCACTAGGATTCCAAGGTCCATCTCACAATTACTCTTTTTGAGCCAGATTTCGCCTGATCTGTACTTGTACCTCAACATATACCATAACAGTATCTTAGCAGGTATCTTCATTTTGTGGACCATGGGAACTCCAAATTACTATGGCCAGAAGAAAAATCTGCCCTATAAGCATTACTTTCTCCAAGCAAGTAATTATCATGTGTGTGCAAGACAAATTACCAATTTTACCTCTGGGAAAATTAACTCTTTCACTACATCATATTTCAGCCACTGATTGACAAGTGGCTCAAACATTTCACAATGAAGTGTTGAGGTTATTCATCAGCAAACCTGTTTCTGAGAAGAATCAAACAACCTGCATGGCCAAGATTATGGTTGGTACATCTATGATGACTTATTTAGTTGTGTTCCTTCAAAAATAGATGTGATGAACTGCCTTTCACGGGGGATAATCTCTTTCACTTCAAAACAGATGGATGATCAAAACCAAGAAGAAAGATATTCAGTTATTGAACAGAGATCTTCAAGGCCGAGTAAGAAACAAGAAAAGATATCTCAGTGAAGGATGTCAGTCAGTGGAGAAAAATAACAAGAAAAGGAAACAGAGAGGTGCTGAATTTACAGGAAAAGCTAAGATAGGATTACTCCATCATGGATAGAGGCAAATAAGTTTAAAGGAAAATGTAACACTTTTACCAACAGGTGTTCTAAAGTGGCAAGAACATTTGTCAAAGCCAGCTTCTCTAAAAAATTGTATATATCAGGCACAGATGAATTCACACTGAACTTTTTGAAACTATTGAAGAAGACACAAAACTGTTGAAGGTACAAAGGAGAGATTAATCTATTAAGGAAACTAATAATCATGAAGAATAAATACATTTTTATAACATTACAAGAGTTCTGGATTTACTGGACCTCAACCCAGCAGACCAAATTCTGCTGCACCTTTGACAGAATAACTTCATGACTCATATGTGGCAGATTACAGGATGTCATTTTTATTCATTTACATCATTTGCATAATGACATACATGCCATCAAACTGCTGTGGGTATCTGTTTTTCAACTTACCAAGTTCCATTAGGAACAGACACTCTTCCCCGTTAATCTTTTAAAACTAGGTTTTGAAAATGCAACAGGTTTTTTTTTCCTGGAAATAATGTACATATATGATAACTGGAGAAGGACTGATAGAAGAACAAACACATTTCAAATTATGAATTTGGAGACCGTTACTATGGCTATTTCCTCATTAGTAATGTATAGGCTCCCATAACATTCTCCAGTCATTGCTATGGCTGTATACATGCTTTATATTACCATAGTGTTGTGGTTTGCTGGCAGCTGGTGCAGACAGCAGTGGAATCAGACAGTGGGGAAGAATGGGGACCATTCAGGGAGTGGAGAGGACTTGGATGAGGGTCCTGCATCCAATAAAGAGATGAGGCCATTAGATTGATAATCTAATGGAACATAGTCAGAAAGAAAATCAGAATGTTTCTTCTTCAATATACGGGGTGGGGTGTTAATTTCTCATAAATGGAACATTATTCATTTGCTGGAATTGTAGTAATCCCGATCTTTCCTGCTGGGATTTTTTTCCTCATGATCTCTTTACTAGCAAAATAGAATGGAATGCTCTTTAAGTTCTGGCAATGTGGGAAATAAATTATTCAGGGACACTGAGAATAAAGAATGTGTGAACTGAGAATAGAATGGGATGGGATGAGAGGAAAGGACAGGACAGGAGATAATATTTTATTTGGCCAGGTGTGGTTAGACATACAAGGAATTTGTCTCCTTGTGTATTTAAACACAGTTGGCTAAATTTATCACTCAATCCAGCCTCTATCTGGACTGACGTAGAATGAAAAAATGCTCTAGCAGCTTGACTGGATTGAAAAAAACCCTGAAGGTTATACTTAAGGAACAAGAAAGAAATGTTAATAAAAATAGGAACACTGAACAAGCCATTAAGGTCCTTGATACCCATAACAGTAAACCTGCAAGAAATAAGTTCTTTAAGATATGTATAGTCAAGTGTTTTCAGCCTATATGAGTCATAGCTGACATTTGTGGATGAGTGAGAATTTTATGTCTCAAAGGAAAAACAGTCTAATTGCCTTTTGAAAAGCTATTTTTCAAAAGGCACCTACACTTTGTTTTTCCTTGAAGACATTTCACTTTTCATCCAAGAAGCTGGATGGTGGTTGACAGAAGGATTTATATTCCTTGCAGCCATTTGGTTGTTAGCACTCTTTCTGAGGTCCATTGAGGTCACTTGAAGTTCAGGCAACCTTCCAGTGGCCCCAAGGACTCAGAAAGAGTGCTAATGACCAGAAACAGATTAATAGAGTTGGAAGGGACTTTATAGGTCATCTAGTCCAACCCCCTGCCCAACAGACCCTACACCATTTTTGACAGAAATTCTTCCATCATCCACCCTTCAGTCAGTACTGAAGAAGCTTCTTGGGGAGTTCCGGGTTGTAAGGCTTCGTCGACGGCAGGAATCCGCTTCTCTGCGGGTCCCTGCTGTGCTCGCCGTCAAGGTACCCCCGATCCAACTGGATTTGGGGGTTGTCGCTACCCTGAAGGGGCAGCGGAAGACAGAGGAGATCCGAGCAGGGGTCTGGGGACATCGCACCCCCCCTCCCCAGCTGGCTAGACTCCTTTTTCCCAAGACGGATGAGCGGCTGTCTCGGCAGCCATGAAGGATTCTTCAACCGGACAAGTTTGCGCAGGAGGAAGACTTAGAAGGAGAAGTTTTCTTGGCTAAACCAGGACATGATGTTACTTTTAAAACACCCTGGGAACCTGACTTTGGATTGATACATTTGTTTCCAAAAGAATTTGTAACATCGGCGAAAGTGCTGAAGGAAAGCTCACTCCCCCTCCCTACGGAGAAAGCAAAGGAGCACAGAAAACTTGCTCTCTAAAGGTAAAAATAAGCTCTTTGTTATAAGTGGGAAGGGGAGGACTAAAAAAAAATTTTTTTTTTTCCTAAACTTTGCTGGAGGAGACGCCTTGAAGATTACAAGACCATTAATTAATGGAAATACGGCTTTTAAAATATATCTGGGATTTTGCCTCTGGAGGAAAAACTGTAAAGAGAAGAAGAGGAAAAAAGTTTTGCTTGTTTGGATTGTTTGATAACTCTGACATTTGGAAATTACTTCAAGATTGAAAGCATCTGGGTTGTTGTTTTTTTTTAAAAAAAAAAAACTTATAATGGTACCACCGGTTGATGAACTGAAAATGGAATATGAAAAATTAAAAGAAAGACAACAAAGTGGCAAGGATTCTTTGGGAGCTGCCTTCCACTTTTTAGAAATGGCGGTTTCTACGTACCAGCAAACACTGGAGGAAGGAGGAGGAGAAGAAGAAGAAGAAGAAAAGGAAGAAGCCATTTCTTTAATGGACTAAAAAGTTTGATTAAGAAAGAAAATGGGAAGGAAGGAAGGGAAAAGGAGAATTTAAGATTTAATAAAACAACCAAGAAAAAGAAAAATAGGATGAAAAGAAGGTACAATGTTAGAAAGCAATTGAAAAGAGAATTACAACAGAGAGGGAAACTTAAAAAGGGGGAGAGGAGAGGAGGGGGCAAAAAGACCAGATTGGAGAAGAAAGGGAGGGAAAAAGAAAAAAAAAGCCACGGGTTAGGACAAGATTTTTTTAAAAAAAGTTTTTTCTTTAGAGATGAAGGATGATAGATAGCTTATAATTAAAGAAGATTCTGCAAGAGTGCATAAGATAGTATTGTAGTATTTGTATTTGGAACAGTTTATTGGAATATTTAATGAAATATTAATGTTTAATAATGATGGATGTTGATATTTGATTAAATATTAGGAGATCTGTTAAATGATTAATGCTTAGTTAAAGTTTAATTTGTTAGTGTTTTAATATTATTATAACTTTAGTATTTTATTTTTTCTATTCTAAAACAATGTACTTATTAGAACTAGAATTAGAATAGAAATTATATATTTAATTATACTATAAGTTTGTTATTCTTTCATTTTAAGATTTAATATGTAGAAGGTACTAAGCAGAATCAGAATGGAAATTATGTATTATTTTAAGTTTTATTTTAGGAGAAGGTGTCATACTTCAAAAGCGACTACAGGGGAAATTTTTTGGTTAAAGGGAAGAGATACATAGATGTTTACTAAAGAACGGACAAAAGACATAAGTATAATGACTTTGAAATAAGATGAAATAAATAAAATATAATTAAGAGAGTGAAAAGATGGGAGAAGTTATATAGAAAATACAAAATGGTTAATAAGATATGAAGGGTATATAAGGTGGGCATGAATTTGATTTAGGTCTGTCAAAAAAGATGTAACCTGGGGCCAAGTCACTTTTCAAAGAAGTTTTATGTTTTATGTTTAGTGTGTGGATTATGTTTGATTCTGAATTAATAAAATCTTGGAGAAATGAAATTAAAGGGAGAGAAATTGGGAAAAGATATGTATAAATGATAACTAAGGAGTTTTTTTTTTTTCTCCAATGTTTTGCTTCAAGTGTGATAATGTGGAACCATGTTTTAAAGAATAATGCTTTGTTTGTTTTGTTGAAGTTTATGGGTAGTTCTTGGAAAGGAGGTTATATATGTTTTGTTTGTCTTGAAAAATCAATAAAACTTGTTTTAAAAAAAAAAAGAAGCTTCTTGGATGAGAAATGAATGTCTTCAAGGAAAAACAAAGTCCAATTATCTTTTGAAAAAGCACCTGGGACAACCATGACCTGGATGACGGAGAAACTCCAAAGACAGTGAGAATTTTATGCATAGGATAATTTGCAGAATCAGTGGTGCCATAATACATACATAGATAAACCCAAGACTTCTTTTTTTAAAGTTTTGGAGGAAAATCTAGAGTTGTCTTTGGGTTTGTTTGTTTTTTTTTTGAGTAAAATTAAACTTGCTAAAAGTTGACTGTACAGTTTGCTTATCATCCTATCTCAAAATTGCAAAATGGTATAGTTCTGCATTTTTTTTTACAAGCCCAGATTGTAAACTATTGAGTTCATAAACTCTTACTCTGAGGGGCAGATTCAAAATCCTCATAGCAGGGCCATAAACCTTGTCAACTAATCCTCAGAACTCAAGGTTATGAAAATCGGGCTAGGATTAGGAGAATCTAGACAGAACACCCTTTTCCTAAGAGCATTCTCTCTTCTCTTTGGCAAAAGCATGCAAAATTGTACTTCTTGAGAAGGAGGGAGAACAGAAAGGAGCAAACACAGAGGAATTTGTTCCTGAATAGGAAGTCAAGTAAATCTTTGTCCTTCTGGAAAGCACAATGAGCTATCCTATGCAAAATTAAATCTTCTCAGAGCATGGCTAGCAATGACTATTCAGTTCCTCTGAGAAATTATGTCTCTCTCCTTAACACTGCCTTATAGAGGTCCCACTTGTTATAGTTATATATTTTGTTGGTATTACATTCGTTCTAGAGATCTGTGAGACTAACTGTTGGGAAGTGATGTTTCTTTGGAGGGTTTGAGGCATTAGCCTTATCTTCCAAGTTCCAGTTATAAACATTTTTTTTTTTTTTGCTGAGCACAAGAATTGGCTAATAAGGAATAAGTACCTAGCACATTGAGTGGAAAGGAAAGAATAGATCTCTGTCCATGGCTTTGCTCTCTGATTCATCTTGAAATGTTATTTCGGCTTGGAACTATAGCGGTGATCCCCAGGAGAGGGGCCAAATTATAGCATTTTATTTATTATTTATTTGTATATTGAATTTAGAAACTGTCAATCTACCTCACAGAGTTACTCTGGGCCAGGGGTGTCAAACTCAATTTCATTGAGGGCCTCATCAGAGACATATTTGACCTCAGGGATGGAGGGAGGGTAGGGGGTTGCCAGGGTGGGTGTGGCCAGCTCAACATTACTCGTGTTGGAGGTGCCTGTGGTGGCCCAAATGCTCTGCCAGAGAAAATGGAGCTGCATTTTTGCTGGCAGAGGGTTGCAGGAGGGCATTGCAGCTGAAAACGGAGCTTGGGAGGGTGCGTGAAGCCTTCCCGAGCTCCATTTCTGCTGGCAGAAGGTTGCAGGAGGATATGTCATCGCCATCATCATCATCATCTTAGCCATTGTCTATCCACTGCAGGATGATGGCCTCTTCTGCGTGTTTCCATGGTCCTGAGCTTTCTTTTGCCAATTACTTGCCGATGTCATCACTTCATCTTGTTTTAGGTTTCTTTTGTGGTCGTTTTTTATCAAGTGGGATCCATTCTACGACTACTTTGGTCCACTTGCCATCAGTTCTTCTTGCAGTGTGATCAGCCCATTTCCATTGTAATTCTTTTACTCTCTTGATTGTATCATATACTTTCATCTGTTTTCTAATCCACATGCGAGTCTTTCTATCTTGTCTGACAGCATACTAAAAAGCAGAGACATCACCCTGCCAACAAAAGTGTGTATAGTCAAGGCTATGGTTTTCCCACTTCAGTGAATAGCTGTGAAAATTGGACCATAAGGAAGGCTGAGCATAATGGAGGCCTTTGAACTATGGTGCTGGAGTAGACTCCTGCAAGTCCCTTGGACTGCAAGGCGATCCAACCGGTCAGTCCTAGAGGAGAACAACCTTGACCGCTCTTTAGAAAGTCAGATCCTGAAGATGAAACTCAAATACTTTGGCCACTTAATGAGAAAGGAAGGACTCACTGGAGAAGAGCCTAATGCTGGGAATGGTTGAGGGCAAAAGAAGAAAGGGATGACAGAGAATGAGGTGAATGGATAGAGTCACTGAAGCAGTCAGTGTGAGTTTAAATGGACTCCAGGGGATGGTACAGGATAGGAAGGCCTGGAGGAACATTACACACACACACACACACACACACACACACACACATGCAGATATACATAATCACATTCATCCAATAGTTTCTTTATGGGCCTGTATTGAATACAGAACTAAATTTCTGGTCATTTTCCCTTATGTATAATGTATTTATAAGAATATTTTAAACCACATGTTCAAGTGTGTTGGGCAGAAGGAGGAGGGTTCTGTAAAAGGCAACTATTATCAAGGTGCTGAAATTAATTGGGCACTTTAATTGAGGTAGATTACTAGCTAATGCTTTCTTGAATACAGTAATTCTCCTATTAAATTATCTTTGAATAATTACCTGAAATTTCTCAGCTGCAGGGACTGATGGCTATTTAATTGTGCAGTGATGTTGCTAGATAATTACTTAACAAGGTGTCCTTTAATAGTTTAATTCCCTTTTCAGAGAAAGAAAAATAACTACGACTACTACTAATCCTCCTCCTCCTCTTTCTGTGTCATTAAAAGAGATTTTTTTTTTACTTTCCTTCATGGATGATGCATCAGTGAGAAACTATATGTCATTCTGTTTTTCACCATCTCAACACACACCCTGAATCCAATGGATTTGTAAATAATGGTTTTGTGGCTTTTTTCATTAATTGCATATCTTCCAGTCTACTGCATCACCTATCCAAAGCTGCTTTGCCTACAATATCTTTAATATGATCCCACCTAATATTTAATTTATGAATTGTGTGTAAGAATAGGTTCATTGTATGGGAAGCAAAATAAGAAGCAGAAATCTGTTGCACAAATGAAGGCAAATATACGTGTCCCAGAATAATCCCCAAAGTAATATTGACGTCCAAGACAGAGCGCTGTTCAAAGTTGCCACAACATGCCATTTTGGAGTTGCCACACATGCACAGGGTGAGCGGGGTGCCTGGGGGGCACAGATGGGTGTCGGGAGATGGGACTCATGGTGGGAGAGGAGCCACGAAGGTATTATGGTCTGCTAGCAGCCTGCAGACTCGGACAGTGGGGAAGAACATGGACCAGTCTGGGAGTCTATCTGGGAGGACTTGGATGTTGGTCCTGCATCCAATGCAGAGATGGGGCCAGGACCATCTGGGAGTGGTGTGCTGACTCCGGAGCCTCCAGAGTCTGACAGCAGTAAGGCAGAGGAACAAGGGGAGCCTGTTCCCAGTACGTGTGTGTGCGCAGAGCTGCCAGAAGGCAAGAACAGTTAAGACAAAAGAGGCAACTCAGGAGTAAGGCTTGGAGGTGATTGCCCCTCCCATAAAATATAAAGGAAGTGCAAAGGGACAGGAATCTTTGCAGGAAGCAATGTTGTTCTCTCTGGTTGGTTTGGAACCTAAAAGCTCCATGGTAAATTTGTGCTCTGTTTGATTTTGAAAGACTAATTGGTATTTTAGCTGTTGGCAGCATTTCAAGTAAGATAAAGGTGCATTCTTATCAGACTTCTCCTGAAGGATTTTGGAAGACTTCCATGGACCTATTTATAACTGGTTGAAACTCATTACAGGCTGTGAATGATGATCATTCACAGCCATTGAACTAAAAAGGTTTTGGATTTAATGTGTGTTTGTTGGTGGCTCAGGAAGCCTTGGTCAGAACAGAAGGCAATCTAGTTGCAGTCAGTCCAGAAGCCATCCAGGCCTTAAGAGTACTTGCTGGAGGTGGGCCCCAAAAGTACTTGCGGGAGCTGCCCAGGGAGCAACTGGGAACAGGAGGGAGGGGCAGGCTGAGTCCATACAGCCAACTGGCTAGCAGAAACCAGTAATGCTGGGTAGAAACCCTTTTACTTGTGTTGTTCACCACGTGCCAAGTTGAGACTCCAGTAAAGAGACCCGTTCTGCTCACAGTGTGGCCTCTTCTTCTGCTGGTTTGGAACCGTGATAGGTGCTTTTTCAGGAGGCAACTAGATTTTTCTTTTGAAGACATTTTGCTTCTTATCCAAGAAGCTTCTTCAGCTCTGACAAGATAGTGGGGAATGGAAGGATTTATATAAATATATAATAAACTAGCTCTATACCATGCTTCACTATGAAACTATGTAATCAGGCTTAGTTTTGGGGGCGGAAAATAAGGGGAAAAAATGTGCCTCTGCCTACTAGCATCCATCAGTATTCATCTGGCTAGTGTCCTGTCAGTGTGTGAGAGAGTTGAGGGCTGTTTGGAAACTGAAGCAGTATTTGCTGTGTGAGCAGGAAGGAGACAGCAAGGACCCTGGGCATGGCTTAGCTCAACTGTTCTGTACTAACGCTGCTTGGTTCTGTGAAACTAAAACTGAAACTCCCCTCCTCTGCTTGTGTTTTGCATTTGAAACAGATTTCTCTTCAGGTGGGGAGGGGGAGTAGAATTCCTTAGCATCAGTGCGTGTTAATAATAATAATAATGATATAGGAAATACTAATACTCATTTTGAAAAATCCTTTCTTAGTGACCAACACCTTAGAAGCCAAGAGAAACATACGTGCCAAACTTCAAGTTCGTAGGCTTTACAGTTCTGGCGATTTTATGATGATGCATGAGTGATATTTCACTTTTATATATATAGATAAATCAATGTATATAATAAATCTATATATTTAGATAAATATATATATATTTATCTAAAGGATTTTCAAAAGAAAAAACAAGAAAGTCCAGTTGCTTCCTGAAATAGCACCTTTGGAACAACCATCATCTGGATGACTGAGAGTCCCAGAACGATGTTGCAGGATTTAATCTGGGTCGGTTTCTGGGACCAGAGGTTTACTCCTCCAACAGAAGACTACAGAACATGTGTGCTGGAGAGAAGGTCCCTGAGGATGAACTCCAACAAAAGTTCAGAAGTTCAGAAGACTGAACCTCTGGTCTTGGTGACTGACCCTGATGGCATCCTGCAGAAATATTTTGTGCATTTTTTTACAAACAGAACTATTAAAAAGATACTTTAGGATTCCTTGTTAGAGATGGGAAACTGTAGGGCAGCAGTAGCAGAATAAAGGCACTCCCTGTCAATCAAAACTAAGATCTGAATCCTGTTGTTTCAACTGAGTAGACATTGCTTTCTTCTGGTGATCTTTTTCATTAGCTGCCATGACCCTTCTGCCTGTTAATAACCAGAGGTGTCAAAAACATCTGGTTACTCAACTCCCTGTCTCATCTCCAACCATGTCTTCCTCCAAGTAGATACAAGTCGCGTTCCAGAATTCTCAACCATGGCCACGTTGACTTGGAAGTTTAGAAGACTGAAGTCTACCTATATGGAGAACATCTAGCTTGGTGGATGACGTATCATTGCTCCTCTTGTAAAAATAGTTTGCAGTTCTGATCTAATGACTAAGATGGCCATTTAGTCATCTTAGATAGAATGGCATTTTTCTAAGTAGAAGATGCTTCTACATAGATGGACAATATATATGAGCTTTAATGTATTTCTGGTTTCCCTTCAGCCCTGTTACCTAGCCCTGTCATTTGGTAGGGCTACCACAAATGGACTAGGTGACCACTAGATGGTAGTAAAGAAATACAGAAAATTCTCATTCACATCTAGAGGTTGTCCAGATTTTTGCAGCCCAATTATAGTAGTCCTACATATTAAGATTGAGGACAACAGCTGTGGCAAAAATCACCCAATAGGATTTTGTGATTGAAAGAAGTCTTAATTACATTTCTTCCTAGTTCTCTCATCTATTGATTTATTTGTTCAAGAGTATGTTACAACTATCCAAAGGTAAGTAGTAGGGCAGCTCCACCTCCCCATCCCCACCCTAGCTTAATTTTTACCTGTGCGCCCTAGAGTGGGCGGAGGTCTTAATTAGGGCTTATTTTGCGGGTGGGGATTATATTGGGCGTACATGTAAAAATCAAGCTAGGACTTACTTTCTGAGTAGGTCAAATTTTCTGGGAAACGGTATCTATAATATCTATTATCTATCTATCTATCTATCTATCTATCTATCTATCTATCTATTTCCCTCCCTTCCTCCCTCTTCAAAATAAGAATAATTAATGATTCCAATAATTATAACCATGGAATGGAAAAAATAAATACAATAAATACAAGATAGGCTAGATTTTGGCTCATTTATGCATCTGTATGTCTGAACCTATGAACATTAATTAACTGAATATTGATTGCAGAAAGCGGATGTGTCCAAAATTCACTGCAACAACTTTACCAAATTGAAAATGAACATAAATAGAACTTTTGTGTTATTTTCTGTCCAATTGTTCCTGCTCATGCTGATATTATTCATCCTAAGTGTGGATGAGAAGGGAGTTGAAATCCAGAAGCAATTCTTCACCATTGCTACTTTGACCCTCTAAAAAAACCTCTGTCTACAAGATCTGGATGGTCTCTACTTTAATCATCTTCTGGAAAGCTGTCAAAACATGGCTGCTCCAACAAGCCTTCAGTAATTAATATCTGCACTTTGCCTGCCATCTGTTTGACAGTGTGCTATTTTAATTTTGTATTGTTTTAATGAATATTATTATGTCTTTTTTTTTTAGATTTACTCTTTTAGACTTGTAGAGTACCTAGAGATCAGACATGGTGACATATCCAATAATATCAAATTAAATTTATTTTGTATAGGTAAATAGTAATACTAATATTAATAATCATTAACTTCTTATTGAGGATTTATCTTTGTTCATTTCTCCCACTGTTTGTTTCAAAGAAGTATAAACTCTTTGTAAGCTGACTTACTTACCGATTTTCCCCCCACTGTTTAAATTTATTTATTTTAAAGAGAAAAGAGATGAGGTAGAGGGGGGGAAAGAAAAAGATATATAAAACATTACAAAATAAAAATATTGTATAGAAAGGTCGGCTGAGTATTATATGATGAAATTGGAAGAAATTATTGGAATTCATTGGAAGTATAATCTCACTTTTATCCTTATCAAGTTGGACTAAAACAAGAAAGTTTCACGAGAACAATATTTTATCACTTTTTAAGCTTACTGTTATTAAAATTAAAACTGACTGGAATTTCATATGACTTTTCAACATCTTCAAATTTTATTTTTTAATGAGTTTTCAGTGAGTTTCAATCAAACTAACCTAATAATCCTCAGAGACTTCTTAACATTAACTTAGGAGTGTGAGGAATTTAAGTTTTATTTTACTAATATTTTATAATTATTTGAGTAATTAATAGTTTACCTTTATAATATTTACAAATATTTACAAATATCATAATACTATAAATAATATTTATCTTTATAACACAGCTCTCATCTTTACAGTTTAGGTAACATTATGGAAAAGCTTTTTAAAACATTCAATTTCTGTGCCACAAGTGATGTGACCTTTTTCTTCTTTTTTGTGGTGTCTTTAGTGCTCTATGACTTGGTAGTTTTCTTGCAGATATGGTCAAATGACATAATCAGCAAAGTTTCTATTTTATTTTTGTGCTGTGATTATCCTCTATTATTTGTAAGTGTGGCAATTATAGTTTCAAATTTATCTATTGCCTCAATGCTGGATTCATATAATAGGTTAAAGCCCAAACAGCATCATGGTTTAGCACAGGGTTGTCAAACTTGTGGCCCACGGGCCGGATGTGCCATGTGCTGGCCACGCCCATGCCCGGTTTAGCAAAGGGGGAAAATGTCCCAATATGTCATGTGATGACACCATGGTGCCGTGAGTTTGTCACCTCTTGTTTAGCATGCTCTACGGATCCAGACAAATGGCCTATGTAAACCAAAAACGCTGGCATACTATCATCTGCAGGACTTCCCTAAATATTAGAAATGATTTTGATGATTTTTGCAAAGGGAATTCTGTACAGTGAGTTATTAGCCTGCCATAAAGTCTTAAGAAGAAAATTTGATGAAAGTTTGTAATTAGAAAGACCTGCCTAGACAAGTAAATATCTGGCAGATATCATGATACTTTTGTCATTCACTGTAGGTTAAATTCATATCCAAAAATGTATTTATTCTGCTGTTTCTCTTTTCCTTTGTCTCATTTTTTTCCAGTTTGCCTTCCCAGTCCTCAGCCCCATTCCTTGAGGTTCTGTGTTTCTTAATTTCCATGTTTCTTTTCTGCGCTGACCTTCATCCGTTCTCTCCTTGTCATCCTCTTTCCTTCCTCCCCTTCTGTTCCCCTCAGTTTTCATACCTCTGTCACCCAGTCAGTCATTCTGACTTTGGCAGCACCAAGAAAGGCGTGGGCTCATCCGTCACTAAGTGGGTGGTGTTGATGAGAAATTAAAAGGAGGCAGTAATTGACCATAATGAAAGAATTAAACAATAACCTGACCCTCCCTGCAATTAACATTAATATCACTGGATTGCAGGAATTTAAAACATTAGACAGTGACATGACTGAATTGAAGAGAGTTTTGGTCTGTGATGGAACCAAACTGATGATCTATGATTCTTTTATACTGAATAGGTTTGCTTTTGAAGAATTTCAAGTCTACGCTCTGAACATCCAAATGTTCTACAAAGAAAAGGTCAAGCCACATGTTACTGAGGGTTACCCAGATCCCCACCTGCTGCACATACCTCGTTTCATGTCATAGCTCTGATGTTCTGTTCTTTTTGGATGTAAATATCAGGCTCTTTAGATAAATTTAAATGGCTAATGTAGGAGATCAGCCGGCTGAGTTGGAAGGTAGGGTTAAACATGTCATGAGTTTCGAGTCATTGAACAGCGCAAGAGATCCAAGTCCAGCCACCCATGAATTCCATTCACCCTTATCTAGTGCCAATTTAGCTTTGATTGTTAGTTGATTAGATTCTTGTGTGCAAGTAGCAATAATAAATTCTTCAGTGCTTTGAACTCAGTGAGAGTACCTGGTTCCTTGCATAGAATAGAATAGAATAGAATAGAATAGAATAGAATAGAATAGAATAGAATAGAATAGAATACTTTATTGGCCAGGTGTGATTGGACACACAAGGAATTTGTCTCAGGCGCACAAGCTCTCAGTGTACATACAAGCAACAAGTGATAATCATAATCATAAAATATATTTATTATAAATCATAAGATACAACACTCAGTGTTCGTCATAGGATACTAAATAAGCAATCAGCATAAATCATACTAGGATACTAATAAAACAATATAAATCATAAGATACAAGCAACAAAGTTATAGTCATAAGCAGATAAGGAAATATGTAATAGGAAAGATGAGAAGGATAATAGTAATAGCAGTTATAGTAATAATAATAGTAATAATAACAGCTATTAGGTTCTTGGTTAGGACTTGAACTTAATTAAGTTTTTACCAGTCCCAGACTATGAATCGAACTGAAGATTAAATCATAAATAATAATAATAGTAATAATAGCTATTTTATTATGGTCTCATATACAAAAAAAATTTCTATGCATGCATATGAAATGGAGTGTTGGAATCTGCTTGAAGTCTCCAGAAAGAAGACCCAATTTCCTTCACACACTGAGAGGCTTTTCTAGTATTTTACTTTAATTTGTTTTGACTGCTAATCCTTAGCGCCTGTTTCTTGCACCTCTTCCTGTCTGACCTGGATGAATAGGATTTAATCTTTTCTCATCTGATGGTATGAAACAGAGGCAGGTATTTGTGGGGATTGTCCCTTTCCTTTGGAACAGCTGACTTCCCAAGGCAAGAATGATCCCCACACATCTAAGCCTTCCAGATTGATTAGAAGTTCACTTTGTTTAGGCGGCCTCTAATGATAAGCAGATGAAAATCCATGCTATTGTTTACTTTATTTTTTTTTATTATATTGTTGGTTATGGTATGTTTGGATTTTATAAACAACCAAGAGCTTCTGGACTTGAGTATGGTTTAAAAAATTATATATGTATATTTTATATATTACATATATTGCTTATGAACTTACCTTCTTTTAAGACGAGTCAACAAGACTTCATTAATCCATTTTATGATCATGGATGAAGGCTCACTTAGTGTTGAGTCAACTTATATGCCATTGCGCTTAGTTATCTGAAGGACCATCAGCTCCCTGTAGAAATTGCTTATCCTGTACCATCAAATAAAGTTGGCTTCCTCTGAATTTCATTGATTAAGCGATGACATCTAACTGGCCGGGAAAATGGATCTTCTCTGTCCTCTGGAACAGCAGATCTCTGGAGGTTTGTTCAAAATCTTGTTGTTGTTAGTTTCAAAGTCGTGTCCAACCCATCATAACCCCATGGAAAACATTCCTCCAGGCCTTCCTGTCCTCTACCATCTCTCAGAGTCCATTTAAGCTCACGCCGACTGCTTCAGTGACTCCATCCATTCACCTCATTCTCTGTCATCCCCTTCTTCTTTTGCCCTCAATCGTTCCCAGCATTAGGCTCTTCTCCAGGGAGTCCTTCCTTCTCATTGGGTGGCCAAAGTTCAAAATCTAACCGAGCCCTAAAAGAGACTATTCTAGCACATCTTCTAAGTAGGGGAGAATGATAGCAGTCTTCCAATATTTGAGGGGCTCCTACAAAAATGTCATGTGTGTGTGTGTGTGTGTGTGTGTGTGAGAGAGAGAGAGAGAGAGAGACTATTTTCCAAAGCACCAAATGGTAAGAGGAGAAACAATGGATGGAGACTAACCAAGCAAAGAAGCAATCTAGAGCTAAGGAGAATTTTCCTAATGGTGAGAGCAATCAACCAATGGAATAGCTTTTCTGCAGAGGTTGTTGGTGCTCCATCACTGGAGGCTTTCAAAACAAGTCTGGACAGCCTTTATCTGAAATGGTATAGGGACTCCTGCTCGAGCAGAGGGTTGGACTAGAAGACCTCCATGGCCCCTTCCAACTCTGTTATTCTGTGTTCCAATATTATAACATCTGATAGATCCTAGAATTCTCTAAAAAACTCTCCAGAGTTTGGTGTTGTTGTTTTTTCAAAGCCCTTGTTGATCTTTGGAATGGGGGAGCTGAAAGAGTAATTGACACACTTGTCCTTAGGAGCTCTTTTGTTCGGACTGGGAAGCCCAGTTCTAGGCAATGTACTTGTCAGGAGGTAGCTACAGCACAAATTCAACTTGCAATGGACACTATTGAATCTCTGTTAAAAGCATAGTGTCTTATTTTGCAGCATGCAGTGCAACTTCAGGTCAACATGTGGCACTAAAAAAAGGCTTTACATGGCATCAATGCAAAATCGACAAAATCCAAGATTTCCCCCCCAGTTTGATTCAATATTCCTGGAATCTAATACGGGGCAAATTATTGACACACCAGTAATATAGGTTTAAGAGTAAGTATTATTAAATTTATAATATTTAACCAATGAATGTGGAAATATTGTTTACCGTTGGCATTCTAAAGTAAAGTGTCATTATTAAAACTGTAGGAATGCATAGTTTGTGGCTTCCATGTGCTTTGTTCTTTTTATTTCCTCGTTGACCCTTGTCAATTTCAGAATGTTCTAACTAAGACCGTAATGATTGGTGGAGGATGATAAATATAGGTTTTTTCTCAATTTATATAGGAATAATATGGCTGTGTTAATCCTAGGTTTAGCATGCCATAAAGAACTCCCAGTATTCTGAGTCATAATATTTTCAGTATATTGATGTCATGGGTACATTTGAAATACCAGATCAAGGTAATCCTGCTGTTTCCCAACATGAATCAGCCTTCCTTTTCTTTTCTTTTTTCCTACTGGCATTGATAACACTTTCTTTAGCCAGTCCATAGTAAAGGCAAACTTTCTACTCTTACATGAGTGAGATTTTAATGGACCATGCTTCATTATGTCCAGAATTCCCAGGTTTATATACGCACCTACCATGTTTCCCTGAAAATAAGACCCAATCAGAAAATAAGCCCTAGCATGATTTTTCAGGAGTCTCATAATATAAGCCCTACCCCCAAAATAAGCCCCCCTTAAGATCCTCAGCCAGATGGACATGTTTAGTACTGTGTTGCCCTGAAAATAAGACCTAACCTAATGCATCTTTGGAAGCAAAAATTAATATAAGACCCAGTCTTATTTTCAAGGAAACATGGTTAATATTCAGTCAAAAGTCAGTGTTTAATTATAGTAATTAGAAAAAAAAATAATTTCTTTCAAAAATAAAGTTAGAGGTAACCCTGAATTTTTACAGATTTTAGGCAGAAACTCAAGCATCTTCTCAAAATGCAGTGATGGATTGCTTAGTCATGGCCAAAGAATAATGTTTTTTTTTTGCAATTCCTTCAATTGCTAGGCAACTTGTGCTGTGCCCAACCTGAGGCTAAGACAAATCTGTTTACTTCCTTTCCTCTCCACTAAGCACACAGCTCCTTGAGGAATTGATGGTCTTCTGCTTCCTACTGGGCACCAACAATTGTCTTCTCTCCATGGAATGTCTGATTACAGAAGAACTGATTATCTTCTACCAAATGAATTTCTGTATTTCCACTTGGTGCAGAAACTGGACCCCCAGATCAAAAGAATTCTCAAGGACCTAACCAATAAGAGTCCGATCACAAAAGAACAGTGGTGGATGAAAAGCAGCAGACCCATCCTCTCACAAATCGGTGGATACCCCAAAATACACAAGCTCAACCTATTTCTTTATTCAACTGCTTCTTTACTAGGGGTCCCACGTTATACACAGTCAAGGACACAGGGAAATTCTTGGACATCTCATCAAGAGGAGTGAATATTCTCTCAATTCCCCATTACAGTGCCTCCAGAATAGAGGTGGTATTCAGTAGGTTCTGACCAGTTCTGGAGAACTGGTAGTGGAAATTTTGAGTAGTTCAGAGAACCAGCAAATACCACCTCTGACTGGACCCTCCCCGCATCTATTCTCTGCCTCCTGAGTCCCAGCTGATTGGCTGGGTATTCTTTGGTTGCCCTGCACAGGAGAAGGGAGCTGGGAAGCAGGTTAGTGGGGTATGGAGAGGGGAGGGAATGGGATTTTGCAGTAACCTTCCCCCCAGGAGTGGAATGGGACTGGAGATTTTACAATATCCTTTCCCTGCCACGCTCACCAAGCCACGCCCACCAAGCCACAACATGCCCACCAAGCCACGCACACAGAACTCGTAGTAAAAATTTTGGAATCCCACCACTGCCCCAGAAAATCAAAGACTTAAAAGAGGAAGAGAATGAAGTTATGGGTTCATGACATGTCAAATCACTCTTTATGCCCATAGATCCAGAACTCGTGAAAGAATCTATGGTAGAAGTATTACACAACATATTCGACCTAGTCATACACTGAGATCAAAACAGCCAAAATCATGGACATCATCAACCTCTCCCTCAGAACCTACTTTAAAATATAATCACAAATCAGAGGAACACCCATGAATCACTACTTTCGGGACTCACAGCAGAAACTGTAATGCAGCATCTAGAAACTATAGAACTTCCATGCATGCAACCAAAACTGTATCTTCACTATGTAGATGTTAATGTCAGTGTCAAAAGAAGAACTACAGAAGTCACATGAAATAATATTTTCAAAAGGAATAAAATTCACAAGGGGAAAAACAACAATAGGCTACCCGTCCTAGACTTCCTCATGCAGTCGAGGAAATGGCAGCAAATTAGAAATATAAGCCTATCAAAAAAATAACCCACACTAACCAAATGCTCCATTACAAAGGGACAACCCAAGTTCCCACAAGAGGAACTGTGTAAGAATATCATGTACACAACCACAAACGTCCTCCAGCAACCAGAAAAAGGAAAAAGACCATTTAGGCAGGGGTGGGATTCTACTAGTTCGGACCAATTCTATAGAACCAGTTGTTACAATTCTGTGCAGTTCGGAGAACCGGCAAATCACGTCACTGACTGGTCCCTCCCCCCTCCTGTTGGATTTCTGCTTTCTAGCTAATCTAAATCGCTGTTGTACTGCTTCGCCTTCGCCCAGGAGGCTTCCCTGAGGCCCAGTCAGGGGTGGTATTCAGGAAATTGAGGGGTGGGGGAGAAGTGGCTTGAGAGCAGAGTCGAACCTTCCTTAGGAGTCGAACCTTCCTTAGGACTGAAGCTTCTATTTTTCAGTGCAGACTCAGGCAGCAGATTGCAGAAAAGTAGATCTGTGTGTGAATCTATGATTCTGCAAGCAACTCAATCTGCTTTGCCTGACTTTGGGTAAAAGTTGCATATATATATATATATATATATATATATATATATATATATATATATATATATATATATATATACACACATACACACACACACACACACACACATATACACACACAAACAATATTTACATAAATATTTGCGATATTTATGTAAAAGCCACACCTACCCAGTCACATGACTACCAAGCCACACCCACAAATTAGGCCATGCCCACAGAACCAGTTGTTAAGAAATTTGAATCCCACCCCTGCATCTAGGCAACAAAATGAAGAATAAATACTTGACTACTCAACCTACTATAGCACAACCAACACAAGTCACGAAGAGTATAACATTGCCTAAAGTCCCAACCATCTCAGAAACAATCGACACACTATTAGAACCACACAATAGCACACTGGTATACAAACCAAGTAACTGTGAACATCCTAGACTTAGCTGAATCTGAAAATGGTAGGGAATTCCTGGGAGCTTGGCATTTAGCCAAATCAGCCGTTAATAGACACATGGAAATAAATCTGATTTAAACGCCGTTCAAAAAAGACAGCGCAAAGCTAAGATGAAAAAACAAAGAAGAAGGGAAGGAGACAAAAATATTGGTAGATTGCTGTAGCCAACTTGCATTGTGCTTTGTGACAGAGTCGGTGGGACTCTCTTGACTCATTAAGGCAAGTATTAGCAACTGCTCATCTGCTATATTGGTTTCTTCATGCCTGATTTCATCCTTGCCCTTCCTTAGTGATTATACTGACTAGAGTGGGTCCGTCCCTATTAAGGAACTTGATTAATGCTCTCTTGATGGATGAATGGGTTTCCTCTTGTCTAAAGGAGTCAGCAGCAAAACTTCTATTGGTGGCCTTACAATTCCAGATGCTGGATCTATTGTAATGGTTTTCAGGTAGATTATGTATTGGAACTGTGAGAAGGATCATGGAATCCTAGTGGATAATCACTTAAATATGAAGCAGCAGTGTGCTGCAGCTGCCAAAAAAAAGTCAATTCAGTCCTAGGCTGCATTAACAGAGGGATAGATCCTGTGAAGTGTTCATATCACTTTATAATGCCTTGGTAAGACTGGAATAGTGCATCCAGTTTTGGTCACCAAGATATGAAAAAAGTCAGGGGTAGGATTCAAATTTCTTAACAATTGGTTCTGTGGGTGTGGCCTAATTTGTGGCTTGGTGGTCATGTGACTGGGTGGGCATGGCTTGCTGACTGGGCATGGCTTGGTGGTCATGTGACGGGGTGGGCATAGCTTGCATGTAAATATTATAAATATTTATGTAAATATTCATTTTTTATTAAAAAAAAGCAACTTTTATGCAAAAGCAGGCAAAGCAGGCAGGCAGATTGAGTTGCTCACAGAATTACAGATTCACTTAGAGATCTATCTTTCTGCAATCGGCTACTTGAGTCTGCACTGAAAAGCTTCAGTCCTAAGGAAGGTTCAGCTCTGCTTTGGCATTAGCTAGAAAACAAGTCCAAGGATTTCCTCCTTTCTAGCTAATCTAAATCTCCTGGCAGAGCAGAACAGCTGATGGTCGGGGGAGGGAAAAATAGCAACTTACCAAACCAGGCAAGTTGGATGGCTTGCATGCCAGGTAAGGAGTGAGTGGGTAGGGAGGGGTGGGTGGGGCAGCCAGTGGAGCGATTTGCCAGTTCTGTGAACTGGAGACAATCATAACACGCATGTGTGCAGCGTTTGCAACCAGCTGACGAGCGCTGCACATAGGTGCGCAGTGTTTGAAAATCCTCTTATTTCCTGCTTTTTCAACCTCAGCTATGCTGCACAAAGCAGCTGAGAGGGAAAAACAGAAAATAAAGGACAGCCTGGAGCCTGGGCAGGTGGGTGGGCCAAACACCGAACTGGTTCCGTGTCAGCTGCTCTTCACAGCTACAAGTTCTATAGAACCGGGACGAACCGGTAACATGCCACCAACTGAAAAAAGTTGTTGAGACTCTAGAAAGCATGCAGAAAAGAGCAACAAAGATGATTAGAGAACTGGAAGCTAAAACATACAAAGAACAGTTGTAGGAATTGGGTTTGGCTAGTTTAATGAAGAGAAGGAGTCGGGGTAGCAGTGTTCCAATATCTCAGAGGATGCTACAAAGAAGAGAAGGAGTCAAGCTATTCTCCAAAGCACCTGAAGGCAGGACAAGAAGCAATGGATGGAAACTCATAAAGGAGAGAAGCAACCTAGAACTAAGGAAGAATTTCTTGATAATGAGAACAGTGGAATGACTTGCCTTAAGAAGTTGTGGGCTGTCCAACACTGGAGGTTTTTAACAAGAGATTGGAGAACTATTTGTCTGGAATGATATAGGATCCTCCTGCTTTAGCAGTGGTGGGGTCAGACCAAGAGAACTTCAAGGTCCCTTCCAGCCCTGTTATTCTACTTAATTACTTTGGTCAATGTGGGGGATGACCAATGCCAGAAACTGGATAAAGGAAAGTGTGCAGCTCTGCTATTTCTTTTGAATTTTTTGACTTCAAGTACCATTGACCATCTTCCTTGGGTGGAATTCGGCCATGGGATGCCGTTTCATAATGGTTCTGTGCCTTCCTAACGATATTCACAGTTTAAAGGGGAGTCCTGCCTGCTGTTTAACAATCTATGTGAAATTGTTGGGATGGTGCATACGTAATTTTGAAGGAGATTTTCAGCTGCATTTCTCCTTATTACCTTTGGGTTTTTTGTTTTTGTTTTTTCGTTTGGTTACCTATCTTAAATACTCACCAGGGTGTTTGTTAGTTAGTCAATAGGAAATAAATAAATAAATAAATAACTTTGGGCTTCAACCTCTTTCTATATCCTTGGCCTTTCATCAAATCGTGCAGCTGGCAAATCTTTGGAAACTGAATTGAGTTCTGTTTTTTTTAAAAAAGATGCTGAATCAGTATTAAAAACCTATGCTTGGATGTTCGTGCAGCTGTTAATGGACAGTAGATTAGCCATTGACAGTATGCCATTAAATGATGAGCAAAATGATCGCTCGAGGGCATTTTTACCATCTTTTTATAACTGATTTTGTTTCTTTTTATGGATAATCCATGCAAAGGTCAGGTATGCAAGCAATGCTGGCTTGAAAAGGTTGGAAGACTTGTATTCATACTCGTCATCATTTTAGAAAAATTTATATATAAAAAAAACAGTTATTTAAAAATTCAATCAAAAAAATAAAAGACAAAATAATAATAATAATAATAATAATAATAATAATAATAATAATAATAATAATAATAATAATAGTACAGTCAAAACAATGGTCCAGTGAGCAAGTGTTTAAAGATGCATTGTTTAGCCAAAAGACTATCTGAGAACTGTTTTGATCACGTGTGAGATCTGAGGATCAAGTATTGCTTAAATATGTGTGAAGTTCTATGGTTTTCTGCAGATGCAAGTAATGTCTTAAAAAATAACAGTGTCTACAGGTAGCCCTTGTCTTACAACAATTCATTTGGTGACCCTTCAAAATTACAATGGCACTGAAAAAAGTGACTTATGACTGTTTTTCACACCTACAACCATTGCAGTATCCCCATGTTTGTAGGATCAAAATTCAGCTTGGCAACTAATTCATGTTTATGACGATTGGAGTGTCCTGGGGTCATGTGATCACTTTTTGCAATCTTTTGACAAGCTCTGAGAAGTCAGATTCACTGAACAACTGGGTTGCTAATTCAGCAAATGTAATGATTCACTTAACAAATGTTTGGATTTAATTTATGTATGTTTTAATGTACATGTATAAATACATTTTTATGACTACCCAGAGTTATCCTGAGGTGAGATAGGCAGCCAATGCATTTTATGAATGAATGAATGAATGAATGAATGAATGAACGAATGAACGAATGACCTGGGGCAGGAAAGGTCCGAAAATGGGGCAAAACTCACTTAACAATTGTCTTGATTTGCAACAGAAATTTTGGGCTCAATTATGGTTATAAGGTGAGGACCACCTGTAATTATAAAGAGCTTGGATGTAATGCAGCTAATCAGAAATGTCAGAGTTATTTGTGAATGACTTACTTTAGGATTGTGAAGGATACGTACTTTGGAATGGATCAAAACAGTGGCAAATAACATTCTAAGGATGGTTCTACTACCTTTTGAGATAATGCTCGGTGTGCGTACACTTTCAGTTTCTCCAGCTGTAAAAATGTTTATTTTGAGGTGCGCTGGATCTAGCTTCTTCAATCTGACCTAAGTTGGATACTTGGATAAGATCCAAAACATTTTGAACCAACAAGAAAAGAAGTCCAGTTGCTATGACTCCACTCTATCACTCTGACTCTATCGCTGAAAACCTCTATCACTGACCTATTACCATTTTTGTGTCTTTATCATACAAAAGTTTGCAGGTCATAAGGCAAGGGTGTCAAACTCAATTTCATTGAGGGACGCATCAGGGTTGTGTTTGACCTTAAGAGAGTGGGGGCTTGGCCACCCAGGGTGGGCTGGCCAGGGTGGGCATGGCCAGCTTGATGTCAATTGTGTTGGGGGCACCTGTGGTGGCCAAGTGCTAAGACAGGACTTCCCTCAGACTCTCCCTCATTCTCATTATAATCTCCTTCCTTCCTTCCTTTTCCTCCCCTCTTTATTCTCCCCCCCTCCTCCTCCTCCTCTTTCTCCTTCTTCTCTTTCTCCCCCTCCCCTCCCCCTCCTCCTCTTCCCTTCACCCTCCCCCTCCTCCCCTTCTTTCCTTATTTTTCCTTCCTTGCTCTCTTCCCATATTTCCTTATTTTTCTTTGTCTTTCTTCTTTCCCTTTCTCCTTTCCTGACCCTTTTTGCATGCTCAAATGCAACCGCAGAAACATTTCTCCTTTTGTTTTGTTTTTAGTTTGTTTTGCTAGCCCTCTGCTAGTGAAAATGGAGACTGGGGGGGGGGGCATGCATGCGCCTCAGGCTCCATTTTGGGCAGTGATGGCCTCTTGCAGCCCTTTGCCAGCAAAAACAGAGCCCGGGGGGGCGCACATGTGGCCCTTACAAGCTCAATTTTTCCTGGCAAAGACACCACGGGCCAGTCTTTTGCTGTTTCCAGGGCAGTCCTGCAAGCCAGATCTAAGCACCCTATGGGCCGAATCTGGCCCCTGGGCCTTGAGTTTGATACCCCTGTCATAAGGTATGAATGCAGCAGAAAAATAAAAAATAAAGCTTAAGTTCCCAAATAATTTTCAGAAATAAAATCTGAATTTTACAGAGAAAACACACCTGTCTTAATAATCTTTTGCGAACTTTCTGGGTTTTTTTCCCCCTTTATCTCTTCTGTTTCTTTGTCATTTTCTTTCGTAAGGTTAAATGTCTAACATACTTTTGAGAACCCTCAAACAACGTACACCAAAGCTTGAGGCATTAAACTTTCAGGGATATTTTTTTCAATGATATTTTCAGTGGTGTATCAAAGCACGTAGCTGAAATATTCCCTGCTGTTTTTTCTATCAGTGTTCTTGGGCTCTACAAGAACTGAACTAGATTAGTTTTCAAGTAAGAAATTCAGGAATTCTACCTGATACCAAGAAAAAAGATCTGAGAATAACACGTCATATATTTATGTTGCAGCTTGACACATTCCTGATGGTAGCGTGATCAGAACTGTTCTCTGGTTGAGGTGTTCACAGAAGAGGTATAATTGGGGAAAAACTGATTAGCAGGAGCGGCAGAGAAAAACAGTGCCCCCAAAATTGTAAATCCAATTTGCACCTCATTATTTAGCTGATCTCACTGTTATGAAGCTGTTTGAATGCCAGCAAAAAGTATAACTAAAGGTAAATATGGGGGTACCTCAGCACTCATTGTTAATTGGCTCCGGGGTTGATGAGTACCAAAAATGATGAGTGCCAAACAATTTTTTCCCATAAGGAATAATATAGTAAGTCACAAGGCAGCTGACACCAACAAGTTCTAGTGTGTGCATTGAGTACTAAACAAATGATGAGTATCGAGACAAAATGTTAATGTCAAAATGCATTGAGTATCAAATTCGATGAGTTTCAAAACAGTTGAATACCAAGGTACCACTATATGTAAAATTCGTTGATGGAGGAAGTGATGCTAATCTACAGAAATAGCTAGTGCAGATGCGCATTATCAATGATTTGAGAACATTTTCTAGGGATATTAGATTTTAATTGATATTTGTACAGCATAAGAGACATCCAACTGGTTGACCACTGAAATATGGATGAAAGTATGCATGGTTTCCGAAATTTATAATTCAGATTGGAACATACAGATACAGATTAGCAGAGTTGGAAGGGACCTTGTAGGTCATCTAGTCTAATGGTTGCCAACCAGTGGGCCCTGGCCCACTGCTGGTCCATGAGAAAATTTTGGTGGTCCGCAGAGAAATGTCCCCTCCAGAGCTCTCCCCAAAGCAGTTAATCCAGGTTGAGCAAGAACACATGGCTACGCCGCCCACATGGCCCATGGGAACTCTCCCCCACTCACTCCTTACCTGGCAAACTTGCCTGCTAAATTGCAATTTTTCCTTTTTCTGACCATCAGCTGTTCTGCTGTGCTGAGAGATTTGGATTAGCTAGGAAGCAGGAAATCGTTGGATTTCTTGCTTTCTAGCTAATATTTAGATGAGCTGAACTTTCCTTAAGACTGAAGCAGTGCAGACTGAGCTAGCCGATGGCAGAAACACGAATCTCTCAGTGAATCTGTGATTCTGTGAGCAACTCAATCTGTCTGCCTGCTTTGCCTGATTTTGGGTAAAAGTTGCTCTTTTTTATAAAAAGTTCAATATTTATATAAATATTCATAATATTTACATACAAACCATGCCCAGTCAGTCACATGACCACCAAGCCACACCCATGAATTAAGCCACGCCCACAGAACTGGTTAGTGGTCCCTGGGATTTAAAATTATGAGTTTGGTGGTCCCTGAAGTCCAAAAGGTTGGCGACCCCTGATCTAGTCCAGCCCCCAGCCCAAGCAGACCCTACACCATTTTTGACAGATGGCAGTCTAGTCTCTTCTTGAAAGCCTCCAGTAAATTTGCCTTTGAAGGCAAGCTGTTCCATTGGTTGATTGTTCTCACTGTCAGAAAATTTCTCCTTCTTTCCAGATTGAATCTCTCCTTGATCTGTCCATCCATTGCTCCTGTCTGGCCTTTAGGTGCCTTGGAAAATAGATTGACATCCCTCCTCTCTGTGGCAGCCCCTCAAATATTGGAAGACTGCTATCATGTTTCCCCTGGTTCTTCTCTTCACTAGACTAGCCATGCCCAGTTCCTCCAACCATTCATCGTATGTTTTAGCCTCCAGTCTCCTATATATGAGTTTGAGTGGGAGTCAAAATGCGTATTGTTTCTCCACAGGCTCAGGCCTCAAAACAAATCCTACTCTCCCAAAGCGTATATATGTACAGATCAATGAACTGCAAATCCCATAAGCTAATTACATGTATTTGTAAGGGCAATTACTTAATTGTGCACATCATGGCTTAAATTGTAGGCACTTTTTGTCCACACAATTAGAGAATAAAATCACCTAAAACCAGCCCTTGATTTCTTGAACAAAGGCCATAAAGTAGATCTATGCCAAAAGTCATTGGGGCGGATCCTGTATTGCATGGCATCTATTGACCCAATTGATTATCCTGCTCCATCTTGTTTCTGGTGTGTTAGATCATTTATTCTTCTGCCCGTTACTATAATTGTGCCAACTCTAGTACTCTTTGCCTATAATTGTATGGTTCCTTTGAGTTAGTGATTGTGGACTAAAGGCGCGATAGCCATCTTAAGAACCATTTATTTTCCATTCTCGTTACAGTCAAGTTTATTTAGTTTATTAAATTTCTACACCACCCATCTTATCTGAGTGACTTTACAAGATTGTAAGTTGGGCAGTTGAAGATTTGATCTGTACAGTTTGGCAATGTTTTTTTTCTCCAGCCTTTTCTCTCTCCCCACTGGGTGCCCTGCTCAATGACATCCATAGCCGAATGGTCTCGTTTTGATTGTCCTTCCAAAGACTATCCACATTTCTATCGGTAAAATATTCCATATGGATGAAGTGTCTGTGCAGGTATCATTGATTCCTTGCTTCTCTTTCCTGAAATTTACATAGGAGTGGTGAGAACTCTTAACATCCTTAACTGAGAAGTATACAATGGGTGATTGATCGAGAGTACATGATCCTAAAAAAAACTTAATTTTCCAAATAGAATCATAATCATAATTTCATTTAATATATATGCTGCCTGATTCCCACTTTCAGACAGTTTCCAAATGGTTTAAAACATTAAAAACAAGAAACATAAAATGAAAGCAGCCATAGCAGCAACAGAAATAAAATATTCAGTGTGAAGAATATGTTCAGAAAATTATGCAGAGCAAACACATCCAGGACAAAGCATACACAATAAAATCTACTATTAAATTATCCACAGTAAAAGAATAAAGACATCCACAATGGCTTAAGTCATCATTTTTATTCTCATCCTGACCATCATCACAGCCTCTGCCAAATTCCATACCATTATTTCTATCCACGATGTCCATCAATCACATCAAGCTCTACAGAACATCTTGTCTTCTTTGCTTTTCAAATAGCTTTCATTGCAAGAGCTACCCTCTTGTCTAAAGGACAGCTTTAGATGATAAATTTGTGGCCCTTGACAAGGAAACACTGTACTCTGTCTTTCTGTGCCAAAGTGGTTGTATCTAATTATGTTCAAATTTTCCCATACAATTTAGGTTCTCTATAGAGTGATCCATCAACATCTTACATAATATTCAGAGGATATAGTCACGTATATTATTATGGTTGGTAAGACAGCCAACCAGATCTTTAGACTGGATTTGATATATTTGTTCACATATTGAGTCCTTCCAATGGTTCTCATGGTTTTGTGTAAGCCTAGATTTGCACACGTGTCACCTCTCCTGCAGGACCTGCCTTGGCTGCTAATTTTCTTCTGGGTTGAATTCAAGATGTTGGTTGTCATCTTCAAAGCCTTAATGGCTTGGGACCAGGTTATCTTTCCCCAATCATGTCTATTTGATGCACCACAGCAGGGGGAGCAGGGAATGCTATGGGTCCTCTCACCTAAGGAGGTCCTAAGGAGGACCAAGAAGAAGGGACTTCTTCATGGTGGCTTCCTCCCAGTAGAAGCCTCTCATCCCTGCAGAGATAAAATTGGTCCCTATTTTGACATTTCTTTCACAATGACATGGTTCTGTCCAAAGAACCAAATGTCAGTGCTCCGGCAGTTACTCCCATTTAAATCATGAGTCTCTAACCAAACTTCCAAAACTTAAATAAGATTTATTAGGAGTAAACATGCTGGTGCTTCCTGGGTGTAGCTGACTCTGAGACACATCATTCATTGTCACTCTTGACCCTGGTTTTCCCCCACCCCCTGGGTATATCATAATTCATATTCTCCAATGGGACACATCCATAGCCAAGAGTCATCAATCATACTCTCCAGTTAGAATTTTGCGTGGCAGAAACTTCAGTCACCTAGAAACTATCTTTGAAAACATTTATGGAATTTTAAGCTGCTCACTGCTTCCCCCTCCCTTTCTGTTGGCAATTCTAAAAAAACTATAGAAATATTTTATGAGTTGACACCAGAGTGATACATGGAACCCCTCAAGTTGCTCATCTATTTGTTGTCATAAGGAAGGTGGGAGTTTATTACTTTTTGTGTTGGGGTTATAACTATTAAACTGCCTGGAGTCACCAAAAGTTAGTTGGGAGGCCATATACATTTTTTAAACTAAAGAAATAGGCAGATGTTTTATTTATTTCGTTTATTTCTATTTCATATTTCTTAACAGCCCATCTCCCTCAGAGAAGGGCTCTGGGTAGGGTATAATGTAATTCATTATTATCAGTTGGCACAGTTAGCCAGATGTTAAGATTGGATTTGGCATTTTTATCCATCTATCAAATCCTTCCCAAGTTCCTGGGATAGGCAGATGTTGCTGCTTTATGGTGTTGGAAGTATTATTACTGGTGGTAAAGCTGCATTTTGCAATTGACTGGATAAGTGATTTTGACAATGCCAATGGTGTTCAAGTGGTCTTCCAGATGTTTTGGGTTTGTTTCTAATGGTGCCTCTTACAATTGGTACTATCTTTCCTTTCTTTTGCCTCCATCATTCTACTTCTATTTGCAGGTCTTTTTATTTTCTGATTTTCTCCAGTTCTTTCTCTTCTCTTCTGCTGTCTTCAGGTACTGCAATGAACAGATAGTCTTCACCTCACAACTACCATCAAGGCCAACATTTCCTTTGCTAAGTGAGGCAGTTAACTGAATTTTACGACCTTTCCCAGTAATTCCAGAAAAGGTCATAAAATTCACTTAACTTAATTCCAGGAATTACTGCAATTGTTAATTAGTGTAACACAGCTGTTCGGTCAAAGCTGGCTTCCCCATTGACTTTGCTTGCTGAATGGTCAAAAAAATCACATGACCCCAGGACAATGCAACCATTGTAACTTTGAACAGTCACTAAATAAATGGTTGAAAGTTGAGGACTACTTGTACACTATCCAGACTTTTTTCTTTCTTATCAACGGTTAAGTCTAAGTTACTATTTATTATTATTTTCTTCATAACATTTGAGAGAAAGCCACAGATGGATGTACTATGCTATATGAGTAAAACTGTATTTCTTAATATTTTTGCCCTGCATGGAAGGTGTTTCATTGGAAAGCAACATGTCCGAATTTGTATTAGCATTTTTATTTTAAATTATCTATTATTTGAAAATACATAAATATAGATTTTCATCTCATTTCTCTTCCATGATTTTGAATTTCTGGATCTTATGAGTGCATAAGATTGTTTATTTTAAACAAAACAAACAGATAAACAAGCCTATATATTTAATGGGGAAATTATAATAGCTCTAAATGTTCTCACTTATGGGATCTCTAGTTTTCTGATTTCATAAGAAAGGAGATAATGGATCTTTTGTTTAAAAATGAAGGAGCAATTGCTATCTTCTATGATTCTTAACCCTTGCTAGCAAAAACTAACAAAATCTAACTTAATTCAGGATAGCAAACATAGTTAAAATTTATGCTAATCGGGAAACTCAATAATTCATCTCTGGATCTATAAAGTTTTGTTTTTTTCTCACCTAGGCATTGTAAATGTCTCAGATGCACATTGGAAAAAACACATTTTGTTATATGTGCTTATTTTTTGCTCAGCAGCCTAAGCTCCTCAACACAATGGAAATCTTGGATATCTTGAGTGTGATTTAAACAAGCAGGATATGTGTGTGTGTGCGCGTGTGTGTGAGAGAGAGAGATTATAATTGAAGACCTTCACTTATTCTAAGGATTTACTTGCGTGATCATGAATTTGCTAATTTATTTCAATTTTTCGACATATTCTGCATGCAGAATAATCTACAGTAACTTCCTTTGTCCGTGTTCCATGTACGTTTTCTATCCCAGCAAAGTTTTTCATTACAGGTTTACTCTGAGAGATAATGATACCATTATCTATCAGTTTTATGTTTTAGAATTGGGACCATACAAACCTCTCTTTATTGCACTTCACCCAGAACTGTTTTAGGATATGCCTTGGTTGTTGAAGTTTATCATTTGAATTAAAGTAGGAGATATATTTCCCCTATGACTTTCTGACAAAAGGCAAAATAGAAAGACTATTTTTTTCCCCGGTATAAAAGAGTGATCTTTTTAGTCATGCTCGGCTGCTTTTTCAGGAATGTTTCAATTTATAATGAGATATTCTTGCCCTTATTTGAGCTACAAAGTTTTTTTGTATTAAATTGCTTCCTTTTTACCTGAAGTAACTCAAATGTAACAAGTCAAATTCAGATAGTTTAAAATATAATTTTACTAACAGGTTTTTTTTTTTAACTGTGGATTAGCACATTCAACGTCGTATTTACCATTTTATTTCTTTGTTTATTTATCAAATATATAGATAATTGCCTACTTTCACATGTTAGTTTGTTGCAACAAGATTTTTAAATTTATTTTGACAGCCGGGCTTATAAACTAGGATGCACTATGCCAGATGCCTCTGACGAGAAGTCTGATACATGTCAAAAGCTTCTGCTGTAATACATGCTTTGTGATTAGTTCCATATGAGTTGTTGAAATTAGCAGACCCTTAAAATGAAAAGGCACTCAGCCTATCCCGAAGAAACCCTTACTGACGACTTTGATACTTGTTAATATGCCATATTAATTTAAGTGCTATGTGTTGCTTGGAATCTATAGGGTAAGGGATATGCTCGTTATATAGATCCTGGGAAGGTTCTGAAATTTTATTTCAAAAAGAGTGACTAAATAGTGGTAGGGAAAAAATAAATTCGAATTCTGAGAATTCTTCCTGAGAAGTCTTCTTTTCATCATTCAAGATAGGTTTGCCAGAAGATAAGCAAGAAAGAAAAGGCATTACTGTCATTTTCATAACTGCAAACCTGCCTGAAATAATTTTAGAAAGGTAGCAAAGGGAATTAAAAAAAAAAAAACTAACAGAAGAAAAACTTACCCAATCCATATTGTAGCATTAATAATCTGTTTTATGAGTAATATATTTTTTTTATTAGGAAGAGCTTTATTTTTATATGTCCTTTTGATTTCACATATACTGTATGAAGCACCAATTAAGAAATATCCTGGAGATTTTTATTGTTTCCACATGGAAACAATTCAGTTTTTAATTCTTTGTGACAAATAGGTAGATGTGTCAATGTCTTCTAAAACCACAGCCTAAAATTCTCTAAAAATCTAGTGGGAAAAAAATTCAATCTGAAAGACAATCCCCAATATACACGCATACGATTCCTGATTAATTGATGCAAAACTTCAAGGGACAGAATTGTTTGTGATACATTCATAAATTCTTGGTGTATTATGTCACTTGGTTAGACCAACTGATGCTTATTTGGCTTCCAAAACTATTGCCCCATGACTGTTCCAATACACACACACACACACACACACACACACACACACACACACACACACATATACAAACATATTACATATTACATTCAGGGTTTATTTTTGCCCAAGGCAATCATCTGAAGGGGAAAAGTTATGCTTGCTAAAAGGGAATTATATTTTTCTCGCCCAAGAACCAAGCCTCCAAGCAACAAAATAGAAATTAAAAGAAAAGAAAAAAAACAATAGTGTTTTCGTGGCCTGTGCTTATTATTATTCTGTGAATGTACTAATTTGTTACATCCAAGATGACGGTTGCTTTGGTTTTTGAAAGCGGCAATATGCCAACCACTACCGTTAAAGAAAGGAGCTCTTTTTATTAAAAGTGGTGTAACAGAAAATAGCCTGCTGTCTAGGTGGGTATGAAATGGCATATTGCCAGTTGGGTTATCTGAATGTCAGGATTTCTTTTGGGGATCCGGAGTGAATTTAAAATCTCTACTTTTACAAGTAGATTTTTGTATATATCTTGTCATGGGCATGCAGTTTGGAAAATGTCTCCCGCGCTTAAATGGAGTCCAGAAACCCCAAAATAACAAAATATGGAAAATGTTCTGCAAGAGAAAATGAGAGAGCCGTTTTAGCAATATTAACAATGATTTGATTTTTGCTTTCTCCTGGCCCACCAAAAATTTGAATGAGAATGAAGTATGATTCTATACCTCAAGTCTGTTCAAATCAGGGTGGTCTGATCACTTTGTTTTACACACATGGCACTGCTTAAGGTCATTCATTGTAAATCTTAATATAAAAAGACTGGAAATATATTCAGCACTTTGTACCTACCAAATACATATTTAAAAGCCTCTGTGAAAAGTTGGGACCTACATGGCAGATTTTGAGGCCCTGAATGGTCAATTTATTCATGTAGATTAGCTATGTCTAAATAGTACATGGGGGTGGATTGTTACAAGGCTTTGATGAAATCTCTCTCTTGATATAATCCCAGTTGATCAATTTTCTAATTTTAAGGCTTAGCCTTCTGTCTTTCAGCAATAATAGTGTAACTAGCTGCATCATTCACTGACAGCATATTAAAATAAAGAATAATTTTGTCCTGCTGTTTTGCTCCCGTTTGTTTTCTGGGACAGTGTAGGGTCTGACAAATAAGAATCAAATTGGAAATAATCTTTTGTTTCATCTTCATTTTTTATTATTTACTTTCTAAAATGTTTTCTGCTTCCTAACATCAGTTCCCTTTATACACATGCATAACCAGAACTTATTTGGGGTGAAATCCCATATTAAGAGTTAAATGCATTACATAAGACTTTCTCCCCCACCTCCACTAATTTAATCAAACATATCCATTCTGAAATTGTATTTACAAATTTAATCAATTTTAATGATAGTTTTTTATTGACTCTGTGTTATTACGGTGTGTGTGTTATATATCACGTGTGAAATAAGTATTCATTTTTTAAATACAGTATATTTAGGTAGAACTGTATTTCCTCATGGTGAGACTTTATTATTATTTTTGCCTATATCCGTTTTTGCCAAAAGGTTAGCGTATCTCTTTCTCTCTCTCCCTCCCTCTCTCTCTCAAAAGCTCTACAAGTATTTGTGGTATGGCAAATAACAAAAATCCATTTTGGAAAACCTCAGGCAGCTATCCAGCCGAGTTAGGCTATTCATTTCACCTTTTAGAAAAATGAAACCTCAATACAAATTCTTTTGCGCGTGGAATTATTCAGTGTTTTTAAAGAAAGCAGCTAGGCAAAGACATTTGATGTAGCATTTGGCTGCTTTCTGTTCAGTCCATTGACGGAGGAACAAACATTTCTTTAATAAGACTACAGCACATTCTAATTTGGTTGCAAAAGCTCAGATAAGCATCAGGCCTCCCCTATGCATCAGTGAGGTGCCCTTTGACCCTGGAAGTGTTGAAGCTTTTTGGCAAAAGAAGAGCTGGAGATTCATTATTATGCGATGGACTTTCCAGTTTCCAAAAGGGGGGGTAAGTGGCGGCTCTGGGCTTTCTCTGTGATAGACTTTGTTGCTAGAAATGAGAACTGTATTTTGGCAGCAAAAGACAAGAATTGGAGCTACTCGGCAGGAAGACTCATTATGACATAATCCTTCATTAATCCTTATTCTCTATTAATAGATCAAGACTCAAGGTTTTTTTTTTATTTGCTTTGGTGGACCGACCATTATTACTCAACGTCATCTACAAAAAAATTGGTCCATTAAACGATGGGCAGTTAAAATTCAGCGGAACCTTTTCAAATCAAACTTTACTCTCATGTTTTTTTTCTGCCTTCCCTGCAAAGGATGTTTGGCTACCTGATAGCTAAATGCATTTAAAAGACATTAGGAATAACAGCCACCCTCTTCAATGGAAATTGACCAGCTCTGGCCCTCTCGTCCCTGTATTACAAAATAATAATCTCCGATTAAAAGACAGACCTAATTGTGGAGGCTTTGGTGCCATTAGCATCACATCCGGCAAGATGTTTGGCATGTCCCTTCTTCATTCGAATCCATTTTATTCTGCCTTGTTTTTAAGATTGACTGCAATTCAGAGAATGGTACGTTCTGAATGCAGACTGGACTTCCAGCATTTTAATCCTGAAACTTTTTCTTTAAAAAAATAGGCAATGCTTCCTTGTCTTAAGTGTTACTTGCTAAGTACTGGGCCCACACAGCATGAGTTAAGCATGGGCTGTTTGCCCCTTTTTCATCACTGCCCAGATAATTGTCCTGCAATTGGGCTGTGGTGCACAAATTGTTGGTTTCTCACTCTCTTTCCCTGCCGAAAACCTGCTCTTTTGCACAAGATCTCTTGGAGAGAGGAGAAGCACCAAGATCTCCTTGTCTGCAGTCTCTGCTACAATCACTGGGTCCTACTTTACAATGGATGTGTTTTCTTCCTGACTTCCTCACTCAGCCATGTCCCAAAAGTGCTTTTTCCAAAAAGTAACTGAACGTTCTTGGGTTGTTGTTTTTTTCCCTCTGAAAAATGTTTCGCTTCTCTTCTTCAAAGATTCTTTAATAAGAAACAAAACATTTCCAAAGAAATGAAAAAGTCCATTTGCCTTTTGGGAAAAAGCACCTTTGGGACAATCATGACCTGGAAGGTTGAGGATCTTCGTAGACGTTTAGCTCAGTCATGGCAAGCCTTTTGACTCGACGTGTCAATCATTCAGAAAATATCTGCCTTGATTCTGCTGGCATGTCACACCCCTTTCCCCCAGACAAAAGAGAAACAATTCATAACAATAAATTAAATAATTAAATAAATTTAAATTTATGATCTTATAAATAAATACACACTTGCACAATTGTAAATATTTTTCAAAATGGCTACCTGAGGCATCTGTGGGCTGTAGAAGAGTCACCTTGTAAGGGAGATGGGTGGCATAAAAATGTAATTAAATAAGTAAGTAAATAAAAACAAACAAACAAACAAACAAATAAATAAAATACGTTTGAATATCTCACAGCCTCCAAAAAGACTTGGAAAGAACGCCCTGTTCTCGTGTATTTTTGGGTGGCTTCAAGGACCACACAGTAGCAAAGAACTCTTAAGGTCCAGAAGTCAGGTGTGCCACCAAAAATGACACAGTGTGTTACCTGTGACATGTGTGTCATTGGTTTGTAATCACCAAGCTGGTCACATTGAGGAGGGTGCTGGAGGCAAGGTGATGCTGTTCTCTGAACATTCCTGTCTTGAGTCTCTTTAACATCTGAAATGATCTCGAGCAATATTGGGGATGGAATAACAAAAGTATCATCTTCCTTATGGTCTTATCTATGAGTTTCTTCTGCGAATGAAGTTGGGGCAGCAGCTATCTGTAGCAAGACCACTTCAGGAAGTGAGATGGTTTTTCCATCCTAGCTACCATAACAGCTTGTTTCCCTGGAGGATTTGTGTATCTTCACATATGTATTTATTTTATTTATTTATTTATTTTATTTGTCGAAAGCTTACAATTTAACAGAAACAAGAATAAACATAAGTTTAAATACAAGAAATAGGAACTTATAATTGGGGACAATAGGACAGGGATGGTAGGCACGACTGTGCACTTATGCACGCCCCTTACATACCTCTTAGGAATGGGGTGAGGTCAATAGAGGATAGTTTGAGGGTAAAGTTTGAGCAGGTGACAACAGAATCAGGTAGTGAATTCCAGACATTGACCACTCTGTTGCTGAAATCATACTTCCTGCAATTGAGTTTGGAGTGGTTTACATTTAGTTGTGTCTGTTGTGCGCTCTAGTGTTGGTGTTAAAAGCTGAAATATTCATTAACTGGTAAGATGAAGGTTTAACCGTTGTCCAGCACCCTTCATTACCTAATTATTTATAGTCTGTTCTAAGCAATTTTTTTTTTGCATTATCTTTCCTTACATTCCTTCTGTTGAGAGTCCCAGAAGTGTTTTTCCAAAAGTCAGCTGGACTTTCTTGGGTTTTTTTTTCCCCTTGAAAACATTTCACTTCTCATCCAAAAAGCTTCTGCAGTTCTGGAAAGGCAGTTCTGGGACTTTCTTGACCTGGATGATTGAGAAGTTCCATAGACATTCTGTTGGCAGATTAATCCTTTCCTAATCCTTGAATCCTTCCCCATTTGTCCCAATCTTTCATAATAAATCATCAATTGCTTTTAGACATACAATGCAGACAGTCTTCAACTTACGACCACAACTGAACCCAAAAGTTTCATTGCTAATCAAAGCAATTCATAAGTGAATGTTGTCCCATTTTATGACCTTTCTTGCCACAAGTTAGCAACACAACTGGAAAATGAATCCGGTTTCCCCATTGACTTTGCTTGTCAGAAGGTTGCAAAAGGTGATCACATGACCCCGAGACATTGCAACTGTCATAAATATGAGCTAGTGGTCAAGTTGGCCAACTTTGATCACATGACCAGGGGGCTGCTGCAATGGTCATAAGTGTGAAAAATGATCCTAAGTCCCTTTTTTAATGTTGTGGTAACTTCAAGCAGTCAGAATAACAGAGTTGCAAGGGACCTTCCAGTCCAACCCCCTGTTCAAGCAGGAGACTAGTTGTAAGTCAAGGACTACTGTAATTCATTTCCAAGGTTTATGTACATTAGGGGTTGTCATGCCCTTGTCAGAATCTGATTCCGAGAAGGAGGCCAAGCAGCTGACAGGGAGTGGGAGTGCGGCTCTGTTGGCTGTGGAAGAAACTGGGGAAGGGCAAAGTCCAGCTGGGCAGAGTAGGGGAGAGGTAGAGCAAGGAAGAGTGAATTCAGAGGAAGACCCAGGACCACCCCCTCTTCAACCTAGGGCACGCAGGGAGGAACGGAGAAGGGAGCAACATGAGTTGCATGACTTATGGGGGAGGAAAGGGCCCTGATTCCCTTCATTAGCTGCAGCTGGGAACACAGTGTTTAAAAAGGGAAGTTGCGCACAGTAACTTGTGGGAAACAAATCATGACTTACCTTTTATGGTCGAGGGTAATCTGGGTTCCTGGCATCTTCCCAACTGTGTGTGTTTTGCTGGCCTTTCAAGTCTGCAATTCTTTCTGTCCTGTCAAGTTAATTGCTGCAGTGTGGTTTGTGCTGATTTTTATTTACAGTTTGTATGTACTTTGTTTTTGAACGGAATTTCCTCCACTTAAAGACTATTCTTGGGAGAGTTTTTTCTGCAGCCAAAGGTAACCTGGACCTTGGGGTAAAGTTGGAGATACTAAAGGGACTTTTCTTACTCATGTGACTGTGTTGCCTTTGTGCCATACCCCGGGTCATCACAGGGATCTTTAAACTTGACAGCTTTAAGACTTGTGGACTTCAACTCCCAGAATTCCTCCTCCAATCATGTTAGCTCAGGAATTCTGGGAGTTGAAGTCCACAAGTCTTAAACTTGCCAAGCTTGAAGACTCTTGATGTACGTGAATAGACTTCAGCTTAAAACAAACTCTTTCTAAACAGAAACTCCACTAACTCACCATTCTTATTCATTCATGAGTCTCCAAATAGCCCAATCATTATTTTTTTACCTTGTCCCACCCATCTATTCAAGTCACCCAAGACAATTACTTTTTCTGTCAATCATGTTCATTGAGAGCATTGCTCAGTTCCCCCAAAATTCATCCATGGTTCTTTTATTGTCAGGATTCTCTGGAGTGTAATGTTCTACTATTATCTATCTATTCCTACTTTTATACACACCGCCAGCAAGCTTGGTGGTACCTTTCATACTTGCTGACAAATATTTTAACTGTTTCTTAATTAAACTTTCATCTTCACTCTTCTGCATGTTTTCATTAATTATCCTTCGGAAAAATCAGCCCACCTTCATTCAGGACTTTCAGGTTTACAAATACAACACTTAGGACACCTATATATTTTTTCTTTTCATCCACAAATTAATGCTATTTATTATTTAGACCTTTTACATTCAAAAATCACAGTGCTCTATTATATAGTGATCATAACTGATGGGCCCGTAAATTTTGTACTGGTCTCCATCACTCAATTATGATTAATTATAAAATCTTTGCATAGCTGGACTGAGAGTTCAAGGTGATGTTGTTTATTTTCCCTATCAAAAACCTTAATGGATAAATACTGAAGAACATGAGCTTTATAAACTATTTTTTTAAGAAAAAATAAATAAAACAGTTTAATAATCTATATTGCAGCACATAAATATTAACTGAGATTCCACTTCACATAATTCAGTTTAAGACATTGTGATCAAGCTGTCCAGGTTTTAACCAAGCATATCCAAATAATTTAATTTATGATTTCAGAAACCAGATCACTCCCATTGATTTTTAAGAAGGGATTGGACAGACATTTGTCTGGAATGGTATAGACCAGGGGTGTCAAACTCAATTTCATTGAGGGCCGCATCAGGGTTGTGTTTGACCTCGTGGGCCAGGGTGGGCATGGTCGGGGTTGGCACAGCCAGCTTGATGTCACTCATGTCAGGTCATCTGTGGTGGGCCAATTGCTCTGCCAGTGCAAATGGGTTCCTGAGGTCTGTTTTCAGCTGCGACGGCTTCCTGCTGTCCTTTGTTAATGAAAACAGAGCTGTGTGTGGAGCTCCATTTTCACTGGCAGAGGAACCATGGCCTGGTCTTTTGCTGTTTCTAGGGTGGCCTTGCTGGCCAGATCTAAGCACCCCACAGGCCGGATCCGGCCCCCAGGTCTTGAGTTTGACACCCCTGGTATTGAGTCTCCTGCTTGAGAAGGGAATTGGTTTAGAAGTCCTCTGTGGTCCCTTCCAACTCTGTTATTCTGTTACAGGTAATCCTCAAATTATAATGATTTGTTTAGTGACCGTTCAGCCCCATCCTCAGGGTCAGCCTGGCCATGTCCTACAGGAAGTTTGCTATTGTTCAAAGGTTGTCTAGTATGATGGAACCCAGTGATGGCTTATTGAGGACAGGAGGGACCCCTTCCCCTTTAAGTGGCAAAGAGACACCCACCCCTCTCAATCATGAACGGGTTGTTGAAACCCTAAGTGGCTCAGAGATTTCATATTTTCAAGACTGCTTACATACCTATATAATGGATGGATGGATGGATGGATGGATGGATGGATGGATGGATGGATTGGGTGGGTGGGTGAGTGGAAGGATGAATGGATGGATGGTTGGGTGGAGGGTTGGATAGATGGATAGATAGATAGATAGACAGACAGATAGACAGACAGACAAACATGACTGATGATGACAGGCAGAAAGATAGATGATAGATAAAAGACAGATGATGAAAGAAAGAGAGATTTGTGAAACAGATTAGATAGATATAGATAGATAATTGATGACAAAAAGATAGATAATAGATGATGAGAGAGATGATGATAGATTTGTGAAAGATTAGATGATAGATAAATAGATAGATAGATAGATAGGACAGATAGACAGACAGATGATAGATAGATAGATAGATAGATAGATAGATAGATAGATAGATAGATAGACAGACAGACAGACAGGCAAATAGATAGAGATAGATAAATAGATAAATAAAGGCAGACAGACAGACACATGCATGTACCACCACAAAAGCTAGCAGTTCACCAAAGGTAGAATTGCATATGCAAGTCAAAGAAAGCTTGAAATAAGGTGGGGCAGCCTGCCACGAGTGACCCACTGCCAAACATATGCTTACCCCTATTCCTAAGGCACAGGTTGATGTCTGCAAAACTAAGGATTCTTCCCATAATACTCCATTTCTTTCTGAAACAGAAACTTGTGTCCCCACCCCACCCCAAAATTCAGTTAAAGTTCACAAGGAATTAAAGAGCGATGGCTATAAGAAAACCAACCATTAGGTAGAGTAAAAGGACAAAATGGGAAATACAGATTGTGACGGAGTCTTTTCGCATCCTTTTTTTAAAACTTTAATTAGTTTCCATTCTCTCCCCCCACACACGCACACACACATAGCCCTCATTCTCACACCTCACCCTCACACCTCTGGCAAAAAACAGCCAGGAGGATTATTGGTACATGGATTCCACTGTCACAAAATTTGTTACAGTTTGTCACTCTCTATGTGAGTTCTCTGAAACTAAGCTATTTATGTTAATTGGTGCTTAGTGGTCTTAATACAATGTGTTTATCTGGTATATACTTATTCTCCAGCAACAAGACTGCTTAGTGATGATACTACAGTGATGCTCATTGCAACCCCTTCTATGCTAAACGTGTTTACTGGAAACTCCACCAATTATAGGATTTGTTTAAATTCATTTAGGATCAAAGTGTAAATATCAAATGATGTATCCCCATCGATTCCAGAGGGGGCTAATTCTTTTAGTTACATAGAGATTTATTTATTTTCAAGAATGGAAATATATGTGAGTGGGATAATCTTTCAAGAACTAGAATCTATTTTTTCCACGTGAATTAAAATTTATCCTTTATCTTAACTGCTACATAAAAAAATATGCCATAGCTATTGACTGGTTCCACACATCAAACTAAGTCCTGATTTAACTGCAGATCACTAAATTAACCATAATTGGTTGCTTTTGTATGTTATGTTAATACACAAATTATGGTTTGAATACCAATGGTTGGATTCATGGAATGAACTAAACTAAAACCAAACTCTATACAGTACATCATTATAACTTGTTAAAGAGAGTTCCAACTTAGAACAAAAGAGAAATTTTCTGACAGTGAGAACAATTCCCGTAAACAACAGAATAGTTTGCCTCCTGGAGTTGTGGGTGCTCCATCACTGGAGGTTTTCAAAAATAGATAATCATTTGGATGGTATAAGTTCTCCTGCCTTGATCAGGGGATTGGACTAGAAGATCTCTAATATCCCCTCCAGCCATGATTCTAGTCTCTATGTTCTATGACTCAAGAAAGTGTGTGAGCCCAGTCATACTCTTTTATATTTCTTGACCAGAGTGGCTTCATGTTTAAAAAATATTTTGTGTTATTGTTCTATACATCCTTATTCATCAATGATGATACTTCATAGAATAGAATAGAGACACCGGCCATGTGTGATTAGACACACAAGGAATTTGTCTTGGTGCAAATGCTCTCAATGTACATAAAAGAAAAAATACATTTGTCAAGAGTCAAGAATCATAAGGTACAACACTTAATGATAGTCATACGGTATAATAAGCAATCCAATCATACTAGGAAACAGTCAATATAAATTGTAAGGATACAAGCGACAAAGTTACAGTCATACAGTCACAAGTGGGAGGGGATGGGTGATAAGGAATGATGAGAAGATTAATAGTAATAGTAGTGCAGACTTTGTAAATAGTTGGACAGTGTTGAGGGAATTATTTGTTTAGCAGAGTGATGGCTTTCAGGGAAAAACTGTTCTTGTGTCTAGTTGTTCTGGTGTGCAGTGCTCTATAGCGTTGTTTTGAGGGAAGGAGTTGAAACAGTTTATGTCCGGGATGTGAGGGGTCTGTAAATATTTTCACAGCCCTCTTTTTGACTCGTGCAGTATACAGGTCCTCGATTGAAGGCAGGTGGGTAGTAACTGTTTTTTCTGCAGTCCTAATTATCCTCTGAAATCTGTGTCTGTCCTATTGGGTTGCAGAACCAAACCAGTTATAGAGATGTTATAGACAGTACAGATGACAGACTCAATAATTCCTCTGTAGAACTGTATCAGCAGCTCCTTGGGCAGTTTGAGCTTTCTGGGTTGGTGAAGAAAGAACATTCTTTGTTGTACTTTTTTGATGATGTTTTTGATGTTAGGTGTCCATTTTAGGTCATGTGATATGATAGAACCTAGAAATATGTAGGTCTCTACTGTTGATACTGTGTTGTCTAGTATTGTAAGAGTTGGTAATATGGGAGGGTTTCTCTTAAAATCTACTACCATTTCTACAGTTTTGAGTGTATTCAGTTCCAGATTGTTCCAGTTACACCATGAGGCAAGTTGTACAACCTCCCGTCTGTATACAGATTCATCGTTGTCTCGAATGAGACCAATCACTGTTGTGCCATAAAATTAATTTCTGATCCTTAGGAACATAATCAGACAAATCTTTCTGTGTCACTGCAAAGGCTAAAGTACTGTAGCAATGCAATTCAATGACTCAGGGAAGCCCCTAACTGGAATTAGAGTATAATCTTAGCAGCTGGCATTCACAGATATACCAATATTGATGCCAAAAATAATATACAGGTAGTCCTTGACTTATGACCACAATGGAGCCCAGCATTTCTGTTGCTAAGCAAGATAGTTGCTAAGTGAATTTTGCCCCATTTTATGACCTTTCTTGCCACAGTTGCTAAATGAATCGCTGCAGTTATTTAGGTTGTAAAATGAATCTGGTTTCCCCATGGACTTTTACTTGTCAGAAGGTTGCAGAATGTTATCCATGACCCCAGAACATTGCAACCATCGTAAATATGAGTCTTTTGCCAGATGCCTAAATTTTGACTACATGACCATGGATATTCTGCAATGGTCACAAGTGTGAAAAACAGTCCTGTCGGTCTCTTCAGTGCTGTTTGAGTATACCGTTGTTAAGTCGAGGGCTACCTATATAGCCATCCTGTTAGGAGCCATCAAAAGCACCCTCAGGTCCTCCTGAGGCTGCCAGAGTCTCCGGCATCTTCAGCTGAACATCATCTTACAAGGAAGAGAAGATCCGAATCCTAAAGAGAAAGACTTCACACAAAATCAATCCTTTTGTAAAGAAGAATTGAATTGAATTGAATTGGCATCCTTCGGTCTCAAGAGACAATGGTATCGTGCTATGAAACCGGTAATGGCCACTTCCTGTGTTGTTTCAGTGCTGTATGCAAAGCTGGCACGAGGCCTGGGTAATTTAATATGGAGGATAAACTTACCCAAGCAGCAGATTTCCCCTTCTCCATGTCACTGAAATAGTTTAATGGAACGGCAGAGCCATTATGATTAGTTCCAGCTACATCGCAGGAATTACCAGAATGTGATTCTACACAGTCACAAACTGCTTCCGAGTCTCCAGCTCCAGATTTTGCCTCAAGGTTGATTCCTGATGCCTTTTCCAATAAATAGATATAGCTACAAGGCAGTGGAAGTTGGAGATCAGAGTTTCCCTTCTCCTAGAAGGTGGTTCTACTGTTTTATCTGTGCCTGGGGCATAAAGGCCTCTTCCGCCTTCAAAACTGTTGACCATCTTCTCCTGTGACCCTGGAAATGGGCCCTTATGAGGTGCTACCAGCCAGGCCAACTCAACCAAGGTTTTTTTTAAGGAGGTATTACTCCTCCGGCACTCCTTCTCACTCCAGGATGTCCAGCTTGGCTCCATTTATAGTGTCCATTCTATAAAGAAAAAATGGGGTGGGAAACCCCCAGATCCACCAATCACAAAGATATGTGAGGGTTTGGATTGGATGAGGATGAGGAAGGGAATAGAAAAAGCCAAGGTCTTGTTTTGTTTTATCCCCCAAATTTGAATAATTTTGAAAAGTGAGGGGGAGGTATAGCTTTGAGCAGGGGGTTGGACTATAAGACCTCCAAGGTCCCTTCCACCTCTGTTCTGATTGGTTGAAACAAATTCCTCCAATGAATGCAATAAGGCCATGCTCATACCTTGCTGTCCTTTAATTCCATACTGGACTTAATTCTTACAAACAGAGAAGAAGAGATAGAGGGAGTTGAAACTGCAGGAACCTTGGGTGAGAGTGACCATGTCATACTAGAATTCAACATAACACAAACACAAGCAACAGAACATAATGACACCAAAGTCTTGGATTTTAAAAGAGCTGATTTCAATAAACTCAGAGAGAACTTGGGAAAGATTCCATGGATGAAAATCCTAAAGGGGAAAACAACTCAAGAATCTTGGGAAACTCTAAAAAGTGTGATCATAGAAGCCCAGACCAGCACAATACCACTGAGAAAGAAAAACAAGAAATCCAAGAAGAAATCCAGAATGGCTGCACAAAGATCTCTCTGGCAAATTGAAAGAAAAAAAAACAAGTACAAAAAAATGGAAAGAAGGACATACAACTAAGGCAGAATATCACCAGATAGCCAGAATCTGCAAAGACGAAGTCAGGATAGCAAAGGCTCAGAATGAACAAAGACTTGCAACAAAAGTCAAAGATAATTTTAAAAGTTTCTTCCAACATATAAATAACAAGCAAAAAATCAAGGAAACAGTCGGTCCACTAAAGAGAGAAAATGGCAAGGAAGTAACAGGCAATAGAGAGAAAGCCGAACTGCTTAACTCATTCTTTGCATCCATCTTCACGCAAAAAGAAACTATAGCTCAACTCACCAAAAACATAACTGTAAAAGACAGACCAGAAATAAAAGTTAAAATAAGCAAAAAAAAAAAAAAAAGTAAGAGAACACCTGTCTGATCTTGATGAAAACAAATCACCGGGGCCTGATGGATCACATCCCAGAGTTTTAAAGGAGCTGGCACAGGTCATCTCAGAACCACTGCACCATATCTTTCAAAAATCCTGGAGCACCGGGGAACTACTAGAGGACTGGAAAAGAGCTGATGTGGTTCCCATCTTCAAAAGAGGGGAAAAAAAACAGACCCAGGAAACTATAGACCCATCAGCCTAATATCAATACCCGGGAAGATACTGGAAAAGATAATAAAAAAACAGATCTGCCAACATCTAGAAACAAGTAAAGTAATAACTAGGAGTCAGCATGGGTTTGTTAAAAACAGATCATGCCAAACCAATCTTATTTCATTCTTCAACACAGTGACTAAATTAGTAGACCAGCAAAATACTATGGCCATAATATATGCAAGGCATTCAACAAAGTAGACCACAACCTACTTCTTAGTAAGCTAGAAAAAAGTGGAATAGATAGCACCACCACTAGATGGACTCGCAACTGGCTGGCAAACCGTACTCAAGGAGTAGTCCTTAATGGGTCTAAGTCTACATGGAGGGAAGTAAGCAGTGGAGTGCCACAAGGTTCCGTCTTAGGCCCAGTACTCTTCAATATCTTCATTAACGACTTAGATGAGGGAATAGAAGGGGAACTTACCAAATTTGCAGATGATACTTAGCTGGCAGGAATAGCTAACACCCAAGAAGATAGGCTCAAGATCCAGATGGATCTTGACAGACTAGAACACTGGGCCATATCTAATAAAATGAAATTCAGTGTAAAGAAAAGTAAAGTCCTACAATTAGGCAAGAAAAAACAAAACACATATAGACTGGGTGAAATCAGGCTCAATAGCAGTAACTGTGAGAGGGAGCTTGGAGTCTTAGTGGACAATCAGCTAAATATGAGCCAGCAGTGTGCAGCAGCAGCAGCAGCCAAAAAAGCTAATGCAATCCTAAAGTGTATTAACAGAGGGATACAATCAAGATCAAGGGAAGTACTAATACCACCCTATAAAGCCTTAGTGAGACCACACCTAGAGTACTGCATCCTGTTTTGTTCACCACATTATAAAAAAGATGTTGAGATTCTAGAAAAAGTACAGAGAAGAGCAACCAGGATGATTAGGGGACTGGAGGCTAAAACATACAACGAATGGTTGCAGGAACTGGGCTTGGCTAGTCTAGTAAAGAGAAGGACCAGGGGAGACATGATTGTGGTCTTCCAATATTTGAAGGGCTGCCACAGGGAGGAAGGGGTCAAGCTATTTTCTAAAGCACCTGTAGGCCAGACAAGGAATAATGGATGGAAACTAAACAAGGAGAGATTCAACCTGGAAATAAGGAGAAACTTTCTGACAGTGAGAACAATCAACCAATGGAACAGCTTTTGCCTTCGGAAGTTGTGGGAGCGCCATCACTTGAGACTTTCAAGAAGAGATTGGACTGCCACTTGTCAGAAATGGTGTAGGGTTTCCCGGTTGGGTGGGGGGTTGGACTAGATGACCTACAAGATCCCTTCCAACTCTGATTATCTGTTATCTGTTATCCCTCCAAATATTTTCTTTAAGAAAAGGAGACTTATAACCTCTAGTATCACACAGCATTGCCATACCTGAACAAAGAAAACTCACATGAAAAGGAAGAGAATCGTGTCACATTCTGAAGAAACATTCAATCACCAGAATCAGAAGTTTATCGAGAGGATCAAAATGGAGTCTGAGAGGAAGAGAAACTGCTGATGGGTATGATAACTCAGAAAATGACCCCGAAGATATATCTAAAGGAAGCATTTCTCTGCAAGAAATCATCCTGGATTTACTTTTTACTACAAATTTGTTGTTGTTTTCCTTAACTGTTTTTGAAAAAAACAATTCTGACAGAGAAGAGAATTATGAGACCAGAATGGATATTTTTGTTTTATTATCACATTAATTAATTTTTTTCTAGTCACCTTCCTTTTTTAACCAAGTTTTTCGATAAATTAAGAGAGGGTTAGGCTTCTTTTACTTCTGTTGCTAATAGTTCTCTTTATAACAACATTTAAGGACGGTTAACAGGAAATATATTCAACTTAATTCAATATATAATTTAAAATTAATTACACATTTCCAATTAATATATTAAACATGATAATTAGACATAAGTCAAGGCCTATGTTAGATCTGATCTTATATTAGCAAAATGATCTGTAATAAATTGCATACGTTTAATTTTTGTCCATCAACTTCCATTCCCCTCCAAGAGAGAGTGGGGGAGGGGAACGCCTCTTTTTTCCCCCTTGAAGATTTGAGATTTTTGATTAAATTCTTCTTGAGTATTTTTCAGATTTGAACAGAAGAATTCCAGAAACCTTGGCATTATGAAATAGCTATGTGTGATTTGTTTATTTCCGGATTCTCTCACACCAAGTGCAAGTGGTGGCGATCAAGCAAGCTCATAAAATTTTTCTACCAGCTTTTTGAATTCAGCTCAGAAATCCATCAGCAGCTAAACAGGTGGCTCTCTACTTACAATAGTTCTGAAAACGTGACTTATTGACATTTTTCACACTTATGACCGTTGTATCATCCCCATGGTCACCTGATGAAAATTCAGATGCTGGCTCATCCTTATGACGATTGCAGGGTCTCAGGATCATATGATCCAGAGGTGGCATTCAGCAGGTTCTGACCTCTACCGGAGAACCGGTAGCAGACATATTGAGTAGTTTGGAGAACCGGCAAATCCCACCTCTGACTGGCCCCGCCTTCATCTTTTCTCTGCCTCCCAAGTCCCAGCTGATTGGCTGGGTCTTCTTTGGTTGCCCTGCACAGGAGAACGGAGCTGGAAAGCAGGCTAGTGGAATGAGGAGGGAATGGAGATTTTACATTATCCTTCCCCCAGGAGTAGGGAGGGAATGGAGATTTTACAGTATCCTCCCCCTGCTATGTCCACCAAGCCACGCCCACCAAGCCATACTGCGCCCACCAACCATGCCCACAGAACCGGCAGTAAAAAAATTCTGAATCCCACCACTGATATGATCCCCTTTTGCGACCTTTTGACAAGGAAACACGGGGGAGCCAGATTCACTTTACAACCTGTGTTACTAACTTAACAACTGCAGTGATTCACTTGACCACGTTGGCAAGAAAGGTCATAAAACAGGACAAAACCCACTTAATGACTGTCGTGCTTAGCAACAAACATTTTTGGACTGAATTGTGGTCATATGTCGAGGCTTCCTGTATGGGCTATATGGGACTACTAAATTCAGAGAGCGGTATTTGCTGTTTGTAGACTTTTTTGAAGGCATTTGTCTGTCCAGCATTCATTTGTGCAGAGTTTTAGTGGACTTTAGTGGATTTATTTGTGTGGAGTTTTAATGGACTATTGGACTGATTCAACGGGCCTCTTCTTATGAGCCAAGCCACAAGGTCATGATCAATCAAAAAAGCCCAGTTTTCTGAAAATTGTGGCTTCTGATGACATCACAACAAGTCTCTGGAAACAGGCCAAGTGATGCCTGACTAACACACACATAAGCATTGGAAAAATCTTCTCAGAGTGATCACCCCTCCATGAGAACGAGGTCTAATCAGAGGAGCAATAAACTGCTGTAAAAAGTTATAAGACCTGCAACATGAGCTTGTGCAAGCCAGTTGTGTCAGATTTTAACCAGATCAAAAACTAACCAAGGAGAGAAGCAACCTGGAATTAAAGAGAAACTTTCTAACAGTGAGAACAATTAACCAGTAAAACAGCTTGCATCCTGAAATTGTGGATGCTCTATCACTGGAGGCTTTTAAGAAGAGACTCGACAACCATTAGAAGACCTCCAAGGTCCGTCCAAATTATTCTGTGTTCTGTTTTCCAATATCGGATAGATCCTGGAATGCTCTAAAAATGTCCAGAGGCATCAGCTAGCAGTTTTTTTTTTTTCCAAAGTCCTTGTCTGAAATGCTATAGGGCCGGGGTGTCAAACCTGATTTCAATAAGGGCCACATTAGGGCGGAGGGCATGGCCAGGGGTGGGAGTGGCCAGTTTGACATCACTCATGACTGGGGCACCTGTGGTAGTCCAAGTGCTCTACCAGCAAATACGGGCTCTGAAGCTCCGTTTTCAGCTGCAGTGGCCTCCTGCCGCCTTCTACCAGTGAAAGCAGAGGTCGGGGAGATGCACACGGCTCCCCAAGCTCTGTTTTTGCTGCCCGGGGGTTGCAGGAGACCACCGCAGCTGAAAACGGAGCCTGGGAGAACTACACACAGCCCTCCCGAGGTCCGTTTGCCCTGAGAGAGGCCTTTGCTGTTTTCAGGGTGGCCCCGTGAGCCACATCTAAGCACTCTGTGGGCTGTATTTGGCCCGTGGGCCTTGAGTTTGACACCCCTGGTGAAGGGTGTCCTGCTTGAGCAGTGTTCTGACCCAGACTTCTTAAACCGTAATCACGCAAGTTAAAAACAAGACTTATTTTATTGCAATGCTGGGAATTGCTTTCATTCCCAGCCGGAATTAATCTCAAACAGTCCCCCGAGATAAGCACACACCTTTCAGTTCTGTGACGTGCTGCCAAAAACAGAAGAATCAAATGAACTAGAAAAGAAACCAACCAAAGTACAAAAAAAATCCAGCCGAAATACAAAGAGCTTCAAGGATGACTCTGAACCAATTGAACTACTTTGCTTCCTGCAAAGGTTTCATCCTCTTGGCCTGACCTCTATACCTTGTGGGAGGGGCAGGAACCTCCCAGCCTTACTCCTGTGTCACCCCTTTTATTTCAGCTGCTCTTCTAGCAACTTTGCGCACACACACACTGGGAACAGGCTCCCCTGGATCCTCTGCCTCACTGCTGCCAGATTTTGGAAAGTTCCAGAATCAGCACCCCACTCCCAGGTGGTCCCGGCTCCATCTCTGAAGGACCCTCATCCAAATCCTCTCCAGACTCTCGGACTGATCCCTGTTCTTCCCCATTGTCCGATTCCGCTGCCATCTGCACCGGCTGCCAGCGAACCACAACAAGCAGGGGGTTGGAGTAGAAGACCTCCAAGGGTCCCTTCCCACCCTATTCTGAATTGAATTGTGCAGATAAAACAAGCCATGGTTTGCAAAACACACGCTGCTTTTTCTGCTTTCTTGAACCAGCTTCCTTGTGGCCGTTCCTCTGGAATCTGTCCTGCTGTTGTATCTCCTTTGGCTGCCCAAATACCTTGAACAGGCGTCTCCCTTTCTGTCTATGTTCAGTGGGGTGAAAGAAGGGCTCCCACACCACATCAGTATTCAAAATTCCTCTTTCAGAGTGTAGCGCATCAGTATTCAGTCTTCCTTCTTTCAGGGTGTCGCACATGCAAGCCATTCCTTAAAAAAAAAAAAAACAGAGTCCTTAAAAAGCCTCTGAGTGTGTTTCTGTGTACAGCGCACAAATGTCCACTAATTGCACAAAGGGAGAGCCGAGATTCCAAACCACAAGCCCCATGGAAAAAAAAAAAGTAGATTGGCAAAAGAAGAGTGGAAGCATCTGTTTAATATAGACGGCATTAGAATTTAATTTTACCTCTGTGATGCTTTTGTGTAGCTGCAGTGTTACAGAGACGCCAGTAAGCGTGGCAGTGCGGTGTCAGCAGGTGCATGCCACCAAATTACTGCTTTTCATTTGCATATTCATCTGCTAAGAAGCATGTCATTATCATATCAAAGGGATACTAAGCAACATCTAGCTTCAAGAGATGTGGCATAGTTTCAATGCTAGCAATTAATGCGAGATGAGGACTCTCTTTCTGTCATGTCTCCCAGGGCTAACTGTAATCGGGCTTATTATTGGATCGTTACCAATAAGCCTGCGTCGGCAGGGGAAAAGGGGTTGCGTGGAAGAAGTGAGCAGCCCACAGTGGCTTTCTAGTGTGCATCCCATAGCTGGGATCCATCCATCATGGCAGAACTACATAGGCAAACCCCCCAAAGGTGCTTTTCCGAAAGGCAACTGGACTTCGAAGAGGTTTCACTTCTCATCCAAGAAGCTTCTTCAGTTCTGACTGAAGAAGCTTGTTGGACATCAGAATTGAAGAAGCTTCTTGGATGAGAAGCAAAACCGCTTAAAGGAAAAACGAAGTCCAGTCGACTTTTGAAAAAGCATCTTTTCGGACAAGCATGACCTGGATGACTGAGAATCTCCCTAGACATTCACATAAACAAGCAAACATATGGATTTGGAGCTGATATATCTACTGTATAGTGCAGTGTTGGTGTGATGTCGGGGGGTTTCGCTTCAATGTGTGGAGTGTGAAGGATGTGTGTTTGTGTTTATTTTCATGGTCATGAAGTGTATTGAAGACGGCGTTTGATTTCGTTGTACGAGGTGCAATGACAATAAAGTAAACTAAACTAAACAAGGAGATGATGAGGATGATGATGATGATGATGTCCATTCAGTCATGTCTGACTGGTGATTCTATGGGCCAGGTTTCTCCGCATCTTCCGATCTTGCACTACTTTGAGTCACTCTAATCTCGAGCTGTTCTTGTCAGCTCTGATGGTGAAAGCTGGCTTGTATTTATGATGGCTCCAGAGGTTACCTTTTGTGACCTTCTGACAAGCAAAGTCAATGGGGATTCATTTAACAACCGTATAACATGTTTGGAAGGGACCTTGGCAGTCTTCTAGTCCAACCCTTGTCCAAACCGAAGACCCTATACCTGTGATGGTGAACCTATGCCATGCGTGGCATGACCTCCAAGGGGCATGCAGAACCATTTCTGCCTGCATGTGAGCCATCACCTGGAACTGATCCACTGTGCATGCACGCACACCCCGTGCTAGCCAGCTGATTGTTGGGTATCTGCCACGCATGCGTGAGGGGAGATGCGCATGTGGGAGACATGTGTGCATGCGCAGGGGGTGGGGTGCACATGGGGGCATCATGCATGCATGTGCAAAGGGTGGGGAGGTCACAGACGCATTGCATTACGGGTGCAGGCATGCATGCATCCACATGCACACACTTTCATCCCGCGATGATGAAAAGGTTAGCCATCACGGCCCTATACCGTTCCAAACAAATGGCTATCCAATCTCTTGTTAAAAACCTCCAGTGCTGGAACATCCACAACTTCTGAAGAAAAGCTGTCCCACTGATTAATTGTTTTCACTGTCAGGAAATTTCTCCTTAATTCTAGGTTGCTTCTCTCCTTGGTAACTTTCCATCTGTTACTTTTTGTCTTGCCCTCAGGTTCTTTGGGAAATAGGTTATATCCAGGAGTGGGATTCAAATTTTTTAACAACCGGTTCTGTGGGCGTGGCTTAGGTGGTGGGGGCATGGCTTGGTGGTCATGTGACTGGGTGGACATGGCTTGGTGGTCATGTTACTGGCTGTGTGTGGCCAACTCAATATCACTCACATTGAGGCACAAATTTCCTCGCCTGGCCTCTCATGACTGTGGTGGGGATGCTGCAACAGTTGTAAGTGTGAAAAATGGTCATAAGTCACTTTTTTCAGTGCCATTGTAACTTTAAATGGTCACTCCACACGAGCAAAGTACCAGCAAAGGACGGAAAAAAAAACTCCAGAGAAGTTCCTGAGACAGGAAGTCTAGTCTTGCCAAGAATGTAATAAGGGTTAACGGAGAGGCATTTTCTGTAAGCAACACCAGAATGTTTCCTTCCTGCCTTCCTTACAGGATTAGCCCAGTAATTTCTTCTAACAACCACTTTTCCGAACTGCTTAGAATGTTAACAACCGGTTCTAGTGAATAGATACGAATTTGTAGAATCCCACCCCTGGTTATACCCTACTTCTCTGTGACAGCCCCTCAAATATTGGAAGACATCTATCATGTTACCCCTAGTCCTTTTCTTCGTTAGATTAGACATACCCAATTTCTGAAAGTGTTCACCATACTGTACATGTACGTACAATTCATTATCAACTGTATTATGTTTTAGTCTCCAGCCCCCTAATCATCTTTGTTGCCCTTTTCTGCACTTTTTTCAGACTCTCAACATCTTTTTTGTATCGTGGTGACCAGAACTGGACGTAGAATTCCAAAGGTGATCTTATCAAGTTATTCAGTTTCAAGCTACATCAAATGAAACCCATTTTCCAAAAGCGAAAGCAAAATGGATCAGTTTATGGTGACCTCAGCCCAAGGAGGGGTAACGTAAGCCAGTCCATTGTAAGCAATTGGAAATATAAAATATAGCTAGCCTATCTAAAAGTAAAAGAAAAGGGTAGAAATGCTCTATTAACTAGCTGTGAAAGATGTGTATGTGCAATCATAGGGTAAATTGTAGAACAAAGTTTTTATAGAATCATAAGAATCTCGGCATGGATGCAAGGAAAAGAAAAAGTTTAAACCCTCGTGTTTGTGGAGGAAATATTTGAAAGTACCCTGCAGGTTCTGCTAATGGCTCAGAAACCAGAGGAGATCTTAGTGTGCTTTCCATACATTTATTTTTTTTTTGTTCCATGCACTGTGCTATGATCAATAACAGAAGGACTCATTCTTTCATTCGGCAACTATTACATCTCAGCATTATTCAGAACTTGCCCCCTAATTTCCTGGTGTTAACTTCAAATGATTCTTTCAGGTAACTCATCCTGCTCCCTAGAAGGGATAATTCACAAGGTTTCCATATGGTACGAGGCACCACAAAAAATGCATGCTTCAAGTGGGATTTCCAGTAGACTGGAATCTGGTGTTTACAGGGTCTTTGGTTCTCAGCAAGTCAGATACACTAAGCGCTAAGTTTCAAACATGTTCTCTGAGCTTCATTGCCAGCCAGAATAATCATGAATCCAGTCTCACTGGCTCCAATATCTAAACATGAACTTGTCATATTTTGTCCCTCTATCCATTTGCCATGGAATCTAACCACTAGTTAATTTTAGTTTATCACTTTAGTTTAATTTTAGTTTATCCTCAGGGGTTTTTTTGTATGTGTCTTATCTGCCTGCTTCAGGATCTCTAGTCAAATATTTCTTCATAGGCTAACTCAACTTGAGAACATATTTTCAGTCAATCTGGAGGTGTTTTTGTGGCTTTATCAATTAGCTAACAAACCTTTACTTTAGAATTTACCTGATTATTGTTTTATCTTATAAGAGAGAGACTATGTATTTATGGGTTTTTAACATACCCAATTCAATATTTATTTTTTGTATCTCGCCTTTATTATTTATAATAATAACCCAAGGCAGCAAACACACCCAACATCCCTTTCTCCTCCTATTTTTTCTCACAACAACAATCCTGTATGGTAAATTGGGCTGAAAGAGAAGGACTGGCCAATGCCACCCAACTAGCTTTCATGCCTAAGGTGGGATTTGAACTCATGATGTCCTGCTTTCTGGTCTGGTGCCTTAACCACTAGGCCATTATATTATGTTGAATAGATCCATTCTATCCTTTGGAATTCTTTCACAAACTGCTGATAAAAAGATACAGAACCACATTTTCATTCCTTTTTTTTTAAAGAAATGACAATAAAAAGCTGTCCAGCTAGGCAAATTTTAGTAAATACTAAATTTAATTGAAAATATTGATACTGATTTTAATAGGCCGGCTTTATGTTAAATACCGATATTGCACTTACCCAAAATCTACATAAGTTATAGAAAAAGAAGTGTTGTCCATCTGTTCATGAATACCAATGTTTTTCATTACAGAAAATGACACTTTTCCTGTTTTCCACATGTTTGTTTTATATTTTTGAGGAACCTGTCTTCATTAAAACATAACAAGTTCATTTGTTGGTACAGCTATTATCAGGAAGTTATGCCTGCCAACACATATCCATGTGATGATTTAGTACTGAATGAACAGAAATAGAAAAGCAATGACATGATACCTGGCATACATGGATAAACAGTAGCACTCTGATTCCCATGACTGATTTATCCCTCTGGTGTCATTGTGATTAAAACAAGACACAACAAGTTTGAATCCACCTTGTGTCTTTACGGCTTTATGATCACTGTTCAATTACCTTGAAAATAAGCCCTATGGAATATAGTGGAACCATCAGTCACTTGGTGGCTTGTACAGAGAGGAATGCAGGTATTTCAACCTGTTTGTCCTGGATCTGAAATTGGTTTGTTACTCTTGGAATGATTAGAAGAATATTCTTCTTTGGTTTTGATGAAAGATTTTGTTGAAGGTTGTCAGGAGCATTTGCTGAGTTCAAAGCACTGAAGAGTTTATGATTGCTACCAGTACACAAGAATCTGGTCAATTAATGGCCAGAGCCATTAAATTGGTGCTAGATAAGAATCAATGGAATTCATGTTGGGTTAGACTTAAGTCTCTTGTAGGAGCGCAAAGATTCCAAACTGATGATACATTTGACTCCACCTTCCAGCTCAGCCTGCCCTTCTCCTACAAAGGCCCAATCATTGTCTCTTGTTCTACTTCAAATATGTAGAACATATATGGAGGAAATAGGTGTTAACTAACTGCATTTTTAAAAATCAAATTTCACCCCAAGAACTCAAAGATCCGTCTTTCAAAGCATTTGTTATAATCATAGGATTGGCTTCTTATTTTTGTGTGGGATGCTGATAGAGGCAGAAAAATGTTGTATTTCTATAAGGATTCCTTCAAACACTAGAATGGTCCCCTACTAAGCAGTGTAGATTAAATTCTTCCAAGGGAAGATTTTGGGAATTGATTGAGTGCTATCCAGAACTAGATTTGATTTGCTAATTAATTTAATTTGTTTATGTGATCTGCTAATTTTGTAGTAATTTTATTAGTTCTATTTTATTGTAAGCCTTCATGAATCAATTATGCTTCAGTGGCATATAAATCTGATCAATCAATATATAATTATCTGAGGAAGGAGAATTCTGCCCACTTATTACTAAAATAGAATGAAATAGCATTAGACAGTATGGAAAATCTAGGTATGTGATCTGCTCAACAGGTTGAGCACACACATTTGCACAGGAAACTTAGTTTTGTTAGTATTAAACTTGCTTGTTTTTTTGTGGTTCAGTGCTGAAAATTCAGACCACTTCGTTACTTTTTCATTCAATATATTGTATAATGGATTCATTCAGTGGCTTGTTGTGTGATGTGATCCTCAGCCTGTTCTGCTAATTTGTGGTTCAGTGTGGAGTTCAGAAAACGGGTTAATGATGAAACCTGATAAAGTATGTTGTGTAGATCCGCCTGTTTTGATTTATATCATTTTGCTGCTTCTCTTGAAATTCTTAGACTTTGGGTCATTCCGACCTGATGTTTTGCAAATGTATTAGGCCTGCAATTTACAGAATGCTCAATCTGCATGGCCTTCATGGCTCCCTAGGAATTCTGGGAATTGTAGGCAAAAAGAAAGTGAAAGGCACTAAGTTTAGGAAGGGCTGCCTTAAATGCAATCATTGTCTGTAGCAATAAAGTAAAAAGTTTTAGTTCCAGGATGGTTCTAGATACATTGCAAATTCAGCTATTCCTTATATTGGAAAGTAAATAAATTGGGTCACATAGAAGAAATTTTTGCTAAGGTCCTTTCCCAGAACAAAATAATCTCTTTGAAAGTCTGGAGCAATCAGACCATAAACTTCTGTCATTTAGTTAAGGCTTTTGATGTGACTATTCATGGCATGAAAGAAGCTGTAATGAATTGTTTACCGTGAGCAGCAAGGCAGGATACAGGGAAGGGGAAACACATAGACAATTATTCTTTATTTATTTATTTATTTTTAAAAACCAACACATAAATATAACTTCCACTTCTTGTCTATCTTTCTCCCTTTCTTTAAATATATTTAGATGCATTATCTTGCTTTGTATTATTTTTAGCAACTCAATGTATGGATAGTGGACTAAGTTTATTAAAAAGGTTATGTATTTATTCTTTTTTCACTCTCAAGCTTAATAAATAGAATGAGGTTCAATAGATTCTAATTACTTTTGTACTATGTTGATGGTGCAATTTGTATGAAATCCATCCAGAGCAGAGAAATTGAGTTTATTTTATTGGATCAGAAATTCTGGACAACAGAGCTATCCCTTAGATAAAACTAAAACTAATATCAGACAAAGGACATTTGCTGGAGAAAACCTAGCAGCTTTGGCATACAGAGTTCATGGATGAATGAATGAATGAATTCTTTATTGGCCAAGTGTGATTAGATACACAAGGAATTTGTCTTGGTGCATATGCTCTCAGTGTACATAAAAAGAAAAGATACATTTGTCAAGAATCATTAGGTACAACACTTAATGATAGTCATAGGGTACAAATAAGCAATCAAATCATACCTTGGAATATATTGTCTAGACTTTCATTCATTCCATCCGTTATTGGGATCTTAGAATAAGAGAAAATTTGATAACTTGAGCATTTTTATGGGAAGCTGACTATTACCCTCTCCTTCTCTATGAGATCAAAATAGCAATTCTCTGCAAGACTTTATTTATATTTCATTTATATGGCCACCCATGATGGGCACCAGCATACAGGATTAAAGCCACACTCCACCGTCTCAACCACGATGCTTGAGGTCAAAACAATAAACTCAACTCATAAAAGCTTTGCCTAACTTCCTGGCCGAAACACCTGGGGGAACAGCTAGGCTGTTACTGATTTACAAAAGACTAACAGGGTCATGACCATATGGATCGACAGGGGGATGCTATTTTCACAGGGGAAGCGCTGCCAGAGAGGAAGCATAACTCCTGGGTCCATCAAAATGGCGCCTTTTGATAGAAGGTATCTTCTGCTCTGTCTGCTAGTTTTGGTGAGCCAAGCAGAAACAATGGGAGAGAGGCAGTCCTACCAGTAGCTGTACCTATTAAAAGCCACAAACCTGAAAAATAATGCCAAGCTGGTATTTGTTTTCTAAGAAGCTTATTCTTAAATTAACCCTGAAAAACTATCAAGAAATAATAATAATAATAATAATAATAATAATAATAATAATAATAATAATAATAATAACAATAATAAAAAAATTGCACAACCCTAAGGATTCAAATAATACCAAATGCAAAGATGTTCCAATTCATTTTTTAGCATTTTAACTCATTATAATGTGTCTTTAACAAATTGAAATTGCAAGCAGTTTTGCTAAAATTCAAAGCAGTTGGTAAAACGCCATAGTCAAATTTTTTAGGCAATAATATAAATATCATTTCCTCCTGTGTGTTTTTTTTTCTTATAAAAATATCTAAATCTATCATCATTTATTACTGGGATTTCATTTGTGGAATAGAAATGTGATTTTTTTCCCCCCTTTAAGAACAGGACTTATAAAATATGTATTCAATTAAATATTCCAATCCCTTGTGCTGCCAATGGATCATTTATCCTATTGGTGAATCTTACGAATCTTTACAATGTAAATATAAATACCATGGGTTTTTTTTTCTTCTTCTTATAAAATCTCTAAATTTATTGTCAATTATTACTGGGATTTCATTTCAAAATTTAAACCTGTAGAACAGAAGTGTAATTTATTTTTTTAAAAAAACAACAGTGAGATATATATACGTGTGTATACACACACACACACACACACACACAATATTAAAATACTCCTCTCCCCTATGCTTTTAATAAATTATTTATCCTATTGGTGGACCCTAAGAATCTTTAAAATGTAGAATACAATTAGGTTAAGTGTAACAATTCTACAGAACTTTCCACATCTAAATAAATACACTTTGCACTGTTGTCTTTGGGATGTCGGCCAAGAGACCTGAGAGCAAATTTCAGACTTAAAGCAAAAAGGAAAACGGGAGGGGGAAGAAGAGAAAAGAAGATTCTGTCTATCTGTCAAAGGTATATGCATGGATGTATGCACATACAGCCACGATGTTATTCTGTATAAGTTATTTGATTGCTCTTCATCGTCTTTTGATTACAATTGGCATTTAGAGAGTCAACCACACACCTTTCCCTGTGATGCCGTGTCTTCCTGTTCGCCTTATCTGCGGCTGTGATGCCGCACAGCACTCCTATTTCTTTTCTTGTGGGTTTGTGAGGTTTCCTTGATGTTTGTGACAGGCCACGATGGGAGAAGCTTTTATCACGGTGGGGTTTGGAGGCCTCCGTAAATTGAAAATTGCAAATGAAATCCACTGGGCTTGAATTCATCAGCTATTATGTCAGATGACCTTTGGCAGCTGCTGATAAAAATGAGAGAATGTTAGCTCTGATCCAATTTTCACCACTAACCATTCCTTTTCAAATCCATTCACAGCCAGGCAGCCGACGCATGGGAAGTGAAAATGATAGGGTTTCAAGAGAGCTGTATTGTATTGCAGATTAAGATTTTTTTTCTCCCCTTATTTCTAGAGGTCGCCCCCCAGGCCTCTGTCTGGTGTCTACCTATTGTCCAATCAGTTTCAATATCTGCTTCAGAGGACATGCTAGCCATCCTTACAGATAAGTGCTTACAGGAGAAAATAGTTGGACTTAATAGTTTTGCTTCGGAAGCACCAAGGGTCACAGTGTACCAATATTGACTGGCACATGTTAGTTTAATCTGACATCCTCAAGAATGTGACACCAGATTCTTTCAGGGTTGTTGATCTCTAGAAGATTCCTTTTTATTGTACAGCTGTTGTTCCCAGCTCCAGGGTTCCAGAAATGTTATTAGACCGTGGTAACTATTTTATATTCATGAGTTACAGATAGTCTCAAACATCTATCCAGGCAAAACAGGTACAACCTTAAGCTCATGGAAATTGATAAATATACCAATTTATAGGAAAAGTGAGATGAATTCTGCTCCCACAACAGCCCTTTGCTCTCAAATAAGTCTATTTCCTACTGAAGTAGAATGGGTTAATCATATGATGATAGAAAATGTATATTTATTTAACTTCCAGTGAGTGTTGAAAAAATAAATGGATATTATCCTTCAAACATTCCCATTTAAAGAAGTGAACAAATTAGCACAGCTGTATACATTTTGCGGGATTTAACCTTCATGTATTCCTGAACCCAGATTATGGTCTTTAAAATTTTAACCATCCACATATCAACAAGAAAGAAAGAAATGTAGTGGAGTATAAAACATTAGACAAGCTGTACCAGAGATCAACATCTATGAAACTCATGGCTAGCCCTTGGCTCATGAATTCTCAATTAATCCCCCAAACAAGGTTGTTATGTGGATAAAATAGAATGAAGCCACTCCAGAAGTAAAGCTTTAGATTAATTAAATTGATTAATATAAACACCGCATACCATCCCTACAGAGAGGTCCTTTGGGATTTCTCTGTTGGCAATGTAAATAAGTCTATTTCCATAAAACCCCATCCATTCCTATAGCAGGTTTCTAGAAGGGAAGATTTGTCTTGTCGGACCAGCTGAGAGATTACTGTCCACTCTTAAATGTTTTCCCCTCCAATGTGCTACCATGGGGAATTTGTTGCTCAGTTGCTAAGTCGTGTCCAACCCTTCGCAACCCCATGGACCATAGTATGCCAGACACCCTCCTCCCCCATCCTCCGCTGTCTCCCAGAGTTTGCCCAAAATCATGTCCATTGCATCAAAGACTATCTAATCATTTCACCCTCTTCCGTCCTTTTCTCCTTTTGCCTTCCATCTTTCCCAACATCAGGGTCTTTTTTGACGAGTCCTTTCTTCTCGTTAGGTGGCCAAAGGATTTGCGCTTCAGCTTCAGTATCTTTCCTTCCAAAGAAGAGTCAGGATTGATTTCCATTAGGATGGACTGATTTGACCTCCTTGCAGTCCAAGGGACTCTCAAGAGTCTCTTCCAACATCCATCACCATGCAGAATACAAGAGCCAACTTAGTTTAGGCTCTTCGTAAGGTTTATGCACTAGGAAGACATGACTTGTCCTGAGACTGATGCACAGACACTCATCCCATAAAATCCCAAGTATCAGTCTGAGATTGTTCACTCCAGTATAGATATCTATCACTTGGGTTCCCCAAGTAGAGTAGCTTGGAGGTGCCAAGGCATCCATGGATGGCTCCTGTCCTATCCCCCAGGATCCCTGCCCCACCTGTGTTTTTACATTATGTCAAAATTCTTGTCATTAAAAATATGGCAAAATTAAGCATCGTGAACAGAGGCAGTCTAATGGATTTTGAAAGAGTGTCCATCACAGCAGTTAGTAAGAAATATCCTTATGTGAGATGGTGTGTGTGTGTGTCCTAAAGAGACCAATAGATAGGATCTCTAGCAGAGGTGGTATTCAGCAGGTTCTGACCAATTCTGGAGAACCAGTAGCAGAAATTTTGAGAAATTCAGAGAACCGGCAAATACCACCTCTGACTGGCCCCACCCCCTATCTATTCTCTGCCTCCCAAGTCCCAGCTGATCAGCAGGATCTTCTTTTGTTGCCCTGCACAGGAGGAGAAAGCTGGAAAGCAGGTTAGTGGGGTGGGGAAAGAATGGGATTTTGCAGTAACCTTCTCCTGCCACATCCACCAAGCCATGCCCACTAAGCCACCCCCACAGAACCACTCGTAAAAATTTTTGAATTCCACAGCTGGGCTCCAATGGAGGGGTCAAACACATTATCAGTCTGGAGTCCCTTCATACCCACAAGTGATCTAAGTCCAGCACACCTTAAATTCCACTGACGTTTATCTACCATCAATTTGCCTTTTCTGTTAGCAGTTCAGATTCTTGCAGAGAGCTTAAACTTGCAATAAACCTATATATTCATTTGAACTGCCCAGATTCCTGATTTCCCACGCTTGTCAGAATCCTGATAAACTAATACTTTTGTTCTATCCTACATGAAAACTATCTTTTTATGTGTAGTTTATTTTCTTGTTGAATATTTATTACTGTTTCATGCTGTCCAGAGGCACATTTGGATGAATTTGTAAATGTGGAAATAAATAAACAAGCATTTTTTTTAAAAAATAGGTAGTTTGGAAAAGGAATCTCAGCAGCTTTTACTGCGTGTTATTGATATTGCAAATATCCTTACTAATTAACCTAAATCAAAAAAGGTAGGGGCTATGAAAAATGTATACAAAAATAAATAGAAAGTCATGCATGCTAAGAACAATTAACTAGAACAATTGCTGATAAGAAAGTCAGAAATGTATGTGTAATGGACATGGAAGTTCCTAGAGGCAGCAGAATGGAAGAGAAAAAACTGAAGAAAATCACAAAATGTAAAGACCTGAAAATAGAAGTAGAAAAACTATCGCAAAAGAAAGAAGAAGCTTCTTGGATGAGAAACAAAACTTCAAAGAAAAACAAGAAATTCCAATTGCCTCCTGAAAAAACACCTTTGGGTCAACCATGACCTGGATGACTGAGAATCTCTACAGACTTTTAACTGTACAATTTGGGATGAACGCCCTTTGAATGGTGTGGGAGTAGGAATGGCTTTCCAGGGAAAGAATTGCAGACTACAGGAACCAGTGACTCTGAAGACACAGATAAACCTCCCAAGTGCTTCAACAACCCTCTAAAAGCAGTGGCCCCCAACCTTTTTTGAGCCAGGGACCGGTTTCACGATTATTTATTCTTCCACCTGAGTAACACGAGACTCCACTGCCATCGGGACGGCTCTTCGTTTGAAGCTGCTGCCCCCCCTCTTCGACGAAACTAAGGCGCGAGCACCCAAACACCGCTTTCCAACTGAAAACCCGGAAGCACTTTCTAACCGAAAACCTGGAAGCAACCAAAAACCCGGAAGCGCCGTCGAAACAAGATGGCGGCGTCCAAGCTTTGCGGCCTGGTAAAAAATGATCCACGGACCAGTCTCGGTCCAGGGACCGGTGGTTGGGGACCCCTGTCTAAAAGGATGCAAATAACCAGCTGTCTGCAAGGAGTATAAACCCTTCCCATTCCTAACTATCCTGTTAGAGCTGAAGAAGCTTCTTGGATGAGTAGTAAAATATCTTCAAAGAAAACACAAGAAAGTCCAATTGCCTCCTTGAAAAGCACCTTTGGGATATAGCAAAAGAAAGAAGAAATAGCACAGTATCAATGGTAATAGGTGCCTAGGGAGCAGTCCCAAAAATATAAACCAGGCAAATGATATTTCTTTGCAGATCTTCCCATGCTAGGTGAGCGATTTTAGTTGGCCTTCCAGATCTGGGCCTCCCACCATGGTATTATTTCCTGAACCAACTTAATACTCAATGTCCAATATACTTGGGAAAAACTTAGTACCTCTTGTTTTCCTTTAAGATCTTTTTAGAACTTATTATTATCACAATGACATATGGGCAAACAATAGATTAAAAACTCAATGTAAACCGCTCCAAACTCGATTGCAGAAAATACGACTTCAGCAACAGAGTGGTCAATGCCTGGAACTCACTCTGTGACTCTGTTGTTACATTGTCAAACCCCCAAAACTTTAACCTTAAATCGTCCACTGTGGACCTCACTCCACTGTGAGGTCTGTAAGGGGGTTTGCATAAGCGCGCCAGTGTGCCCACTGTCCCTGTCCTACTGTCCCCATTTATTCATACTCATTTATTATGTATATTCTTATACCTGTTTATACTTACATGTTGATATGTTATGTTCATACTTATACTTGTTTTCTCATACGTGCTTGACAAACTAAAATAAATAAATAAATACAATAAATAAACCAGCATTTTAGTAACGTCTGGCAGTTTGGATTAACCACTGCATTTGTTGTTCCTTGCATTCCTGAAAAACATAGGTTAATCTGGATTGGCAAGCAGTTAATCCCTTCTTGTAGTTCATATCGAATATATTACCTTTGCATATGAGGCGCAATGGTATATCAACTTATTTATACTGTAATTCCTAATATGGGCAGGAATTGTAGCGTTGTGCACTTATATGCACAAAATGTTGGTCTTTTCGTCACATATCCATTGTGTCTGTATATGTATTTGTTTGTTGTAAGAAGATAGTGAATTGGATTGATTACAGTTTATGCTATCTTCAAATTGAATATTACTCAGAGATGAATCCCAGTAGTACCACAAAAGTATAAAATTACAAAAATTATAGACATAAACATTCACATACGTGTCCTCCCCATCCATATACTCACCAAGAAATGCAAGGCGAGACATAGCTTTGTAACTATGTACGTGACAAGCGTACTAGAATCCATACTGTGCATCACAAACTGCTATGACTCCGTTGTGTGATATGAATATAAAAAATGCAAATAGGGCTTCAATAAAAAAAGTTTGCAAATCATAAGAACTCATAGTTTTACTTCCAGATGCATTAGTCAGACTTCGCTCCCAGTATGGCTTGTCACTTTGATGTAGTGGTTAAAGCATCAGGTTAGAAACTGGAAGGTTGTGAGTTCTAGTTCTGAGTGACTTTGGGCCAGTTCCTCTCTCTCAGCCCTAGGAAGGAGGCAATGAGAAACCACTTCCAAAATTTTTGCTGAGAAAACTATAGGGACTTGTTTAGGCAGTCATCAGGAATCAAGAGTGACTCAAAGATAGCCCCACTCTCTCAAAAAAAGTCCTTAATGTTTATATATTATGGATTTACAGGTAGCTGTTAGTATAAGGTGGGTTGCCAAAATCAGAAATGAGGAGGTGATAAGCCGCCTGGGAAAGCCAAGGGAAATCATCAAAACCATTAAAAAGTGAAATAATACTTTGGACGTGTGATGCAACACCCGGGAAAATAGGGCATACTTCATTTAATCCTCCAGGCAACAATGGAAGGCAAATGAGGTCCAGGCAGAAAAAGAACATCATGGCTTCAAAATCTAAGGGACTGGTTTGGATAAAACTCAGCAGGACTTTTTAGTGTGGCTGTTCATAAAAATAGGATCGCCAACATGATCACCGACATCCGATGACAGATATGGCAGGAGGAGGAGGAGGAGGAGGAGGAGGAGGAGGAGGAGGAGGATGTTTATATCATTTCCTGGGCTATCTTGTAGGAAATTCAGACACTTCAGTAGAAGAAATACAAATATGGGTGTGGAGAATGGTCAATGAACCGTGAAATTAAGAGAGATGGAGGACTATAGATACATTGATCCATAGGAGAAGACAATTGATGGAGGTTATGATAGAACAGTTCAAGAATCTGAAGGGGTGTCACAAACAAAGAGCCATAATTTGTTTATAATTGTTCTGTAGTACAGGACAAAAATGACAGTCATAAAATACAAAAAGACAGATTCTCTTGGAATTTTACAATACAGTTCCTCATGTGCAAGTTGTTCGGTAATGGAACCATCAAGTCTGGAAGAGCGATGTTGATTGTAAATGGCTTCAAGCCATCTTTGATTAAATATACCATAAAGTGGATTCCTACAAGGAGCAAGAGTTTGGACTCAATAGTCTGTATATTTCTTTCCAACTCTATGACTTTAACCCTTTAAATACATGAAAGAATGGAGGAGAAGGAAGACAAAGAAGAAGTAAAAAGATTGCTGTTCTGAGGTGATCTCAAGATTGGAGTCTCAGAAAACCATCTTATATCTCTGACTTGAGTATTTTTTTTTCCTGCTTCTTATTCTTTCTACCACTTTATAAATTGCCAGTGTTAACTTCATCAGATGTTGTCATTAAAGTTTTCTGTATCAAAACAAAATCAGTTCTGAAGAGCTGAGGTGCATTTTTAATACATCTTTGTCCATATGATTTTTATTTTTTTGATGTTAAGACGTCAGAAATACTTTTCAAAACGAGGTTTTCCAAGCAACCTAGAGCTGGAAATATGTACCAAAGAATACCGATATAAAAACTGAAAACCTAATTTTATTGGCTTTATTTATTCAGGACAAGTATAGGTTGCCTTTTAGTTTTTTTAGAAACATATCTATCAGATTGCTTGTACGTTTCCACTTTGTGAAACATAGCAATTCAAATGCTCCAAAGCAGGGTATTTTTCTAAAGTGGGGTGTATTTTTTAAACAATCATCTCAAATTCATTGTAATGTGCGTTGTGAGGCATGCTCACAATGGCAAACTTCAAAGGGAGTTACAAACACTTAGAGGAAGCTGCCCTTCCTCCTGGTCTTACACTTGTGAGAGACTGCCCTTCAAACAAACAAATAAACAAACAAACAAAAAGGACAGTCATAGGAAGCTGAGCAGCTGGAAGCCAAGATGGTTCACAGTATGTCTCTGTCAAGGGCATCTGGATGTGAGGTTGGCCTCTTTCCTAAACTCGTGGTTAGCTGCACTCTTGCCTTTTCAAATGGTTATGCATCCGTTTCTACAACATGGCCTATTTACATGTATTTTGCATAAAGCTTTCAATACATTACTTTAATGTTTAAGGTTCCGGATCATTACATTGAAAATTAGCCACAATTCTCTTTCTTGTTCTCTCTCTCTTCTTCTCTCCATCCCTCTCCCTCCCTCCCTCTCTTCTTCTTCTTCTTCTCTCTCTCTCTCTTTCTCTCTCATATATACACACATTCATATATAGATAAACACAGAGAGATACACACATACATAGTGTTCTATATCTGTTTTGCTTGTTGGAATTCAGATAAATCTAGACATCTCTTACTTCATGCACAATGGAGAAAAAAAAGCATATTCTTTGCCAAACTTCCCCTTCTCTGTTCAAAAATGCTTAATATTGGAAAAATAATAGGGGATAAATGTGGTTCAAGAAGACCCAAGTGGACAAATCACTGGAAAATTATATCTTAAATATCTTGTTGGTGTCCCTATGTGTATCTATTCAGCTTTAATAGCAGAGATGTGGGAAGGCAGAGGTGGAACAGGGGCATCAGCACAAAAAAGTACAAAAAAGACAATAAGGGGACTGGGGTGGAATTCTGCATTGTTTACACGAGTAGCAATGCACATAAAAAGTGGGTGGGGTTTCCATTGTGTAGTTGTAGCCATTGTTTTCACTGTTTTGATGCCCAGCATAGAAGCTTTGGAGCAGGATGTTGCTCATATAGTTTCCAACCGAAGTGCATGAGATTGTGTGTTTTCATGCCATTATGTATAATAAATTATATAGGAAATGCATTGTGGTCACAGGTTTAATAGCCAAAGGTGTGAACTTCAAACTCTCTTTTTATCTTTCCTCAGGGGTGGGATTCAAATATTTTAACACCTGGTTCTGTGGGTGTTTCTTAGTTGGTGGACGTGGCTTGGTGGTCATGTTATTGGCTGGGTGTGGCCAACTCAATATCACTCATATTGAGGTACGCATCTCTTTGCCTGGCTTCTCATGACTGTGGGGATGCTGCAACAGTCATAAGTGTGAAAAATGGTCATAAGTCACTTTTTTCAGTGCCATTGTAACGTTGAATGGTCACTCCACATAAGCAAAGTACCAGCAAAGGAGGAAAGAAACAACAACTGGTTCTAGCGTATAGGTGTGAACTGGAAGAATCCCACCCCTGCCTTTCCTCCTAGTATATTTATGAGCTGAAAAGGTTGTTTTGGAGATTTACTTTCTTAAAAGTTTGTGTATTGTGAGATTGGGCTAGCCACCAAGTTTTCCCAGGTATGCAGATAAATACATGTGCTTTTTTTTAATCACCTCATAGAAATTTGATTCCATTCTGCTTTACTCTTGGACATAGCCATACAACGTGCATTGGATTTTAATCAAAAAATAAAAAGTTAATTGCAATTTGGAGAACTTCTGAATTTCTGAAAATTCAACTTCTGTGCATGTTTCCTGATTTGGAGAAATTATATACTGCATGATCTGTGCAAAAGAAATTAAAAAGGTTGGACAGAATTTTTCACAGAGAGATTTCAGTTAATAAGGTGGATTTTGGAAAATGCTTATTTCCCTGGCAAGCAGACCTGTATTCTAGCACCAGCAATGGATCTTTCTGCAGGACTTACTTAGTGACTGCCTCACTTAGCAACAGGAGTTTCTGGTTCTAATTGTGGTCATAAACTATCTATCTGCAAAGCTGGCATTCTCAAATGCTATTTAGTAAACCTCTAGAGAATCATGAACACATCTGAAGAGGATTGCAATTTGGGGTGAGACTTGCTCACCTAAAGTCCAGCTGCGAGAACTTAGTATATGGTCATCTTGAGTCCAATTCTTCATAGAGAAGGCTGATGGATGGGGAACATGAATATATCTGTATACATTCTTCATGTTGAAGCACACAGGAGTCAATAGGAATTATGTATTTATTTTATTTATTTATTTATTTTGTCAAATAATTATTAGATAACAGGTATAAGTATAAACATGGTTATAAATACATGAAATGGATATGAATAAGAAAAAAAAGAAACAATAGGACAGGGACGGTAGGCACGTTTTGGTGCGCTTATGCACGCCCCCTACAGGATACACCACTCTTGTGTCTGGAACGGCTGTTTGACCAGGAACAAGCGGTTCAACTCAACAGTAGATGAGCAGGCAAAGCTGGAGAGAGGAGGGCAGAATTAAATATATCATAAGTTTGGAGTCGTTGTGTTCCCACAAGCTCTTCAAGTACAATTCCTCCTCGATTCCATTGGTGCCAATTTAGCATTGACCAAGTTTTTGTGCATAGACTTGAGTAAATCTTGAATGCTGCAACGAATGGTTCTGATGCTTTGCACTCAACAGGCAGCTCCTGAATGTGTCCTCCATCCTTGCCAAAGAACTCAGGTGCGATGGTAGACTGCATGTTCCCTTTGAGGGGGAAAAAGCATGGAGCTTCAAGAGGAGCTGCACTAAGAACTCAGGTCTTCTATTGCCAGTTATTAGTAGGGACTTTTTTGACAGAGTGTAGCCACTCCGATGTTTCTCAGAATTGCACCTGAGTCTCCCGCTCCCAGTTTGTGGTCTATATAGCCTACTAGGAGCGGTGGTGCAGAGACTCAGTGACTTAATGATGCTGGAGATGGTCTGCTCCAGTGGTTCAAGTCCTAGCACTGCGTGGTGTGGTGAGCGCCTGTCACCTGCCTCAGCTTCTGCCTACCTATCAGTTTGAAAGCATATTATATGCAAATAGATAAAGAGGTACCATTTTGGTAGGAGACAAGCCAGCACAGACAGTTAGAATCATGCTGGGTTGGACCTGGGATGCCCATTTGCAAAGTGGCTTTGGTGGAGGGAGAGGGCCCCGGATGACCCTGTAAGAAGGCCATTCATCCAGGAGAGGGATTCCAATTTTTTTACTACCGGTTCTGTGGGGGTGGCTAGGTGGGCGCGGCAGGGGAAGGTTACTGCAAAATCCCATTCTCTCCCCACCCCACTAACCTGCTTTCCAGGTCTGTTCTCCTGTGCAGGACAACAAAAGAAGACCCAGTCAATCAGCTGGGACTCAGGAGGCAGAGAATAGATGGGGGCAGGGCCAAGCAGAGGTGGTATTCTGAACTATTCAAAATTTCCTCTACCAGTTCTCCAGAATTACTCAAAATTTCCGCTACTGGTTCTCTAAACTACTCAAAATTTCCACTACTGGTTCTCCAGAACTACTCAAAATTTCCGCTACTGTTCTCCAGAACTACTCAAAATTTCCGCTACTGGTTCTCCAGAACTACTCAAAATTTCCACTACTGGTTCTCCAGAACTACTCAAAATTTCCGCTACTGGTTCTCCAGAACTACTCAAAATGTCCACTACTGGTTCTCCAAACTACTCAAAATTTCTGCTACTGGTTCTCCAGAACTGGTCAGAAACTGCTGAATACCACCTCTGCATTCACCTTTCTTTCTGCGACAGAACAAGCTTGTTCCTCTGAGGTGCACCTTGGGACGCGGGCGAGCGTGACCCAAACAGAGCTGGCAATCTTAGGCAGCCAAACTACTACTCTGCATTAGCATAGTAGTCTCCTGGTTAATGTAACATCGCCATAGGCTAAATAAATAAGCAGCTAGGTCCCATCAAGCTTTCTTGATAACAATGGAGTTTCTACTATGAGAAAGGAAGAAATATGAGGAAAGTGGAAGCAGGCGGGAGGTCTGAAGTCTGAAAATAACAAACTTGTGGGTGCTCCATCACTGGAGGTTTTCAAGAAGAAACTGGATAGCAGTTTGCCCAGAATGGTATAGGTCTCCTGCCTTGAGCAGTGGATTGGACTAGAAGACCTCCAAGGTTCCTTCCAACTCTATGATACTATGTTCTATGAGTGCCTCTCTACGTGTAAGAGAGAGAAAGAATATGTTGTGCATATCCGTACAGACGGCAAATCAATATATTTTATAAAGAGAATGCCTTATTTTACAGACAGTGAATGGCTATCAATGGTTACCGGTTTTAATAACATTTATTAATTTTCTTCTAGCACTTTCCTTTTTTGAGGTGTGGCTTCTGGTTAGAGAAAGCATACGTACACATACATACATGTATGGTTAGAGATATCCACAGGCATTTATGTCCAGCCAAGATTTGATTCACAGGATTTGGCCACTCTGTGTGGACCAGGATGGGAAACCTTTTATGTATATTTCTTGTTCCTTTTTTGTCTTAGGCTTTTTTTCAAGGGAGTTGTCATTCTCCCCATAGATAATAGCAATAGCACTTAGACTTATATACCACTTCATACTACTTTACAGCCTGCTTTAAGAGCTTTGAAGAGTCAGCATATAGCCCCTAACAATCTGGATTCCCATTTTACTGTCCTCAGAAAGATGGAAGGTTGAGTCAACCTTGAGCTGGTGCAGGATCAAACTCTTGGCAGTGGGCAGAGTTAACCTGCAAAACTGTAATCTAACCACTGCACCGCCATGGCTCTTAAATGTGGTAATTGATATAACAAATGTTGCATCTGAATGTTTCAAAGAACCATAGAGGTAAACCAGGATCAATTCAAAAGACAATGAAGAATGCAAAGAATCAAGTGAAATTATTTTCAACATATTACAGAGCAGAAGATTTTCAGAAAAAAGGAATTCTTTTTAACTCCTCTTGCATACAGTAAAAGCACAAAGTAACCATGCACATTTTCAGAAATTCTGTTTATCGATAATAATTTTGGAGAAGCAATCCCATTCTTTGCAGATATCTATTCAGAGAAGGATACAGAATCAAATGTAAAAGTTTTTACTAGTTCTTCACATTGCATTTAGCCATCATAGCAAATCTTCCAAAGTAGGTTGTGTAAAGATACATTAGAGAACTACGGTTGACAATTTAGTCAAGGTCATGCTGATTGATTTCCAGTCTACAATTGAGCAGGGGAAGGAAATACTGCAGAAAACCAGGTTCCTATTGGGATTTACAAGAAGAAATAAGTTAATCTATAAATATATTTTTCCTTTCTACATTATGAATGTAGAACTTGAGTATTTGCACAATACATTTTATAGATCTTTAATTCCTAGATCCTAATTCCAGATAGGTGTGACACGAAAAGGCTTGTTATGTCCTATATCTAAATTTTATAAGTTTGCCCAGAATACTTCTTGATTCTTTCGTCACCTTGTCAAAACACAACATAACAAAACCTGTCACCAAGATTTATAGATGCTTTGGAGGAGGAAGGGGAAGGGGAGGGGAGGAAGGAAGGAAGGAAGGAAGGAGTGTGGAAGGAAAGAAGGAGGGAGGGAGGTGCAAGTAGTAGAAATGGCTCTGAAAATATCAGAAAGAAAGAAAGAAAGAAAGAAAGAAAGAAAGAAAGAAAGAAAGAAAGAAAGAAAGAAAGAAAGAAAGAAAGAAAGAAAGGAGGGAGGGAAAAAAGAGTGGACAGCAAGAAGGAAGGAAGGAGTGTGGAAGGAAGGAAAGAGTGGAAGGAACGAAGGAAAAAGAAGGAAGGAAAGAAGGAGGAGGTAGGGAAGGAAGGGAAGAGTGTGAGAAGAAGGAAGGAAAGTGTGGAAGGAAGGAAGGAAAGAATGGAAGGAAGGATGAAGGAGAGAGGGAAGGAAGGAAGGAAGGAAGGAAGGAAGGAAGGAAGGAAGGAAGGAAGGAAGGAAGGAAGGAAGGAAGGAAGGAAGGAAGGAAAAGAGTGTGGAAGGAAAGAGCAAATACTAGAAATGGCTCTGAAAATATCAGTAACTTTAATGTGTGAGGTTTGTTAACATAGAAAGCAAACAACCAAACTTGCTCTCCAACGACTGTCACTAATATTTATTCGTCCAGTGACTGTTAATCAAACCAAGTTTACAGTCCCGTATAGCACCTGTCACAGGTGCTGATCATTAATCAGCGATTACAGCAGTTTATTCCATTGCTGACAACTTGCAATTTTCTACTGAATCAGCTAGTTTGTCAGGTGGGAATTATGGCAAAGCACATGTGACAAAACACATCACACTTTTTTTTTCTCCTCCCCCCTCTCCCCCCCTCTTTTTTTCTTTTTTGCATTTTTGCATTTTCAGGCTCCTCTTCCACCCCCATCCCCCCAGCCTCTCCCCCCCTTTTCCCCTTTCGAGACAAACAATATCTGGGAACTCAGAAGTAATAAGGCGGAATGTATAATTAATTACCCAGCTTGCTTTAATTAGGGATGAATAAGTTGTGTCCCTCTCATCATCACAAATGTGGTGATGGGTAATACCAGTTTATGCTGTATTAACTGCAAATATGCAATCCTTCTGAGAGCACTTTTGTTGATGAATTTGATGAATGTGACAATAATTAGCAGAGACAGATGAGATCTAAATTACTACTGACAATGTAATGCTATCCTGCTTGAGGGTCTGAGAACGTAGTAGGCTAACATGGCAGGGACTAGGGCCTCATTTCTAATTAATAGTCTTTTTTTTCCCTTTCTCTCTTTTTTTTTTCCTCCTTTTTGCCAGTGGGGGGAAAAAAATCGAGGAACGGTAATTGTTTTCGTCAAAGGCTGCAGGGAGTTATCAGGGTAATAAAGTTAATTAGCAGAACAAACATCCTTTCACTGCCTTACCAGATTGAGGAAGAGAGGGTAATTCAAACTGCAGAAAGATATGACTAGATGAGATGATAAGAGAGGGGAGGAAAAAAAAATTTACACAGGAGGCTGAGAAAAAATAATCCAATTTTTCTCTTCTTCCTTTCCTTTTCTTGTTCTTCTCCGTTTGGGGTTTGGCTTGTGAAAAACGAATTAGACATTCCCTATGTTTAGCTGACGCTGTTGCTTCTGTAGAGACGTTTTTTGGGTTCGCCCTAAAAGAGCATGTTTCACCATTACACTGGATCCAGTTCTTGACAGAGCGTAGATGATCAAACAGACAGGCACAACACATCTAGAGCATTAAAATATTAAAAGGATAGATGTTCACATTAAAATGAATGAATAAAACAAAATAAACGCCATTTGTTGGCCGAGGCATCCGTTGACCGTCAGCCATAATCTTTCAGCACTAAAACTAAAAATTTTCTTTTAGGCACCATTTTAGAATTATTTGCAAAACATTACTTGGTTATTTGACAGGATTTGATATTTTTAACGGGTTAAATTTATCTGTACAGATGTTCCAATATTCTATTCTATCTATCTATCTATCTATCTATCTATCTATCTATCTATCTATCTATCTATATCATTCGCTCTCTGTGACTGTCTCTCTCATTATAGCAACTTTCTTCTTGTTGTTGTTGTCACTTTGGTGTTATTTGTTTTTGCACATAACACCAGGCATAAGAACGTGTAGAAGAATAAAACACAAACAAGGGAGGGAAGTGTCAAAAACACGCAACACCTCAGAAACAGTGTGTTCCACTCTCAGCTCAGGACTAACCTTTAATCTACAAATGGCTTCACAATAGAGGAAAGGAAATTAAAAATTAGGATATGATTGGGACTGGGCATCTTTGTTTTCATTTTCGGAAGTTGTGTGTCTCCATTATACAATGAGGCACACTGGCTTCTGCATCACTAATTCTATCAAGTTTGCTTTCTCTTGCGATCTACTTCATCTATAATACCTCTGTTTCTCTCTGTGTGTGTGTCTCTCTATCTTTCTCTCTGTGTTTCTCTCTGTGTCTCTCTGTCTCTGTCTCTCTGTCTTTCTCTCCCTCTCTCTCTGTGTCTCTGTCTCTCTGTCTTTCTCTCTGTCTCTCTCTCCGTGTCTCTCTGTCTTTGTCTCTCTGTCTTTCTCTCCCTCTCTCTGTGTGTCTCTGTCTCTCTGTCTTTCTCTCTGTCTCTCTCTCTGTGTCTCTGTCTCTCTGTCTTTCTCTCCCTGTCTCTCTCTCTGTGTCTCTCTGTCTCTGTCTCTCTGTCCTTCTCTCTGTCTCTCTCTCTGTGTCTCTCTGTCTTTGTCTCTCTGTCTTTCTCTCCCTGTGTGTCTCTCAGTCTCTCTGTGTCTCTGTTTCTCTCTGTCTCTCATTATAGCAACTGGTCCTAAGGTGTTAAGTCAAAATAGCTAACACAAAAAGCAGAAGTTTCCTTCTTCTTCTTCATCAAGTGAGAATTTTAATTTGTTTGGATTAATCAGTTGGGCCCAGGCACCTGTATAAGCCTCGCTGCCTACGCCTGGATCAAACCCAGCATTATTACACATAGGCTATAATAATGAGCTCAAAGAAAAAGATTTGGCTTGGTTTTGCTCATGGTTCAAAGTTTCTCATTATGTTTGAATTCTGTAACAAAACATAATGTTCTTTCTTACCTCTCAGAGGGAGGATTATGACCAGTACAGCACTGAAAACTAGACTTTGCATAATTGAAAGCCATTCATGACCATTTATCTCTATTAAAATTCCATTTATTGATTTGCTTCTTTTGCGGCTTTCAGGTTTCCCTGTAGAATAGGGCTTGCTTCGCTAGCTTTTAACCTTTGGGGTTGCGTCTCTGTACTTCTGGGTTCTGAAGCTGGATTTGAGTCTCTACTCATTTTATCAATGCCTCTCAACTTGTGGCACATTGCAGTTATGTAAATTAATATGTAGTAATTTGATGAGGAATGAACCTTGCCTTGGAGAGAATTGCTAGACTTTTTTTTTTTTTGCTCCTTCTACCTATTTCGCAGCCCAAGTTGTGAAAAGCAATGTACTATAGATTCTATGATGCAAACTATGTATTCATATTTGAATGTGTCTTACAGGTGAGTCTTGAATTATAACCCCTCGATCAACAACTGTTCAAATTTGCAACAGTGCTAAATGAGGGGGACTTATGCCAGACCCTCAGGGTTATAGAATAACTTTATTGTCACTTTGAACATACACTAATTGGCATACATTAGAATGAAACTTCATTGCATACAGCTCTCAAAAGGTTACCACCTCCAACATACACTACATAAACATGACCAATAAATAAATATAAAATTTTGTATATACCCACATATATTATATGACACAGAGAAACAACACTGTCTAGTTCAGATGTATATTGCGAGTTTACCAGACAGATGGCCTAGGGAACAAAGCTGTTACAGAATTGGATAGTCCTTCTAGAAATACTTCGAAACCCCCTCCCAGAGAGGAGCAACAGAAACAGACCGTGAAGTGGGTGTGTGGGGTCTCTAACAATGCTTTGGGCTTTAAGCACATAGCGCTTATAAGCAGTATCCTGAATGACAGTAAGGGAGCTTCCTATAATCTTCTCCACTCTCCTCACCACTCTCTGTAGGGACTTTCTATCTGAGGCACCAAACTGCTGCCACCAAACCAAACAGTGGTGCAGTTTGTTAAAATGCTCTCAATTGTGCCTCTGTAAAAAGTGGCCAGGACAGAAGGAAAATGATGTACTCTCCTCATTCGATGCAGGAAATGCAGACACTGGTTTGTACGCTTCACTAAGGATGACGTGTGGAGAGACCAATTCAGGTTGTTAGTTATCTGCACCCCTAGATACTTAATACTGTTGACCATCTCTACACCTGCATCTTTGATACTGAGTGGAGTATGACTATGCCGGCTCTTTCTAAAAAGAGGTCTGGTCATCACAGCAGCCCTGCGGTCACATGATAGTGATTTCTGAAATGCCCTGCCAGCTTCCCCGCAGCAGTCAATGGGGAAACCAGTAGGAAGTCAGAAATGGCACTCACGTGAGTTTAACAATTTGTGCAGTAGTCTGTAGTATATTACCACAGATCATCCATGTTTGTATATGTCATCAAAATATTTCTCTCGCAGTTGCCACAAAGTGTGAGAGACAGAGACAGACGGACACTGGAAAGCCAAACTTCACCTATAAAAAAATCAGATTATGCCAAATAACTGAGTCGTGCTTTGCAAGCAATTCTAAAATGGTGCTTAAAAGAAAACTTTCAGTTTTTGTGCTGAAAGATTATGGCTGAATTTCAACAGGTGCTTCAGGAATCAAATAATGCTTTTTTTGTTTATTAATTTTAATGTGAATATGATTTTAAAATTTTAATGTTTTATATTGTTGTTTTGACCTTGTTGTAAGCCTTTATTCTTGTATAGACTGTACATCCCATTTTCAGGTAACCATCTACGCTTTTTTTAAGGGGGCGGAATGTTTCCAGCTGAAATAGTTCCATAAATAGTTGAAATAGTTAAATTTATTTCAAATATAAAATAATTTTATATTTGAAATAAATTTAGAATAAAACATTTCATTTTAATGTTGATATTATATTTATTTAAAATTATTCTATTATATTTAAAATATATTTTAGCTCTACTAAGTCTTTATTAAAGATAAAAATGTAAAAAGAAACAAAAAGAAGAGAAATTTAAAAAATAGTGACTTTTTTCAGTGTAGTAGAATGCAAACAAGAATTGCCACCTCAACCTTTTCCTTTTTACTTCTCAGCATTTCAAGTCATTTCTACAACAACAAAATCACTTTAATCATCAAAACCTAAAATCAAACTTTCATTTTTTTTTCCTGGTTTCAAAAGGAAAGTCCAGAAACAGTTTCCTAGTAAATTCATTATTGAATATAAAATATGATTACAATGGCTTTGAAAACTTACGGCCCAGCGCCATCTCGATAGCTTGGAATTCATTTGTCATTGTTTGAATGCAACCCTTGTGAAAATAGGCAGTTACTATATTCCGTTAAGAAGTAGCAGAACTTCTAGCTGATCTGGAACACTTGTCCAAGATGACAAATTGGATGTGTGAGCTATCTGATGTTTGCATTACATTTCAGCAGCCTTTCTTTCTGAACTTACATCTTTCTGGAGCATTTTGCGAGCACTGAACAAATGTTCAGTGAACAGCAGATATTCATTACGGTCCTTGACTAGAATTCTGCAGGCTAACGAAATAATTAAATAACTTCTGTTTCAGATCAAATTGAATAACTACGTTGGGAACAGTGATTTGATTTAAATATTATACTGGGCTGAAAAAGAGAAGGGGCTGGCTCAGGAGTGGGCTTCAAGAATTTTAGCAAAGAGTTGTCTACACGGTTGCTGGGTGTGTGTGGCCTAGTTGGCGTCCTGCACCATGGCGGGGGCGCATTTTCACTCTCTTCAGGCTCTGGAGGCTTTTCTCGAACTTCCGGAAGGGCAAAAATGGCCTCCCTGGGCTCCGAAGACTCTCTGGAAGGGAGAAACAGGCCCATTTCTGGTCTTCTGCAATGCCTGTTTTTTACCCTCCCTGAGCCTCCATGCACACCCTGCACTTACCTGCATCCAAAATGGGCCATTACCTGCATCCAAAATGGGAGGGGAGGGGCAGGGCCAGCCAGGAGTGGGATTTGAGGGTTCTCCAAACTGTGCAGAATCTTAGCTAGGGGCTCCCCCAAACCCTTGCAAATCCCCAGCAGCCCACCCCTGGTTTGGCTCCTGGAAAGCATATTCTTGGGTACAGCAGATTGGACCTTCCAAGCCTCTAATATGTTGCTTGAGGTGTCGCCCATTATCAATACTATCTCTTTTGAGACCCATGGTCAAGTGCCAGGGAAATCAGAAGACCCAGACAGTTCAAATGGGTATAAAGATTTATACCAAGCTTAAGCTCTCTACAAGAATCTGAACAACTGACAATCGAAGCAAATTGGCAGTAGATAAGAGTCCACAGAATTCAGGGTGGGCTGGACTTAAATGTCTTGTAGGCGTGAACAGACTCACGACTAATGATGAGTTTGACTCCTCCCTCGGGCTCATCCTGGCCTTCCATGGCTTCTGCAAGGAAGCAAGTCCGGTGAACAACTTTGGAAGGCTATTTTAGAATTTGCTTATTGACTACCTGCTCTATATACTGACAAGACTGGCCCCCTTAGAGGTGGACCTCCACAGTTTGCCCTAGAGCCCACTCCTGTTGAGAGAAAAGGTGCTCTTTAAGTTACTTGATTCCAAGAAATTCAGAACTGTAAAAGCAAAACTCAAAAGTAAATGGTGAATTCGGCTCAGAAATAGACAAGGTGTTGAAAATCAGGCAGAACGGGAGGGCAGAGTTAAACATGTTATCAGTTTAGAGTCCTTACATTGCCACAAATGATACCAGTCCAATCCTTCTTGAGTTCCTTTGACCTTTATTTAGTGACAATTTAGTGCTCATCGCTAGTTGACTGGATTCTTGCATATAGGCTTGAATATATCTTCTGTGCTGCAAATTAACATAATATGGTCCTGATCTTTTTCACCTGACACAAGCAGACTAAACACCCATTAAAATTGCAAGAAAATACATACCCAAGATCACCCACTAAATTTCATGTTTGAGTAGGGATTAAACCCATGCCCCTCAAGTTCTATTTTATCAGACTTCTAATCATTTGAGTGTACCAGGAAATAATCATGCTATGTCCCTATTTAGGAGCAATGAGGCTGTTAAATAATGGGAAATGTTCTTTGAATTATGGATATATAATAATTCGGGTTTCTCTAGCCAATTTCCATGATGTAATGAAGATTTCCACACTGATGTTCTCTCTCTATACTCATACTAAACCGTAATGTAACTGATTTGGTTTTTGCCTAAGATTTTTGATGAACCTGGCTATTCGTTGTGCCTTCATAGTTAAGCAAACTAGATTAATCTACTATACAAACCCCATCAATCTTACTTTTACAGTCAGACGACAGTAGGGATGAGGGAGTTTGGTATAGTGTTTAACTCAATACAAAGTGATTCATAACATCCCCACGTGGCATTTATTCATAAGTATAAAATGTATATACCTGCTGTACTGACCAGGATGTGCTACTGAGTAGAAATGGTTCAAAAATTATCCTTTATCAATCCACTTTCAATTAAAATGCAAATTATTCTCCATTGAAAAATATTGAGTTTGGGGTGATGCAAGGTACAGGAAAACACTGTGAGTTATCATTTCACGGCCCAGTCTCAAAATGAATCCAATCTCCCTTTGCCCTCCGCTCTTAAATTGTTAGCCTCATGCGCTGTTCTGCGTGATGTCTATTCCTTTACTTCCACCTCACCTCCTATTTTCTTCTTTTTCTAAATAATGTAACGAGTTCCCCCAAAACAAGCAACATTCACCGGTATAGAAAACGTTATTACCCTACCTCTTCCATGACATTACAGAACCGCATGCAAGAAAGAATTCGTACACAAGGTGGGGATGTTAGCAACCAACTATGTTTTACCATTGTCACAATCTCACCGTAATTAACAAACACATTGTTTTCAGCTCGAGCTGCAAAGATAAATTTGGGAGCTCGGGCTACAGAGAGAGCTATGAATGAGGAAAGGTTGGGCAAGTAAGCCTGTAATAGACACTAGAGCCTTAGCGTTAATTGCAGAGCCTGCAGGCCCAGTAAGGAAATAATAGCAATCTTTCTATCTTTTTTAGGCTTTTTGGTGTTTGCAAAAAACAAACAAACAAACAAACAGGCGGAGCAATTTTGCAAGATAAATCCACCATGTGATTCCTTAGGCTCTTAGCAGCATGCGCTGTTCCAAATAAGGTAAGATGATTCACAGAGATGGCTGTGCTATCATACTCTCCCCCCCCCTTTTTTTTTTCCTTTTCCCCAGCAAAAATAGCATCCTCTCTCCCTTGTTGATGGGAAACAGAGTGTCTGCTTTTAAAGAAGCCTAGCCCAGCATTAGAAAATAAAAGCTGGGAGAAAGGGGTAATAAATAATGACAACAGATGTTTGTAAACTAAGCGGCTGCTATGTTCGGTGTTGCCATGCGTTGTCTTGTCTTGATGTGCTGTCAGCTTGCTCTCACCTGGGACTACTGATATCTTATCAAAGCTCAAGCAGTTCCTTTTCACCCACCCTGGCAGATAATAGCGCCTTTCAATTTGTCATAGGAAGAGTCGAAAAGAACCATGGCAGTGATTGGTCAGGTGACAGATTGATGGACAGCTTGACAACCCTTAAAGCATCACGGGAAATGGCTGTCACCTGAATTTACCCCCCCATCTCCTCCCCCCACCCCACCCATCACTACCAGGGAGATAACCTTCAGTGTGACAGCAGGGAGAAAAATCTGAATATTTACAACTGGTTTGGTAAATGTGTCAGACTTGCGCAAGGTGGATGAATCGTGGATGAATTGAGCTTATTTAAAAGCGCGCAAGTAAAGGTGGCTTCGACTTGCAAATAATACCAACTTTTCCAAGGTTGTATATAGTAAGCATTAACAATGGGTCTAGAAATAGAGTTGGGTGCGTGTGTTTATTTTTGTGTGCGCGTAATGTTCTCCCCCAATTTCGACTTTCAATGCAGCCATTAGCTGCTACAGATACTACCCATGAAATATCTTGCACATTTATACAGCACCACTAGCAAGTTTAACAACCACTCAGTTTCTGTAGAATGGCTCAAAAAGAACAGGAAGAATTATAAAATTTTTATTTATAATGAAGTACAAGTGAGTATAAATAGGTTTGACGTGTCTTTGTGCCCCGTTTTTCTTTCTATACTGAGAATTTATTTGCTTTATCTTGCATTGGCGGCATTTTTAAGCCATTTAACAACACATTTTTTAAATAATGTAGTTTTCAGCCATATGGAATAGGATAAATTATTGTGTTTTTCTTCTCCTCATCACTTCTCTGTAGTTTGGACATGATTCTGCATTTCTTTTGGTTGATTATTAATTGTTATTTTAGAGACTTATATGGACTACTGTAAATAACATGTTCAAGGAATATACTTGCGATGTTATAATGTAAATATTAGTCATTTTAAGATACACTGCTTTTCCCTTCTGTAACTCCTAGGAAATATCCACTGACACATTTAAGAAAATTTCAGATCAAAATAAGGGTATTCCTGCTTTTGGTATTAGTTTGATATATTTTTTTAAACTAATACTCCATACGGATTAACATTTCGATAGATCTCCATATATTATCACGGCCAACTTCTATATTCCCTAAAATATTTTAATAGGCAATGTATACTTTTCCACAAATTCAAAACAGAGTTTCATTTTCTGGAAATAGGCTGTAAAATATATAAGCTTTGCCCCCAAACTTGTTTAGCCAAAATGCCTGATTCAAACATAAACTGATCGAATCACCTTATGTCCTGCATTTAACCCTGTCTCTCAAAGTAAGATATAACTGTTTTTATTTTGTCATACCTATATGCCTGCATTTCATTTTTTTCCTCAACCAGCTTTTCATGCATCGCAAGGGATTTACAATCACAAACCTTACAAGAAACGAAATAAATCAAAATAAAAAAGATAATTAACTAGAACAGACAACTCTAACCTGAAAAAGGAATAACGCAGGACAGATTGCAGGATTGCAGAGAGGTATAGAGATAGTGATAATAAAGTTCCTATGTGTGGAACTTTGCATGCTTTTATTCCTGTCCAAAATAACTTTTATTCTCAATCCAAAATAACTATAACTGATATACAAATGAAGGCGAATATTTGTGTCCAAGGATAAGGTTGCAGGATCCAATCTGGGTTGATCACTGGGGCTGGTATTCTTGTACAGTTGTTAAGCCATGCTGATTATAACCAACAACTGCAGTATAAACTAACTGAAAAATCTTTCATTGTACCAATTTTACTACCCTGACTTTGTGCATAAAGGGGAGTGAACCTATTATGAATAAACCTTGTTTTCCCACACCATCCCTGGACACTCCGCATCACCAAAATTTTGCCGCTGAAATGTATATGATGATGAGAGGGTTTGTGTCTGGCCACTCTCCGCCCCACACTCAAAATCCCCCCTGATATCTCAGCTCTGTGGAGGGGCTAGCAGATGGTGAATCTAGATGCAGACTTATTTATTTATTTTTATAAAAACACGATGAACACAAGGAGGTCTCTCCTTTGCTTTTCACAGCTTGTTGTGGATTGGACTATTGTTGTGGTCAGCTGTGAGTTTCAGGGACGATGGGGGCGAGATACAAAAAGGATTGCCCCTTCTGTCTGAAGAATCTCTTTGTTAAATTTTCTTCAACAAAGTAGTTCAAATGTGGATGAAAGGTTTGTCTGCAATGTGATCATGCTTACTTTCAAGGCTAAGTAAATTTGTTCTATATTTCTAGCGTTCCCTTTTCAGGCGAGGAACATAATTTTTCAGCCAAAATATACCCGGGAAAATATAATTCAGAAAGGACTTCAGGTTTCCTAATGACTGGATTGGAAATATTCAGTGATCTTACCAAGAAATAACTGCCATGTTCATATGAAAGATTGGGGATTTTGTCTTTAATATTGTATGCTTTATTGCAAAATAAAACATATATTTGAAAGGCAACTGAACTATCTTATTGGACAGCCTATAGGGTGCATTCATATAATAGACTAGTTACTGGATGAACCAAACGTTGGGGTTCTCATAATAAACTTAAACATAGACTAACCAAAGTGGCTGTTCTCAAGTAGTGTGCAAAGCCGTGATTTTTTAAAAAAACTAACTATGTTGTACAAATGCACAATGCTACTTGTATTAACTAACCTGATTGAGCATGTAGTGAGAACACAGGATTAATTAATATGTTAACTAAATGAATTCTGCTTGACCTGATTTATTTGCACATTGTTTACATATAACTTATTTGGCGCTTCCTGGATTCACACAATGCTATGACATAGCTTGCTTTTGAACCGTGGCATTGCTTTCTAAGTTTATAACTTAATGAGTCTAGTCACCTGGGATTTATTCAGTAAAATTCATGATTAAACATGGTTTAGCACTATGTATTAACTCTAAACCATTATTCACACAACATTGTAATCAAGAATTAATATTAACTAGTCTTAAAGCAATGACTCAGAAATGTGCACCAAAAGACATCATGAATTATAGAACTTTTGCAGGCAATAGAAAAAAATGTTATGATATATTGTTGAGAGGATTAGAATAGAAATAATATATTGTATAGAAATTGCAAACAATGCTGTAACAACAGAGGAAGAGATTATTTTATATTTATATTTATAGTATGACTACTACAAAATAAATTCAGAAATCACTTTATTCTTTTATTTTTTATTTCTGCACCTTTTTATTTGCTCTTCTTTCATTCTTTTTTTCATTCTAAATATTAGCTCTTGTTAATTATTTGGTTTAAAAATGATAATAAAACATTGTTTATAAAGAAGAAAATGTAAATGTCAATATAATGTACATCCCTGAATTTTGTAGAGATGCTCAGTCATCCAGGTCATGGTTGCCCCAAAAGGTGCTTTTTCATGAGGCAACTGGACTTTCTTGTTTTTCTTTGAAGATGTTTCGCTTCTCATCCAAAAAGCTTCTTCATCTCTGACAGGACAGTGGGTAATGGAAGGATTTATATTCCTTGCAGGCAGCTGGTCATTTGCATCCTTTTAGAGGGTTTATCTGAGTTCTCAGGGTCATCTGAGTGGTGTTCCTGGTTCCTGAAATCTGCATTTTTTTTCTGAAAATCCATTCCTTTTCCCACATCATTTAAAGGGGCTTCAAAGAAAAAACAAGTCTAGTTGCCTCCTGAAAAAGGCACCTCTGGGATATCCTTGAATTTTGATTTCAAAACCATTGGTCATAATTAATTCCCAGAAATCAAAGATGGGGTTAACTGAGATTCTAGGGAGAGGCTTTTTCAAAAGTTGGAGCTATTATGGAAAACAATAACAACAATATCATTTCCTGGCCAAAATCTACTGTGAGTAGAGGACTGCCAGTAGACATTCTAGAAGGGACATGTTGGATGGGACAATGCTACATGGAGAAGGCAGTCCTGCAGATAGTGAGGGACTAAGCAATACTTTAAGTTGCACCTGGAAACCTATTGGCATCAGGGCAAGCCCTGCAATACTGTGTAGTATGTTTGTGGTAAATAGGTCCTTATTGTGTGGTAAACCAACTGATGATCAGCCACATGTAGAGAAAAAATGCTGAAGGAGAAGCTCTGTTTTACTACCAACAGAACAACAACAGTTATTACAAGGAACTTTGGAGGTCTTCTAGTCCAACCCCCTGCTCAGGCAAGAGACCCTATATCATTTCAGACAAATTATTGTTTAATCTCTTCTTAAAAACCTCCAGTGTTGGAGCACCCACAAATTCTGAAGGCAAACTGTTTCACTGATTAATTGTTCTAACTATCAGGAAATTTCTTCTTTTTTTAGGTTGGTTCTCTCCTTGAGTTTCCATCCATTGCTTCTTTTTCTGCCTTCAGATACTTTGGAGAATAGGTTGACCTCCTCTTCTTCATGGCAGCCCTTCAGGTATTGGAACACTGCTATCATGTCACTCCTAGTCCTTCTTTGCATTAAACTAGACATACCCAATTCCTGCAAGCATTCTTCATATGTTTTAGTCTCCAATCCCCTAATCATCCTTGTTTTCTATCTGTTATGAATGTGAATTCCCCATGGCATAGCCATGGTGGCAAATTGTGGCAATGGCTTTCTCTTTAATCATGAACTGGCCAATATAGCAAACAGAACCAGACTGTGGTTTAGTATGTAATCCAGTTACACTTCTGTTGCCATTCCTGTCCTTATCTATATTTTTCCTAAGAAAACTATAATGATTTCCAGCCTTGGAAATATTTTCCATTCCATTGCCACAGCTGCCAAAAACTGATCATACATGAATGTCCACCGTAGCATAGCATGGACAAAATTTGTTCAAATAGTTGTTATCTTGTGCCATGAATCTATCAATCTTGTACTATCTATCTATCTATCTATCTATCTATCTATCTATCTATCTATCTATCTATCTATCTATCTATCTATTTGCTAGGAATAAAAAATAACTAGATGTCACATCAAGTTAATCAGTCATTAATATATGGGTTGGTGATTGGCCTTCATTGTATCTTGCCAACTTTATCTGATTATCTGGGTGTAGAGTTTGTGCTGTACTGTAGTTGACTTGTTTCTTTTTGGCTTAGAATGATGTGCGAACTTGCCCATTATGATTTAGCATTTTGTACAAATCAAGCAATTAGGGTTTGACAAACTGTAGTTTAGAGAAGCTTAGTGTTATATGTGAATCGAGCTACTGACTCAGAAAGAATTGAGTTCCTTCAAACATTCAAAACAAGTAACTTTGACGGGAACATTTTTCTGACGTTATTGGAAAAGAAAATAGTACTTTTCTGTTATAAAAGCTGGATGATAATAATGGATGGTCAGCTGGAGAGATGATTGTAACTTTCCCATTTTGATGTAATGTCTGTTTAGTTACTTGTAGCACTGTTTTAATGAGTTGTTTTAGGAGATGTGTCACAGTGTGAAAAGCTATTGAGTATACCAGACTCCCTTATTATTGATTTTTGCATTTTGCATCGCTATGAATGTGTTCTGCAGAAGATCTACTTTAAATGCCTCTCCTCTCTGAGTAAATTGAAAACATTTAATCCCACAATGGTGTAAAACCTCAGAAAATCTCATAGTAGGATCAAATAGTGTGTGTGTTTTCTAGTACAATGGAAAGTCATTTTAGAATGAGATGTTACAGAGCCATTTATTATTTCCATAGGAGCATCATGTTACAGTCTGTTGGCTATTTCTATTGTTTCTTTTTACCATTTTCGATTGATTGAGTGATTGACTGCGTGATGACTCTCCCAAACGCTTCGTTTCCCCAGATAGCTCACCAGATGTCAATTCAGAGGAGGATGAACCAGTTCCAAGCACATCTGGAGGGGAGTTGGTCAGTGGCTCCAAGCAGCCATCTGAGAGGGATTTAGTGGAAGCACAGCTGCAGCAGGACAGCCCAGAGGCTTCAAGTGGGGAAAGCAAGCAGCTGCAGCCAGTCAGTGAGGAGGAAGAGGAGCTGCCTTCTGCACCAAGAACAGTAGGGCAGAAAAAAGGCAGGAGCAGAGAAGGTCAGCCGGATTACTCATGAGGAGGCAGCCTTGCCCTTCTTGAGGGGACCAGAAGCACAGCAGGGTGATGCTGGGACAACATGTTCATTTCCTTGCTGTGTGTTTCTGATCATTGCGATTCTTGCCTTGCTTTGGGTTGACCTGGATCGTGCCTTGTGAACTCTGGATTTCTCTTGCCTTGTGAGCCCTCTTGTATTGTGGATTTAATTTTGCCCGGTTGAGCTTATGTTGATGAGAAATGTTCAAATGCCTTGTAGATTTATTGGCCGTTGCTCTGGGGAGTACTAGCATTGGTTTGCTTGTGGCTGGATTTAATTGGGACAGTTCTAGGTGTTTGGTAAAGGGAGTTGCAGGAGAACATTAATAAACCACAGTTGTGTGTGTGTGTGACAGAGAGAGAGAGAGAGAGAGAGAGAATAGGACAGCACAGACTGGTTGGTTCCAAATGGTGGCAAAGCAGAACAATTTTTAATTCTCAGTTTGAATTTGCTGGAAGAGATTAGGATTATCTGAAGATTCTCTGATGTAAGAATTTTCTATCCCTGCTGTTGTTTTTTCCATCCTTCATCAGCACCATGTGCAAGTCAGCATTCTCACAACAACGGAGTGACTAAGTGTGTTTTCTCCAGTGGAACCGGTTTATCAGAGCAACCTGGTCTACACAATTATGGTGTGATGGCCCGGAGTGTAACACAATCCAAAACGTAAATAAATGTCCTTTAATGCCTCCAACTTGGCCAAATTTGATCACGTGACCATGGGGAATGCTGCAATGGTCAGGTGAAAAATGGTCATAAGTCGCTTTTTTTTAGTGCCATGGTAACTTGGAATGGTCACTAAACTGTTGTCAGCCAAGGACTATCTGTAACATGTAAGGATGGGAAGGAACAAATTGAAAGAGTACAGAAAGTGGGATTGGTCCATTTGGAGACCCTGAAATGAATGAGAATGGTGAGTTTTGATGAGTGGCTGCTTAGAAAATGCTTTGATTCAAAGACCTGTGAGTAAATAGTATCTCTATTCATGCATACACTTGCAAAAGGAGTATGGAAATGAAAGCATACTTATGAAAAAAAAGAACAAAGAATACAAGGATTGTAAGAGGTTCTGAATGTCTAATAAATTTAAGTCAACTGGATAACCATGGGTCAGTCCCGCTCTCTCAGCCCTAAGAAGAAAAAAGAAAGGTCAAGCAATTTTTGAACTGTGGCTTGGAAAACCTCATGGATCTGTGTGCGTGATTATCATAAGTCACATCTTTGTGTCTTTGTGTGCAGGGGAGAGGAGAGGAAGGAAGGAAGGAAGGAAGGAAGGAAGGAAGGAAGGAAGGAAGGAAGGAAGGAAGGAAGGAAGGAAGGAAGGAAGGAAAGAAAGAGGGAGGGAGAGAGGGAGGGAGGGAGGGAGGGAGGAAATATAGAGGGAGAGGTAGATTTGTGAGATTTCATGGTTTCCTTTGCTGTTATGGTTACTTTAGAGGTCTTGAAAACTAGATAGATAGGAGAGGAGAAATGAGAGAGGAGAGAGAGAGAGAGACAGAGATGATAGGTGAAGTAGATCACAAGAGAAAGCAAACTTGATAGAATTAGTGATGCAGAAGCCAGTGTGCTTTGTTGTATAATGGAGACACACAACTTCCGAAAATGAGAACAAAGATGCCCAATCCCAATCATAACCTAATTTTTAATTTCCTTTCCTCTATTGTGAAGCCATTTGTAGATTGAGGGTTGTAACACTCTATTTCTGAGGTGTTGCATCTTTTCGACACTTCCTTCTGTTCTTTGTGTTTTATTTTTCTAGATGTTCTTGTGTCTGGTGTTACGCGCCAAAACAAATAACACCAAAGCAACAACAACAACAACAAAAAGCTACTCCATGCTGTTTAATAAGAAAATTTATGCCATGCATTTTAATGATCATGGGAGGGAGGAGAGAAAGGAAATGTTAAGTTGCCATAGCTTGCGAAAAGAAGGGCCCCCAACCTTTCATTGTTTATTTGAACATGTATATTTTTAGTATGGTCTTTTTTTCAGTTTTGTTTTGATGCAAAGGATGTCTGAAATTTATTTTTGGCAAACATGGCTGCCATGATAACTAATATAATGCCAATAAATACATCGTACAATATTGAAAATTGAAAAGTTTACATTGCTTAGACTTGACGTATACAAGGACAGAGAAGGTCTTCCCAGTGTCCATCCAATAGACTGGCAGTAAAATGCTGGCCGCTACCTTCCACCCACCAATCAGAAGTACTGTTTTAGCACTGCTGGAAAATAGTCAGCATGCGTCTTCAACTTCCCTCCTCCAACTGGTTAATGGGAAAAAATTAAAGATGATTGTGTCCCTTCTGTATGCTTTTACTGTTGGTATGGTTTCCTTCCACAGTGAAGAAGAAAATTTAAATAATGCATACACAATGAGGATGATAATGCACACAATTTCTGGAAAAGCCACTATTTTCCAGCATATTTGTCATCAAACTTTATTTTTTTTTTCACCTGTGTGACTTCCACACTGGAATTAAATAATATGTACCTATCATTCTACAGGCGAAATCATGTATTCTTGGATATAACTTCGCTCCTTAAGGAAAGACTTTACGCTGAATGTGGAAAACTCTCCATCCAATATTCTCTAGCACTTCATTTACTAGTCCTATTTAACAACGTTTACTCCAAAATCAAAGGTCTTATCAAATAACTGTAGTCTGGCCTAGTATACTGTCTATCCCTGTATGTAACTATACCTTTGTACAAAATAAAAAAGCAATGCTATCTCTTTTCAGTTTTCATATTTCAGTAGAGATAGTTTTGAAACAAGGAAAAAGTAGCTACTTTGAGGATTTTTGCCTCAGAAGAAACGTCTTCCTTACATAAGTCCCTCATCCTGTACAGCATCACCTGAGAAAGTGGTAGGTGACAGATTTTCCTTTTCTTTCCTTTGTTGCTCCTCGCAGGTCCTGTTCAAGTTCAGTTCTTCCTTCTCCTGCTGCTCCTCATGAGGCATAGACGCTCCCTCTGGGGTATGCTTTGATTCTAGGGTTTGTTGATCTTCTTTGTCACCTTCTGACAGTAAGGGCATTGTGAGCCATTCCTCTTCGGGTCCTAGTGTTGTTTCTTTCTCATCTGAGGAGTCATATGTATGCATTGTGCATTGTCCATCCCGTTCTTCTGGGCCTTCATCCAGACAATGAATGTCCCGATTGCTGACCATGGTGCTATCCTTCTTTTCACACAATTCCTCGGAGCTACTCAAAAGCAAAGAGGTGAGTTTCGAAACTATTAGAGGCTGTTGTACATCAATGCAAGGATTGTCCTGGCAACCTTGCTCCTCCTTGTCACAAATGCCCTCAGACCCAGAATCGCCACCATCTAGCTTCCTTTCCTGTTCTTTCTCAAACCTAATATTGCCAGGGAGTTTGCTTAAATCTTCCGAAACAACAGGTTCTTGAGTCTCCTCTTCATCAGCAGCCTTAGATCCAAAATGGGTGTCTTTTACCTCACTGTGCTGTTCTTTTCCTTTACTCTGATCATACGTGTTATTTTGCTCCAGTAAAATATATTCTTGAGTCCCTGGGTGTTTCTGCTCTGGAATGTGGATAGCAGCATCGTCAGGTATGGAATTTATATTATCTAACGTTTGAAGGTTTGTCGTACTGGTTGCATTCAGGGGCAATATGGTGCTTTCTGATGCTGTGGTTTGTTGGTAAAGGTTGTAGGGTATATACTGATGGTCGTCTACCTTGATGAAAGCAATATTTGATGCAGAGCTTCTGGTAGCTTGTGCTTCCTTCTGGCTTCCTTCAGAGGATGTCACAGGAAACTGGTCTTCCCAATCAAATAGGTTTATGTAACTGTACTCGAGACTGGTGAGGGAAGCTTCTGTCCCAGATTGTAGATGTTGCTGTTCCCCTGCCTCTTCCTCCTCGTGGCTTTCAGACACGGTGGATAAAGTATTTAGGTACTTTAGTTCTGTGGGTTTCTGGGCCTCATTTTGACAGATCTGGTCCTCACGCCATGCCTTTCCCTCGGATGAAGAATACCATTGGCTCGAGGTGATTTGTTTCTCCCTAATATAAGCTGCACCCATGGCAAGCTCTTCTTGCTCTAAAAGTTTTTCTTCCTCACTGTATTGATTGAGCAATTCCTGTAAAGAAATAACGCCTTCAGAACCCAGGCTGATGCTTTGCTGTAGTAATATCTTCTCCTCGGTCATCAGTATGCTCTCAAGTTCTAATTCTCTAGATTTCTGCAGCTCCTCAGGTGGCATATCTTCGTGGCCCTGGTTCATCTCCTTCTTACAAGGCATGTCTTGCATGACTCGATTCATATGGTCACCCCCTTCATTGTGTCCTTTTTTGTAGGCTCCTTCCTTAATCAACACATCCAGGTCACGTTTTCCAGGCTGCCTGTTTTCTTTGACTGACACAACCGGGTGGCTCTTCACCTCTGAGACCCTATCCACTGAATGTGTACGTCCTGTTTCCAGAGGGGGTATTTTTGAGTCATCTGACGCCTCTTTCCGTTCGCAATCTTTGGTCTGTACATTTGCATTTGCTTTGTCATCGTGTTTTTTCTTCTCTTCCAAGAAGATGTCGCTTAGAAGCACAGGTCTGTGGGGTTCCTGGGAATTGTCATCGCGGGGCTGGATTGGAGCTGGTTTGAGGTTCACTATCGGTAGGCCGCCCAGGTCTCCTATGGACGCCATGCTCCAACTGTCTCGATCTCGGTTCTGCTGCCGTTCTGGAAACACGATGTCATCAAGAGATGGGAGATTGGCGTTCTTTTTACCATTTTTTCCCTTTCTCTCCTTGGGTCGCCTCCCTCCCATCCGCCTGCAGATATAAAAAGCAGGGATTAAGGATGGAAGCAGGAAAGCAGCAACGATGACAGCTGTTAATAATAATAAAAAAACTTTACTTCTTCCCTCAGCCTTCTCTCATGTTGCCAGAGTTTGGCAAATTGACCTCCATCAGTGTGCCTAATTACACGTTGGTAGCTGCTTAACAGTAATAGATTGCTACATTCATCTCTCTCCTTTCTTAAGCTTTGCTTCTTCAGGAAGGGCCCTCTCTAAATGTTGAATGCTCCCTAGATGAGATTTGTATTTCTTAGTCCTTATTCATGGGTTTTTCTAATGGGAACAGATGAGCCCATCTTCATTTCTACCTTCTTACAGTATTTATCCCACATTTCCTGCTAGCGAAACATCTGTTAAGTAAGGTCTAAAGGTTCCCCTCGCACATATGTGCTAGTTGTTTCTGGCTTTAGGGGGCAGTGCTCATCTCCGTTACAAAGCCGAAGAGCCAGCGCTGTCCGAAGATGTTTCCATGGTCATGTGGCCAGCATGACTGAACACCAAAGCGTGGAACATTGTTACCTTCCCACCAAAGTGGTCTCTATTTTTTTACTTGCATATTTTTACATGCTTTTTTGAACTGCTAGGTTGGCAGAAGCTGGAACAAGTAATGGGAGCTCACTCCATTAGTTGGCGCTAGGGATTTGAACCGCCGAACTGCCGACATTTCTGATCGACAAGCTCAGCATCTTAGCCACTGAGCCACCATGTCCCTGCATCTGTTAAGTAGCTAAAGACAAAATAGCTGTCGAAGGCCTGTGATTGGATTGCGTTAGTAACCTTCCATCTGAAATCATTTACTCAGCTGGTGTGTGAAAAAGCAATTGTGTTTTTTTTTTTCTTACCTTGTAGGAATACAACAGCATAAGCTTGGACCCTGGAAACACTGAGTGGCCTGCTCTTCTCCAACACCATCTGGATCTTCTTCCAGCCTGCTTGAACTACGTACAACCCTCTCTTCACTCATGCCCCAAGATCAAAGAGTCAAAAAAATCAAAACAACCCAATGGTGAGTCAAAGAAATATCCTGATTTTTGGTCAGGGCTACAGTCCTAGGGTAAAAAACAGATGTTCCAGCCCACTGACAGCGTAATGAATGGCATTTACAAGGCACACTCTAGTCTTTATAATAATAGTAAACGGAAGTCTCCGAGGGACATCTTTATGACATCATTAGTTCTGGAAAGTTGTGGCGTCACCATGGCAGCGTGGCAGAGATTAAATATGTGTGCCATGGAATGACAATAACAATTTGTTTGCTGGGAAGGTTCCTAATGTTGCATTGTGGGTGCGTGATCTTGATGCTATTTGTGACAGTGAACATTCTCTGCCAAAACTGTTTTTTTGTGACTTCTCCTGCTTTGAGACAGGATGTTGTTCCTGGGTGCTTGGAGTGTTTTTGTTTCTGGTTTTTTTGCTGTTGTTTATGTTTTTTTTAAAAAAATATTTTAATGCTGAATATTTATGATTTTGATAAGCCTCCTTGAGCCTGTTTGAGTGGAGAAGCGTATAAATAAATAGATGAAGTAGCCTTCTTTTCTTCTTTTGAAAGCTATCAGAGATAAGAACAACTTTCAAAGCAATTTATTCACATCTAAATGATGGGATTGTTTTATCCAGTGTAGGAAAAGCAGTATGGGGTCGTACAGGTAGTCCATTTAGTGACTATTCAAAGTTACAACGCCACTGAAAAAATGACCTATGACCGTTTTTCACACCCACGATCATTACAGCATCCCCATGACCATCATCCTCTTTTAACTATCCCATAATCCTTTGCGGGGTGGAGTCTGAGCAACTGAATGGAGCTGAGTGTTTACTGGCCAGATGCCCTTCCTGTCACCAATGCAGAGTTTTTGTTCAGCAGATATATTCTCAGTGTGCCCAGAGAGAGAAATAACTGCCTCTCCCTAGGATCGAACTCACAGCTCCTTGATTGTGAGGTGAGAGCTCCACCTTTAGGCTACCACATCACTCCTTGCAACATCCCTATGATCACGTGATCAAAATTTAGATGCCTGGCAATTGACTCATATTTATGACGGTTGCAGTGTCCTGGAGTTATGTGGTTCCCCTTTTGCGGCCCCCTTGGCAAGCCAATTCAGTGGGAAGCCAGATTCACTCAAGAACTATGCTACTAACTTAACAACTGCAGTGATTCACTTAACAACTGTGGCAAGAAAGGTTGTAAAATGGGGCAAAATTCACTTAACAAATGCCTCACTTAACAACATAAATGTTGGGTTCACTTGTCATAAATCGAGGACTACCTGTATTTGAGGTATCAGGTTTTTTTCAGAAAGACTCATGCTGAAGTCCATCATCATCCATAGAAAATTAACCCATTTCCTATGTGTGAGTTGAATAGCTATGTAATTTGTTTAATAAATAAAAGAAATAAATCAAATAAGATTGTTGAAGGGGAAACTTAAAAGAGACAGTTGTTTTGAAGACAGATGGGATATAACCCTAATTAACAAGTAACTGTTTGAGAAGAGATGTTTCACCCATAATATACTTTTTGAATTAACCTCTTTTGAATGGTTTTCATATCCACTTACTAAAACCCGTTCTGTTAGCATGTCCGATTTTCCATTTAGAATCTGAAAGAGAAATAGTGCAGAACTACTTACATTTCGTCTTAATCTGAAAAAGTTATATGACTTGTATTAAACCTTAAACCATTGTACAGCTTGTCCTTGCTGGCACATTTCATTAACAAAATTAACCATTTCTACATGATTTGTTCTGCTGAAAATTGTAAAGGGATAAAACTTCAAACCCCACTTTAGTATTTGATCAGCCTTTGGCTGTAAATGCAAGAACAATCTTTCTCGGAGAAAATTGGTCTTGGATTTTTTTTCCCCTGTACTTTCAGAAAGAAATATATATTATAGTTTTACAGCTGCTTTCTTAGACGATTGAGCACATACAGTAAATGAAAACCCAAGTGTGTTGAACTGGCTCTAAGCTGGACCTATTCTCCCATGACATAATCTTCTGCTGCTTAATAAAGTTTAAAATACAAGCCTGCATAAATTACATATATTGTGCCCTTTTCTTTTAGTAAACTTTTTAAAAACTGGCTTCCACAAGCAAAACAGAAAATTGAGATTTTAGGTGAGGATTTTCATGCGAACCGCCCAGAAATCAACTTTAATGGATATAAAGTCTTATATTCTGTTCATGTAATATTCTTATGGAAATGCTCTTTGTAGGAAATGTGTCAAAACAAAATTCACTATCAGATCAATCTACTGGGGATTTCTCCGGGGTTAAATTGAGAACGACATTGTAATGAGATTTAGTTGAGTTTTATTCTCCATTAATGGGGTATGAGCTTTTAAAGACCTACATGGTTTATAAACACATGGAACGAAATGATAACGGTCTTCATGAAAAGATAACTGGTTTGTGCTATTTTCATCTAAAAGGTCATCCACATAATTTCATAGTGGGCAGGCAGGCAACTTAGTTTTGAGATCTGTCCTCTCTTTATAACTTTTGTCCCTTCTTCTGCCTCGGAAGTTGTTTCAAAAGAATTGCCTAGCTGCTTTTTTGGCATTTGGTCCAGAGCTCCAGAGCTATTTCTAGCTAATTATTCAGAATTTCCTTAGAGGTTTGGGTGACCAATGCAAAAATGTTTATATTTAATAGCTGTACCATTGGATCACGGTGGAATTTATTCATTGACTCTGCTAGTGTTTTGATGTCTATGGAGATTCTCGGTCATGGTTGTCCCAAAAGTGCTTTTTCAAAAGGTAACTGGACTTCCTTGATTTTTTTTTTCTTCAAAAATGCTTCTCTTCTCAAAGAAAAAGAAAAACCCCACACCAAGAAAGTCTAGTTGCCTTTTGGAGAAAAGCACTTTGGGGACAACCATGACCTGGACAATTGAGGATCTCCAAGGACTTTCACTGTACTTATACAAATACAGCAAGTATATTAAATCAGTGGAGAATTTAGTAAAGGGTGGCAGAATTTAGCGAAGTATGATAAAAAAAAATAAATCCCGATGGATGGTTTGAGGGACTCTGGGATAAAGAATCAGCATAGATTTTCTCCAGAATTCTTTGTTTTACTTTCAATCCAATGACTTGTCAATAAGAAGCTCACTCAGTACTGCTCATTAGATAACTAGGACGTTTATTTTCAAGTCAACATCGTAGCGTACAGCAGGTCTTCCTGTTGCTTTCTCCCTTAAGCGATGGGAGAAGAGTTGGGTAGTTAAAAGAAAGATTCGAGGGAAGCGGGATGAAAGAATATGGAACTTCAAAACTAGAAGATAAAAAAGAGCCCTTGTGCCCTTGGAGAGATGAGGCAGAATAAAATAAGCAACTGTCAACACTGAGTACTAATGGAAAAGAGCAATATAGAGAGCAATAAAAGGTTTGAGTAGGTAGACTCTATTCAAGCAAGAAGTAGCTGGCTCGGTGTTTCTGAAACTTGGCAATTTTGGGGAATTCTGGGAGTTGAAGTCCACACATTTTAAAGGTGCCAGGGTTGAGAAGTATTGAGCTAGATCAACACTATGATACCATTTCCCTGAAAATACAACCTACCTTGAAAGTAAGTCATAGCATGATTTTTAAACATGCACCCAATATAAACCCTACCCACCTGAAATATGCCCTAATTAAGATCCCACCCACTCCAGAGTGCCTGGGTAAAAATTAAGCTAATGTGGGGATGGAGGACTGGAGTTGCCCTACTACTTATCTTTGGACAGTTCTAGCCAGGCTTCACATACCCTGACACCTGCCTTGTCAGCCCATTTCTTCTGCAGCCGGCAAGGCTAGCTAGCCTTTCCTGAAGGCCTCTGTAGCTGATAATAAAGCTCCAGATCGATCCGGAGCTCTGTTATTGGCTGCATAGGCCTTCAGGAAAGCCTTGCCAGCCACAGAAGAAGAAGTTCTTGAAGGCCTCTGAAAGCAAAAAGGAGGCCAGGAGTGACGCGCGCAAGTGAAGTTAGTCAATGGATGACATCCCTGAAAATAAGACCTGGTGCCTTTTTTGGTGGCAAAATTGTAAGACAAGTTCTTATTTTCAGGGAAACATGGTATGCATACATATAGTGTCAGCAGTCTTAATAGAGACCAGTGATGTTGCAATCGGTACCATTTTGAATAAGGACATTGACACTAATCAATCAATCAGAATTGAGCTAGAAGGGACCTTAGAGGTCATCTAGTCCAACCCACTGCTCAAGCAGGAGACTCTATACCATTTCAGATAGGTGGCTGTCCAGTCTTTTCTTAAATCTTATTATCTTAGCTTTAACATTATTAACTTAGCTATCCTTTTGCCCCGATATCATCTGGAGACACACAATGGTGTCACGACTCTTTAGCCTCAATGGAACAAGCCACGCTCTCTTCCAGTTGATGAATAGGTCTGTTCACTGCAGTCTGCCTGGTGGATGGTGATTGCGGAAGGGGGTTTCCCATTGATACTGTTTCAATTAAACATATGAATGGGCCAAATCATTCCTGGAATAATTAAACATAGATAAATAAGCAGTCTTGGCTTATCCATTGGATGATCGCTTGGTGTTTTGAATGGGATGAGTTTTCAGTTACTCAAAGCCAAAATTTAAGTTTGGTTGTTGACATATATTAATCCACAAAATAAGCAAACAAAAGCCAGCGTTCTCCATCTGTATGTTTGTATTACATATATGAATCTTGATAAATGTTAATAAATGATCTTGTTGATAAGTGTTGACCTTTATGGGCTACTCATTTTAAACATGCAAAAGAGAAAAACAAAATGCATTTTATATGTATACAGACACACACGCACACACACACACACACACACACACACACACACACACGCTGATAACCCAGCATTGCCTGGGGATTTATTTATCCCAATCCTATCTTAAACAGGAAAATCCTATAGTCGGAAGTCACACTGTTTTATTATCGCTGAAGTTCTAGATGTAGTAGCTCTCTCGTGCAGCATTGCAAGTCTTCTATTACTCTCCTTGGGAGTTTCTTGTCTACGCTGGTGTTTCATTTTTGTAGCATTTGATTGTACTTGGCCAATCACCTGATGTTTCCTTGGAAGGCTGAAGGGCCCTTAGAACAAATTCCCCTTACCAGAAGGAGCCCCCTTATGGAGTACTGTGAAGCCATTACCATGGCAACTCCACTATGCTGTACAGTAGAAGCCATTTTAAGGCATACACATATTCACACACTGAGGGGTGTCTTACCCCCCACAGTATTTTTTTTCCAAAGGTTAAGTCATCTGTCTACCATGTTTGGTTAGAATTGCTTGAGGCATTCCAGAGTTATGCTGGAACACACACACACACACACACGCACACACACACACACATATGAAAGGGATGCAGTGGCTCAGTCGCTAAGATGCTGAGCTTGTCAATTAGAAAGGTCGGCAGTTCGGTGGTTCGAATCTTTCGAATAAAGATTATAACTCGAGTATAACTGAGTGAGCTCCCATTACTTGTCCCAGCTTCTGCCAACCTAGCAGTTCAAAAACATGTAAAAATGCAAGTAGAAAAATAGGGACCACTTTGGTGGGAAGATAACAACTTCCATGCGCTTTCAGTGCTTAGTCATACTGGTCACATGATTACAGAGACGTCTTCGGACAGCACTGGCTCTTTGGCTTTAAAACGGAGATGAGCACCAGCCCCTAGAGTCGGAAGTGACTAGCATGTATGTGCAAGGGGAACCTTTACCTTTACATACGTTGTGCTGTCCCAGCCAGTCTATGGGAATTGGATAGTTACTTAGGAATTATGAGCTGTCCCCTTAAAGGAATGCATCATGGTAAATGTAGTTAAAGGTATCCTGGGAAATGTAGTTCATGTCACGTGGCCACATCTGTATTCCTGATTGGCCACTAAATTGACCCTTGAGGGGTTGGGGGAGTTTTCTTTATTCTTTTATGAACTCATGAACTCATGGCAGCTTCTTTCTATCACTACAAGATGGGTTAAGAGATAACCATCTTTTATTACAAGGCAGATATACAATGGATTGGTCATTAAAGATGAACTTCCTCACAAATGTGAGCTATGAGGATACCTGATGAACCAATAAATGTTCTTTGTTATGGACGTCTTGTTGAGTTATCTACCTGCATCTGTACAGTTTATGAATCCACCCATGTGCAGAAGGCAGAAAATACATACATACATACATACATACATACATACATACATACATATGATGTATATGTATATACACAAACACCCATGCCCATTGTATATATCCCCACTGCTGTTCCAAGAAATTAATCAGGTAAATAGCAATTTTAGACTTATATACCACTTCTCAGTGCTTCAAGGTCTTCTCTAAGCGATTTACAGAATCAGTATATTGCCCCCAACAATTTGGGGTCCTCACTGTAGTCAAAGAGTAACTGCAGGAAGAATACAAAGAAATCAGGATGGAGGTTGTGATAGCATGAAGAAAGGCCTGCCATTTATTACATGTGTTGCACCTAAAAGTGGCATTTATTTCTTTATTTATTAAATTTGTAGGCCACCTAGTTAGCTCTCAAGGGACTCTTAATCAACGGCAGGGCTAGCCATGGTCACTTTTTTGCCTGTTTTGACCCTCTGTTCCAAATATTCTGTTTGAATTACAAAATAAACATTGATACGCTCCTTCCTATCATCTAATTTATTGGCCAATGGAACGAGAAGGGTATTTAAACTAAACATTAGAATTAGAAAGAAAGCAGACTTGTGAAATGTTATAAATTTAGTTATGCATACAGTTAAAGGAAAGCTTCAAAGTTCCTGTGAATATTCTTGGGATATTTTGACATCATTTATTTTTCCACACATGCCTCTCTCTCTCTCTCTCTCTCTCTCTCTCTTTTTTTTTTTTTTTTGCAAATAATAGCCGCTTGCAGAGAATGAAGTCTTAGGCAAGCCTTATGCCATCTCTTATTCAAGTTCTTTTCTATACTTCCTATTAAAGAAGCTGTCAGTCTCTTTTCTGGCACTGACAAGGAAGGCCAGATCTGCAATATAGGAAGAAAGTGAGAAAGAGAGGAGGAGGGTGGGCAAAAAAAGAAAAGAAAACGAAAAAAAAAAAACTTTCAATGTTGATGTTTTACTAAGTGAGCTAAGAAGAATTTTAGAATCATGTAATTTACTTTGGAGGCATTTACTGTACATAGCCATAGTGATGGTAATTTCTTGCATTGTTGAAGTGAAAAGATAACCATCAATCAGTTGTCAATTGGTCAATTGCAGCAGTGATGAAAAAAAACTGGTAGGAACAATCACTTTCAGTGGCTACCTAGACAATTGGAGGTTTGGATGAAAATATGGGAACCGGATTAAGTGAAAAATGGAATGAGCTTCAGAGTTAGTGGCATTATGAAATAAAGGCTTCAAATTCCAGACAAGAAAAAAAAAAGAAGAATCGATTAAAGTTCTGAGAGCCGTCGGGATTATTTAAAGCATGGTTAAGAGGGAACAATTTTCTCACTGGTGTCTTCCATAAATAAATGAAATCCTAATTGTGAGCTGAGTGTCTGGAAAATTAATCTCTGCACAGAAGGTAATAAGTCACTCTAGAAGCTTAGTTGGACATCCCATGGATCCTAAAGTAATGCAAAACTTGTGCAACAGTGTTGTGAATGGCCATTTCTTCTCTCAAGTAGAAATCAGAGCTAGTGTGACAGTATAGGTAGGCCATGTTTGAATTTTAGAATTGCTGATAAAAATGAATTAGAGTTAACATCTTTAACCTAAAGCTGTTGGCTGCTTGTGTTTTTCCAGAGCGTATTTCAAAGAAAAAAAAATATTTCTTTTCAGTTTGAAGCAATAAAATGACACGACAACAGGAAAGCGTTCAGTTATCTGTAAAGATGGGTTTTTTTAAAAAAATGTATCTATGTTTTATGGGCTAAACGCTGCATTTATTTTAATTTTTCTTGGCTGCTTTCCCCTCTCTGTCTGTCTGTTTCTCTCTCTCTTTTTTTCTTATTTTTAAAAAACAGGGCAGGTGCCTCTTCTGATTTTTAGGGCACTGGGTTTTGATGCCCTGGTGTTTCGTACTACTCTGCTGTGGTAGGTTGGAAGGGGAAAAATTACAGGGCCTGGCAGAAGGAAAAGATAGCATCACTGTATAATCCAGCCCATGGTTTCCTAGATACCGTATTGTCTCTTCTATTCTGCTATGTGAAAAATGTTGAATATCAACAATGGGTTTCAGTGGTGTATTGTTGAGTTTTGTATGAACTAATCTAGCTTCACTAAAAGAGACAGAGAGGGAAAAAGAAAAGAAAGAAGGGGGGGGGGGACTACAGCTTTGGCAAAAGTCTATAGCCAGAGCATTCGTAATATCCCATGTTTAAGAGCTGACTGTGTATCTGGAAAGTCATTTTATGGTTTCTCTGTTTCCTTGACTTTCCCAGCCCTGTTCTCAGGTATTTGCTAGCTCTCCATTTTTACCTGCTCGGGGCTCTGTATTTGAGGAAAAATCTGCAACCTGTCAGCTGGTGTAGGTCTCATAAGGGGCACACAGAAGCTCTTTTCAGTGTTGGAAAGGTAAGCTTTCACTTAACTCTGCTGCCCTTGTTTATGTGATGTCAACCTGTTTGGCCTAGGCATGAAACTTTGCAAACTCTCTCTCTCTGTGTGTGTGTGTGTGTGTGTCTTAGATGTATCGGGGTTTTCCAAACTCTTGCAATCAAAGCGGCTTACAAAAATGGGGGGAAGAGAATGGAAAGGATTGGGGTGCAATGTGATATACCAAAACAGAAGGAGAAGAAAAAGCATGAAATAAAGGCTGAATCACTGTGATGTATGGCATTGGTGGAACTGAGTGGCAAACCTGTGCCCTGATGATAGAAAGACTGAGGTTAGAACTGATTTAAGGGCAGGTTTGTACAAGGATGCTCTGATCCAAATTATTTGGACAACTATCCAACTGTTTTGCCCAATGTTGACTGGGAAAGTGGAAAGCTCAGTTTTGCTATGAGAACAGCTGCTATTCTGTGGGTATCCCTCTGTGTGTGTGTGTGTGTGTGTGTTTGCGTGCATGCACAAGTCTGTGTATAGCTATGTGTGTGAAGTCTTTGAAGTGAAGTGGGAGAGAAGAACAAACGGGATATTTGCTCAAAGTTTTCAAAGCTTTGAAGACATCCCTGGGGTTCCATCTGTCTAATGATATTCTTTTCACATTCTTCTCAGTTGACAGTGTAATGTTAGGCTGGATGACACGAGCTTTAAGTCCCATGGCATTCAGTGCCAGATATTTCTGATAGAGGATTGAGGATTGCAAACCAAGGATTGACCATCAAGTCAATTCTTTGTCAAGCCAGGAATGAGTTAATGAAAGTCACATCATGGACGTTTGTACAATAAGTTAGCACGAGGACAATATAGTTTGTACAATATTCAGTTCCTGAATGAATTGAACCAAAATAAAAATAAAAATTCACCAATTCAAGTCAGCTAAAAGACAAATAATGCACAATATGCCTGCCTTTTCTATCGGGAATAATATTATACTTAACTATATATTTGAGGCTTGCCTAGAGATTGTGTTAAGGAAATTTCCGCACCAGCAGATATTTAATCTCTACTCAAGACAATGGCAGCTTTCAAATTTTGTAATTTTAGAATGGCAAACAGGAATGGGAGGTCAGCCTGAGTATCCACAGTTACAGGAAACATGTAATTAACAAAATCATCACCATAGCTGCACACTGGCAGTCTGCAAGCATTCCTTGTTGTCACAAAGAGCTGGGGTTTTTTGTTTGTTGTTTTGACTTTTTTTTTTTTTTTTTTTTGGAAGAGGGCATATGTACTACGGATTTGTAAGATCTTGTTCTCATCCTACGCAGCCTTGTTGTCTCAGCCCACCTGCCAGGAATTAAGAGACAAGAGCAGATGATTCTTTCTTAACCTCTGCATTTAGTGCCAAGCAGTGATGGGCTCTCTATGAAACCATTTCTAACCCTTCCTGGTTGGAGTGGTGAGTTTGAAAATTTTCCCCCTTCCGTGCTCATCATTGTCACTCAATTATAGGATGGAACTGAACCAGAAAATCTGGTACAGTCTAGCAATTAGTACAAAGAGTTTCCAGTCTAGTGTAAAGACAGAATTGCAAGAGCCCAGCAGCTACAGAAATAATTTTGATTGGCCATGGACATTGCCTTTTAGTGCTGCTTGGTTACATCCTAAAGATTCTGCCTTCTACCCTACTTGTCTTCTCCTTAAAGGACTACATTTTATGGCCTTCTTTTGAGATGTCTTCAGGAGGGGCACCTTTCTTCTTCCTCCTTTTATTTATTTATTTTTAGTTTATGCATCTCCCATTTTCAAACTGTCATTTTAGCCCATCAAATAGACACATTTTGACTTGAAGAACAAAGCACCAAGATATCAACGTTCACAGGAACTGACATTTTTAATTCAGACATCATTATGACTTTAATTCGTGACAGGGCACTACAAAGATGTTTTAAACCCACCTCCCCTCTCCTTCTTTTAAATGCAGCATTTGGGATGTTTGTCTCTTTTTAAAGCACTTGTATTTTCTTTCCCACCTTCATTCTGTCATAATATACAATTAGCATTATCAAAATCATCAGCTATCACCCACAGTCACTTCTGACCTTTGCTTTTAATCTCTGTAGCAATCTGCCACTGAGTCCACTAAAATTTTAACTAGCAATATTACAGTTTTAGAACATGACAATGCAATGGAATAGATTGGGAATATGCTAAAATTCCATATCATAACTTGAGGAATATTAAATGAGAAATCATATTTGTTACAATTATCAGAAAAACAAATGAAAAATAATAGAAATGTTCTCCAAAGAAAAGGATACAGCTTTTTATCAGCTGTAAATAATTTGAACAAGCAAGCAAGAAAGACTTCAGTTTTCGTGTCAGTGAATTCTTTGTTGTACCTTACTAGTGAATGAAATTTTCAGGCAGGTATATTGAAATGTACTGGAACATGGCTGAGAAAAATCAATATAAATAAAGATTGAAAGCAACAAACCAAAGAGCTAATAAGATTGTGGAACTAACACATTCATGCACACCATCAAGCCATTAACTTCATAAAGTAGTATAAACCAGTGCAAACGTATATAATTTTCTGGTGTTAATTTACCAATGTTCTGGATTTCTGAGAAGTTAGGTGCCTATTATTTAAATTTGGTTAAGTATGGTTTTGAAAATAGAACACTTGAGTGAAATTGCTAAAATAAAGAAATTGATAACATTTAAAATACACAATGTGCTAAAAAAAAATATGGAATTAGTTTTATGTTTTTCTTCACTATTTTCATATATTGCTCCTATTGGGAATCATTCAAGAATGCTTCAGAAACCTAATAATCCATTCATAATTTGCTGGTTTTACTTTACTTTACTTAGGAATCTAATGGTAGAACGCCATTGATAAAAATAAAGTGCTATCTAATTCCATCGGTACTGTGTTTTTCTGCAATCTGAATTAGCCAGAATTCTTAAAGAATGCCATACTTAAATGCCATCTATTCCAACCCTGGTTTCACCAGAATGATTAGGAATATTATAGCATAGGCAATTTCAAATAAATTAGGCTAGTGTTTTAGAACAGTATACTCAACAGCAACACTGTATATTATACGCCTCAGGAACAACTAAAGTGTTATCTCTCTGGGCAAATGAGTTAATGGGGTTTAAAGTCATCCCTGCCACAATCACCATTCTGATTCTTTTTATGCAAGAATAATCTAATTGTACTTTAAACATAACTGGTTGCCATAGGTTTTTAGCTCTTGTGAAGGGATATGTTCATAATAATTTCTCTGATGATTAGAGCTGCTGAAGATACATGATTGGAGCAATGAAATTCTGTGTCTATTGTCCCAGAAATGGCAAATTAGTCCACACAGTGGAAGCTGCCTGTAAATATATAAAATGCACATGCAGTGAGGAGTTAACATCTGTACTACCTGAAGTGTACATTGGAAATACCTGGTTGACATAATATTTGTGGGGGAGTGTCCACATTGTATTTTTGCAAAACCTGGGAAGATCTCTGTTGAGAAGAGTCAAATCAAATGCAACCTTGTTGATTCTTCTTGATCTGTCAGAACTCTTCAGAAACAGGTGCCCAAACTGGGTTTGTGTAAGAGGTTTCCCTGTAGTAGTTCCACTCCTACCTGAATGGACATTTCAAGGAGTTAATGCTGGGAAATATTTGCTCAACCTAATGGTATTCTTGTTCGACTCTCCCAAAGGGCTCCATGTTGTTCAACAACTACTGTACGTGAAAGCTCAGTGGTATCACTGAGAGTTAGAATGGATTGTCATAAATACACTGATGATGTACCATTTCGTTTTTCTTTCTCTTCAAAGCCAGACGGGTTCATGGACATGGTAGATGGTCAAACTATAATAATAAACTAAAGATTGGCTAACAAATTGTGATTTACTCTAAAGACAGAGACATTATTAATCAGATGTTTCTGAATCTTTAAAAGTAGGATTCGCCCTACAAAGAACTTGGATCTACAAAATTGTTTTTATGGGTTGGATCAACTTTTCATTCGAGCTATAAACATATTTGAAATTGATGACTTGACTCCAATTATCCATTCTCTGGTAACCTTCAGTCTGGACAATTGTCATACCTCAGGTTCTCTTTGAAGGCAGTTTGGAAAAAACTGGTGGGGGAAAAGTTATAACTAGGATCAGGCAGCTAGAACATATTATACCAGCCAGTTCTGGTTTGCACTGGCTCCCAGTCCATTTATTATTATTACCTCCTTTATTGTCAGAGTACAACATGTGTACAATGAGATTGGCTGAGCCTCCCTTTGTGCACACGCACACCCACACACAACTCACAGTGAGGACAGAAGTCCCTAACCCAGACTCAAACTTAATATCCTATGTGACCTTGTTGCACAACGCGCCAGCCCTACAAGTCTTTCTAAGCTATATCCAAAGTAGCTGTTTTGACTATAAGACTTTCCATGGTTTTGAACCTCAGTACCTGGTAGAATGCCTTCACAACCCCATGTGTCTAGCAGTTGGTTCAATGTCATCTTTGAAGGCCTTTTCAAAGAGCCTTCTAATTCTGAAGCTCAGAGCAATGGGAGGAGAATCAAAAATGGACAAAGTGGTGGTTGTGAAGCAACATTAACCATTCTACCCCTTTCGATCCTCCCTCTCCCCTCCCCCCGATAATGCAGGTCCTAGAGACAATGGTTTCTCAGTTGTTGCTCTTTTGCTGCAGGAGATTCTATTGAGAAAATTCATCTGACTTCTTGTTCACCTTCCAATGCAGCATTAAGATTCCTCGGCTCATTTAAACCTTAATATTTTTTCTTTCCTTTCAGGCAACCATCTCAGTAATTTTATTTACATTTGTAAGGACACTGATAAAAACAAATCCTCAAGCAGCTTAAGTAGCTTACAAGTGCTTAAGTAGCTGAATATATTATTGTGCTTTGAAGGCATCTTTTTGAAGGGTGCCTTCAGGTCAGTTTTTGACTCCTGGCAACTTAGAGCAGAGTAACAGAGTTGGAAGGGACCTTAGAGGTCTTCTAGTCTAACCCCATGCTTAGGCAGGAGACCCTATACCATTTGAGACAAATGGTTGTCCAATCTCTTCTAAAAATCTTCCAGTGTTGGAGCATTCACAACTTCTGGAGGAAACTTGTTCCACTCATTGTCTTAACTGTCAGGAAATTTCTCCTTAGTTCTAAATTGCTTCTCTCCTTGATTAGTTTCTATCCAGGGACTGGATGGAAAATTTCAGGGGCATCTTGGAACAGTCCCTGCAGTTTTCTTGGCGAGATTTTTCCAGAAGTGGTTTGCTCTTGTCTGAGAGAGACTGACTGGCCCAAGGTCACCCAGGTGACTTGGTATGTAATAGCAATAGCATTAGCACTTAGATTTATATACCGCTTCGCAGTGCTTTGCAGCCCTCTCTAAGCTGTTTACACAGTCAGCATATTGCCCCCAACAATCTGGGTCCTCATTTTACCGACTTCAGAAGGATAGACGGCTGAGCAAGGCTAGAATTCATGGTCTCCTGCAAGTGGTGGTATTCAATTTTTTTTTACTACTGGTTCTGTGGGTGTGGCTTGGTGGGCATGGTGTGGCTTGGTGAGTGTGGCGTGGCTTGGTGGGCGTGGCAGGGGAAGGATACTGTAAAATCCCCATTCCCTCCCCACCCCACTAACCTGCTTTCCAGCTCCGTTCTCTTGTGCAGGGCAACAAAAGAAGACCCAGCCGATCAGCTGGGACTCAATGGCGGCAGAGAATAGATGGGGGCAGGGCCAGTCAGAGGTGGAATTTGTAAGTTCTCCAAACTACTCCACCTTTCCGCTACCGGTTTTCCAGAACTGTTCAGAACCTGCTGAATACCACCTCTGGTCTTGTTTCTCACCCGATGCTTTAACCACTACACCAGACTGACTCTCTTAACTGCTGACTACAAATGATAGGTCCAGGCCTTTGATAAATGCTACCCATCTTTCAGTGGATGCTTCTTTGAAAGAGACACAAGGTTACAAAGAATTGAAGATCTGAGTGTGCAAGAAATGTTTAACCAAGAAATCTAAAGACTTAGTGGCTGTATTTGTCAGGCTTGGTTTGTTTAAACCTTGTTTTGTGTGTGTGTAGTATTTTGTATAAGCACAGCTCATGTGATTGCCTAATTCACTATATTGTACAGTCTCTGAAAAAGGATTAAATCAGTAGCCAAGCTAAATGTATCATGTAAACAAGTCAGTGAGACGCAAATGAGAAATTATCAGAGAAAATTGATATATCAGAAGGGTGGCAAATAAGACAGTTCTGGTTACTTTTGGTGGCAATGTTACTCATTGCTTGCTTGTTTCAAGTCCATTCATGATTGATTTTTGGCTCTAACTGATGATCCTTGAAGGAATTTGGCCCTCCTCCTACAATAAGTGAGCAGGAAATAGAAAAATATTTTCTTGAATATATGGTGCACTGCACTCAGGTAGTGAAGTCTTCAAAATCTTATTAGAAAAAGCATAGGAAATAAGCATATTTGCTGATAGAGTTTACATTCAGTTTAGCCTTCTTACCTACTGCACAGGTAATAGCAGATTTAAAATCCCAGAGAAGATAATTCAGATAAAATTTGTCTGATATCCCTGAGAATTTATCTATTAGAGGAAAAATATAAATAGACCTTATGTCCCTATAAAATTTACAACATAATAATACATGTAAAATGGTTTTCAACTTCCTTATCACCACATGGACAAATGCACTCTGTTGTGGGGATTTTATTAAAGCTGTCTAGGAGTAGTGCTGATGGAAGAACATATTGGATCTAGCTTTAAAAAAATGCTGTTCTCAGAGAAAGTTAGGTTTTGCAGATAAAGATCTGGTTCCCATGCGCATAATTTATCCACGTAATTTATATTAAGTTAGATTTCTGTCTGAGGAGAGGGTTTGAGACTTCTCCTCCAATAAGGAGGAGAAACTGCCTTCAAACTGCCTTCTTTTTAATCTTGTGTACTATAGTAAGAGCCAAGTGCCAAAGGCTGGATATAATCTGTTCAATAATCTTTGTAGTCTGTCCTTTTACAATTTCTTGCCACCCCTATCCAGATCCTCTTGGTTTTGATGACCAGGGCTATAGCAAATGAGTTGACTCATTAAAACAGTAGCATGTTTAATGTGACTTATTAATGCAGGCACATCTTAGGACAGGCTCGGGCAGAAGATGTGCTCATGCTTCAAAGCATTTTTTCAAAGCAGAGGCAGGCACGGCCTCTTTCTAAATACTTCTTTAGTACTGCAATACAGGAAACAAGTTCCATATTGCTTCATCTCAAAGATCAGTAACCAGAAGAAATGCGAAAGAAAAACATGTATCTTAACTTCTTTCAGTTTATTCAGACATTTGAGTCTTAGCCTCAGTAATTTTTCTTGCTATTTCATTCAAGTTCGAACCTGCATCCTCACTACATTTTTCTAAAAAAAAAAAAACACCACCACCTAATATTCCAAGAGATTGGATAAGTAAAGTCTTTGATGCTCTCTGAGCTTGGTTGTTTATTTTGCAGAGGTATCATTACCCTACTAGTTGGGCAACACTAAGACTGATGATATCACCTAACTGGGTAATGAAACCTCTGCAGGAAAACAACCAAGCCTCACAGAGCACCAAGAGCAGTTCAACTCTGAGCTACAGATGTTTTTTTTTTTATTACATTGGATAAGAAAGTTGGAATATTTTGTAGGTTTATCATATCCCATTTCAGAGACAGTTCTGGAAATGAACATAACAACATTGCATTAACTTGCAAAAGAAGCTCTAACTCACAGTTTCTTGGCTCTGTCTCACTTTATAAAATGAACTTTCTGTGTGCATTGACAGAATAATTGAAATTGAAAAATTCAATCACTTACAAAATGGACAGATGAGCAGCTGAATGCTTTGCCTTGTAACTTGGCTTCTAGAAGTAGTAGAAACTCATCTGTACTCCTTCTTTTCACCTGCAACATTTTAAAAAGTGTCTTATTTTAAATGCAAATAAAAACAAGAAGCAGAAGGAAAGGAAGAAAAAAGCAACCCAAAATATTCAGGAAAAAAACAGATAGGTTCACTTAATTGTGGCCAGATGTGGTGATCATGTATAATGGATCTCTTTTGGCCAAACAATCTCCCATATTAGTTTTATTCTGAAAGACTAGTTTTTCTTTATGCTCACGTTCTTTTGAATTATGTATCAATGGATTAGCAATTGGACAGCAGAAAAAATATTTTATACATTCAGGATTGCAGAAACAAAGTATTGATATTAAGCTTGAAGGAACCCTATTCACTGAATTGTGCCTTTAAAAAAAAAGTTCTCTCTATATTTGAAAAAGCAATTTGCTCAGTGAAGAGATAACAGAATTTATAAATTGCAAGATTTGAATATCAATAAGACAAAGATAAAATCTTTGAAATTTTCTTTTTGAAATGGCTGGATTCACTATCAAGATATAGTTTAATATTTTCAGTTAAGAGGTACAGCATTACTGCAAAAACAAGAGGGAACACTTAGAAACCTGACAGAATTTAGACATATTTAAGACAAAAACTTATGAAACAAAAGGTTTCTCTTAATATAAATTTTACATGTTCTAGCTTTAGAGGACCTGTAAAATCAAAATAGTAACTTGAATAAAATCTACAGTAACTTCTAATTTTATATAACAATGTAATATATTCAGCTCCTTAAAACTAATTAGTAAATTACTGAAAACTTTAATTCTATAATGCATGTAAATTCCATATTTTGTCACCTTGTATTTTATTTTATTCCTTTCCACCCTTTTTTCTTTGATTGTCTGCTCCTTCCCTCCTTCCTCCCTTCCTTCTTTCTTTCTTTCTTTCTTTCTTTCTTTCTTTCTTTCAATTTTTATAGGAAGAAAGAAAGCCTGTGTTTATAATACCTAAACAAGTTTAAAAAGTTGCTCTGTGAATATTTTTAATTTCCCTTTTTATTATTTTTACAAAACTGAAAAAGTAATAATAATTTAATTTTATAACATGACATCAATATATCCATCAGACTTATATTGATTTCCATTTTCATTTTTTTTTTTAGTAAGCTTTCAATTATCTCTACTGGTATTTTTTTCCCCACTAATTTCCTCCAAAGAAACATGGAATAGTTTGATTAATGCATGCTATATGTACAGGGTAAATAAATCTGGATTTCTTGTTTCTGACACTCCTATTGATCTTACTGGGAAAACCTTTTAAGGCTTGCCAGCGCCAGATCAGGGAGCTGTTACAAGTTTAGTGATACATCTCGAACAGATTTCATAAAGTTGACACTAGAGACCCAAACGAATTAACCTGCTCATCCATGGAGATAATTTTTGAAGACACCCCTGCCGTCTAAATGCTTGGCTACCAGGTTTTCTCAGATAGAGTATCACTTTTATTGAGTCCCCTTGCATCTCTGACAATATCTCCAATGCAATTAATATCCCCAGGTTCTTTGTATCCTATTTTTATTGAATTGTACGCTGTATTAATTATCATTTAGCAACTATTCAAATTTACGATGAACTCTTTAAAAAAGTATTTATGACCTGTCTACAAAGTGATGGTTGCCACTCTTGTCTTGTCCCCACAATTACATGGTCATATTTTGGCCGCTTGGCAACCACCTCACATTTACAAGTTATCACACAGCCTCTATTGCAACATCTTTACCTATAATTCCCAAAATATAATCCTTGGTTTATGACTAGTCACTTAGCAACCATTTAAAGTTACTCCAAAGGTGCTTTTTTCCCCCTCCTTTTCAAGAGGCAACAGGACTTTCTGGTTTTTCTTTGAAGACGTTTCGTTTCTCATCCAAGAAGCTTCTTCACCTCAGAGGTTTTGAAAGAGACAGTGGAACACAGAGAGCTGAAGAAGCTTCTTGGATGAGAAGCAAAACGACTTCAAAGAAAAACTAGAAAATCCAATTGCCTCTTGAAAAAAAAAATCACCCTTGGGACAACCAAGATGACCTGTTACGATGACCTTGGTTCCCACAGGGAAACTTTTTGTTTTGACTTTTAGCTGGGCTATCTACTTTCCCCCCTCCTTTCCCTCTCTCAGACTTCGTGGCGACCTTGAGGCAGCACAAGATGGCTTTAGCCAGGTTCACTTCAGAGTTGACAAAATGGCTACCACAAAAAATGATGTGATATCAGTTCTCTTATTGTCATGGCCCAATCAGATCCCGGTTTGGAAGGAGAAAGAGTTGGAACTGGGACCTTCTAACAGGGATGGCACATCTCCCTTGGAATGCCTGGAGAATCCAGGGGATGAGGACGATGCTGTCCCAGGCCCACTGTTATTGGGGAGGGGATTGACCAGACAGGGAGCTGTCTTTCATCATGAACAAAAGGGAGGATCGGCAGAAGACAAGCAGAGGTGAGGAGACGCAGCAGATCCCCTCTGATGAGGAACAGCTGCCTCCTCCACTCGATCCAAGGGCACGTAGAGTGAAGCAGAGGAAAGCTCAAAGGAGATCTGCGAAGCTGCTGGCCAGGAGGCCGCCCTGCTCCTCCTCACAAGGAACACCTGGCTTAAATTGATTTAAGCAGAGGCCGGAGGATGGTGCCTTTGTCAGGAACAACTGTTTTGCTCTGTCATGCACTTCCCCCGCCTTGGGAAAACTCTGTCCTAAATCGTTTTTTTGGATTCTGAACCTTGCTTGCGAACTCTGCATCTTGCCTTATGGACTTGCACCTTGTTTTGGATTAGGAACTTCCTCTTTGCCTTTGTGAATCAGTTCTGGAGACCATAGGCCTTAGTTTGCGGGCTTGGGTTACACTGACAGTGAGCTGCTGCCTTCAGCAAAGTTTAGGGTGGAGCTTCACCGGCTATTTGTTGTGGAACAGCAAAAAGGACTTTACGGAAGCCCGCCTCTGCTTAGCTGACCTGGGTCATAATACATATGTAATGACAGGTTCAGTTATGATCATAAATTGAGGACTACCTATACTGGTCTATCTGATAAGATAGTATGCATGGAGTGGATGGACAAATAGGAAAACCATGTTAGGCTAGCTGTTGCAGCAATACCACTTAGACTTATATACCACTTCACAGTGCTTTACAGCCCTCTCTAAGCGGTTTACAAAGTCAGCATATTGCCCCAACAAATTGAGCCATCATTTTACCGACTTCGGAAGGATGGAAGGCTGAGTCAACCTTGAGCCTGGTGGGATTGGAACTGCCAAATTGCAGGCAGCCGGCAGTCAGCAGAAGTAGCCTGCAGTACTGCACTCTAACCACTGCGCCACAGCAGCTCACCTTGCTAACCACCTATTGGTAAACCCAGAACTCCATTATTATTGCAATTTTTGGATTATTGTGACATTTCGTCTTCTTAAAATGCTTTATATTTCTGAATCTGTAACATCTGTAATTTTAATGTAAATTAAAAAGAATGTTTTAAAAAGGAACTGCACTGTTTTCAATGCTTCATGCCATGTATTCGTGAGAAGGAGTGGAAATGATCTAACTGCCCTTGCTGGAGAGCATCTACCGAGAAGAAACCCCACTTAAATTGTCAGTTAGAGGTTGAGAGTTAAGAGGCTGGGCGAGTTGAATGAGTAATGTAAGAATAAATAGAAGAATGAATAGTCTGAATAATGTTGAATCCAGAAGGTCCAAAGCATGAACTGCTCATAGTGTTGTGGATTGAAGTTCTGAATCAGAAACAGACTTAAGGGAATTGAATATTTCACTGTTAATAAAAAGAAAATATGAATTAACAAGTGGGAGTCAGTTAAGAGTGTAACGTGAGTAATATTATCCAGAAAAGATTGTGATAGAGGCATACACTGGATCTTAAAAATAGCAAGACAGGAAGGAAATCACTCATTTGAGCTATGATGCTGGAGACGGCTTCTCTGTATTCCCTAAACAGCAAAAGTGACTACCCATGTTTTCCCAAAAGTAAGACCCTGTGTTATATTTTTTTGTCACCTAAAAAGGCACCAGGTCTTATTTTTGGAGGGGACGATTTTCATCACTTGTGCTCTTCACCCCTGGCCTCCTTTTCACTTTCAGAGGCCTTCGGGAAGTTCTTCTGAGGCCAGCAAAGCTGGTAAGACTTTCCTGAAGGCTTCTGAAACAGATAACAGAGCTCCAGATCTATCCGGAGCTCTGTTATTGGCTGCAAAGGCCTTCAGGAAAGCCTTGCCAGCTGCAGAAAAAATGGCCCGGCAAGGCAGGTGTCGGGATGTGTGAGGCCTGGCTGTAACTGTCCGAAAGTAAGTAGTAGGGCAGCTCCACCTCCCCACCCCCACTCTAGCTTAATTTTTACCCATGCACCCTGGAGTGGGTGGGGTCTTAATTAGGGCTTATTTTGAGGGTAGGGCTTATATTGGGTGCACGTGTAAAAATCAAGCTAGGACTTATTTTCAGGGTAGGTTGTATTTTTGGGGAAACACAATAACAAGCAAGTATGAAGCATATAACACCAGACATGTCACTAGAGGGCAAAATCACAAAACTGCTTCTCACTTACTTTGGCTGCACCATGCGGGGGAATTCACTGGAGAAAGCAATTATGTTGGGGAGAGTCAATGGTACAAGGAAACCAGGCCATCAAAGAACATGGTGGCTGGTACAGGTGGGTTTTTTAAAAAATAACTTTAGTACTTTGAAGGGAAAAAAGGTTGAAAATGGGGGGTGTCCCTTTTTTCAGTGATGCCAAAGAATTTGAAAGAATACAATAAATTTTGTAAATAAAAATGGTGACAGCTCACAAATATTACCAAGTGCAAATAGAAATACACATTATTTCCATACCAAGGAAGATAAAGCAGGAATGTTTAAATTGATTATTTTATTCAAAGAGGAAAATACGTTTTCATTTGGATATCACTTCTGGAATTTGTACTTGTGAAGAAAAAAAAACCTTGTTTTATCTTGTTTTATCTTTTAAAACTTGTTTTATCTTGTACTGTGCTAAGAAGAGTTGAAAGTCAATGCCCCCTTTTCTTTCTTTTTTTTTTTGTCCCCTTGCATCTCACACCCCCTTTTCCCCGCTCCTTTTCCCTCCCTTAATTTCTTATTTTTTCTTTTCTTCTTTATATTTTATATAATAAAATAAAAATGATAAAGGGGCAGGGGGAGAAGAACATGGTGGCTGGACATAATCAAAGCTGACACCAGCCAGATCATACAACGACTCAAAGGAATAGTGCAAGATAGGAAGATATGGAGAGACCTGGCCCATAGAATTGCCAAGAGTCAGACATGACTGAATGGATAACATTATCATCATCATATGCACACACACACACACACACACACACACACACACACACACACAATTACATTTATTCATGGAGATTCTCAGGTGTCCGGGTCATGTTTTTCTCAGCTATGACTGGATGGTGGGGAATGGAAGAATTTATACCCCTTGCAGACAGCTGGTCATTTGCATCCTTTTAGAGGGTTGTTGAAGCACTTGGAGGTTTATCTGTGTCATTGGGGTCATCGGAGTAACACAAATGGGTGTGGAGCCTTCTTGGAACTGTTCCCCACCATCCAGTCAGAGCTGAAGAAGCTTCTTGGGTGAGAAGCAAAACGTCTTCAGAGGGAAAAAAAAAACAGAAAGGCCAGTTGCCTCTTGAAAAAGCAACTTTGGGACACAATTACATTGCAAAATCATTTCAAATCTAGTGAACGACACATTTCTGATCCGAGTTCCACCTTTGGTTTTGAAGGAAAATATTCTGAAAGTTGATGTAGGAGAAGAGTAGGTAGTGCTGGGGGAACAGGGGCAGAGTTAAAGGCATCATAAGCTTGGAGTCGTTGCATTTCCACAAGCGCTCCCAAGTCCAAGCCTTTCTGAATTCCATTGACTCTTACTGGCACCAATTATGTGTTGAGCTTCAATTGACCAGATTCTTGTGTGTAGGCTTAATGTACTTGTGTATGGGCTCCATACTGCAGCCTTATGGAGGTCTTGATTCCTTCGCCCAATAGTCACATTCCAAAATGACCAAACATTTACGTTCAATTAAGGCATTTACATGAAATGTGGTGGATTGGGCCCCACTGGTTCCTACGAAGGGATTGCATCTCTTGGGGGAATCCACCCAGCAATGCCATTCTCAACTGTTTTCTCCAAAGAAACCCATCAATTACTGAGGAGCAGGTGGCAAAGATGGAGACAAGGACAATTCTCTTTTCTCTATAAATGTTACTGGGGGATAAAAACATTTTTCAAGTATCACTTAGCAGAGGTTCCTCTTCCCTGTCCTATTAGTTACATCTGCAAGTTTAGCTAACAACCGGTCTGTTTCTCATTGACAAGAGTCATGCCTCGTAGTAAATAATATGGATTGGAAAATCTCAAGGTTTTCTATGTATTGTGCATGAAAATCCTCTAACAGCTCACAATTGATTTGACAATTGAGCAGTAAACCTCTGATTTGGAATCATTTTTTTTTTTATTAAGAGAACTAAATGCTTAAGTTCTAGAGAGGCTTGTCCAGTACCTGAATATGTCTTTAACAGTTATTTCTCATTCCTGTCTTGTTAACAAGAATATAAATAAGAGAGGTTTCAGTAATTGGCTCAGAGTTGCCAATGAATTAATTAACTTTGGTCTATTTTACCTAACCTTTAATAATAAGAGTCTCTCTCTCTCTCTCTCTTTCCTCCCCCCCGCCTTTTTTTTTTTTTTTTTTTTGAACTAGCAATATACCTGACAGGCAGAAAAAATAGACGTACAGCCCAGCTCTTGAAAATTAATGAGAAATGAGGAAAGAATCAATGTACATTCTGCTTGCTGAGAGCTAACACAAAAAAGACACAATAAACCATGAACAAACACAGTCAGTTTAAAAAAATAGGTTAGGAAAAGTGGGCAAATTCAATTATAGAAGTAATTAGAAGATATAGGGCAAAGCTGCCATTTGGGACTATGCCAGAAGACATGAATTAATGAGAATGAATAGAAGGCATCCATGTAGTAATTAAGAGGCAATCACCTATAGCCGTGAATACCTGAAAACAGGCTGGGCCGGAGGGGAAACTAATAATTCAGTGATCAAAAATATTTTTGGATGATTAATATGGCAAATTTCCTCTAAAAGACTAATTTCAGAAAAGATACCAAGATAATACCACCCTCTTTGTTCTTCCCGGCAGTTTTCTGGCTAATTAAATTTCGTAATTTGCAGCGGTATTCAAAAACATTAGCTGGAAAACTGGAAGCGAAGATCCAGCTTCTTCTTATTGTTTGCAGTAACCTCACTGAAATCAAATCTATAACTTAAGATGGGAGTTGCACGAGTATTAGGAAGTCAGCCCTTGTGTGTAAGTTACTAAGATCTCCCACTTCAGAGGTGGTCTTCAGCAGGTTCTGACCAGTTCTGGAGAACCGGTAGCGGAAATTTTGAGTAGTTTGGTGAACCGGCAAATACCACCTCTGACTTGAGATTTTACAGTATCCTTCCCCTGCCACGCCCACCAAGCCACACCCACAGAACCAGTAGTAAAAAAAGTTTGAATCCCACTACTCTCCCTCCCTTTCAGGACACAATCTTTCTGATTGGTGGTAAATTCACAGCCATTGATTTGTTTTGTAAATAACTTTTTTCCACTACTCTTGGTTAAAATTATATGATGACCGTTTTGCCCCATCAATAAAAGAAGAAATAGTAACCAGTTTACTCTTAGGTAGCTTAGTGAAGAATTCTTCTTTTGATATGCGCTGTCTTTTATATAACAAGGATATAGTTTATTTTTATTTATTTGTTTGATTTTTATCCTGCCTTTATTAGTTTTATAAGTCAAGGTTTTCAAAGTCCCATGCTGGCTTTCATTCGTAAAGTGGGACTAGGACTCACAGTGCCCTGCGGATTGGCCCAAACCAAAGGAAATGAAACTACGGTTAGGTTACTGAACACGAAGCCCTGGCTGAAAACTAATGCTTGGGATAGATTTTTAGAGGGTTTTTTTTTTTTAAGGAAAGCGATGCTGACAACTTTTCTTTCTGACTTGTTTGTGAACTACAGTAGAAAATATAGGAAAAAAACCTTGCCAATGAAGATGAAACTAGGGTTAGTAGAGTTAGGGACGGGCTTAAAGTTAGGTCTGTTTGGAGTCTGAGTCACAAACCCATGCTAGGGATAAATTCCTAAATGTTTTCTAAGGACAGTGAGAGCTACAGCTTTTCATTCTGACTTGTTTTGGGTCGGCAGTAAAATCCGTGGGAAAATCCCATTGAGAATGACAGTGAAACTGGGATTAGAGTTAGGATTAGGATTAGGTCTACTTGGAGCCTGAGCCAAAAACTTATGCTAGGGACAGATTCTTAGAGGTTTTCTACAGAAAACGACAGTTACAGATTTACATTCTGACTTCTTTTTGGGCCACAGTAAAATACATGGGAAAATCCCATTGACAATGAAAAGGAAACTAGATAACAGATAACAGATAATCAGAGTTGGAAGGGACCCCTCTCTTCTTGAAAGTCTCAAGTGATGGCGCTCCCACAACTTCAGAGGGCAAAGTGTTCCATTGGTTGGTTGTTCTCACTGTCAGAAAATTTCTCCTTATTTCTTGGTTGAACCTTTTGTTCAGTTTCCATCCATTATTCCTTGTCTGGCCTTCAAGTGTTTGGAAAACAGCTGGACTCCTTCCTCTCTGTGGCAGCCCGTCAAATATTGGAAGACTGCTATCATGTCTCCCCTGGTCCTTCTCTTCACTAGACTAGCCAAGCCCAGTTCCTGCAACCGTTCATTGTATTTTTTAGCCTCCAGTCCCCTAATCATCCTAGTTGCTATTCTCTGTACTTTTTCTAGAGTCTCAATATCTTTTTTATAATGTGGTGAACAAAACTGGATGCAGTACTCTAGGTGTGGTCTTACTAAGGCTTTATAGAGTGGTATTAGTATCTCCCTTGATCTTGATTGTATCCCTCTGTTAATACAATTTAGGGTTGCATTAGCTTTTTTGGCGGCGGGCTGCACACTGCTGGCTCATATTTAACTGGTTGTCCACTAAGACTCCAAGATCCCTCTCCCAGTTACTGCTATTGAGCCTGGTTTCACCCAGTCTATATGTGTACTTTTGGTTTTTCTTGCCTAAGTGTACGACTTTACTTTTCTCTACATTATATACATTACAGTATAGTTAGGGTTAGGGTCAGGTCTACTTGGAATCTTAGGCAAAAACTAATTCTAGGGACAGATTGTTAGAGCTTTTCTAAGGAAAGTGACGATTGGCACTTTTGATATTGAGGTAACCCTCGGCTTACAATCATTTGTTTAGTAACTGTTTGAAATTACAAGGGCACTGAAAAAGTGATTTAACAACTTAACTTAACAACTTAACAACCTAACTTAACAACTACAGTGATTCACTTAACAACAGTGGCAGGTAAGGTCATCAGATGGGGCAAAACTCACTTAACAACTGTCTCACTTAGCAACAGAGATTTTGGGTTCAGTTGGAGCCATCCATCGGAGATGACTTGCAGTAATTTTTCCCCTTGATTGTAAATGAATCTACTGTAATACAAATTGAATAAACATTGTTAGTGTTTTCCCTGATAATTTCCTTATGTTAAGCATGAAAGTTGTAATGGTATGAAACCTTATTCTTTTGAGTTGCTTTGGGGTATAATATTCATATTGTGAATATTTCATTTAATTGGGGAATTATGAATCCGTCCTGCTCATGTATCCACTCCACTGGTGGAAAAATTAAAGCTTTCAGGTATGGCAAGTGAAAAATGCACCCAGGTTATTGGAATAGCAGGACTGTGTGCAAGCACTCAATATTTGAGGGGCTGCCACAGAGAGGAGGGGGTCAAACTATTTTCCAAAGCACCTGAAGGCCAGACAACGAATAATGGAAACTGAACAAGGAGAGATTCAACCTAGAAATAAGGAGAAACTTTCTACAGGGAGAACAGTCAACCCACGGGACAGAAGTTGCCTTCAGAAATTGTGGGAGCTTCATCACTGAAAGTTTTCAAGAAGAGACTGGACTGCCATCTGTCAAAAATGGTGTAGTGTCTCCTGCTTGGGCAGGGGGGGTTGGACTAGATGACCTACAAGGTCCCTTCCAACTCTGATAATCTGTATTTGTATTTATCTTTTTGGCAAGGCACAAAAGAGCAAGGGATCAACCTACTCAAGGTTTTTTTTGCCCTCCACACTTGCTATTCCTGAGGACATAATTGGTTGTTCTAGAGACGATGATATTGCCATAAGATGGTAATTATTTTATGTGTGGTGGAAAAAGAGAAGCAGCAATTAATTGTGAATTTAAAATTAAATTGCCTCCATTGAGAATAACATCTACAATGGGGACAGCCCTATTTATTAACTGAGAAAATTGCAACAGATCCTCTCTCAAATTCATGGCCCTTGTTTGCAAGTACAAATGTAAATAAAATGGATATTTGTGTAGTAGGCACGTATTCGGAAAAGAGATCTTGGTCTTTCAGCTATTCTCTCTATCTCAGCAAACATCAATAACTTATCGAGGCGGAAAATGAGCTGTTATTCTTCTTTATTTATAGTAATGGAAAATAAATGGGACGTTATCAATTTGCAATAACATGTGATACTCCAATATAGTTTGTTTAAGCCTTACTTATTTCAAGAGGAAAAGAGAACAGGTGTAAGAGCCGTGATGGCGCAGTGGTTAGAATGCAGTATTGCAGGCTAATTCTGTACACTGCTAGCAGTTCGAACCTCACCAGGCTCAAGGTTGACTCAGCCTTCCATCTTTCTGAGGTGAGTAAAATGAGAACCCAAATTATTGAGGGCAAATAAGCAGACTCTGTAAAGCAGTGGTTGCCACTGGTGATCCGTGAAAAAATTTTGGTGGTCCGCAGAGAAATGTCACCCCCCCAAACCCCCAAAGTAATTAATCCAGACTGTGTGGGAACACAAGGCTGCGCCACCCACATGGGAACACAAGGCTTTGCGTCGCTTGCATTGCAAACAGCATGAGGTAGTGAGGGGATGGGAGAAAGGGCGGGGGCAGGGAACTTGCCCCACTCGCCTCATGCGCCTGGCCTGGCCACTGGGATGCTTCTTCTCGCTTCTTTCTTTTTCTACTTTTGGCTGCACGCAAGGAAAGCAGCAAACTCTTTCTTTCTCACCCCCAAATTCCACCAGAAATGAGTCCTTGGGACCCTGCAAGGCATCCTGCTCCAAGAGGCTGCACCAGTGGGACAAGTCTTACAAAGACTCATTTCTGGCGGGGTTTGGGGGAGAGAAAGAAAGACTTCTGCTGCTTCTGCTGTTTTCCTTGCATTAAACCAAAAGTCCCCTGAGAACGGAGCTGGAGATGGTATCCTGTGATCCCAAATAAAGAATGATCAATCGGTAGGAAAATGGGGTGGGGAATTTTCCTGCAGACTTTTTTGGGGCTTTTCCCAGGGTTTCAGGTCCGTGGGATTTAAAATTATGAGTTTGGTGGCCCCTGAGGCCCAAAAGGTTGGCGACCCCTTCTGTAAAGCACTCATCAAGCACCGTGAAGCAGTATATAAGTCTAAATGCTATTGTTATACACACACACACACACACACACAGAGACACACACATATATATATATACTGTATATATGGATCTTTGGTTGTTCGGGTTTTCTCCCGCGTAAGATTCGAAGTATCTAGGCAACGTTTCGATGAAGTCTCATTCATCATCTTCAGGCTTCTGTCTCCGGCTCTGTGCTTCTCAGAGTAATGTGAGATTGCAGCTGCTTCCTCCTTTTAACTGCCAGTGGGGTGGGACTTGATTGGGTGGGGGCTTGGCTGTGTTCTGATTGGGTGGGGTGTGTTCTCATTGGTAGGGGTTTGGCTGTGTTCTGATTGGTTGGGGGTTAGCCGTGTTCTGATTGGTTGGAGCGTGTTCTGTTCAGGTGGGGGCTTGGTTGTGCTCAGGTTAGTCTTAGTTGCTGGGGATTTGAGCTGGTGAGTTGTGATCTTGCTGTTTGGCTTGAGTTCGTGGTCCTTCTGCATCTTCATAGTGGGTGTCGGTTTGCTTCATGTATGGCTCGGAGGGGTTTGAAGTGGGTAGTGATGCAGCTGCCGTGCAGCTTCTGGTCCATGGTCGTGTCTCATCTTCTGAGTGGGTGGGAGTCTGTTTTCTGCATGGAAGTGTGGTGGTGGCATCTTGTGTGGCTCTCATGGGTGTGGGTCTGGTGTCCTTCTTCATGTTAGGTACTCGTCTGTTCATGAGGCGGGTTTCCAAATGGCTGGAAGGCGGGAGGTGTCATCTCGTTTGTTCATGCTGTGTGGGCGTTTTTCTATCTCTATGGCTTCTCTGATTATTCTGCTGTTGAAGTGTTCAGTTTTGACGATAGTTCTGGTATTTTAAAATCAATTTCATGTCCTGTGGCTTTGAGGTGTTGGACCAGGAAAGAGGTCGTTTCTTCTTTTTGATTGAGTTCTTATGTTCTTCAATGCGTGCACTTATTCTTCTGTTAGTTTGTCCAATGTATGTGGTAGGGCAGGCAGTGCAGGGGATTTCATATACTCCTTGGTTTTCTAATTCGATTTTGTCTTTGGGGTTTCTTAGGATGGTGGATATTTTTCTGTTTGTGCAGAATGCTGTTTTGATGTTGTGTTTTTGGAGGATCTTGCTAATTTTGTCTGTAGTGCCTTTTATATATATGGGAGGAGGGCTTTGCCGTTTTCTTGTTCTCTGTCTTGGATTTTGGTTGGGGTTTCTTTTTGGATTAGGTGGGTAATCTTCTTTCTTTGGAATCCATTGGCTGCAAGTACGTTGGTGAGAGTGTGTAGTTCGGTTTTTTGGTGTTGTTCATCGGCTAAGCATTTTGTTCTGGAGATGAGTGTCTTGGCTACGGAATTGATCTGTGCTGGGTGGTGGTGTGAGAGTGCATGTAGATAGCGGTTAGTATGTGTTTTCTTCTGGTAGATGGTGTGTCCTAGGGAGCCATTGGATCTTTTGTATACCAAGACATCTAGGAAGGGAAGTTGGTTGTTGGCTTCTGTTTCCATGGTGAATTGTATTTTGGGGTGTAGGCTGTTGAGGTGTGTGAGGAAGTTGTTCAGTTTTTCTTTCCCATGTGGCCAGATTATGAAGGTGTCATCTACGTATCTGAGCCAGAGTTTGACTTTTTGGACCTAGCTTGTGGACAACCGTATATACATGCATGCATACATTTCTACACAAACACTTGTATGTATGTCTTTGTCTACCTTGTTTATTCTCTTGCTCGATTCTCTCCCTGATTCCACAAGTGTGGCTTCCTGTCTTGACATACATCACACTGTTAGACAGCTCCAGTATTTTCACTTCTTGGAATTTGTTCTTTTAATCTGTAGAGGAGAACAGAAAGAGGGGAGAAAACAACTCTCTTCTGGGCTTCTTTCACTTCTTCTTTGGCCCTGATGTGTGATTTATACTTTCCAAATAATGCAGTTTTTGGTGGGGGCCTCAGCGCTCTCTGGGCTTCGTTATTTTCTTGCAGACATCTCACTACCAAACTAGGTAACATCATCAATGCTAAAAAGGGAGTGGGGTTTGCTTTAGGTTTATACACAGTGACTCTCTCCCTGTCAGTATTAGTCAGAGTGTTGTTTTCTTTCTGCACCTTCAAATCCACTGTTTATGGAATTAGTTGTCATTCAATTAAATCGGAATTCAGATATATTTCTGTTACTTCCTGCAGGTTTCTTTATATTTAAAATCTCTGCATCTCTTTTTTTTTTGATCACCATGAAAAGGATCCCCCTTTCGGGTACATGCATTGCTTTTCTGATTTTCCCATGGGCAACGTTGTACATTTGATAAGGAATGTTTATGCTGCCATTGCTTCAATCGAGAAATAATTTTTCATTAAGGATTTCCATGAATGTAGGTGCGAAGTTCTTATGTAAGGGCAAGAAGCAATGGGTGGATGCTCATCAGAGGGAGGTCGGAAATAAGGAGGGATTTCCTGAAAGTGGGAAGAATTAATCAATGGAATAGCTTGCCTTCCGGAATTGTGGGTGCTCCATTGCTGGAAGTTTTCAACAAAAGACTGGACAACCATTTGTCTGGGATGTCCCAAAGGTGATTTTTGTTTTCTCAGGAGGCAACTAGACATTTTTGTTTTTTCTATGAAGCTTCTTCTCATCCAAGAAGCTTCTTCAGCTCTGATTGGATGGTAGACAATGGAAGGGTTTATACTCCTTGCAGACAGCTGGTCATTTGCATCCTTTTAGAAGGTCCTTGAGGCCACCTGGAGGTTTATCTGTGTCCTCAGGGTTACCTGAGTAGTTCAAATGGGTGTGGAGCCTTCTTGGCTTACAGGATGTTTTCTGCCCTATGTCTCTTCCCTATTTAAGACAGATGCAGGCTGTTGGGGATGAGTCTAGGTAGTCTGCATCTCAAACTCAAATGGTTCCTGTAATCTGTAATTTTTCTGCAAAATCCGTTCATACTCCCATACTATTCAAGGGGAGGTTTATCCCAAAGTGCATAGCTAAAAGTCTAGAGGGATTCTCAGTCATCAATCCAGGTCATGGTTGTCCCAAAGGTGCTTTTTTTCAGGAGGCATCTGGACTTTCTAGTTTTTTTCTTTGAAGACGTTTCACTTCTCATCCAAGAAGCTTCTTCAGCTCTGAATGGCTGGTAGAGAATGGAAGGATTTATACTCCTTGCAGACAGCTGGTCATTTGCATTCTTTTAAACCGGCATTGAGGCCACTTGGAGGTTTATAGTATAAGGGATAGTAAAAGGACTCCAGCCTTGGACAGGTGGTTGGACTAGAAGACCTCCATAGTCCATCCCAGCCATATGAATCTATGATTCTGTGATTGTTTTAGTGTCACTGGCTAGTCCACTCTATGGATCACTCTGCTGCTGCTTGTTCTTGATGGGTCCTCAGTTGAGGATGAGTCCTCCAAGTGTCTCTTGATATGCCCAGTAGCTCCAGTTCACACAAACAGAATTCCAGCAGGGTTCAATCGTCTGTGTTCTCTAGGAGGTCTGTCCGTTACATATTTTCACTAAAGGCAGACAGGCCTTTTCCCATGTGTCCTGAATAAACAGGAAGATTTTCAGTGTCTGTAGACACATTTTATTTGATTTAAATGAATGTCAACCGTCTTAAAAACTATCCAGAGCAGAAGTTGAAGAAACTTGAAGCTTGGTGGCGATCCATGAAACAGGTGTCCAGAGATTACACCAAAGTGGGTCATGTACGTAGAGGTTGTCCTCAAATAACTTGAACCAAACCAAGGTTTTAAAAACCATCCCTCTTGTGGAAAATCCCTGGCATCCCAGCACCAAATTTGAATAGAATAATTCATGAAACTCCACAAATATACGAGTAGCTATGTTCTGTGCTAGATGAAATCTCCAAATTAATTTCAAATGCAAGGCTAAACAGAGAGCATTACGTTTGGCTAATCTGGATGGATTCAAACCCCCTTGTTCAAGCAGAAGACTCTATACCATTCCAGACAAATAGTTGTCCAATCTCTTCTTAAAAACCTCTAGTGATGGAGCACCCACAACTTCTGAAGGCAAGTTGTTCCACTGGTTAATTGTCCTCACTACCAGGAAATTTCTTCTTAGTTCTAGGTTGCCTCTCTCCTTGGTTAGTTTCCCTCCATTGCTTCTTGTCCTGCCCTCTGATGCTTTGGAAAATAAGTTGATGACTTCTTCTTGTGGCAGCTCCTCAAACACTGGAATACTGCTATCATGTCCCCACCAGTCCTTCTTTTCTCTAGACTAGCCATACCCAAATCCTGCAACTGTCAGTCTGGAACCCACATTATGTATCTGATATTAACACAGCTGAGAAAGTCCAGAAATATTTGACAAGAAGAGTTCTACACTCCTCTACTCGTTGCAAAATACCTTATGCCACCAGACTCGAAATTCTAGACCTAGAAAACCTAGAAGTACGCCACCTTCAGTCCGATCTAAGTATAGTATATAAAATCATACATTGCAATGTCCTACCTGTCAATCAATACTTCAGCTTCAACCATAACAACACAAGAGCAAACAATAGATACAAACTCAAGGTTAACTGGACCAAACTTGATTGCAGGAAATACGACTTCAGCAACAGAGTGGTCAATGTCTGGAATACTCTAACAGACTCTGTGGTTTCTTCCTCAAACCCCAAAAACTTTAACCTTAGACTTTCTACTATTGACCTCACCCCTTTCCTAAGAGGTCTGTAGGGGGCGTGCATAAGCACACCAACGTGCCTACCGTCCCTGTCCTATTGTTTCTTTTATTTTTCTTATATGTACTCACTTCTTGTATTCATAACTATTTTTATCCTTATACCTAATATCTTGTAAGTGATTGACAAATCAAACAAACAAACAAACAAACAAACCTGTTCTTCATATGTTTTAGTCTCCAGGCCTTTAATCATCTTCATTGTTCTTCTCTGCACTTTTTCCAAAGTCTCAACATTTCTTTTGTAATATGATGAATGCAGTATTCTAGGGGTGGCCTTACCAAGGCTTTATAAGGTGGTACTAATACAGTACTTCACGTGAATTTTGAATTTTGGGGTTTGATTTGTGGTTTCCAGGTTTAGGAGAGCAAAACATTTGTCCCAGAAAGGTTGACACAAGTTAACAATAAACGTAACAGACTGTCCTTCAAATAAACTTCATCTGAGTCCAGTGGTTTGTGAAAGCTATTTTCAAAGGTGAAGAATACTATTTTTCCTGCTGAGTTTTGGTCAGGGAAAGGGAATATATATTTTGGTGGTAGTAGCAAAAACGAGACTCTGGATCATAAGATATGGATGTGATTCTCAAAGATTTGTAATGTTGAGGAAACGTTGGAGGAATATTGGCAGTATTGTCTATACTCTGGGAATGAAGCATTTTTCTAGGCTCAGTAAGTACCATCGTTCAGATGCCAAACCTGTGCTTAGCAATGTGCCAATTTCTGCCTGATAAACCTTGACAGTACATTGTTCTCTTGTCAAGGGGCATTATCCTACCAATTCAGCAAAATAATAATAATATATAAAAAAAAATCTTCCTTCGGACAGTATATCTCATGGACATTCCCTTCTTTTATTGATTTGTTTTCTTCTGCCCCTTTCTCCTTCTTTTGTTTTCTTATCATAGCTTCAGGTTATTAAGTGGAAAGTATTGATGGGAACGGATGGGCTGAGGTCAATGAAGAGCTAATGCATCCCTAAGCTGCCCATTGTTACAGAGTTGTGCTTTACTCCGGGTTCCTGACGGGGGTGGGTGGAGAAGGTGCTAAGCTGTTGATCCTGGCTTTATTTGTCACAAACCCATCCATCAATCAAGCCCCGACATGTCGGCCTGCTGAATGACATGTAGGTCTCAGCTGAAAAAACTCGATAACGGTTGCTCTCTGTCTCTCTCTGTTTTGATAAGAAATACATTTGACTGAAATAGATAAGTACAGGCCTATTAAAGACGTGAAGAGGGGAAAACTGAAAAAAAAGAGAGAGAGAGAGAGAGAGAGAGTGTGATGGCAATCAAGGTTATAGGTCTTAAGTGTGTTAGTGATACTTGGCAGTAAATGAAATGGGAATGTCCCATTCTACACACAGCATTCCTAAATCAGAAAGGATGACTTCTCTAAGAACTTTGTTTCATTTAGTTTATCCCACCAATTCATTTCATAGTTGGATGCTACTTTAGCAGTGCATGTATTTTTACCCCCCGGATACCTAGGTAGAAGTAGGTACTTGGCAAGAGAGGAGGAGGGATGGAGGGAGAGAAACACCTGAGAACATGGAGTATTGAAACACTGAGAAAGGATGTTGGTTGAAAGCATGTCGTAAATTGTATTTGGATGTCTAACATGTGGCCCTTTTCCCTTTCAAATCCCTTTGCAAACCAAGAAGTTCTGCTGATCTGTTCTTTCTTTCGTTCTCAAAACAGGACTGTGGAAACAAGCATGCACACCTCTTTGTCTTCCTCTTCAGTCATTGCCTTTGGATAACTGTCGATTAAAACATGAGACCGATGCAATTTGGAAACATTTTTTTGAAAGCGTTTATTTCGGGCTAATAAAAATAAATCTAGCAAAGAATGGGAATGGGGGGTGGGGGAGAGAGAGAGAGAAAGAGAGAGACCCAGAAATTTATTCGGAGTGACAACTGGTCAGCAAGCAAGTCTGCTTTAGAGACAGTAAAAATTTGCCATCGCCCCAAGAACTCGTGAGTCCTTCCCCGTCCTCCCCCCACCCAGCCCCACTCTGCGTAGTGACTAGGGGCTAGAAAACTGCAAAAATCAATATGAAGTGCTTTAGGTTTGTTTGGCAAATTACTCATGGTCTGCTGCTCTATTGTATCTGGCCCATATTCTATACTAGATATTTTAGATGGAAACTGCCACATAATGCATGGTCTTCTCTATTGATTTTTATAGATTTAACAGCACTTGAATTGGATCCCTTGAGAAAACAGTGAGTTACTTAAGAAATGCCTCTCCTTCAACCTTGGGACATCCCCATTAATGCTGGTTAATGTTTGTGCCTTAAGAAATTGCAATCTCAACTTACTTTATTTTTTAAATTACTGCCCTAACACAATCTAAAGCTAATAATGGATTCTGTTATCCAAGCTTTGAAAACAAGACTGCTTAAAGAGTCTTGTCTATTTTTTTTTTATTGCTGCAAACAGCATATACAGGTAATTTAAAAATTATTATTTATTTCATTTATAAGCACCATTTTCCCTTTGTCACAATCAAACTAACATCCTAGGTTGCTCCTGTCTAGCCTGTTTCTTGATTTCGGCTTAATATATCCTCTTATTACAGCAAGATACTTAGTTGGGACGTCTGTAAAACATACATTGATGAAATCATTTCATAAGAATTGAAAGAAATTCCAGCTGAAGTTGTTTTAGTCATTTTTTTTTACCCAAATGTGTAGATTACAGATATCTTCGTGTCATCCTAGCACCAGATTGAGGAAAATTCATGTAGGAACATATACAGATATGCTTCTAAAAATATTTAGTATAGTGAAGACTCACAATTAGATCCCACAAAGTAGATTTGAGCAACCAAATGGGTTTTTTCAAAAGGCAACTGAACTTTCTTTGTTTTTTTTCTTGAAGACATTTTGCCTCTTTTCCAGGGAGCTTCTTCAGTTCACTGAAGAAGTTTCTTGGATGAGAAGCATACTGTCTTCAAGGAAAAACAAAGGAAGTTCTATGCCTTTTGAGAAAGCACCTTTAGAACAACCGTAACTTGGATGGCTCAGACTCTCCATAGAGACTTACCCTGACGCCCCTTCTGAACCATGAAGGACTATGGTGATGATATATATGTATATATTTTTAAAAAATGAAATTGCTGCTGAGTAGACAATAAATACAGGAGTGCATTTTCATGTTGTAAAAGTGAATGCAAACCACTCATCTCTTGCAAAACAAGTAGTGTACTTGCGTAGGTCACACACTCAGCATCCCCCACAGTCACATGATCAAAATAGGGACCGGTCTTGGTTGTCCCAAAGGTGCTTTATCAAAAGGAAACTGGACTTTCTGGTTTTTCTTTGAGGATGTTTTGCTTCTCATCCAAGAAGCTTCTTCAGCTCTGACTGCATGGTGGGGAATGCAGTGGATCTCAAAACGGACTACAGGAACTACGTTTGCTTTAGTTTGCGGTGAAGATGACACAGGTTCATCCCCAACCGCCTGCACCTGTCTTCAACAGAGAAGGAACACAGGACAGAGAAAAACATCCTACAGAAAGCACAGCTTCTTTCAGCAGTTCCTAGAAGGCCCAACCGCATATGTTCACTATTCATGTGACCTTGAGGACACAGACAAACCTCCAAGTGGCCCCAATGACTCTCTGAAAGAATGCAAATGACCAGCTGTCTGCAAGGAGTATAAATCCTTCCATTCCTCACCATCCAGTCAGAGATGAAGAAGCTTCTTGGACGAGAAGTGAAATGTCTTCAAAGAAAAAGCAGGAAAGTCCATTTGCCTTTTGAAGAAGAACCTTTGGGATTTCCACAGTCGTGTACATGACATCATGCTGCATCACAGAGCGTGCAGCGAAACACAAAATGCTGTTGCCTTCCTGTATGCTTGTATGTGGTACCTATTCATCCGCTTGCATTTACATGCTTTCGAACTGCTAGGTTGGAACAAGTGACAGGAGCTCACTCCGTCTTGCAACACTCGGTCACAAACTGCTGAGCTGCATACCTTTAGTGGTCTAAGACTCAGCATCCTTCACCACACTGACCCATTGCATCCCTAATGGGGACAGGAGTTGAGTACAAAAGTGGAAGTTGAGTGCCATTACTCCGCTGATGCTTTAGAGCAACGGCTCCCAACCTTTTGGGCATCAGGGACCGGTTCCATGGAGAGGTTTTTCTGCGGACTGGAGGTGGTGTTGTACTGACTGCATCCTGTGGATGGACCTTCACTTGTTTGCATAGACTACTTTCTGGCATGTTGTGGCCTGGTACCGGTTCATGGACCTGGGTTGCCCCCTCCCTCGCTTTATTATAGTCTCTTTACTATAGTCCAACCTTTCTAGGTTGTTGGGCATCCAGCAATGGTGATTCTAAGTCCATTCCTTCTCTAACAAATAAATATATGGTATTTCTATAGCAAGATACTATAGCAAGGTAATCTTCTACTTCAACAGTTCATTTAGCAACTGTTCAAAGTTACAACGATGCTTAAAAAAAGAGTTATGACCATTTTTCACACTTGTAGCATCCCTATAGTGCAATGGCCAAAATTCAGACCCTCAGCAACTGAGTCCTATTTATGACAGTTGCAGTGGCCCAGGGTCACACATTCACCTTTGGCGAACTTCTAACAAGCAAAATCAATGGGGGAAGCTAGTTTCACTCAACAGCCGTGTTATGAACTTAACTGTGATAAGGGAGGTTGTAAAATGGGACAAAGGTCACTTAACAACTACCTCACTTTGCATCGGAAATGTTGGGCTCCATTGTGGTCACACGTTGAGCAGTAACTGTTTAAAACCAAGGTGCTGGTTGTTACCTTTAAAGCCCTTCATGGCTTGGGACCACCTTATCTGAGGGACCATCTCTTGCCAGTCATGTCTATCCGACTCATCAGAGTGAGGAGGCCGGGAATGCTGCAGGTACACCTGGTGGGACCCAGAAGAAGGGTCTTCTCCGTGGTGGCTCCTTCTCTCTGGAACATCATCCCCACAGAGATTACAATGGCTCCCACTATAATACTTTTCCAGAAGGCGCTGAACATCTGGTTCTGCCAGTGGACCTGGGGAACCCAGAGCAGGATGGCGCCCATTAAATGGCTCATGTGATCTGCTGTCACTGGGGCAGGGAGTGGGAGGATGGTATATTATATTATATTATATTATATTATATTATATTATATTATATTATATTATATTATATTATATTATATTATATTATATTATATTATATTATATTATTACATTACATTACATTACATTACATTACATTACATTACATTACATTACATTACATTATATTTGTTATATTTATTATATTTTATTATATTATAATTTATTATACTATACTATACTATACTAATTTATTTGATTTTTTTATTAGTTTTATTGTTTAAAATGATGTTTTATATCCTGTAAGCCGCCTTGAGTCGCCATGGGCAAATAGACGGCAATATAAATTCAATAAATAAATAAGTAAGTAAGTAAATAAATCAAGAGCTTTTCTCTCTTCTGGCTCCCGCCATAAGAGTTCCAAGTATTGCCTCAGTAAAAATCCAAGAACAGTGAAAACGATAAAAAGATTCAATTCATGAATTGCGAAGACAATAAGGACCCCTGTTTCTTTGAACCCACCTCTGCCCCCCCTCCTCCACAAATGATACAAAGCAAGGTGCTCCCGTGATTTTTCTGTCGGATGGGTGCCACGTGGAATCTCCTTGCTAACGTACAATGTGACAAATGGCAGGCAGAGCTACTCAGTGGAGCTTCAAGGGCCCGCGGTTCAGAGTGTTGTGAGATATGACTTCCCCCGCTGACTTTGCGGCGAATAAACAGACACAAGACTCTCTCACGGAAAAGTTGCATGCACCGCTTGTCATTATCCATGACGCCTACTGTGAAAAAGAGGGTAATCATCTCAACAGTTGCTACTGGGTGAATTGCTCGGCTATAATTGTGCAGCAGGTCTCATCTTCAGGCTCGCTGAGTGAGAAGAGCTTCTTCAGTGGTGATTTTGTACAGCCTCCTGTTCTGATCACGTAGATTCAAATCCTGGATTTAGATAACGTTCTTTTTTTCCCCTTTTTTTTTTCATTAGGCCGGTTGTATGCCTTTGGATGAGTGCCTCTTCTTCTAGCACACTCAAAAGTATTAAGAGGACAAGTCACACAATAGGATTGTTTGTTTGTTAGATCGTTTATCATACTTCTTAACCATCCATTTCCTTCAGAGAGTGATTCTGGGCAGTGTCCAATTTAATCAATATAATAAAATATGAAAACCAAAATAATTTAACATTTCTTTTTTCAGAAAAAGGCAAAACAATATTATAAAATTACACAAAAAAAGACGTAGATTCCAAGATGGGATGTTTAGAAGTTGTTAATAAAGGCTGGGGAGGGGATTCTTTTGAGGCCAACCAGCCCCATGGTTGTGTGAGTTCCGGTGTCCGACACGCAAGACTACACAGTCTTGACCCTTTTATGGGAGGCCAAAGGATTGGGGCCTTTCCTCACCTCTGAGGGAAAGATGTTCCACAATGCAGGGCCAGTGGCAGAAAAGGCCTCTTCCTTGACCCTGCCTGTCAAAATTCTTTTGACGCCAGGGTCTGTAATATGCCTTCCTTTCCTGAATGAGTAGGATGGGCTAATGTGATGGGAGAAAGACAGTTTCATAGATAGCTGGCCCTAGGCCACGTAAGGCTACGTAGGTAATAAGAAACACCTTAAATTGGGCCCAGGAGCAAACTGGCATCCAGTGGAGTTTATGGAGCACAGGTGTTCTATGTGCCCCTTTTGGGGGCACCCAGTATAACTCTTGCTTGTTAACCCCATGCATAGAAATTAATACTATAGTAGCAATAGCACTTAGAGTAGACTGTGGGTGTCAAACTCACTGCATGACGGAAAATGGGGTCCATTTTCACTAGCAGAGGGCTGCAGGAGGCCATCGTGGCTGAAAACGGGGCCAGGGGGGCGTGTGTGCTGTTTTTGCTGGTAGAGGCACCATTTTTTGCTGGCAGAGGCACCGTGGGCTGGTCCTTTGCTGTTTCTAGGGTGGCCTCACAAGCCAGATCTAAGCACCCCATGGACTGGATCCGGCCCATGGGCCTTGAGTTTGACATCCCTATTCTATTGTACTCTGTTCTGTTCTGCATAGCATAGCATAGCATAGCATAGCATAGCATAGCATAGCATAGCTTAGCATAGCATAGAATAACAGAGTTGAAAGGGACCTTGGAGATCTTTTAGTCCAACCCCCTACTCAGGCAGAAAGTGAGGCCGCCCTAGCAACAGCAAAGGACCTGCCCGCGGTGCTTCTGCCAGCAAAAATGGTTTAGACAAATGGTTTTCCAATCTCTTCTTAAAAACTTCCAGTGTTGGAGAATTCACAACTTCTGGAGGCAAGTAGTTCCACTGGTTAATTGTTCTAACTATCAGGAAATGTTTTCTTAGTTCTAGGTTGCTTCTCTCCTTGATCAATTTCCATCCATTAATTCTATTCTATTCTATTCTATTCTATTCTATTCTATTCTATTCTATTCTATTCTATTGGTCTGGTCTAGTCTAGTCTAGTCTGAGAGTTGAGGTCTACCCATCTTCAACCGGCTGAGTTTGAGAAACACCGATGTAAGCCCAATTACTCGATACATAGGTTACTGGGTGATTATGAGCATTTCTGATGTCCATCAGCAACCCATTCTGAAGCATGCCAAATGACAAATGTTGGTCTTATCCTTAAATTTAATTAAACTTTTTCTTGTTGAACTATTTTAACTTAAAGTTAATATTATTTTAAAGTTAATATATACTTTTCCATCAACTTTGGGATCCCTGCATAAGAAGGGACAAAAGTGAAGCTTACAGATTAGATTTAGGTGAGGTATCCTAATTAGTCTGCAAATTGTAAGTGAGGGAGGGTTATTAGCTTGCACCAAGGATACTCCCAAGGCATGTTGTGGAAAAGGGGAAGTAATTAATTTTCTACTCCTCCCCAGCCCTTTAGTTTTAGTTAAATTGCCCGATGAACAGTCCTTAGAAATTTAAAAACATGCCTAAAGGCTTAATTGGCCTAATTAACAAAAAAAAAAACAATACAGATTTGAGGTTTTTTTCTCATGGCCAACACAGTGGCTTTTGTATTTTATGTGAATATAGTAAGGCCTCCCATTTTCAATGAAAACAGTTTATTCTGGAAAATTAACAATAGTGTAGATTAACAAAGTACTACTATTGCCACACAATACAGTATACAGGGCTGCCTTGAAAACCATTCAAAAGTTGAAACTTTCACAAAATGGCAGCTGCTCATTCCTTGGTGGTGGATTTCAGATTGTCTCCAGCATCTGCAATGGGGTCAAAAAAGTCAAGCTGGAAGTTGCAATACTATGACCAAAGGCTGCACTCATTTTGTACATGTTGTTCTGACCCGGCCTTCACAAAAGCAAGAAACAGACTCCCTGCAAAGAAAAACTCCTCTTTATTTACACATTGGGAATTAACTGCATTCACCAACAGAAAGTCCAGGCAAGAGTCCTAACAAGAAGTTAACTGAAACAATAGTCCTTGTAAGCTAGTTATGATAAATGCAAGGCTGTGAGCTCCCACCTGGCTGTAAATTAAGTCAGTTTAAACAGAGAAATAGACAAACCTCAGTTCCAGCAAGGCAGTTTTTGTCGCAACAAACACACAAGGAGCAAACTTTCCAGAAATGCGAACTGTTGTCTGCGACAACCAAACCACTCCCCTTTCCTCCTATTTATTCCCCAGACAGGGAGGGGCCAGTCAGTATCCACGTTTGTTTTGCTTTCCAAGCCGGCTCATTGTCCTCTGTTGTTCATCTCTCCCATCTGTTCTGTGCATACACGCATCTGGAACAGGCCCCAGCTGTTCCTCCTCCTCACTCATCTCTGACTCCAAAGGCAGCTGCCTCTCTGGCTGGGAAATGCCAGAACACCTTGGCTCTATCTCTATGTCCGATGCTGAGCATCTATCGGAGCCTTCTCCAGGCTCCAGAACTGGCCCAAGTTCTTCCCCAGCCTCCTCATCATCTGAGTCTGCAGTCAGCTCTGCTGGCAGTTGGTGGGCCACAACACATGTTGACATCACATGTAATACAAAACAGTGGGACATCTGTTGTTCTTTCCAAGCTCATGTCGACATTTTCCAGCCATAACAATAATTAATATTAAAGCATGCAATAAAAACCTAGCAAAAGAATTCTATCTTTACAGAATTTTTGGAATGCTGATAATATGGAGGGCAGACTAAACTCTTAAGCGGTATCCTTGCTGCTTTCTGAGCTTGGTGGTTTTCTTGCAGACGTTTCATTACTATCATTATTGATGATATTACCTAGTTTGGTAATGAAACATCTGCAAAAAAACCATGAAGCTTAGAGAGGACTACAGTTCTACTTCAAGCTATAAATATTCTCTTCTATTGGAACTCTTCATGGCTAGTGTGTAATGCAAGAGAAGATCAAACTCCCACAGGATTTCTCAATTTGATATTAGTGTTGTTATCCAATGCAAATTTAATAACATCATTGTTATTAAATCTTTAATCTTTACAACCACTGCTATTTGAGTTGTAGCCTTCTTTTTAATTCCCAAATACAGTCTTCCGCTTCTCCATCCCCTTTTAATTTTTTTCAGAAGCAATGCCACAAATAGATTTATTTCTCCAAATAAAACTTACCTGTCCTTGATGACTGAATGACTGGAGGAAAGGCTTAGAAATCACCAGTGAGGTGAGGCTTTAGATACAGGTAAGGTTTTCAATGTTCTTCTCAAACGTTTTGCCCACATCCCAACCAGGAATACATCAATCTCAAGGTGCTACTGAAAAAGGAAGTGGGGCTAATTGCGGCATTTTCTATTCAGCTGACACTAGAGCAGATATGGTTAAAAGCATGGTGACAGCAATGACAAAACAATGCATTTGAAGAGGCAAACTAAGAGCTTGTTGCTTTTACTAAGAGCAGCAGTGGTATTTATGTAACACATATACATGCTTGAAGGTGGTGGGGGATAAATCCTGTGCCCGTGGCTACTATGTGTGGTAATTAGAAAACAGCGTCTTTTTTTCATGGAGAAGGCAGGCAAGATTCCTTGAGTGACAAAGAAAGGATTGCCACAGAAGGAACCAGGATGAAACTATTGGAAAATAGGACAAAAGGAATTAGCCTGCTCACGTAACTCCAGTATTAATATTGTAAACCACCCAGAGATCCTGTGGTAAGATAAGGCAGCCAATACATTGATTGGATAGATGGATGGATGGATGGATGGATGCAGTGGTGGTATGCTATTGGTTCAGACAGGTTCAGATGAACCGCCTCCCACAATCAGCTGAGAGGAGGGGGAAAAAGCCTCCGCCAATCAGCTGAGAGGAGAAAGAAGAGAAAAGCACAGGATTGGCCCTCCCACCTGTCTCTGCGCTTTTCTCTTCTTTATCATCTCTGCTGATTGGCACTGCAGGATCCCACTGCTGGATGGATGGATGCAGAGGTACAAAAAAGCAATATGGTGGTTCTGGTTCTCAGCTGTTCATCTGGATTGCAGACAAGGAGAAACAAACCACTCACGATGTCTACAAAATGATACTTTATTTGTTCGTCCGCTTCTCCAATTTGGGTAACAATGAGCACATGGAATTAAAGTCAGTTCTGGCGCTCACTACAGCCAGTGCTGTATCTATACATAACCTAAAGACGTAATTGGTCTAGCTTATCATCCGGTATCTGCTGCCACCCAACATCCGACAGTTCCGTGGGATCTCAAATGTCAGTCATACAGCAGTGCCATTTCCACCCACACCCCTCGCACCCGCACAATAACATGGAGCACTGCCACCCTCATGCACACTCTATTTCCTCCCCCGTATCTGTCAATAAAACTTCCACCATCCATCATCTCCAACATCCGCTTCAGACAGCATGCAACAGGCTGGCATCTGACATCATCAGCATGCACTCACTGTCCGTTGAAGACCAGGACTCCATACCACGCTGCAGTGGTGATGCATGCAGAGGGTACATCGAGCCCGCCATCATCCGGGTTCCATGCCAAGCGTCCACAGAGGGTGGAAGGTCAGAAAATGCAAAGGCCTCGGATGCTGGTGTCACGGCTCCATGCAAGCCATTGGAGACGTGACAGGCGACCCCTCTACCAGGAATCTGCCTGCAATACAAGAATAACACTATCATTAATCATTGCCACCAAAAAAAAAAAAAACAGTCACAGTGTGGGCCCAGGTTTATCGGGATATGTGGTGTGAAAACAGCACAACAAACGAGCTGCACACATATCCAACTCATTTACCCAGGACTCCTTTGATGCAGGATACTCTTTCCATCGCACCAAATATTGGATCGAGTTTCTTCTTATGCGGGAGTTGAGAATTATACCTATTTCAACCTGATCAGTGTTTGTCTGCTGTAGTTCATCCATACCAAGTGATCCATTCGTGGACTCAACAAGTTTCAATAAACTTGTACGGAAAACCAGGTGAATACAGCCCAACAATGGTGGTAGTTTCAATTTGCCCGTGACAGGGTTAATGACTTTCATTATTGGGAACAGACCCAGATATTTGGGGCCCAATTTCCTACTATTCAACCTCAATTTGATATATTTCATGGAAAGATAAACCCTGTCCCACACCTGAAAGGGTACATGATCCTATCTCTTCCTATTCACATGGGTTTTGTACTCAAGTGCTGTTTTGTCCAGAGCTTTCCATACATCTTGCCAACGGGCCTCTACCTTTTATGCCCAGGCCCGCACACTAACTGGATCGTCTAATTGATATGTGAAATCCAGCAATGGACCAAATTCCAGACCATGTACAACATAGAATGGGCTGTATCCTGTACTGCTATGTACAGCATTGCTATATGCAATTTCTGCGAACGTTAATAACTCCACCCATTCTCTTTGTTGATATGACACATATGACCTTAAGTATCTCTCCACCATAGCATTCGCTCTCTCTGCTGCACCATTGGTACTCAGATGGTATGCCAAACTCAGTCCCGGTGATGATCCTAACAGGATGAGGAATGCCTTCCAAAATTGTGCAGTGAATTGTACTCCCCTGTCAGAAATCACTCTTCGAGGTGTTCCATGTAGTCGATATATATGCTTTAGAAACATATTTGCTAGTTTTCTTGCTGAGGGGAGACCTTTACAAGTAACAAAATGTGCCTGTTTCAAAAACAAGTCTATGATGGTCCATATTACCGTAAAACCATTACTGTTTGGCAATTTAACAATAAAATCCATGGCAATATCCTGCCATGGACGTTGTGGCTCAGATATGGTTTGTAATAAGCCCAATGGCTTGCCAACTCTTGGCTTTGAGGTCACACAGACACGAGATCTTTTTTCATATTGTTCAATCTCGGAATTCATCTTTGGCCACGAAAATTGACGTCTTGCTAAATGCAGGGTTTTCAGAAACCCGAAATGTCCAGCTTGTTTAACGTCATGACACTTTTCTAGAACACAGTCTCTACACTTGGCCAGCACATATAGTTTGTCCCCTTTCCAGGCTAATCCGTCTTTATAAGAACATGAGGTAGCGTTAGTCTCAAGCCATTCGTCTGTTCGAGTAGCCTCTCGTAATGCGTCTTGTTTTACCTCTTTCAATCATATCACTTGTCCCGGTGTTCCTCTCAGCTGTTCGGCCAGATTGCGGACAAGGAGAAACAAACCACTCACGATGTCCACGAAATGAGATTTTATTTGTTCATCCACTTCTCCAATTTGGGTAACAATGAGCACATGGAATTAAAGTCAGTTCTGGTGCTCACTGCAGCCAGAGCTGTATTTATACATAACCTAAAGACATAATTGGTCTAGCTATCATCTGGTAGCTGCTGTCGCCCAACATCCTGCAGTTCCATGGGATTGCAAATGTCAGTCATAAGGCTGTGCCATTTCCACCCACACCCCTCGCGCCCACACAATAACACGGAGCACCGCCACCCTCGTGCACACTCTATTTCCTCCCCCGTATCTGTCAATAAAACTTCCACCACCATCATCTCCATCGTCTCCGCTGCAGACAGCATGCAGCAGGCTGGTGTCTGACATCATCAGCATATACTCACTGTCCGTCGGCAACCAGGACTCCATACCACATTGCGGCGGCAATGCATGCAGAGGGTACATTGAGTCCGCCATCATCCAGGTTCCACGCCAAGCGTCCGCAGAGGGTGGAAGGTCAGAAAACACAAAGGCCTTGAATGCTGGTGTCGGGGCTCCAGGCAAGCCATTGGAGATGTGACACTGGTAGTTGAAATTCGAGTTCTATTTCTTTTGTGTGTGGGTTAAAAATTGTGCGCATGGATAAAACGTATCTTGCCTTTTAAAAACAATTTCTCCACCCCTGGATATGGCAGTGTTGAACTCACGGAATGTTAATGACGGCTGAAGCCACTGAGAAGAAGGGATAGTAAAGGATCTACAGAAGGGTGAGGAAAAAAATGTAACATTTATTTTCATACTCAGTGTATGAAGATCAGGCCCAGTGATGAATGGCATCAGAAGATAGCAAGGCTAAAATATTTCTGTCAGTTTGGCCTAGTGTTGAAGGCACCAGGCTAGAAACTAGCAGAATGTGAGTTCCAGTTCTGCCTTAGGCATGAAAGACAGCTGGGTTGCTTTGGGCCAATCATTAGGGTCAATCACCAGGAGTTCTAGTCCTTCTGTAAGGCATGAAAGCCAGTTGGGTGACTTTGTGCCAGCTCTCTGAGCCTAATCCACCTGACAGACTTGGGGAAAATAAGAGGAAGAAGACAGGTCAAAATTAAATTTAAAAATGAATCTAAAATATTCTGTGCACATTTTGCTTTAAAGAAACTAAACAAGACCATCTCCACTGTTAAACCGTATTTTCATACCATTTTTTTAAAAAAAAACATTACTCAAAACACTACTCAGAATCAGCTGTTTTGTCATCAGCTGTTGATAGTACAACCTGGGGGTATTTGTAGGCTTACAAATTGGAGCCCGAGTCAGGATACAAATAGCCTTCAAGTCACAGATTTCTAATCCCTGGTCTCCAGAAATGAGAAGTCTAATAATGAACAGCTTTTCACAGAACTAAATGCCGTGAAAAAACATGAGTGCCTTAACAAGCGACGAAAACATCTGGCTGCATTTCAAGTGTCTCCTTTTGAAGGGAAGCTACTAATCTATAAAAAGGAACTCTTCAGAGAACTTTATCTTTGATTCGTACAAAGAAATATTTGTGGCAGCTGCTTCTCATTTGAGCTGAACCACTTTGCTGTAGTTTCTTGGTCTTCTAGTTGGAAGTCTGGCACTCTCCATTTCTCAGTGTTTCGGTGTTAGGGGAAGAGCTTGAAAAAGGCTTATATGTGCCTCTGCTGAAAAGTGACTCAAACTGTTTTGCTTGTTGGAGAATCTTGCTAAAGTAAGCAAATTTTAAAGATGAACTCCATTTCAACTCTACCAGGTTAATTCTGGGAGTGAATTGGTAAAAAAGGAATGGATGAGTAATAGCGGAATGGGACCACTCGCTATGGCCAAATCCCTGTGGCCAACTCACCATAGGACAACTTGCCATGGGACAATTGAACAATTCAATTTTAATTATTTAAAATAAAAAAAAATTAATTTTCATCATTTACATTTCATTTTGTCCCTCCTTTTTCATTCTTCTTTAAATGATTCTATTGAACCATTTCTTTTATATTAGTGTAACTCTTGTCCCGCAATTAGTTGTGCCACAACAAGTTGGTTGTGGCAAGTTGGCCATGGTGAGTTGGCTGTGGTGAGTTGTCCCACAGTGAGTTGGCTGTGGCGAGTTGGCCGTGGTGAGTTGGCTGTGGTGAGTTGACCCACAGTGAGTTGGCTGTGACGAGTTGGCTGCTGTGAGTTGTCATTGATCCAAATAATAGGGTTTATGTAAGTATTTGTGCCCCTTTTCATGGTTGGCCTTCCCATGATTGATCTTGTACCTACCCTCAGCTTATGTGAATCTCTCAAATACATTTATTGAGTGTTTGAGGTTTTCTTAGTTGGGAGAAAAAAAGGAGGGAAGAGAAGGAAAATGAAGAGCAGGGAAGGAGAAGGAATTGACATTTATTCCAGTAGGGATATCCTGGAGAAAGACAATGTAGGAGATGACCAGGCTGAGGCTGAGGTGTGAAATGCATCATCAGTTGTGAGTCCCTTTGTACCCACAATAGATCTAAGTCCAACCCCCCCTTGAATTCCTGTGACTCTTATCTACCACCAACTTGCGTTGACCGTCAGTAGTTTAGATTCTTGTAGAGAGGTTAAGCTTGGAATAAATCTTTATATTCCTTTGAACGGCCTGGATTTTCCGATTTCCCTGGCTCTTGACGTATAATTAAGCTTCAGGAAGTGTATTTCTGCAGCAAAATGGAGAAGAAGGTCCAACTTCAAGGTATTATTTCAATAGGATGTTTTGAACAACATTCAAGAAATAACACAGCTAGTCCTTGACTTACAACCATTCATTTAGTGACAGTTCAAAGTTACAACAGCACTGAAAAAGTAACTTATGACTGATTTTCACACTTACCCCCGTTGCAGCGTCCCCTTTTTGTGACCTTCTGACGAGCAAAGTCAAAGGGGAAACCAGATTCGCTTAAGAACCAAGTTATTAACTTAACAAGCGCAATGATTCACTTAACAGCTGTGGCAAGAAAGGTCGTAAAATGGGGGCAAAACTCACTTAACAACTCTCTGGCTTAGCAACGGAAATTTTGGGCTCAACTGTGGTCAAAAGTCGAGGGCTATCTGTATGTCATCAACAATGCTAGTATCTAGGTCCGTGTTGGCAAACCTATGCCATGCGTGCCGGAAGGGGCATGCAAAGCCATTTCCCCCAGCATGGGAGAAGTTGCCTGGAAGAGCCCCACTGTGCATGCACACGGGCACTGCCACCTGACAGCTGACTGTCAGGTTTCTGGCGTGCATGCGAAGGGGGGCAGTGGGGATGCACAGGAGACATGCATGCATACGCAGGGATGCACTGCGTGCGAGGGGATCGCGTGCACATGCACAGATGTGCTGTGCATGAGGGAGAATCACGTGCGCATGCGCGGACATGGCGCACAAGGGAGAATCACATGTGCAGACATGGTGCACAAAGGGGAACCACGTGAAAGTGCACAAAGACACGTGGTGCACGAGGGGATCACACACGCGCGCGCAGACACACTGCGTGTGAGGGGGGAATCACCTGCGCAGGCGTGGCACATGAGGGGGAATCACATGCGCATGTGCAAAGATGTGCAGCGCTCGAAAGGGGGAATCACATGTGCACGCATTGCCTTCTGGGTGCTTGCATGCGAGTGTGTGTAAGCGAGCAAGCACACAAGTATCAGCACGGGACCCTTAAAAGATTAGCCACCACTGATCTAGGTGATATTATGGGGAAATCCCATCTGTCTCTCTTGGTTCGTTTTCCTCCTCGTGGCTTTCCAGACCTCTTGAGTAAATTCTGGGTACTACCTAAGTCACTCCTGCGCTTGCTGTATGTTTCTGTAGGAAAAGAACGGTATCAGTCAAATTTAATATCTAGGTACCGTATCTATGGTTTCTAATGGCATTTTTTTGGTTTCGCATAAAACCTGTTAGAATAAATGTGAACAATGTGTCTCTTGTTAACTTCAGTGGAGCTCCTCAACAGGAAGCCCTGAACAATTAAGCTGCACGCCAATGAATTCAAAGGTTATTTTAATGAAAAAATGGAATAGGACAACTGGGTCTTTAAACATTGCCTTCTCTTGCTTCCCATTTCTCTACATGATCCTGAAATTGCCCCCATTTAAAAATGGCTTTTCACTGTAAAATGCATGTCATGGGATTTAAATATAGATATGTATTTGGGACATGCTATATTGCCTTAATATGTCCAGCAGCTTGCTTTAGGCAAGTTAGAGAAAAACTAAGCTTCTATGTTTAGTTCTATTTTTGTTTTAAAAAAATCTCAATGTATAGTCATAGTTTTACAGGCAGAAATGGAGAAGTTTATATGCCTGGATGTAAAATTAAGAGATATTGGAAGGGAAATTATTCCTTTCCTCCTTCATAGCCCATCTATGCGTCCTATGGAACTGTGCAGCCCAAATATAGCATACCTTGAACTGATATAGTACACTTCTGTGTCAGAAGCACGAAAGCACTTCCATGGTGACATCAGTGTTGCTTGGGGGACACCCAGTTGCAGGTTCCTTTCATGTTCCCATTAAGTTGCCCAGCAAAATGGTAGCCACCTATCTATTCATAATTGCCTGCTTTCAAACTGCAGGGTCGGCAAGAGCTGGAGCAAATGATGGGAACTCACCCTGCCATGTGGCCGCAGCAACCAGGTCTTGAACGTGAGCCTGCCGATTATCAGCCCAACATCCTAACCACATGTCTCGAACTGATAGAAAATAAAAATAAATTAAATAGGGAGCCTCATTTAAATAGAGTAGAGTAGAGTAGAGTAGAGTAGAATAACAGAGTTGGAAGGGACCTTAGAGGTCTTCTAGTCCAACCCCCTGCTTAGATAGGAAACCCTACACTACTTCAGTTATCCAATCTCTTTTTCAAAACTTCCAGTGTTGAAGAATTTGCAACTTCTGGAGTCAAGTTGTTCCACTGATTAATTGTTCTAACTGTCAGGACATTTCTCCTTAGTTCTAGGTTGGTTCTGTCCTTGATTAGTTTCCACCCATTGCTTTTTGTCCCACCTTCAGGTGCTTTGGAGAATAGCTTGACTCCCTCTGAGATATTGGAACACTGCTGAACATCTGCAGTGCTTCACATGCACATCTGTGCACTTCACAGACCAGTGTCTAGGTGATCACAAATTGCTGGAGCTCTTGTCATGGCCTTCTCCATAGTAACTCCCTCCCTGGGGAACATCATTCATGTAGAGATAAGATTGGCCTCCATCCTAAAACTCTTTTGAAAGGGCCTAAAGACATGATTTTGCCAGTGGCCTGGTGATCCCAGAATAATATGGACCCCTCAAGTGGTTGTTTTGATTGTTGCCCTGGGGTGGGGGATGTTAATTGGCTTTTGTAATTAGAGTTTTATTGCCATAAACTGGAAGGCTCACTGTGAGTGAGTTAGACAGTCATGTAAATTTTCTAAATAATGTTCTTCTAATCAAAATCTGGTTGGAAGTCAGAGCTTTCCCCTTCCTGAGGACATAGCGCAGCCCTCAAGGATCAGCCAATGACCTTGGACAGTACATCCAGTGCATTCCTTCTATCTGTGTTTTCACCTAACTTCCAAATTAACATCATCAAAACAACTTCTGTACCAAAAAGTAGCCCATAGTGGTTCTATGGGGCCTAGAGCAAAGGTGTCAAACTTGATTTCATTGCAGGCCACATCAGGGTTGTGTTTGACCTCGGGGGGCAGGGGAGGGGCATGGCAGCTTGATGTCACTCGTGTTGGGGGTGCCTGAGCACTCTGCCAGGCAGTGATGGGATTCAATTTTTTTTACTACTGGTTTTGTGGGCGTGGCAAGGGAAAGATACTGTAAAATCTCCAGCCAGAGGTGGTATTTGCCAGTTCTCCAAACTACTCAAAATTTCTGCTACCAGTTCTCCAGAGCTGGTCAGGAACTGCTGAATACCACCTTTGCTACCAGTGTAAATGGATTCCTGAGCTCCATTTTTGGCTGCAACCAGGGGTGGGATTCAAATTTTTTAACAACCGGTTCTGTGTGCATGGCTTAGGTGGTGGGTGTGGCTTGGTGGTCATGTTATTGGCTGGGCGTGGCCAACTCAATATCACTCACATTGAGGCATGCATCTCCTCGCCTGGCCTCTCATGACTGTGGGGATGCTGCAACAGTTGTAAGTGTGAAAAATGGTCATAAGTCACTTTTTTCAGTGCCATTGTAACTTTGAATGGTCACTCCACACAAGCAAAGTACCAGCAAAGGAGGGAAAAAAAAACTCCAGAGATGTTCCTGAGACAGGAAGTCTAGCCCTGCCAAGAACGTAATAAGGGTTAATGGAGAGGCAGTTTCTGTAAGTGACACCAGAATGTTTCCTTCCTGCCTGCCTTACAGGATTAGGCCAGTAATTTCTTCTAACAACTGGTTCTCCGAACCGCTTAGAATGTTAACAACTGGTTCTAGCAAATAGGTGCAAACTGGTAGAATCCCACCCCTGGTTTTGACAGCTTCCTGCAACCCTCTGCCAGCAAAAGCAAAGCTCAGGAGGACCTCCCGTGGCCCACCCAAGCTCCGTTTTCTCTGGCAGAGGTACCGCAGGCCGGTCCTTTGCTGTTTCCAGGGCAGCCCCATCAGCCAGATCTAAGCACCCCTGCAGGCCGCATCTGGCCCACAGGCCTTGAGTTTGACACTCCCGGTCTAGGGCAGCGGTTCTTAACCTTTTTGAAAGAATCGCCCCCTTGAGCCATTGAGGAAGTTATCATCGTCTCCCCCTCCCTCCCCCAACATAACATCTCAATCACAACACAGGGAAATAATTCTTCAATTTATGCAAACACGTTTTTTGTTTTCTTTAAAATTGTCATCAGGACATATTGATGCAAATAATTTATTTCCAGTCTTTTTCCCATATCTCAACTGTGTGAAAAATTCTGATGCCATCCATCACTTTACTCCCAAACTTCGTGATACAAGTATTTCATTATTATTGTATTTATTCAAGACACTTAAATGCAATGACCACTGAAAACAAAATTCGATTGCAAAAAAATGAAATGCCTGAAAAAAACAGTAACGTTTAATGATTTAATTACGAGTGAATGTTAAGACACAAAAAGAAATATAAAAAGGGCGTAAGAACAAACCGCAATGCAAGAACTAAGAATTTCAAGACGAAAACTCTGAAACTAAATTAAGATTTGAGGAAAATATATATTCATGCACACTGTCAAGAGGGTTAAAAAGACACAAAGAAAATTTTTACAGAAGAAAAGCAACAAAAATCAGAGCAACAAATTTAATGGGTAGAGTGATAGAGGCTGCTGTGCAACACGCATGAAGATGAGCGATGCATATTCACATATGTACGGCGTTCTGTACTGAAGCTATCTGGAGGAACATTTTAAAACACGGTTCAATCCACTAATAGTGAGCGATCTGATGTTTTTGTACAACAGATTTACAGAGGTTCACTGTATGAAAAATGTCTCAAAAGTGTCCCCAAAACTTCTCTCTCCATTGCCCCCATATCACCCCCCTTCCATTCCTTCGCTCCCGCATCACCCCTTTTTGTTTCATCACCCCCTGGGGGGCAATATCGCCCAGGTTAAGAACCACTGGCCTAGAGTATCTCTGTATCTTTGTCTGAAACAAAAAGGAAGAGCTGACAAAAGACAAATTTTAGTTTTTCCCAGGTTCCCAAGGAATTGTTCTTCTCTGTTGCTGATGCTGCTGGCTGCTAAGTGCCTAATGACATCTGGGAGTTCAACAATCTTCTCTCCAAGATTATTAAAATGTATCACAATCGGCAGAAATATGTTGTCAGTCAAGCAATGCTCTTGAATGAGATCCTCTTGTGGTTTCTCCACTCAATTGCCTGGTGTCATTTCCTTGGTATTCTTAAGGCAGAGTTCTAACTGTATGGCTTTTTTAGTAACATCAGTTGGCTCAGATTTGATGGTCCCGATCTGAATGTCAGATTTCTCATAACACTGGACACCGATGCTCCTCTTCGATTATAAATTTGCCTGCATTGGTTGCATCCCATTTCTTCGTTTGGAAGTTCCACTGCAGTGCTAGACAAGGGGAAACTCAGATGAATGGCATGAGTTAGGAGTGTTTAGGGGATCCCACATTTCCCAGAACTCAGGTGGCGCTGAAGGGTATTGGCATTTCTACTGAAACTCTGTTAGTATCTGAGCCGTTCTTCATCATCATCAGAACAAGTAGGGTTCGCCCTGGTGTATTTAATAAGCCCCAGTGAGCCGACTGGGTTTTCTCAAAGTGTCACAGACATTCCAAGTTTTACTTCTAGTGAGAACAACAAGCTCCTAAAAGCTGCCCATAGTACTTTGAATTGAAAAAGAGTTTATGGAAGAGGACATCACAACTGGTTCCAGATTCTGACGCTACTTACTGTCACCCTTCTGAAATAACTTTACTGCAGAGGTAGGTGGTATTCAGCCAGTTCTGACAGTTTCTGGAGAACCGGTAGCGGAAGTATTGAGTAGTTGGGAGAATCGGCAAATACCACCTCTAACTGGCCCTGCCTCCATCTATTCTCTGCCTCCCAAGTCCCAGCATATTGTTGCCCTGCATAGGAGAACAGAGCTGGAAAGCAGGAGGGAATGGGGATTTTACAGTATCCTTCCCCTGGAGTGGGGTGGAAATGGATATTTTAGCCATGCCCACCAAGCCATCAAGCCACGCCCGCCACGCCCACAAAACCGTTAGTAAAAAAAAAATTGAATACCACCACTGCTTTACTGTCTTAATAAATGTATAACAGAAAAATCACTTTGAGCAGCAACTGTACTGTTCTCTGTTTGATAATATAACATAAACTTCACTTTTATATATAGACTTCTGCAAGATGATCTATGCTCAATCTATTGTAGGCCTTTAGAGGTTCCAATCATGTACTCGTCACCGTTGTAACTGAGTCTACACACCTTGTAATCGGTCATTTCCTTCTTCTCTTTCCTTCTACTTTTCTCACCATTGTGGACTTCTCAGTGCTATTTCCAATATCTCTTCTTTCAGAGTTCTGTGCATTTTTCTCATAACTAGTCTCCTTAACTCTATTCAAAACAAACTGAGATGTGAAAGACCAATAGGTGAACAGATTGCTTTGTCAATTGTATGAATCATGCCTACTCATAGTTCACTGAGCAATGGATATTCAGCCCAATGTTCTGAGTTTGTACAACACACCGAATCATAATCTTGACATTAGGGGGTGCTTGAGTAAATAAAGAATTATGTCTTTCCCTTTCCCTTCCTCTGTTTCAGGGAACAAAAAAACCCCTACATTTGTGTTGTTAGAGCAAATCCAGAATGGATTTTATTACCGATGCTAATTCATGCAGAACTGTACAGTAGGCCAAGTCATCACTTGGGAACACTGAAATGGAAAGATCTGCAAAACATTACAAAGAAAATAACCTCTTTTTTCTCCCTCTGTCTGCCCCTCTTTGTCTTCTTTCTATTCTGTGCAAAGACCTTACATCCTCTGAAAATGGGGAAAGAAGCATCTCAGGTTTCCTCTCGCATGGAGAACTCAGTTCTCAAGAAGTTGAGTCGTGTACGGTCCCTGAAACGAATAGAGGTTGTGTGTGAGCGCCCTACTTAGCATACCTGCTCTTGTGCCATTTCTTCTCATTTCAATGGGTCTCATCCAGAGGACCAGATTCTAAAGCATCTTTGTCTCTTCCCGGATCTCCTTTCATTGGATGCTAAAGCATGGAAGGAGTTAATCCATTAGCGGGCAGGTGAATAGCTGTTGCAGCCAAGGACTATGTGCAAAGTTGGGAATCCTTAGGTCCCTCTCCGGGAGAGAGTGGCGGTAACTGCTTCCTCTTTTGACTGTTGCAAAATTCATTCCCGTTGCTAAGATGTCTCCTGTCCTTTTCTGGGTAAATATCACAGGCGTGCCCAAGAATTCCAATCACCCACTGTTCGATTGGAACATTAAACCTTTTAGGAGGGGGAAAAAAAGGAGAAGGTCTCCCATCTTTTATTTGGCACTTGGGCTTGATTTTATCATGAAGGGATTATGACCTTGACGCGTTTCGATTTGGTTTTCTGAAAAGCGGAGCCATCTGGAGGCACTCCAACCCAAATGAATCAGTCCCACGGGTTTCTCTGCGTATGCACATCGGAGCTTCTGTGTGCCAAAGATGGTTTAAAAAAAAAAAAACACGTTATGTGCACACAGTAAAATAATTACTAGATTTGAAAGGGGTACTCTTGAAAGTGTGCCTTTTTCATAAAGATCCTTTAGCGGTAGTTTTCTCCCTGCGGGCATTTTGCCAAGGAGGTAGCATTCAAGGCTAAAGTCCTTACCGTTGTACGGTGGCTAAGAAAGTATCAATTATTTTGAAAGTGCCACAATGTTCAGCCAATCAGATCACTCTGTCAAATGAATGTTCCAACAACTCCCTTATAAAAAGGTGTGCAAGGGTGTTAATGGACTGTGATGCCATAGTTATTGTCGGAGGTGGGAAGAGAAGCTCAATTCTCCCCTTTTCTTTTTAATTGGATATTTCAACATTGAATAGCCTTGGTTGATGGGTTACGCTATAGCGTGTTTTTGTGTTGTGGGCTTTTCCAAGTCCTTTACTGCGCAATCCCGCAACAGTATGTACCTACTGAGTGTACAACCTCTTCATCTTTTAAAGCTCACACCTAGCTTTGGAATCACTTAGGCTGAATTGCCCCATAAACATCAATAGGTTTACTGGGAGGCCCTATTTCTATTTAATACTTTGCTATTCCATTTTCTGCGGAGAGCATCTGGAAGAGTCTTTGTCCATACAATGAGGTCATTCCAAGATCGGTGCCGATATAAGCAGCAGGAAATTTGATGTATCCATGTTGAGACTGACCAGTTTTCAAAGCTGGAAGGGAAGCTAACGTGTTTTATCCCAAAGTTGCTTTTCAAAGACAACTGGACATTATTTTTTTCTTGAAGACATTTCGCTTCTCAGCCAAGAAGCTTCTTCAGTTCTGACTTCTTCTTGGATGAGAAGAGAAATGTCTTCAAGAAAAAAGAAAGAAAGTCTGGTTTTCTTTCAAAAGTGCCTCTGGGGCAATCATGATCTGGATGACTGAAAATCTCTGTAGACATCCAATGTCGTTTGGCTTTCAGAGTAGCCCATTTGAACCCTGGGGTGGCCAGAAGAATATAAGCAACATTTTTTAAAAAAAGGTAAAATTTCCCCTTGTCCAGTCAGGTCTGACTCTAGGGGGCAGTGCTCATTTCCATGGTCATGTGGCCACCATGACGATATGCTGAGGTGCGTGGAATGCTCTTACTTTCCCACCAAAGTGGTACCTATTTATGTGCTCACATTTGCATGCTTTCAAAATGCTGGGTGGGGAGGAGCTGAGGCAAGTAACCCACAGTGCTCGGGTCTCAAACCGAATGGAATAGGATCATAAAGCGTAAGATACAAACAACAATTGATAAATCATACTGTGTCAATAGGGGAAGGTAGTAGAAAAGATGAGAGGCAAGAAAGATGAGATGAGAAGATGGGAAAAGCTGACCTTCTCCACCTTCTTTCCTTCTTCTCCTCCTCCTCCTCCTCCTCCTCCTCCATCATCATCATCATCTTTCTTTCCCAAGAAATAATAATTACTCCAGTCTCATAATTTAGATTTTCATTTGGATTATTTGTATCATCTAGATCCAAGAAGATGTTATGGTTTTTTAATAGGTTTGTGTGAAACAACACATTTACTTGGCTGAAATTGTCTCATTGTCTTCATCCTAGGGCTGAGGGAGAGGCACTCAGGGTGCCCAGTTGATTTTATGCCTAGGGCAGGACTAGAATTCATGCTATCCCGGTTTCCACCCTTGTGCCTGCACCACTACACAAAAATGGCTTTCCCTATTGTCCTACCATCTAGAATTTAGAAGCAATCTGGCTTTATATACAGGAAGTATAATACAGGTAGTCCTTGACTTACAACAGTTTGCTTAGTGACCGTTCAAAGTTACACGGCACTGAAAAAAGTGACTGACGACCATTTTTCATACTTGCGACTTACGACAGCATCCCCATAGTCACAAGATTTATATTCGGATACTTGACAATTGACTCACATTTATGACGATTGCCATGTCCTGGGGTCATGTGATCCCCTTTTGCAACCTTCCAAGAAGCGAAGTCCACGTTTAAACCAGTTTATTTATTTATTTATTTATTTATTTATTTATTTGTCAATTGCTTACAAGATAATAGGTATAAGTATATACATAGTTATGAATACATGAAATGGGTACATATAAGAAAAATAAAAGAAACAATAGGACAGGGACGGTAGGCATGTTGGTGCGCCTATGCACGCCCCCTACAGACCTCTTAGGAAAGTGGTGAGGTCAATAGTAGACAGTCTAAGGTAAAAGTTTTTGGGGTTTGGGGAAGAAACTACAGAGTCAGGTAGAGTATTCCAGACATTGACCACTCTATTGCTGAAGTCGTATTTCCTGCAATCAAGTTTGGTGCAGTTAACCTTGATTTTGTATCTATTGTGTGCTCTTGTGTTGTTATGGTTGAAGCTGAAGTATTCATTGACAGGTAGGACATTGCAATGTATGATTTTATACAGCATACTCTCAACTGTGCTACATAATATGGGTTCCAGACTGATGAGCTGTATTCGAGTATTGATCTAGCAAATGTTTTGTATGCTCTAGTTAGTAGTGTGATATTACCAGAGAAAAAGCTACGTAGGATTAGGTTAACAACTCTTAATGCCTTTTTGGCTATGTAGTTGCAGTGGGCTCTAGCACTTAGATCATTACAGATGAGTATTCCAAGGTCCTTTACAGAGCTTGGATCATCAACAAGATCTTGACTATTCAGCTTGTATTTTATTTTTGATTTTTTTTTGCCAATATGTAAGACAGAGCATTTATTTGTTGAGATTTGAAGTTGCCATTTGTTTGACCATTCTGATACATAGTTGAGGTTTTTTTGAAGGGTAGCAGTATTGTCTGTAGTGTTGAACAGCTTTATATCATCAGTGAAGAGAATGCAGTTGCTCTTAATATGATCACAGAGGTCATTTATGTAGAGTATGAAGAGAGTTGGTCCTAGAACACTGCCTTGGGGGACACCACTATTGACAGGTACAGAATTTGATAGGACACTCCTAATTTTGACCATTTGTTGTCTGTTTGACAGGAATGCTTCTATCCAGTTATGTAGTTGTCCAGAGATACCATAAGATTTTAGTTTTAGGAGTAGTTTGTCATGTACCACTGAATCAAAGGCTTTACAGAAGTCTATGTAGATTGCGTCTATTGCTTTGCCCTGATGGAGTTGTGTAGTCCATATGTTTTTGCAGTGTAAGAGTTGCAGATTACAGGATAGTTTTTTCCTGAAACCAAATTGTTTATTGGAGAGTAGGTTGTTTGTCTCTAAGTGGAGGATAATGGATTGGTTAATAATTGATTCCATGACTTTACAGGTGACGCAGCATAAGGAGATTGGTCTGTAATTTTCAACTAGGCTGGGGTCTCCCTTTTTGAAGATGAGGATGACCATGGCTTGTGACCATAGGTTAGGCAAGGAGCTGGTCCTGAAAGATGTTTCAAAGATTATGCTTAGAGGTTCGGCTATGGCAGTGGATAGCTATTTTAAGAAGTAGGCACATATTCCATCTGGTCCAATAGATAGAGATGGTTTTAGATTGCGTAGTGCTTTTTCAACATTGTCTTCTGTAAAATTGATATGTATTAGATCATTTTAGTTGTCTGTGGTTCAACTAGGAAATACTGGGCATGATCCATTGCTGTTTACAAATACTGAGCTGAAGAATGTGTTAAAGATGTTGGCTTTAATGGTGTCATTGTTGCAGTCTTTACCATTAGGTCCTATCAGAGGTGGGATGGACCTTGAGTCTTTTAGTTTGTTGTTTACAAAATTGTAAAAAGCGCAGGTGGAATTGGTGCATAGAAGGTTTTCCTCTTGTTTATTGTGATAATTGGTGCATTCAGTCCTCATCTGGTGGCATAAATTTTTGTATCAGCTTTTGAAATTGGCAACATGACCAGATTTGTTTTTCCACCAGAGTGATCTCTTTTTGGATTGAAGTTTCCTTATTGTTTTGAGTAATCTGTTTTTTTTGTTTTGTTTTGGGAGTTGTTGTTGGTACATATAGTTTGATGACTCTTTTGACTTCAAGTAAAAATATATTGTAATGGTCTTCAACAGTATGGCATCCAGTGAATAGGGATTGCCAGTCAAGGGATGAGAGATCGTTGTCTACAAGATCATAGTTGCCTTTTTTGAAGTTATAATTGAGGATTAGGTCATTGTGATGATTTTTGTGTGGGCGTATGTTGAGACAAAAGTCAATCATATTGTGGTCACTGCTGGAAAAGGGTTCTTTAGTTTGTATTCCATAAATTAAATTCAAACTATTGCAGAAATTAATGAGTTAATAATCACTTAATGATCGTGTTACTGATTTAACAACTGCAGTGATTCGCTTAATGAATGTGGTGAGAAAAGTCGTACGATGGGTCAGAACTCATTTAACAAATTTCAATTTGTTGAGCTCAATTGTGGTCAAAGGTCAAGGATCACCTCCAACCCCTAAGGACTAGAAGCAGCATATGATTCTTGACTAATGTATCTTTTCTTTTTATGTACACCGAGAACACTTGCACCAAGACAAATTCCTTGTGTGTCCAATCACACTTGGCCAATAAAGAATTCATTCATTCATTCATTCAATCATATTAAATGGCATACATTACAACAGGTTACTAGGCCTCAAGATTATGTTGACAACAGTGCAAAAACCTTGCTGAAAACCATGTCCCTCTATAACTTAAAAAGAGTCAAAAAACAATGGATGGTTGTAATTAACAGGGATGTCTTTTCGCAGGAGGTCCGAAAAAAAGCCAAAAAGCAGCCATAACGATGCAATCAAACCCCTATCCTCTATTCGTGCATCGCAAGGCATATAAAAAAGGATTGAAATTTTGATTCAATTGGATGTTGATAACTTTTTTTTTTGACTCCCTTGTGGGCACCCCTGGAAACTAACCTATCATTAACAGGTTTCCCAGGAAGGAATGTTTTTTGCCCCTGAAATAACATGGACGTCCCCAACTTCTCCGAAGATCTCCTTACTCCCCTTAGACACTTAAGAATTAGCGCACATTGCTCGCTAATTCAGAACTCTGCTTCTCTGAATAAAATCACCAGGATGCATTTTGTGTCCTCTCTCCTTTGAGGCCAATGAATGATGTCTTGAAAGTAGGATTGACTATTCATTCTCCATTCTTTCTTCAACCTCTTCAGAACATTCGACAGGGCTGGCTTTGGTTCAGAAATATCCTACTGATAATTACTCCTCTTAGAGGTTTTTCCCTTTTCTTTTCTTGTGCCCAGTAGGGATAGAGATCATAGCCCTGTTACGAGGTTTCTATTCCATCCAGGCTGTCAAATTTGAGCAAAGAGATGACCAAACGACAGAAAGGTTGGCTGGCATTGAAGATCTTTCAGGGTTGTTGGGTTGTTGTTTTTTTAAGGAAAAAAAACAGGCAGAAAATAAATAATTTGGCTTTCATACAGAGCCCATCTGAGCCGCGTCTTCCTTATCTTCATCTTTGCTTATGGCAGATTAATTGTTAGTGCGGGAGAACATTTGAAACTTGTCCTCACTCGCTTTTTCATGCCAAGGTATCTGCTTCATCGTAGCAACTCATTTTTATCTGAAGTCTGAACTCTTTCTTTCTTTCTTTCTTTCTTTCTTTCTTTCTTTCTTTCTTTCTTTCTTTCTTTCTTTCTTTCTTTCTTTCTTTCTTTCTTTCTTTCTTTGCAAACCGATTTGAAAGATCAACCCAGCATTTTTTTTTAAAGCATCTTTCCGTCAGGCTTGTTTCTCTCTTTGCTTTCCCTTTAATGGTGCTAATGCTCATTTTACTTATTCAGAACATTAAAAGAGCAAATGGTTTATACGAGGTGTTGCTAATTACCTATATTACTGTACTACTGTGACAGATGTGAGCCAAAAAAAAAGAGAGACTGAAAATGCCCACAGCTGTGCACTCCATGACACCAAGTGGAGATGCAGACAGAAGGCTAACAGATGTCCCGAACTGTCACTTTGCCTTTAAAAAAAATATTCTGCCTCTGTTTTCCTGCTTCTTCTTTTTATAAGGGGGACGTCTTGCTTTTCGGTTTAGAATCATCAAAAAAAAAAAAAACACAATATAGGCAATCAATAAAGTCAGAATGGATACGGAGGGGGAACAAGTAACCCAATATTGAAGCGAGTAACAAATGCTGGGTTTTGGTGTGTGTGTGTGTGTGTGGTTTTTGTTTTTTTTTAAGGAGGAAGGAAGAAATAGAAAGCAAGCAACGCCCGAAAAGCTGAGCAATTCATGCCAAATGTTTGGCAGACAATAAAAAGTTTTGACAGCCCCCTTAGAGATAGATAAGGGGTGAGGGGGGGGTGTACCGAGCACATCCTTCAATAGGGCAGCTTTGAGGAATGAAATGCAGGGTGCGCCCCCATGCTGTACCATTCAAAACAGAAGGAAACAAAGCATACCAACAGCTGATCCTTGGGGGGAAGAAAAAAAAAAACTGGGTTGGGGATTCATGGAGTGACAGTAATCCTTTGATTTAGCCAAGTCTCAACTATTTGAAGATGGAGTTATCCACCGAATTCAACTTTAATTTCCAACAATCTCCTGGTGGAAATCATGCATTTTTTTTTTTTTAAAAAAAGGGTTGCCTTAACAGTAGCACCAAAATCAGCACCATTTTCTAAATTCAATCCGCTATTCTTTATTGGTCATGTGTGACTGCACGCAGAAGGAAGTTGTCTCCGGTGCGTAAGCTCTCACTGTACATACAAACACCAAGTCATACCTACCATATTGCCATATAGTAAATATTGCCCTATTGTTGCGAAATTCTATAACACAATATAACGAAGAGAAGGCCGGACTAGAGAAAAATCTCTGCAGAACAAATGTCTAATATTGCTATTGGTTCATTGTAAATGGCTTTTTTAAAAAAAAAAAAAAAGGCCAGGGGGGCATTTAAAAAAAATAGAAAGCACTGAAAAAACTGGAAATAGTTAAAACCACCTTCTAAAATATTTTGAGCAAATGCTTTGACTTTTATATTTGCATAGGATTGAATAACAATATAAGTTGGCTCATTAAATACATTCTTTTTATTATTGCTTCCTGCCTTCATAATAATAGATCTTTTTTTTAAAAAAAAGAAGTGAAATGATGACTCCTGTGGTCCAACAAGAGTTTCCTAATTTATCTTTCGATTAAAAAAAAAAAGAAACTAAGAGATCAATTAGGGAAGGAAAGTATCTGCGTTCCTGTTGTACAGAAGTTTTAATGGTTTAAACATGACGTTTGGTGTAATCAGCATTTGAGTGGGTTTTTTTTTTTCTTCTTCGTCCTGTTAAGAAACAGGGCTCCAAACTGGGTTGGTTTCTTTGCAGGGTTTGTTTCTAAATTACTCCCCACACTTAATTACGAGGATGAGAGAGATGCCTTATTTCTCTTTGTTATGAGCTAAGCTTTCAATAATCCCAAACAAAACAGCCAGTTCTGGAAGATATAGGATTTGCTAGCAGGATTACGGTCCCTCTAGATAACGTTGTGCAGTCAGCAAAGACAAAGCTTTATTTTAATTCAGATAAGCCAATAAACAAGCCACTGACAAGAGTAACCGGTTTCCGTTGGTACATTGGCAGCAGAAAGATAGAAAATCTATTATGCCCTGTTGGCTGTATGTTTCATTTAATTGAGATAGGAATTTAAAACTCTACAGTACCTGAGCTTTTAATTGCGATGGCTATCATAGCATTTGAATAACTGTCCCTATCGGTAGGTCTGTTCTATATTTGGTCTGGGTTTGTATACGTTTCACATGCATTATAAAATGGACTATTCGCCGATTCCCAGAATCTGAGCAAAGCAAGTGATGTAATTCTTCCCTTACCAAAGAATTCCAATTCTTCTGCCATCGAAAAAAGGAGAGAGAGAGAGAAAGAAAGATCGGGAAATCAATTATAGACGTCTTCTGGGTGGCCAGGAATGATTGGAATTCAAGGACTCCTGAATTTGCCACTGTCACTTTTCAAAGAACTTGAACAAACAGTCTCCAAGCCCTCTTCGCCCCAAATCTAGTGCATTTTTTATTTTATTTTGCAAGAGTGCTTGAAATCAACAAAGGAGGGGCGTCTTAAAATGAGCGTGAAGATGAGACTGGAGCACCAGGCAGGGTGGAGAGGATAAGGGGGGTGGATTTGGTTTGATGGAAGAAGTAATTGAAATAAATTAACAGCAAAGCCGAGGAAAATTTGTGGTAGAGAACATTTCCTCTTCAGTGCTGTCTTTCATCTGAGGGTATCTAAAAAGGATTGCTAGACAACTGAAAGCTATTAACGGTTAAAATTGTAGTGAGTCACTCTCGAGTATGTATATACATGTAATTTATATTGCCCAAATCAACATTAAATTAGGCACCGATCTACACTGTCTGTATAAATTATGCAGATACTGATACATGATTCCATTCTGCAAATTCGCTACTAACTGTAGAAAAAAGAAAAAGAAAAAGCACTGAAAAATTCCATTTCATATCATAAGAAGCTTTTCCTGAATCCTTGGAACTGTTGTTCTTTTTTCCCCTTTGGCTTTCTATAATATAATTATTTCTTGCAACCCCAAAAGACAGATGCTAGCACAGTTTGTGCATGACCACTTTTTTATACCTGCAACAGGCTTCAGTGTTGATAGATGGCATCCTTTTAACCAGAAAGGCATCCCTGATAGATATCTTTCACCAGTATTTACAACACGAACAGTATTTTATGGACATGTGCTTGCAAATATGTAGTTTTCATCCATGGAAGACAGTAAATTTATTAACTCACATCTTTTTTAAAAATGACAAAATTATTTCATAATCATTATCAATCCTGCCTGTTAAATAACATGATCGCCTTAAAAGGAAGACTCCGGGGCTGACGCCCAGACTTGACAGTCTAGATTGTAGAAGAAAATACAATTTGGAGAGAAGGTGTGTTACTCAAAGGTTGAAAAAGATCATACGCTAAGTTATAGCTGCATCAATTTGGAAATATAAATTACATAAGTTTGGAGAAGGCCCCTTGTTGTTGTTGTTAGTTGTGAAGTCTTGTCCGACCCATTGTGACCCCATGGACAATGTTCCTCCAGGCCTTCCTGTCCTCTACCATCTTCTAGTGTCCATTTAAGCTCACGCCAACTGCATCAGTGACTCCATCCAGCCACCTCATTCTCTTCCATCCCCTTCTTTTTTTGCCTTCAATCGTTCCCAGCATTAGGTTCTTCTTCGGTGAGTCCTTCCTTCTGATTAAGTAGCCAAAGTATTTGAGTTTCATCTTCAGGATCTGGCCTTCTAAAGAGCAGCCAGGGTTGATCTCCTCTAGGACTGACCAATTGGATCGCCTTGCAGTCCAAGGGACTTGCAGGAGTCTTCTCCAGCACCATAGTTCAAAGGCCTCAATTCTTTGGCACTCAGCCTTTCTTGTGGTCCAAATTTCACAGCCATAAAGGCCCCTGAACAAACCTATTTCCTTAGAAAGAATATGTTGAAGTTGGGATGGGAAATCTTGTCCAGAGATTGGATCACATTTCCTGTTTCTGTTTAGCCAGAGAACTTGATTAGTGACATATCAGCCTTGGAAGTCATTTTTTACTTGGAAGCTTTGAGACTGCCACATTCAGTCCTTGGGAATTTGGGAGAAAGGATTTCATAGTGAGGTAGAATTTTAGACACAACAAAATGCTTTCTCGGAGAGTCAAGGACAAGTTGCCCTGCACTTGGAGGGGAGTGATTGGAGGGATGTCTCCAGTTGGGACAGCGATTTGATTGGGCCATGTGATGGACTGATGGATGCAGGGGATGAATCTTTGATTTCTCTTTTGGGAAGGGAAAACCTGGAATTCTCAAATTAAGGTTTTCCCAGATGTGCCCATATGACAACTCTAATAAAATGGAACTTTGAGGAAATGTTGGTCTCTGAGTTTATTGGTTTGGAGTTGGTTAGTTGGAATGCTGACATGACATTGTATATATTCACCATCCAATTTATTTGCCCTTGTTTAAAGTGGGATTCGAAGGATTTTTAAATGACCAAATTCATGCTTTAAAGCCCCAAAAGGTTTAAAATACACATTTTCTTAACTTTCAGAGTTCTAAAGAGAGCAATGAGAGTCTCAAAACCTATAATAACAACCAAGTGTGTAATTTTTAGTCACATTTATTCTGATAGTTTGGGGAAACTCTCAGGGCCTTAAATGAGATGCTGGCAGATTGTATTTGGGCCGTAGATGCTCCATTCTTTTGTAGGACATGATTTTCTTCAATTGTATTGCTGCCATTCGTGTTCATCAGGTTGAATTAAACTTAAAATATATCTCTGGAGCGTACGTAAAATGGCCTTGAGGAACAGGAGAAAGAGCCACAACCAAGACAACAGTCAGATAAAAGAAATCTTAGTTCAGTGCAGAAATGTAATTTGAGAATGCATCTCAGACATGACCATCATTAGTTCTCATGAAGATAAAGAGAAGCAGCAAGCTCTTTCAAAATGTCTATGGAGACTCTCAGTCATCCAGGTCATGGTTGTCTCAAAGGTGCTTTTGGAAGAGGCAACTGGACTTTCTGGTTTTTCTTTGAAGATGCTTCGCTTCTCATCCAAGCAGCCTCTTCAGAGCTGAAGAGACTTCTTGAATGAGAAGCGAAACATCTTCACAGAAAAATCAGAAAGTCCAACTGACTCTTCAGAAAGCACCTTTGGGACAAACTCTTTTAAACTTCCAAGGTTCTGTTAGTATAACCCTACAATAAAAGTATTATAGGTTGCATGTTTTTGATTTCCAAGTTTGGTCTACTTTGGGAGAGTTGACGCTTACTAAATCCCAAGCTTACAAACCAGATTTTAGCTTGCTTGTTTATTTATTGAAACAAACATATATAATTGTCCATCTACCAGGAAGTGTCAGGCTCCCAAAACCAAGAAAAACACATTGTGATTCTTCCAAGCAGATTTCTCGGTAGCTCCTTGTTGAGGTAATTCCCCGTTAGGAGAATGAGTGCATACAGGGATACGTAGTGAGAGAAGTTTTGAATAATACACACACAGCACACAGATACACTGTACAGTAAATGTAGGTTTTTTACTTTCAATAAAGGTTTAAGCAAAGTTCAAAATAAGCAATCCAAAGTCATTCACAGGTAAGTCAGTCAGTTTTCAGTCCAGGGATAATCCAATAACAAAGTCCAGTATCAAAAAACATTTCAGTATCAGACTTACATCAAATCCAAGAATAACAGTCAATTAGGAAGAACGGCAAAACTATCCAACAGAAGGAAACGGAGACTCACTGAGACTTCTTCTGAGACTAAGACTAAACAACCCAGGTTTCTGGCTCCATCTTATGGGCGTTTGAGAAACCACACCCAAATACAGTTTTAGGATTCTCTTAAAGATACAGTATTAAAATGTCTATCCTGGTTTATATATTTCCAACCCAAATAGCTGTTAGGTGACTTACATTCCTAACACTCCTCAACTATAGACAGAATCTTGCCAAACTAATGCTAAGTACCACTTCTATAAAGCACTCTAAGAACTATTAGGGAGGAGCTGTCGTCTTTCTTTCTTTCACCCAAACTATCTGAACTGAGTTGCCTTTTGCCTGTCTGGAATGCATTCTCACCCTCCTGAGAATCTGAGCTACTGTATTTTTTGCACTATAAGATGCTTCAGACCATAAGATGCACTAGCTTTTGGGAAGGAAAATAGGGGAAAAAAAATCTGCCTCTGCCTTCCAGCAATTTGTCTCCTTGCAGCAAGCAGCAAACAGCCTGGTCAGCTTCAGCACAGCCTGATTTAGCACAAGCAGCTGATTGGCAGTTGAAATCCAACAGCCAATGAGCTGTTCCAGCCTGTGGGGATCACCACTGTCCACCACTTCTGCCACCATCGCTGCCTCCGCACACCCAATGTTTGGCCTCTGAGTGCACCATTTTTGGCTTCTGCACGTCCCGTTTTCGGGCCATTCCAGACAGCAGGGATTGCCACTGCTGCCACCGATCGCCACTGCCTATTGCTGCTGATCCCCACCACATGGAACGGGCTGAAAACGGGATGCTTGGAGTAAAAATTGGGGTGCATGGAGGCCGAAAATGGGGCACACAGTGGCAGCGATAGGCATTGGCGGCGATGGTAGCAATGAGCAGCAGTGAGCCCTGGAGCCTGGAACAGCTGATGAGCAGTATTCCGGGAGGCCAATCCAACTGCCAATTTGTTCTGACCCAAACCCTTTTCCAATAAAACAAACATGAATCAAAGGGAACCGAAACCTTTTAATGATTCTTACATAACCCTGGTTAAAGGCTGCTGCAAACTAATTAACTTTGATAAGCACAAGCCTCACCAAAACTGTGCGAGGCTGCCAAGAATAACAGATAGGGTTACCTAGAAATATTTTACAACACAAGAGTCTTCAAATACCAACTAAGATACTGCAATGTCCACGAGGCTCAAGTTTTAAAACGTCTTTGCTTCCTGCAAAGAATGTCCGATTCACAGCTGGCTTTTATTTTCTTGAAGGAGGGGCCATTATTTTGCAGCCTTACTCCAGAGTCGCCCGTGCTGCTGCAGCTGCTTTTTCCTGAGAGCAGCCCTGTGCGCACGCGCACTTGGCACAGGCTCCTCAGGATCCTCCTCATCGCTTCTGCCAGCCCCCACAATCTCTGAAGGCAGCAGTCCACTCCCTAATGGTCCTGGCTCCTCATCTGAGTCCTCACTCTTCTCAGCCATCTGCACCAGCTGCCAGCTAACTACAACACAATCAGAATTTCAATTTCATTGTACACATGTTGTGCACTGACAATAAAAAAAATGGTTTAATGTGTGTGGAAGACATCACCCACACTTGAAGAGTGATGAGGTTAAGGAAGTTACTGCCTGGACTTTAGTCAAAATCTGAGTCAGACTGAATCTTATTATTGAGACCGTACTAAGATTCCTGCAGTCAGTTTGATGCTGGAAGCCTATTATTATCAGAAGGAAATTGCTATCTAGAGACCTTTTCTCTAGTTTCCTGTTGAAAGATTATCATTTGGTTCATTACGACTTTTATGTTTTTCATCTAGGGTTATGTTCCCATGTGCATTTGTGGTGCATATTTTCTTGGTTCATGCAACCCAAAGACACGCAAGAGATATCTAAGCAAGGTTACCACTGTGGAAAACTCAGCATAGCATGCAAATATATTGAATTTTTTACCTGATTTGGTTATAAATGGGCTGTGTGAATATAAGCTTATGACAATTGGGAGGAAAACGGCTAGGTTACATTTTTCTGCTGCTGCTCCTTCTGACTTTTTAAAATTTTTATTTCTTTTTCAGTTGCCCAACTGATATTTTTAAAAAGTGGATATGAACACATTGGTGTGAGTGGGCCTCATTGCTAAGAGAGAAAATTAACCCAGCATTTTTTTTAACAAAAATAGCAAATGTTCCTCCGAATTCTGCAAGTGTTCTGTTCGCTCGGGATATTCTGGGCCTCTATAGGGAAGACGTATGTTGACTTTAGAGCAGATTATCATTGCTGTCAGCAGTAATGAAATCAGGAGGAGGAGAGCAGGCAACTGTATCAAATCACAAAAGGGAACACACTCACTCAGGCATGAGAACAACCTCTGTGCATTCCTGTTGTAGCTTGATGATGTTGAATATACAAAGGAAGGCCAGGCTCAGGTAGAATCTAGCCACAGTCAAAGGTCACAGGTTCTCTCTGTCCCCTTTTTTTCGGCTTGAGGAATTGCTAGTTCAGGTCTGCTCCTTGCTCTCTCTCTCTCTCTCTCTCTCTCTCTGTGTGTGTGTGTGTGTGTGTCTTTTTTTCCCTCTTTTGTCTCTCTTTCTCCTCTTTCGTCTTTCTGTGTGTGTGTCTGTGTGTCTCTTTGCTCTCTGTCTCTCTCTCTTTTCTCTCTCTTTCTTTCTCTCTCTTTTCTCCCTCTTTCTCTGTCTGTGTCTCTCTGTGTGTGTCTTTCTCTCTCTTTTTTCTCCCTCTTTCTTTCTCTCTTTGCCTGTCTGTCTCTTTCTCTCTCTCTCTCTTTCTTTCTCTCCCTCTTTCTCTGTCTTTCTGTTTGTGTGTCTTTCTCTCCCTTTCTTTGTCTCTGTCTGTCTCTCTTTGCCTCTCTCTCTCTCTCTCTTTCTCTCTCTTTCTTTCTCTCTCTTTCTCTTCCGCTTTCTTTGTCTTTCTCTGTGTGTGTTTGTGTCTCTCCCTCTCCCTCTTTCTCTCCCTTTCTTTCTCTCTCTCTGTGTCTCTGTGCCTGTCTCTCTCTTTATTTATTTCTCTCTCTTTCTTTCTCTCTCTCTCTCTCTCTTTCTCTCCTCTTTCTCTGTCTTTGTGTGTGTGTGTGTGTTTCTTCCTCTTTCTCTGTCTTTCTATCTCTGTCTTTCTCTCTGCTTTTCTCTCTCTGTGTCTCTGTCTGTCTGTCTGTCTGTCTCTCTCTCTCTCACACACACACACACACACACACACCAAATAAGAATCTTCGTAAGCAAACCCTTGACTTAAGGGTAATTAGGGTTCTTGCTTTATGGCTGTTTGATTCACAAATAGTTCAATAGATCATCAAGAAGTCAACTCACCTTCTACATCCAACTGCTATCAAGCCCAACTTTTCTGTCACTAAGTCAGACATTTGTTAGGTGAGCTTTGGCTCATTTTATAACTTTTTGTTGCTGCTGCTGTTAAGTTCACTATTACAGTTGATAAATTAGTAACCCCATTGTTAAGTGAAGCTGGCTTCCCCATTGACTTTGCTTCTCAGAAGGTTGATAAAGGGGATCACGTGACACCCTGGGACACGGCAACCGTCATAAAGATGAACCAGTTGCCACAAGCATCTGAATTTTGATCACGTGACCATGGGGGGTCTGGCAAAGGTTATAACTGTGAAAAACGGTCATAAGTCACATTTTTCAGTGCCGCTGTAACTTTGAACAGTAACTATATGAACTGTTGTAAGTCGAGGACTAACCGTACTGGCTTCTGAAGTGTTTTTCCAGCTCCTCACTCTAGTTTAGCACCCTGGTTGTTAAGTGAATGATAAATCATGTTCACAGTCATCATAAATACATTCATCATGAATTGTAAGATACAATACTTAGTGATAGTCGTAGGATAGTAAATAAGCAATCAACATAAATCATAGGAGAAAACTAAATAAACAAAATACAGTTTTCAGGGTTTTGAGTCCGTTAAGTTCAAGATTGTTCCAGTTGCACCACAAGGCAAGTTGTACAACCTCCCATCTGTATCAGTGGTGGGATTCAAATATTTTTGCCACCGGTTCAGTGGACGTGGCTTGGTGGGCGTGCTTTGCGTGCGTGCACCAAATGTGCGCTTTGCACAGGCGCAGAGGTGTTTGCGCAGGCGCAATGGCATTCTAACTCACATCCTGCAAGCCTGCATGATCCCGGTCACTTCAGCAGCTTCCGCGCAGTGCTATTCTTCAGCCGCTGCACTTCAAATTCAGCAGATAAAAGTGAATATGGGAGCCTGGGTGGGCGGGTGAGCCAAACAGCAGAGTGGCGGAGAGAACCGGTTTGGTCTCTGCTGCTCATCGCCGCTACCGTCTTGGCAGAACTGGGCCGAACCGGTAGAATACCACCACTGGTCTGTATGCAGATTCGTCATTGTCTCGAATGAGACCAATCACTGTTGTAATATCTGCAAACTTCAGTATGTCAGCTTTGGAAGCCATATTAGCACCAGAAGCTTCCACGCTGCCACATTCTTGAGCCTGGGAAAATGGGAGGGAGGAATTTCGTGGAGCGTATGTGGTTAGACATAATAGCATTCTTCTTTAAAGTCAAGGTCATGTTATTCCTGCACCTGGCTGAGGAGCGTTTATTCTGTCTTGTGCAAAGCAGATAGGTAAACTCCACAAAGCATCCATACAAAGACTTTTTTATTGGTTCATCAGGCATCCTCATTAACTCACAGTTATGATGAGATTCTTCTTAATGTCCAATCCTTTGCATATCCGTCTTTATAGGTAAAAAGATGGTTATCTCTTCCCATTCATCCCATATTGTAGAAGCGGAGGGTGGAGCTGCTAACACAAGGCTGTGTGTTCAGGCAAGAGAGAAGAAATCTCCCCCAACCCATCAACGGTCAATTCAGTGAATAATCAGGGTTACAGATGTGGCCACATGATATGAACTACATTTCCCAGGATACCTTAAGTACATTTAACATGATGCATTCCCTTAAGGAGACAGCTCTCAATTCCTAACTAACTATCCCAAATCCCATTAACTCTAAACTGTCTGGACAGCACAGTGGTTGAGGGAATGTCTCAAGTTGAGATGGGTGGTGATTGGGGCATGTGATGGAATGATAGGTGGAGGGGGTAGATTTGTAAAAAAAATTTACTTATTGAAGAGAAACCTGGAACTTTCAGATTCGGGATTTCCCAGATGTGCCAGTTTACTACTCTAATAAAAGGAAACTTTGAGAACATGTCTGTCTCAGAGTTATTTATTGGAGTTGAGGTTTTCTGGAATGCTGACACAGTACTTTAACAGAGAAACATAGTTTGATGCTTAGCAGTTGGTCTTTTGAATATGAAGTCCGAAGTGAATCACAGAGAATAATAAAAAAGCAAAAAAAACTATCAGAGAGCACTTCACCGAGGTGGCCATCGGTAGTGCCATCTTGGCAAGAATAATAAGTAGTAATAAGGATTTAAAAAAGTATTCCCTTTTTCGATCCTTATTAAAACTCTGCAATTTTCTACAATAAAATTTTGAAAAGTAAAAATGCATCACAAATTGGTATCCTCAAGCAGCTCCTTTGCTGCTGATAAAACTTGTAACCAAGCCAGAAAGGTTGAGCCTATTTTCTATATGCCTTTTTATTCTTTTGTTATTCCCTGTCATATGTTAGATTTCCCTTTTGTGTTATGTAGGACATAATTATAGTAGAAAGTCCTGTTGGACTGTATTTTTCAGCAAATATACACAAATAGTCAAACTTTCTTTGTTGCCAGAGAGTAATCCCATTTAACAACGGAATTTAGTACCGAAGCAAAACACATTTTTTGAGTAAATACTCTAAGCAGTACAACAGCAGGAATTTTATACAGAGACTTACAAAGGCCTTACTATAAAGAACCAGTTTTTGTTGTTAGAACAAAAAAAATACAATATTTTGGATTTAAAGGAATTTGCAGATAACTTTGTCCTGCAGAACAACACTTGGTCATAATTTTACATTCCGTTGTCACTATATTGTCCAAGAGTTTTATCTTCCCCAAGGATTTAGAGGTTGCGTTAGTCTCATTTCATTTTGTTTCATTTAATTTCACTGATTTCTGCAGACTTTCTTGTTCCTATGTTACAGTGAGAGATCACTGAAATTTCAAAAGCATCATCTTGCTTTGTTATCCATTTAAATCAAGAATAGGTTTCAGGTTGCTGTTGTTTTAAAAATCTGTGGACAATTCTCAAATTCCTCTTCTTGTTCCTTTCTTCCAGTGGCTCTTTTGCAAAAGATGTCCCCTACAGTACATGGCCATTAGATTTAAGGTTGTGCTATAACTGGCTGAATTATTAATTGGATTAATTTGGGAAGGAGACAGGAAGGTGTAAAGGAGTTGTCTATGGAGATTCTCAAACATCCAGGTCATGGTTGTCCCAAAAGTGTTTTTTTCAAGAGGCAACTGGGCTTTCTTGTTTCTTTCTTCCTTTGGAAGATGTTTCGTTTCTCATCCAAGAAGCTTCTTCAGGATGAGGGTATATACATAATTTTGTATTTATTCACTTATTTGTCAGTGGTGGTATTCAATTTTTTTTTTTATTAACAGTTCTGTGGGCATGGCTTGGTGGGCGTGGTGTGGCTTGGTGGGCATGGCAGGGGAAGGATACTGCAAAATCCCATTCCCTCCCCACACCCCACTAACCTGCTTCCCAGTTCCGTTCTCCTGTGTAGGGCAACAAAAGCAGACCCATCCGATCAGCTGGGAGGCAGAGAATAGATGGGGGCAGAGCCAGTCAGAGGCGGTATTTACCGGTTCTCCGAACTACTCAAAATTTCCGCTACTGGTTCTCCAGAACCTGTCAGAACTTGCTGAATACCAACTCTGTTATTTGTTTTGTCGTGTTGATGTAGTGTATATTGGAGATGGAGACCCTTTGAGAGCTGTATGCAACAAAATTTCATTTTAATCCATGTAGATTAGTCTACGTTCAAAGTGACAACAAAGTTGACAACAAAGTCATGAATCTGGATGCCTGAGAATCTCCATAGAGATTTAGCTATGCACTTTGGGATGAACGCCCTTCGAATGATGCAGGAATATGAACAGATTTCCAGAAAAATTGCAGACTGCAGACAGGAACCATTCACGCTTCAGTCTGGGATGCAGACAACACAGACTCATCCCCAACAGCCTGCACCTGGGTTCAACAGGGAAGGGACACACACAGCCAGGGCAGAAAATGTCCTGCGGGAAGCACAGCTCCAACTTCTGAACAAAAGAAGAAGACAGATTAATTTTACTATTGAGGTTTTTGAAAGAGGGAATGGAACACAAACAGAGCGGAAGAAGCTTCTTGGATGAGAAGCAAAATGTCTTCAAAGCAAAACAAGAAAGCCCAGTTGCCTGTTGTAAAAGAGTTGATATAGAGAGAATTCTACCTCCCCTTCTCTAGTCTCCTGCAGGGTGTAGGGATTTCTCTCAGGGTATTTTTGACACTATAGCAACTGGTGACAAGCAAATTATGGGAGCTGTTTTCTCCCTAAGAGAGTTCTCAGATGTCAGGGTAAGGCTTGCGAACTTCCCCTTTTTCTTGAACCAGGAATTGTTCCTGGGACAAATATAATTCTGTTCCGTCATCTTTTGGTTGTGTGTGAACCTAGTTTTTGATCACATTTCATTCCCTGAACTCCAGGCTGTAATAAAGGAAAAGTTATTTCAATGGTTTCTACTTTAGTTAAAGCTTTAACTCTTTCATGTCTGGGGGAAAAAGCAGAAAACAGATTTACTTTATGACTTATACTTTCTTTGTGGTTTAGAATAGGCACAGATGGCAGGGGTCTTAAGGAAAACTCAAAATAATAAATCATACAGAATAAGTGAAAATTAGGCATGGAGATATGTGATTGACCCCCTTAAGTGTCTTATCAGGAAGAAAATAGTAGAAATCCTCCATTATTACATTAATGTCTTGAAGCTTGTAAACGATATAAATGTATAGTAGATGCTGCGATAAAAATTGCCAGTTTTGATTTTGGAAGCTACTTTTTGATTAAGATGTGGTCTGGATAATAACACAAGCAGGATGAGAAACTAATGTACTGGGAGGACAGGGGAGAGGGAGTTTGGCATTAAATTACAAATCTATATTGTAGCAAAATTCTCATCGTCAGAATCTTTAAGTGGGTGAAACAGTGCATCCTAAAGCAACTATTTTTGAACCAAGGTACCACAAACAGCCTGGCTTGCAGAATATGTCCAATATTCTGGACACAGCAATCCACCCATGACCCCAGTGAAGTTGAAATTTGGCAAATTGGACAAACTGGTTCATGACATAATACAAAACGCAATAAAGCAAGGGCCTTCAAACTTGGCAAGTTTAAGACTTTTATTTATTTTTTATTTTATTTGGTTTGTCAATTGCTTACAAGATAATAGGTATAAGTAAAAACATAGTTATGAATACATGGATACTTATAAGAAAAATAAAACAATAAAATAAAAGAAACAATAGGACAGGGACGGTAGGCACGATTGGTGCGCTTATGCACGCCCCCTACAGACCTCTTGGGAAAGGGGTGAGGTCAATAGTAGACAGTCTAAGGTTAAAGTTTTGGGGGTTTGGGGAAGAAACCACAGAGTCGGGTAGAGTATTCCAGACATTGACCACTCTGTTGCTGAAGTTGTATTTCCTGCAATCAAGTTGGTGCGATTAATCTTGAGTTTATCTATTGTTTGCTCTGGTGTTATTATAGTTGAAGCTGAAGTATTCATTGAAAGGTAGGACATTGCAATGTATGATTTTATAAGCTATACTTAGATCGGACCGAAGGCAGTGTAGTTCTAGGTTTTCTAGGTCTAGAATTTTGAGGCTGGTGGCATAAGATATTCTGCAATGAGTATTTCTTGTGAAATATTTCTGGACTTTCTCAACTATGTTAATATCAGATTCGTAATGTGGGTTCTAGACTGATGAGCTGTATTCGAGTATTGGTCTAGCAAATGTTTAGTATGCTCTAGTTAGTAGTGTAATATTACCAGAGAAAAAGCTATGTAAGATTAAGTTAACAACTCTTAATGCCTTTTTGGCTATGCGGTTACAGTGGGCTCTGGCACTTAGATCATTAGAGATGAGTACTCCAAGATCCTTGACAGAGTTTGGATCATCAACAAGGTCTTGACTATTCAGTCTGTATTTTATTTTCTGATTATTATTTTTTTGCCAATATGTAGGACAGAGCATTTATTTATTGAGATTTGAAGTTGCCATTTGTTTGACCATTCTGATACATAATCGAGGTCTTTTTGAAGGGTAGCAGTATTGTCTGTGGTGTTGAATAGCTTTACATCATCAGCGAAGAGAATGCAGTTGCTCTTAATATGATCACAGAGGTCATTTATGTAGAGTATGAAGAGAGTTGGTCCTAGAACACTGCCTTGGGGGACACCATTGTTGACAGGTACAGAATTTGATAGGACATTCCCAATTTTGACCATTTATTGTCTGTTTGACAGGAATGCTTCTATCCAGTTATGCTTCTATCCAGAGATACCATAAGATGTTAGTTTTAGGAGCAGTTTGTCATGTACCACTGAATCAAAGGCTTTACAGAAGTCTATGTAGATTACGTCTATTGCTTTGCCCTGATCGAGTTGTGTAGTCCATATGTTTTTGCAATGTAAGAGTTGCAGATTGCAGGGTAGTTTTTTCTGAAACCAAATTGTTTATTAGAGAGTAGGTTGTTTGTCTCTAAGTGGAGGATAATGGATTGGTTAATAATTGATTCCATAACTTTACAGGTGACGCAGCATAAAGCGATTGGTCTGTAATTTTCAACTAGGCTGGGGTCTCCCTTTTAGAAGATGGGGATGACCATGGCTTGTGACCATAGGTTAGGCAAGGAGCTGGTCCTGAAAGATGTTTCAGAGATTATGCTTAGAGGTTCGGCTATGGCAGTGAATAGCTTTTTTAAGAAGTAGGCACATATTCCATCCGGTCCAATAGATAGAGATGGTTTTAGATTGCGTAGTGCTTTTTCAACATTGTCTTCTGTAAAATTGATATGTATTAGATCATTTTAGTTGTCTGTGGTTCAACTAGGAAATACTGGGCATGATCCATTGGAGTTTACAAATGTTGAGCCAAAGAATGTGTTAAAGAGGTTGGCAAGTTTAAGACTTGTGGACTTCAAACTCCCAGAATTCCTGAGCTAACATGCCTGGAGGAGGAATTCTGGGAGTTGAAGTCCACAAGTGTTAAAGCTGTCAAGTTTGAAGACCCCTGGTGTGAGAAACACTGTGTCAAAGGGTTCCAATTTGTCACTAATCAAGTCCTACAACTGCCTTGTAAGGAAGGCTCTTGTTATCCCAGATTGTAGGCACAGAGCTAAGCTTTAGTAGAGGCACGTGCCCTTTTTGTGGGAAGAGATTAAACATCCAAAGCTGGCTTGGAGTAGCCACTTTACATAGTAAAGTCTACATTTGGCCAAGAGGCTCAGTTGGCTTACTAATACTTCTTGTTTTTACTCTGGCATTCTACTAATCCGGGTGTGGCATAAATAGGTCTGCTTGGGGGAGACTTCTGATTTGAAGATGCTGTTAAGATGGGACAGAAGGCATTTGAAAAAAGCAATTATGGCTTTGTCCCAGAGGGGATTTTTCCACAAAGCAACTGGACTTTGGGGGGTTTTCTTCCAGAACTGAAGAAGCTCCTTGGAGGGGAAGCGAAACATTATTAAAGAACAAGAAAGTCCAGCTGCCTTTTGGAAAAAGCACCATCTTAGGGGTGGGGTCCTTTTGGGACAACCATGACCTGGATGGTTGAGAATCTCATATATTACGAGTAAGTGAGTACATGCGTTAGTTAGTTAGTTAGTTAGTTAGTTAGTTAGTTAGTTAGTTAGGAGACTGGGTTTCCTGCCTGTGCAAAGCACAACGAGCTTTGATAGGTAGAAGCTTAGCTTTGTGCCATGACAAAAAATAAAAATTCAAAAATGGCCACAGACTTTCGAATTTTACATTATTCCTACGGGGAAAATTGGCCTGTCCCACATTCTGGCTCTGAACCGGAGTTCCTGGGAAAGCAACGTTCCTAGAGGATTTGCCCCGAGAAGGAAAGCAAATTCTTTTGGACGCGGAGGGAGGACGATTTGCAAGCTGAAGGAGAAAGGACCTTCTTGCTTTAGATGCCACTTTCGTAACCCGGCGGGGGATCCCCGCAGAGGAGGTTTCCGGTGGATTGGGGGCCTTGGGGGGTTGATCCTCCTGGCTGTATCCCCGTTCTGTCTTTCCCCCCACCCCACCCCCCACCCGCCTTCCCTGTTCGATCCGCGCGGGCGAAACGCGTCCCTGGCCTGCCACCCGCGTCCTTACGCTCCGCTGCGTGGGCAATGCGAGGAGGGAACGGGTGTGCCACGGGCGCCTGCTTAAAAGGAACCCGCTTTTCATGCCTTGGACCCGCTAAAAGCTGGAAGGATGGCAGATTTTTATTTTCAAGAGGCTCCAATCCGCCTCTCCAGCCCCAGTACTTTTGCCTTCTAAATTCTCGGCCGGTGTGTGTAGAAGTGCAACTGTCAGGACACGCCGAAGCCCCGGCGTGTGTGTGTGTGTGTGTGTGTGTAAAACCGCCTCTGTGTGTGTGTGTGTAAAATCACCTCCCTCCTGTGTGTGTGTGTGTGTGTATGTAAAACTACCTCCCTCTCGTGTGTGTGTGTATGTGTGAAACCTCCTCCCTCTCGTGTGTGTGTGTGTGTGTGTGTGTGTGTGTGTAAAACCTCCTCCCTCGTGTGTGTGTGTGTGTGTGTGTTAAACTACCTCCCTCTCATGTGTGTGTGTGTGAAACCTCCTCCCTCTCGTATGTGCGCGTGTGTGTGTGTGTAAAAATCGCCTCCTCCCGTGTGTGTGTGTGGGGGGGTCTCCTCTGAATCTTCGGGGATTCCTGCGCCGGGAGGAATGTCGAGGAGGGGGCAACCGACGGGCACTTGAGGCCGGGGATGGAATCCCCTGATAAGGGGCCTTTCTCCTCCGGGAGCGGCTATCTCCATCAGCCCCCCACCTCACCCGCTCCCACCCACCCCCGCCGCCCCTCACCCCAAGCAACCATTTGGGCACCTTTAAGCTTGAACTTTGCTCTTCGCTTGGTTTAGCGTGAGAAAGGTCCGCTGGCCGGAACTACAAGGGCTCTTTGACAAAACGTTTCCATTGGGTTTCTGAACTGAGCTGGAGGATTGAGATGGGCCACTACAGGAGGGGGTGGGGGTGGGGGAGGAGGGGGCTACCGCAGAAGAGCAATTCGGAAAATAAGTGGAGAGGGGCGGGTTGCGGGTGTTGAGGACAAGGTGTGGTATAGCCGTGCAGCTGTTGTGGCTGCTGTTAGGTTTTATCTATCTATTTAAATATCTATCTAAATAGCTACCCTATGTAGCTATCTATCTAGCTATCTATAACAAATCTATCTAGAGATCTATATCTATCAAGCTATCAATCAAATTCATCTATCTCTATTTCAAATCTATCTAGCTATCTATATCTAACAATTTTTCAATCAAATCTATCTCTATCTCTATCAACATCTATCTATATCTATAATTCTATCAATCAAATCTATATCTCTATATATCTATCTCTATCAAATCTACCTACCTACCTGCCTGCCTATCTACCTACCTACCTACCTACCCACCCGTCTGTCTGTCTGTCTATCTATCTATCTATCTATCTATCTATCTATCTATCTATCTATCTACCTATCTATTTATCTATATTGTTATGCCGCCCATCTCCCATACAATGTGAGGTTTTTCCAGTCGGCGCGGAAAGGCCCTGCGCCTTTCAGAAGTTAGAGATTTTTCAACATCCGGGGCAGGGGAGAGGGGGGGGCAAGCGATCCAGAACTACTCCGCCGGTCTGTAAATCGATCAGCGAATTCCAACCTAGCGGCGAGATCAGGTGCCTAGGAGAGAGAACAACCCCGTTTGTCCCGCGCTGTTCAGACGTGCAGGCTTCAAGTGGTGGGCTCACTCCTCCCGCCTTGTGCTCCCGCGCCGGACGACGCCCCCTCTTCAAACCGTGTGTGTGTGTGTGTGTGTGTGTGTGTGTGTGTGTATCACCCCGAAGGCTGTTGACCGAACAAATCCACTGCAACGCCTTTGGACCGCTTTCGAGTCGAAGGAGGCTGGCGGCTTCACTTCGCGGGGAATTATTTTCTCGCGCGTTTCTGGAGTTCAGCCCAGACCTTCGCTGGCTTGGGAATTCAAGCCGATCCAAACCTATTGGCGAACGTTATTTGATCTGCAACCTCGTGTCTAACTTAGCAATCAGAAGAGGTTCCTGCGGCCGAACATTTTAACTGGAACGAATGTAAAACGTAGGGCCCCCAAATGAACACGCTAACGGCCATACTCCCTGTTTTACGACACCCACACTGAAGGAAGGAAGCGCCCTTGAAGGATTGGCGGTGCAAACTTCTTCTCCAGAGACGCCTGTCCAGAAAAAGAGCTGGGTGAAAAGGGGAACGAAGGGAGTACTTTGGGCTTAATTTATTCCTGGACAGCGCTTCCTTGGCTCCCGTTCAGGACGTGGAAAGCTCCCGTCCTCACCTCCCGATCCTCTTGTAGCGGGATTGATTCCCTCAACCCAACCCAACCCACCGCTGCAAGATCTGGCGTGACTCCGGATTCCACCTTCCACCACCCGCACCACTTCGAAGCCAGCCTAACTGCCAGGACAGAGCCTCAAATGTAACCCTCGAACACATTTCTCTCCACGGGTGTTTTAAGTTTCGTGGAGCGGGTGGGTGGGTTTCCTCGTCTTTCCAAGCGCGACGGCGCCGATTTCACAGTATCGTGGGGACACACATTTTTCTACCGCCACCGCGGCGGCGGCCGCGGGAGATGCTAAGAAAGGATTTCTAACGCGGCTCCCTCGTGCCATTTTTCCTCTGTTTCGCTGGAGCGGCCCGAAATCAGGAACTCAGGCGGGCAATCTGTAGAAGGAGCGAGTGGGCCAACTGGGAGTGGAGGGGGAGGCGCCGTTCAAAACAGGCCGCGCGTGTGGAAGGAGGAGAGTGGAATAGTTGCCACCTGGCCTCAGGGCATCAAACTTTCGCCGTTTGCGCTCCCTCCCCTCAAAATTCTATTTACTTAAATATATAGTGCACTTAAAAGATCTCTCTCTCTCTCTCTCTCTCACACACACACACACACACACACCACTTAAAAGGGAGAATATATATATATCTATATATTAAAGTTGTAGCAACGTTTCGGCAGAATCTCATTTGCCATTATCAGGCTACTGTACTGTACATCTCATCTGCCGAAACGTTGCTACAACTTTAAAAGCACAACTATAATGATGTGGGAAAATACCCGAACAAAGCTGAATAACATACATGTAAGTACCTGCAAAAACTTAAGAAAACATACATATACATATATACACATACACACGCACACACATATATGTGTGTGTGTGTATATATATGTATATATGTATATATTGCATTTAAAAGAGCTCACTCACACACACAAATACACTATATAGCACTTAAAAGGGTAACGCAAATGCTGTACACTTATATAGCGCACTTAAAAGATATCTCTCTCTCACACACACACGCACACACAGACACACTTCACCTAAAAGGGTAATGTAAATATATATATTAAGTGCTTAAATATATAGTGCACTTAAAAGAGATCACTCTCTCCCCCTCTCCCTCCCTCCCTCTCTCTCTCACACACACACACATCACTTAAAAGGGATCACTCACACACATATACACTATATAGCACTTAAAAGGGTAACGAAAATGCTGTATACTTAAATATATAGCGCACTTTAAAAGGTACTGTTTCTTGTGCATTTTCCCTCCACCCAACCATTGTCTTAGACCTGAACTCGGCAGCTCGCCCTGTTCATTTTAAAGGGCAATGAAAACGGCTGTCTTCGTACCCCAGTCCCAAAACACCCAGTGGGTCGAACTCCAAGCAACGGTCTGGGGACAGACAAGCCACCTCCTCCCATTAATTCCTCCCCTTTCTCCGCGAGCTTCTGTTCTTGTGCTCTTTCTCTCTTTTCCGGCATTCCAGATTGTTTGGGGACAAATATGCTGACTCTGTAAACCGCTTAGAAAGAGCCGTCAAAGCACTATGAAGCGGTATATAAATCTAAGTCCTATTGCTATCCCACTGATTCTTATGAAATAGCCACGGGAAAGGATGGGGCCAAACGAACCAGGTATTGTGGCGGAGGATCTCTGGGCTGGTCCGTCAGAACCTGGCTTGGGCAAGCTTGGAAGTTTAGTCTAGAGTGTTTAAGGGACCAGGCTAGAAACTGGCTCGAGTTCTAATCCCGCTTTAGGCATGAAAGCCAACTGGGTGACTTAAGGCCAAGCACCAGGAGATGGTGAGTTCTAGTCCCGCTTTAAGGCACGAAACCCAGCTGGGTAATTTTCGGTCCAGTTCTTTCTCAGTCCAAGCCACCTCACGGGAGGAGAAAATGGGGCGAGGGATTTATTTTTTAATGATGATGATGATGATGATGATGATAATAATAATAATAATAATAATAATAATAATAATAATAATAATAATAATAATAATAATAATAATAATAAAAATGGTGGTGGTGGTAGTGGGATATAAATCCTTCTTTCCTTTAAACCCGGTGGGTGAGTTTGGAAAGCAAGGAAGGGGAGAACATTCACTGGAATGGGGCAGGTCGGATGGGACGCAAGCTCGTCGAAGTGGGGCATCCCGGCCTCCTTCCCAAACAGCGGGCTGGGGCGCTAGGCCGCCCTTAGGACCGGGTTACAGAGAGGAGAATAAGGGACGCCCGTCCTTCCTTCCTGGAGGGGTGGCGGGTGAGGAGACAAACCCGGCGGCTAGCGGAGCACCAGCCCCGCGGCGAGTTCTGGTCTTTGAGCTCTCCTCCCGCGCCTCCTTCCCGGTAGCTCGTAAACTCGGTTGCCTCAAAAGGTCTGGGGTAGGGGAAGCGAAAGCAAGCCGGAAAAGGGCTTCCCTGCTGCCCCGTCGAAAATTAGGACCTTTTTCTGCCTGAGTGACTGTTCCTGATGGATTCGGGATTCAGCACAAGCCTCCCTCTCTCTTCTTCTCTTCTCTTTTCTCTTCTCCCCTTCTCTCTTTTGTTTCCTCTTCTTTCTTTTCTCTCTTCTCTCTCCTCCTCCTCTTTTCTCTTTTCCTCTCTCCTCTCTTTTCTTTCTTCTCTTCTTTTTTCTCTCTCCACTCGTCTTCTCTCTTCATCTTTTCCCTCTTCTCTTCTCTTCTTCTCTCCTCTTTTCTCTTCTCTTCTCTCTTTCCTCTTTTCTCTTTTCTCTTTCTTCTCTCTATTCTCCTTTCTTCTCTCTCTCTCTCTCTCTTCCCCCCCCCATACACACACCCCGAGATAACTACGACAGTAAAGCCAGACCCGTATCACAACCTTGACCTTTGGGGGGGGAGAAGGCGAAAACGAATTCAAACTGCCTCCCATCTGAAGGAGCGATGCCAGTCCCAGTTGAAGACTATCCCAGCTTTCCTTCTTGCGAGACCGAAATGAAGCAGACCTAAATCCCGCAAAATAATTTAACTAATCCTGCGTCAATTCCCTCCCAAAACGCGGGAGCTGTTTTTGCGCACAATGTGTTTGAAACGGTAAACTAGGGTTAAGAACCGTCCGCGAGCCACACTAGTTGGTCCCGGGAGCCCATCACTCGGCTTATTATGGGAATGAGCTCGTTCACACGAGTCGTTGCGACAGATAAAGCGGTTGGTTTGGCCTCGAGTTCGCCATGGGGGTTTGGCAAAACAGGGCTCGGGCATTCGAGGGTTGCGCCAGGTAACTTGAAGGAGGCCCGAACCAGCTTTTTAGCACGACTTTGGGGTCCCGAAGGAGTTCTGCGCGGGACAGTACCGGGTCTAGAAACGTGGAATCTGGAAGGTCACAGAAGTCTTAGGAACATAGAGAGATTTCCCTCGATCTCCTCTTCCGCTGGGCTTGGGGGCGGGACGGGGTACCTGACCTCTGGGCTATAGATCTCTGAAGCTTCAAGCAAATTTAAGGTGGGCGGGGGCGGGGTGGGGCAGAAAAGCCCATCCGTGGGAGGAAAACAAACTTGCTTGGAAACCAGCCCGAGAAGAGCCGTTTGGCAATCTAGAGAACTACCCACGCGGCCAAGTTTGCCATGATCTCTGGAATCTGGCGGGTTCACAAGTCCCAGAAATGTACACGTGTGCAGCTTTCCCGCTTTTTTTTTTTTTTTTTTTTTGCTCAGCGTTTCCAGGGAGTTTATTTTTTTCCCCCCTTCCCCTCCTGTTCCAATTCTTGCAAGGGGCGGGGAGGGAAAGGGAGACGAATGGGACGCCCCCACCCCCAAACCCGAGGCATTGAAAGAAGCAGATGTTTGGACCGATTGAGCCTCGAGGTGAAATCCTCCCTTACCCCACCCCACCCTCCTGTTTTTTTTAAAGGAGGGGAAAATCTACCGATGATGATGTTATTAGTGGTGGGAATAACAACCATAATAACAACAGGAAGTCGGTCTGGTCGGGAGAGAAGAACAGCGAGGCTACTGGCGGCTTTTTTTTTTTCTTTCCCCGGCGGTGTTCCTCCTCCTCCTCCTTTGGGCGGGTGAGGGAAGAGAGGTGGGGGCAACCTAAATCTTTATCAAGCTTCTATTCTGTGCCTTCAACAAACAGAATCCCCATTACTTCACGGCGCCTTTTGTCGGCCCTATACAAATGAGAACAAAATGGTTATTCAGGAAAACGCTTTTCGATTTGTATTGTGTGTGGCTCGCACAAAGCGCACTGTTATTGTATTAAAAAGAACCATCTGTAGCAGAAACAATGGCATTAAATTATCTTTGAATAACCACTGCAAAAAAAAAATATATAATATAAGGCTTTTATTCTTATTCTCCTTCATGGGAAAAAAAAAAGCGGAGGGGGGGGGAGGAAGGAGAAAAAGGGACAGAGAATTGACTTTTTTGTTGTGGGTCCATTCTTACAATACACACGCGCGCGCGCGCGCGGGGACGCACACACCCGCACACACACACACATACAGAAAAACAGCCATTTGGATTTTTTAAGCCATACCATAAACGATTTTCCTCTCTCTCCCTCTCTCTCTCTCTCTCTCTCTCTTTCTCGCTACCCCCCAATTCTAGGGGCTGCAGTTTAAAGCTAGGAGTAAGACTTGGAGGGTGTGTAGGCAAGCTGGATAACCGGGGCTAGAAAACCCCCCGATCTGAAATCGTTCGGGCTGAGGGAGGAGGACGAAGCGAAGAGGACGGGCAGGGCACGAGTGGAGCTTCCGAGCAACCTGCCCGGGCGTCCGTGGGGGCGAAAAAAAGGGCACCCGAGCCCGGAGAGGCCGAGTGGGGACGCGAGAGAGCCCCCCCCCCCCCACCTCCCCGGCTGACTTGGCGATTCTCCGACCAATCAATCACACGGTTTCCGAGCCAGCCGTCCGGACTGGAAAGCATCCGTAAGTAACTTCAGCAACTTTGTCGCGAACTCCAGTCGGCGTTTTTCTCACCTTCGCCTTGGGCGGGGAGGGGGGGCGGTAGAAGAGACGGGTGGGGGGGAGGAGATGTACAGAAAGAAAAAAGGGGTGAACCTCCCCCCCCCCTTGAAATTGTGGGGGGTGGAACTGGCGGGGGGGGGGGGAGAACAGGGACTCTTTGACTGTCTGGACAATATCCCTATTTTGGTTTCTCTGGTTCTTCCTTCCTTTCCCTGTTGGGATTGAAAGTGACAGTTGCTGAAAAGCCGCATTGAGAGATTGGCGAATTCATGCCCTTCGCGGCAATTCTTTTCTTTCTGTATCCTCCTTTTCCTTTTCTCCCCTCTCCATCCCGCACCCCACATCAGGAAGGAAGGAAGGAAGGAAGGAAGGAAGGAAGGAAGGAAGGAAGGAAGGAAGGAAGGAAGGAAGGGAAGGAAGATGAGATAGAGATAGAGAGAGGTAAAGGTAAAGATGAGGGAGAGGAAAAAGCGGGAGGTTCAAAAAAAAAAAGTGCCCAAGAAAGCGAAAACCGCTTTTGGAAAATACACCCAAGCGAAAGGCCAAACCGAACGGGAAAGTCAGTGACCCGGGACTCAACTGCCTGGTCTCGGTGTGAATCTGACTCGGCGCATCCTGAACTTCCGGGAAACAGGGAACGGAGGCAGATGGAGCGGTGGCAGGAGGCGAGGAGGCGAGGAGGAGGACCGGAGAGGAGAAAGAGCGCGGGGGGCTGGGGAAAGGCGAGTGGGGCGGGGGCGGAAAGGAGGAAGAGGAAAACCAGGGAGCGCGGGTTACCTGGCGGAGGCTCTTAAAAGGTGCTGGCGAGGTGCCAGGCGCCGAGGCTGGCTCTTGCTCACTCGCGCCCCCTGATGGTCAGTCCAATCCAACACCCCCACCCCCCACTCCCGTCGCCCACCGCTCGGGTTCTGCATATCCCAGCAAAAGGGGATTCCTCGCCAGGGACGAAGTTGCGTCTGTTTTGATCCTATCCTATCCTTTCCTTTCCTTTCCTTTCCTTTCCTTTCCTTTCTTTCCCTCCCGTCTCCCGGATATATATATATATATATTTTCCCCTGCCTAAACTTTAGGTTATTTTAAAGGCTGCCGTAGATAAAGGTTAATCTCGGGTTGAATGGCGGAGCTGTGATTGACAAGGGAGAAGGTGTGGAAGGCAAGGCGAGCTGTCTTTATTTACAGCCCACTGCCGGCTCCAGGGTCTTTGTTAGAAATGGGAAGCTAATTTAGCGCTGATCAAAAGCACCACGGAGTCAAAGGGGCTGGTAATGACTACTAATTTCATTTCAGCCTCATACGTCCCCGACCGCTATAATTAAAGACGCGCTATTTAAATACAGGTGAAGAGGCTTTTTAAGAGCGATTTGGGGTGGGGGGGGAGAGGAAGGGGAAGAGAAGGAGGTGAGGCTGTTGCCGTTTTATTTAGTCTCTCTCTAGTGAAGCCTCGCGGGCGGGACCGGGCGAGGGAAAAACGGAATATTTCACACGTTCAGGCCTTTCCCTGCGAGGAGTTGCGGTTAAAACTAGGCCCTGTTTTCTAGTGGTGAGGTGTTGCCTTGTCTGAAATAAAGAAGTGGGCGCCAATGGAAAAATAAATGTTATGTTTAATGTCACTGGCCGTCCGTAAATAAGAGACCGGGAGAGCCTCGAATATGGATTCATTTCTCTGGATTTGATGACTTCAATGAGGAAACCTGAGGGAGGGGGAGGAGAGAGAGAGAGAGATACTGGTTGTTTAAGATGGAGAGGAAAAGGGATAAGCTTTTTTCTCTAAGGAAGATCATTTATTAATTAAATTGCCCCCTTCCCTGCCTCCCCCCCCCCCCATTCATGCCAGATTTCATGGGGAAGATGTCATTTCTGAACCCGATGTAACCATCTCTTTCTAGGATAAACTTCAAAGGACAAAAGCTTCCCATTTTCGTTAGTTGGGTAAAAACTGATACGAGAGAGAGGGAGGGAGGGAGAGAGAGAGAGAGAGAGAGAGAGAGAGAGATGGCGGAGGAGAAGAAAAAGGGAAAGGAGTTCGCCTTTAATCTCTCTCTCTTTTTTTTTTATCCATGAGGACTAAAGATCCGTACTCCACCCCGCAAAGCTCGAAAGCTTGCAACGGCTCTTCTTCCGGAGGTTGCAAGGAGCTTAGAGGAGAGGAGAGGGGGGCGGGGGGGGCTTGAGTAGGATATGCGAGCGTCCCCTGTCGGCTTACAGAGCCGGGCCTGAGCGACGCGGTTAGGCGCCTGGACGAATTCTGCGCCTTGCGCGTAAAAAAAAAAAAACACTTTAGCCAACTTAACAAAACAACAAGACCGGCAATTAAAGCCAAAGTAGAGGAAAGAGATTTGTCTTGCTGCGCGCTGCGCCGGCCCATAATTTGACTTTGGGGCATTTGCTAGAATTTTGGGAAGCCCCCTGCCGTTTTGAAATAGAAATAACCACCCGCCCCCCCCTCGCTTTTTTTTTCTTTTCTTTTTCATCTAATTTTTCCCCCCCCTTATGAACGGGAGGGAATATGAAAGACAAGCCGGCCTCTTTTTTCACTTTTCTTCTAGGAATTTGCCTGCAGGGGAACCACAATGCAAATATTAAGGCTCTAAAGTTTCATTTGAAAACTGCCCCTTCATTACAGGAGTTGGGGTATCCATCGGTGTTACCGACCCACAGAGGAAACCTGACTAGCGACGGCTGGTAGAAATGTATAATTGAAACGAAACTCGTTTGGGTACCCACCAACAGGTGGGCCATTGAAAACGCAAGTTAACATTCCTGTGTGTGTGTGTGTGTGTGTGTGTTTCGGTGGAGGGAGAAATGTCACTTAAGAGCTCGTTTTTCCCTGGCAGCATTATCTGGCAAGACAACTCATAAAACCTGTTAAAATGAGATCTTCAGTAAAAGAGAAACAACAGCTATCTAGCTTTTAAATTGGTTCCCCCACTTCTTTCGGACAAAATGATTTAGTCCAGATAAAGGGCCATTGGCAGTTTGTGGTACAGATGGGTGCGGGGTGTGGGTGCCACACTGCCAATGCCCTTTTATCTCAGCCACTGCTCATTGCATGCGAAGGGAGAACCAGGGCCGAATGAAGAAGCCCTTTCCTTCACCTCTGCCAAGCTTCTAAACATACTTTTCCATTTGCGTTTTTTCTTTGCTCTCTTGTTTTAATTCAGTTCTCTTGTTTCGGGGATATTTCCACAGATGCAAAAAGCGGGAAAACCATTCAAACCAAATCCATAAGCGCAGGGGAGCAGCTTGCGCAGTGCCCATGTGCCAATCCCCTCTGGACATCCTCACGGGGTTGGCCCGCGCTGAGCTCACTGACACCCCTGAATCACTGAAACCACGCCAAATCATTTGGTCGGATTTCTGATGGGACTGACTTCTTGTGCGCGCCACAAGCCTTCTCCGAATGTTCTTTTTAAAATATATATAGTACATAATATGTATTATAATATTTAGTAGTATATAGTATCTATAGAATCTATCATCTATATCTCATTATAGTGTGTGTGTCTGTATGAAGAGGATAGAATAGAATTCTTTATTGGCCAAGTGTGATTGGGCACACAAGGAATTTGTCTTGGTGCAAATGCTCTCAGTGTACATAAAAGAAAAGATACATTCATCAAGAGTCAAGAATCATCAGGTACAACACTTAATAATAGTCATAGGGTACATAGTGTATATATATATATATATGTGTGTGTGTGTGTGTGTGTCTATATCTATCTATATCTATATATATATCTATAATCCTATATTATACATCGAATACATATACATACACACATGTACGTGTGTGTGTGTACCGGTATATGTATGTATATGAACCGGTATATATACATATATACATAATATGTACGTTTACACGTGTATGTGTGTGTGTGTGTACTCATTTCAGAAGTAGTTAACGTGCGCACGCGTTACCTGCTTATTCGGCTTCGGATTTTCCGCGAGCTAATCTTTTGCTAAAACTCTTTTTAAGACTTTTTTTTCTCCCTCTCTCTCTCTCTCACGTGCTAAGAAAATGGCCGAGGGGCGAGGCAGGCCGACTGGGCAGCGGTGGCGGCGAAGAGTAGCGAGTGAACGCGCGAGGCTCTTTTCTACTCGACCTTGAGATTTAATCTGGAGAAGTGTTGGGCTGGGGGCGGGGGAGCCGTTTGCATTGAATTCGCTGGGCCCGCGGCTTGATTTCACTGGGAGGTTTCCGCGCCTTCGGTCTGCGCTGCTGCTTCTCTGCGGCTTCGAAGGTCACCGGGGAATGGGGGTGGGGCGGCTTAGCCCTAGCTCCGCCGACATTTTTCTATTTCCAGCCTGAAAAGAAAGAAAGAAAAAGAAAGAAAGAAAGAAAGAAAGAAAGAAAGAAAGAAAGAAAGAAAGAAAGAAAGAAAGAAAGAAAGAAAAGGAAGGAAATTAAGAAAGAAAGAAAGAAAGAAAGAAAGAAAGAAAGAAAGAAATGGAAAGGAGGAAGGAAGGAAGGAAGGAAGGAAGGAAGGAAGGAAGGAAAGAAAGAAAGAAAGAAAGAAAGAAAGAAAGAAAGAAAGAAAGAAAGAAAGAAAGAAAGAAGGGAGAAAGAAAGAAAGGAGAGAAGGGAGAAAAAAGAAAGGAGAAAGAGAAAGAAAGAAAGAAAGAAAGAGAAGGAAGGAAATTAAGAAAGAAAGAAAGAAAGAAAGAAGAAAAATGGAAAGGAGGAAGGAAGGGAGGAAGGAAGGAAAGAAAGAAAGAAAGAAAGAAAGAAAGAAAGAAAGAAAGAGAAAGAAAGAAAGGAGAAAGAAGGGAAAAAGAAAGGAAAGAAGGGAGAAAGGAAGGAAGGAAAGAAAGAAAGAAAAGAAAGGGACAAAAGGGAGAAAGAAAGAAAGAAAAAGAAAGAAAGAAAGAAAGAAAGAAAGAAAGAAAGAAAGAAAGAAAGGAGAGAGGGAGGGAGAGAAAGAGAGAGAGGGAGAGAACGGATCATGAATTGCTGAGAGTGCGGAGGCTGCGCGGAGCATTTACCCCTTTTCTGAGGCTTCAAGGAAGCAAAAGTCCCCGAGCCCAGTTGCGAAGTGAAGTCGGCTCCCCTTCCTGGCATCCTTCGCCGGAGCGGCGTTTTTTTTTTTTTGTTTTTTTTACGCAGAGTCCAAAGCGAGAGAGAAAAACGCGGCCTCTTGGTGCTCTCGGAGCTTGGTTGTTGTTTGCTGAGCACTTGGTGATGTTAGTTCGGGTAACGAAACGTCTGCAAGAAAACCACCAAATTCAGAAAGCACCAAGCCCCCCGCCCCCACCCCCCACCCCCGTTTCAACCCCCAGCTGCAAATATTCTCCTTTAGCGCTACAGAGGGGACTTTCCAATTCTGATCGGCCGTCCAGGACTGTCTTAGGGGCCAGGAAGGGGTCTGCAGAGGGGTTTTTAAATCCCGATCCCAAAGGTGCTTTTTCGAGAAAGTCCAGTCGCCTCCTGGAAAAGCACTTTTGGGACAACCATGACCTGAATCTCCATCCCAATCCTAAGGTCTCCGGCGGTCTCCAGAGTTGTAAGAGAGAGAGGGGGGCTAAGGGCACAAAAGCGCAAAACGGGAAAGAAGAGCTCAGCGCAGCCCGTAGAAGAGGAGATCAAAAGAATCGATTCCCCACCCCACCCCACCCCCACCCGTCCTTCTGACACTCTCTCTCCCCTCCACCTGACCGTTGCCCTTCAAAAGTTCTCTGCCCAAGAGAAAGGAGCAAAAGGGGGAAAAAAACAAGCGACTGTCACTGGTAGAAGCTGCAGAAGCTGAAAACCTTCAGGGGCCTGTCTCTAAGAGAGGTTTTGGTTCTTTTTTTAAAAAAAAAAAAAACCACCTTGGTTCTGAAATTCTGGAGGACCCAACTTTGGAGGGAAGGCGGGTAACACTGAACTGAGCCTCCACTTTTCTCCCTGTCTAACTGAATTCCTTCAAGGGGAGAAACCACAGTGTTTGCAGGTATCTTTCCACCCAGCCTTCCGAATTCTCCAGAAGAGAAGAGAAGAGAAGAGAAGAGAAGAGAAGAGAAGAGAAGAGAAGAGAAGAGAAGAGAAGAGGAGGAGGAGGAAGAGGAAGAATAGAATAGAATAGAATAGAATAGAATAGAATAGAATAGAATAGAATAGAATAGAATATTGGAATGAAGAATAGGAAGAGAAGGGAAGGGAATAGGAACAGAACAGAACAGAACAGAACAGAACAGAACAGAATAGAATAGAATAGAATAGAATAGAATAGAATAGAATAGAATATTGGAATGAAGAATAGGAAGAGAAGGGAAGGGAATAGGAATAGAATAGAATAGAATAGAATAGAATAGAATAGAATAGAATAGAATAGAATAGAATAGAATAGATTCCTTGTTGGCCAATATGGTGATTGGACACACAAGGAATTTGTCTTTGGTGCATATGCTCTCAGTGTACATAAAGAAAAAATAAAATACATTCATCAATCATAAGATATAACACTTAGTAATAGTCATAGGTTATTATAAGCAATCAAATCATCCATAGGTTATTAATACGTAATCAAACATACTAGGAAAACAAAACAATATAAATTATAAATATAAAGCAAAATGGTTATAATCATAAGTGGGAATAGGTAGGTACTAGGAAGGATGAGGAGAATAATAGTAATACAGTCTTAGTAAATAATTTGACAGTGTGGTGGGAGTTAGTTGTTTAGCAGAGTGATGGCATTTGGGAAAAAACTGTCCTTATGCCCAGTTGTTCTGCTGTGCAGTTCCCTATAGCGTCGTCGTTTTGAGGGCAGAAGTTTATTAAGATTATGCCTAGATAGATGGATCAATCACTATTTATGTTACACGGTCTTTTGAAGCCTTTTTTTTAAAAAAGCAAGAGAAAGGAACTAACAGACGTCCAACCATTAATCCAGTTTTTTTTTTCTTTAAGTAATCGGATAACAAGAATTAGGGAGGGAGGGAAGATATCTGTTGGAAGTTCTAGAACGTGAGACACAAAAGACCTTGTAAAAAGACTCGGTGTCTAGAAAAGAGTTAAGGAGCTCAAACTGTCATGGATAATTCAAGGTTTCCCTTCACTTCTTAAAATCCCTTGTCTTTCCATTTCTCCAGAGCAAGAGCTTGCAATTGCCATTGGACCATTGCAGACGTGGTATTCAGCAGGTTCTGACCGGTTCTGGAGAACCGGTAGCGGAAATTTTGAGTAGTTCAGAGAACCAGTCAATACCACCTCTGACTGACCCTGCCCCCATCTATTTTCCGCCTCCCGAGTCCCAGCTGATTGGCTGGGTCTTCTTTGGTTGCCCTGCACGGGAGAACGAAGCTGGAAAGCAGGTTAGTGGGGTGGGGAGGGAATGGGGATTTTGCAGTATCCTTCCCCTGCCACGCCCACCAAGCCACGCCCACAAAACCCATAGTACAAAAATTTGAATCCCACGACTGGACCATTGATGCGGAACAGAAGGTGACCTGCAGCTGTTTAGCTCAGATTTTCGTCAGATTTTCTCCAGTCTGCCAAAATCACTGGGCGTTTTGGGAAAGAAAATAGGCAGGGTTTAGATCTGTTTTGCTTTCTTCAGCCAGTAAGTATGGAAAGAAAGACCAAAAGGGGAGTTTCTTCTGACTCTTAGACAAGGGTGGGACTCAATTTTTTTAACAACCAGTTCTGTGGGTGTGGCTTAATTGGTAAACGTAGCTTGGTGGTTATGTTATTGGTTAGGTGTGGCCAACTCAACGTCACTCACATCGAGGCGCGCATCTCCTCGCCTGGCCTCTCATGACTGTGGGGATGCTGCAACAGTCGTAAGTGTGAAAAATGGTCATAACTCACTTTTTTCAGTGCCATTGTAACTTTGAATGGTCACTCCACACAAGCAAAGTACCAGCAAAGGAGGGGAAAAGAACTCCAGAGATGTTCCTGAGACAGGAAGTCTAGTCCTGCCAAGAATGTAATCAGGGTTAACGGAGAGGCAGTTTCTGTAAGCAACACCAGAATGTTTCCTTCCTGCTTTCCTTGCAGGACTAGGCCAGTAATTCCTTCTAACAACCGGTTCTCCGAACTGCTTAGAAAGTTAACAACCGGTTCTAGCGAATAGGTGCAAACTGGTAGAATCCCACCCCTGCTCTTAGAACACAAAGAACTCTTAAAAGAACTCAGCTACTTTTAGGAAGGAGACCTTCCTAGAGAAAGACAGATAGCAAACAAGCTACCAGTCCTTTCCAAAGCAGCCTCTGTACCAACCAATAAAGGAGAATATTTGTGGCTCAGGGTCGACACGAGGGTCCTCGGTGCTTTCTGAGCTTGGTTGTTTTGTTGCAGAAGTTTCATTACCTGAACTAGGCAACATCATCAGTGTTGGTCATTGGCACTAATAGCACTAACATGAGTGATGTTACCTAGTTTGGTGGCCCAGTGGTTAAAATGCAGTATTGCAGGCTGATTCTACTGACTGTCAACTGCCAAGAGTTCAGCAGTTCGAGTCTCTGCCAGCTCAAGATTAACTCAGCCTTCCATCCTTCCATCCAGTCCAAGAAGAGATTGGACTGCCATTTGTCAGAAACGGTGTAGGGCAGGGGTCTCCAACTTCGGCAACTTTAAGACTTGTGGACTTCAACTCCCAGAATTCCTCAGCCAGTTTTATTTTGAATTCTGGGAGTTGAAGTCCACAAGTCTTAAAGTTGCCAAAGTTGGAGAGCCCTGGGGTAAGGATCTCCTGCTTGGGTTGGAGGGGGGAGGGTTGGACTAGATGACCTACAAGATCCCTTCCAACTTTGTTAATTTGCTAATCCTTCTGAGGTCAGTAAAATGAGGATCCAGATGGTTGTGGGGAGGTGCAATAGGCTGAGTTTGTAACCTGCTTAGAGAAGGGCTGTAAAGTACTGTGAAATAAGTCTACGTGCTATTGCTATCGGATGCCATTTGTCCGAAATGGTGTAGGGCCTTCTGCTTGGGCGGGGAGGTTGGACTAGATGACCTACAAGTTCCCTTCCAACTCTGATTAAGGACTCCTCCCTGCATCTGGACAGACAATTGGGCAGGGAACTCCTCCTAGTGATGATGCAACTGATTTTCAGAGATTGGCTCTGTCTTGTGTGGCACTAAACCATGATTTTGACTATTGGAAAAAAAAACCGCACACGGTTAAGTTGGATTCCCACATTGAAGCAAAGTAGCCAGGTTTGGGATTGGAGCAATGGGTGAACCCAGTGGTGGGATTCAATTTTTTATTTTTTTTTACTACCAGTTCTGTGGGTGTGGCTTGGAGGGCGTGGCAGGGGAAAGATATTGTAAAATCCCCATTCCCTCCCCACCCCACTAACCTACTTCCCAGCTCTGTTCTCCTGCGCAAGGCAACCAAAGAAGACCCAGCCGATCAGCTGGGACTCGGGAGGCAGAGAATAGATGGGGGCAGGGCCAGTCAGAGGTGGGATTTGCTGGTTCTCCGAAACTACTCAAAATTTCCACTATCGGTTCTCCAGAACTGGTCAGAACCTGCTGAATACCACCTCTGGGTGAACCCCCTTCCAGGAAGCTAGTCAATTCAGAATAGTTTTGACCACGGACAGCTTTCCTCGTCTGTGACTGTACCTAATGCTTAGTGGGCCTAGCATAGTGATTGAGTAGGAAAGTCCAGGGCTTAAATCTGCATTTAAAAAAGCAGTTGTTTCTTTGGACTGGGCTGTGATGAATTTTGGGTAAGAAAACCAGGAGAGCAAAACCTCCTCCCCATTCCGTTTTTCCACGCTGGGAAGCATTTCTACCTCTCGCTTATTTTCCCACCCATCCCATCTCAATGGAGAGAAGACGCCCCCGTTTCTTCAGCGTTCTGGGTTCCGCTTCTCTTCTCAGGGTCTGGTGACCAGAACCGAAGAGCCAAATTCCAGAGAAGCTGGCACTCTAGACCTCACTAATCTCATGAGGCCAATTTTATTTTGGGATTGTTTTCCTGAGCCGCAGCCCAGATGTCGTGATGTGAGAGATAGTTGTCATGGGGCTAAAGAGAGAATGGATGGAACTGGTCAGTCGGCTCCCTGTTGGAACAGCAAACAGAAACATCCTGGCTACAGCTGATAAAGGGGAACGTGGTTATATTTCAGAAGCTACTGTTTGTCTCTTGCATGGCAACCCGTTCTGCCTATCTTGAGCCTTGCTGGACAAGATCTAATGATGCGTACCTTCCTAGCTTTCCCCACCTTATTCTAGCTTTCTTCACTTTCCTAGTTTTCCTAACCTCATTTCCCCTCATTCTCAGGCAAAGAAGGGGATCGTCAAGCAGTTTTAACAAAGTCCGATCGGGTTAAGTCTTGCTTGAGCAGCCTTTCCAAGTTTTCATTCTCTTCCTTCCCTCAATAATAGTAATAGTAATGGTGATGATGATGATAATAATAATAATAATAATAATACTTCAGTTCCGACTTAATAATACGTCACTTCTCAAACACTATGCATTTGCCTGTAGCAAAGAACTAGTGGGATCATAAGCCTGAAAAAACAACTGGAGCATCACTTGAACACCATAGGCAGTGACAAATTTGCCATCAGTCAATTGCAGAAGGCAGCTTTACTTGGAACGGCTTCCATCCTGCGGCAATAACACCATCAAACATCCAGATCTGCCTATCCCAGGTCCCTGGTAAGGACTCGATTGGTAGACAAAAATGCCAAAGCCAGTCTGATCATCTGGCTGACTGTGCGATTAATAATAATAATAATAATAATAATAATAATAATAATAATAATAATAATAATAATAATAATACTTCAGTTCCAACTTAATAATACTTCACTTCTCAAACACTATGCATCTGCCTGTAGCAAAGAACTAGTGGGATCATAAGCCTGAAAAAGTGGTTGAAAATGAGCATGCAAAACTACTGTGGGACTTCCGAAGACAGACAGACAAAATTTTGGAACACAACACCCCGGATATCACGATTGTGGAGAAGAAAAAAGTGTGGATCGTCGACATTGCCATACCTGGTGACAGCAGAATCGACGAGAAACAACTTGAAAAAGTCACCAGATATCAGGACTTCAGAATCGAACGGCAGAGACTCTGGCATAAACCAGTGCAGGTGGTTCCAGTGGTACTCGGCACACTGGGTGCTGTGCCTAAAGACCTAGGCAAGCACTTGAAAACAATTGGCGCTGACAAGATCACCATTGGTCAGCTGCAGAAGGCCACCTTACTGGGATCTGCTCGCATAATCCACCGATACATCACGCAGTCCTAAACACTGGGGAAGTGTTCGACTAGTGATTTGTGATACGAAACCCAGCATGGTTATCTCATCTGCTGCGTACACTGTCATTTTTATGTATAATAATAATAATAATAATAATAATAATAATAATAATAATAATAATAATAATAATAATAATAATAATTAATAATAATAATAATAATAATACCACCTGGTTATGGCTGACCAATGGAACACTGAAGAAAGAGACAGAAGGCCTGATTCTTGTAGCCCAAGAAGAAGCCATCAGAACAAATGCAATCAAAGCCAAAATAGAAAAATCATCTGATGACCCCCAAATGCAGACTCTACAAAGAAGCGGACGAAACCATCGATCACATACTGAGCTGTTGCAAGACAATCACTCAGACTGACTACAAAACAACATCACGACACAGTCGCTCAGATGGTCCATTGGAACTTGTGTCACAACTATCATCTGCCTGTAGCAAAGAACTGGTGGGATCATAAGTCGGAAAAAGTGGCTGAAAATGAGCATGCAAAACTACTGTGGGACTTCCGAATACAGACTGACAAAGTTTTGGAACACAACACCTTGGATATCATGATTGTGGAGAAAAAGAAAGTGTGGATCGTCAACATTGCCATACCTGGTGATAACAGAATCGACGAGAACTTGAAAAAAGTCACCAGATATCAGGACTTGAAAATCAAACTGCAGACAGTGTGGCATAAACCAGTGCAGGTGGTTCCAGTGGTACTTGGCACACTGGTTTGTGCCCAATGACCTAGGCATTGGGTGCTGTACCTAAAGACCTAGGCAAGCACTTAAAAACAAGTTGAAAAAGTCACCAGATATCAGGACTTGAGAATCGAACCGCAGAGACTCTGGCATAAACCAGTGCAGGTGGTTCCAGTGGTACTCAGCACACTGGGTGCTGTGCCTAAAGACCTAGGCAAGCACTTAAAAACAATTGGCACTGACAAGATCACCATTGGTCAGCTGCAGAAGGCCACCTTACTGGGATCTGCTTGCATAATCCGTTGATACATTATGGAGTCCTAAACGCTTGGGAAGTGTTTGACTAGTGATTTGTGATACGAAACCCAGCATAGTTATCTCATTTGCTGTGTATACTGTCATTTCTATATATAATAATAATAATAATAATAATACTTCAATTCTGAAAACCTCCAGTCATGTTGGCTGAGGAATTGCAGGAAGTCCAGTACATTAGGAAGGGTCTGGATGGAAGGTTGAGTGAAGATGGAACTTGAGACAAACCACTGGACTGAGGGAGATGTTTTGATTTGGATCAACTGCCTTGCTTATCCGTAAGGAGAGTTCTTTCAATGGGAAGGAAGGAGAAGGTTTTAAGGAAGGTAGATGCAAACGGAACCAGAGGAGATGTGGTCTCCATGTGTTATGCAAGGCCTGAGTAGGGAAACAGTACCTCCTACACTCCAATTGGTCCCTCTGACTTCAGCCAGAGGTTCTCAACAATCTTAGGGGATTTTTCCTTGTTGTTTTCCATCGTGAGTGCACAGCTACAGCAAGCTGGGGTGGTTTTGCAAAACTGACCTTAGTCCCAAGAACAACCGTCTGTCTGTCTGTATTTCAGAAATTGCAACTGGGTGCTATTAGCTTTGAGTGTTTGGTGGTATTCAAAGTCCCATCGCAATCAAGGGGAGTTAAGCAGGCCTTTTAGGGGTACAACCGGACCAGGCAAATGTTCTCCTTGCTGGTGGATTTCAGTCAATTGTCTACGGAGATTCTCAGTCATCCAGGGGTCTTGGTTGTCCCAAAGGTGCTTTTTCAAGAGGCAGCTGAACTTTGGTTTTCCCTGAAGTCATTTGTCCTCTCGTCCAAGAAGCTTCTCCGTGGTTCGGTCAGAACTGAGGAAGCTTCTTGGATGAGAAATGAAACGTCTTCATGAAAAAACAAAAAAAAGTCTGATTGCCTCTTTGGGATTTCAGTCAATTGAAGGCCCAGATCCGGACCTGGCCAGTTGACTCACACTAGACTAGGCTGAAATGGAGTTGGACAGCTTGTCTTAGCATGACATGTGAACTAGGCTTATAAATTTAGACACAAGTTGATACGTGACTTCAATCATTCTGTTCCGTTAGTCCAGGCAAAAGGGTTTAAGATATTGTGCAACCTTAATTAATGCATAAGTTTGTATCAATGGGACTATCAAATGATTGCACCAGAGTAGGTGCAATCCAGTGGTGGGATTCCAATTTTTTTACTACCGGTTCTGTGGCCATGGTGTGGCTTGCTGGGCGTGGCAGGGGAAGGATACTGTAAAATCCCCATTCCCTCCTCACCCCATTTACCTGCTTTCCAGCTCTGTTCTCCTGTGCAGGACAACAAAAGAAGACCCAGCTAATCAGCTGGGACTTGGGAGGCAGAGAATAGAAGGGGGCGGGGCCAGTCAGAGGTGATATTTGCCGATTCTCTGAACTACTCAAAATTTCCACTACCGGTTCTCCAGAACTGGTCAGAACCTGCTGAATACCACCTCTGGCGTAATCCTTACTAGTACATCCTGAATGTTTTTCCTTAGGAGAAGGTACCTTCTGAACAACATATTTTCAAATCTATGTGTGAAACCAAACTTTCTGGCTGTCGAAGCAAGACAGCTAGAACTTGATTTAGGTGAGGAGGAGAAAGAGCCATACAAATCAGTATAATTTATTTTGAAGCCCAAATAGACCCAACGTTATATTAGAATTAGACCCCTGCAAGCCCAGGTGGGTATAGTGGATTGAAACCATTTTGCAGGTTTACAATCGAAGTGTGAGATTGCTCCATCACTGCTCCGTCGTCTTCGAAAGCTCAGTTATGTTCTTTGGACTTTATGGCAGGGTTTTATCCAGCCCATTCCTCTGGAAGTGTCCCAATTTTGGTAAGGAAAGAAAATGGATTCCAGCTGTTGGGGGAGAATGATAGTCGAGAGCTATCATAGTCGAGCGGCCCTGCTTTGAAGTAACCAAATGGGACTCATATTTCCAAAAAGCAGCCCTGTTGACCTGTTGCAGAAGGACCAAGAAGGAACCAGTAAGGAATTAAAGAACCTATTGGCACTGGGCAGCCAATAAATTTAAGATCATGACCATCTTCTGGCAACGGTTCAAGCCTAAAGGTGGGATCCGCTGCTCCAGCAAAGGTCTACTTCAAGGGTGTCAACCTCGATTTCATTGAGGGCCGCATCAGGGTTGTGTTTGACCTTGGGGCCACTGTGTGTGTGTGTGTGTGTGTGTGTGTGTGGCCAGGGTGGCCGTGGCTAGTTTGACATCACTTGTGTCTGGGGCACCTGTGGCCCGAGAGCTCTGCCAGCTAAAACGGGTTCCCGAGCTCTGTTTTAGGCTGGGACAGTCTCCTGCAACCCTCTGCCAGTGAAAACAGAGCTCCGGAGGGCTTCATGTGGCCCTTCCGAGCTCCATTTTCACTGGCATAGGCACTGCAGGCCGGTCCTTCACTGTTTCCAGGGCGGCACCGCAGGCCAGATGCAGCCCATGGGCCTTGAGTTTGACACCCCTAGTCTATTTGGACATAGTTGCTTAGGAATATGTCCCTCTGTACCGCCTTTCTTTTCAGGGAGTGGATAGCATTCAAGAGGAGTGTTTACAGGGTATGTGTCAGGATTCCGGCAATCGCCCTAATTAAATCATGATTCTCGAGTCAAACTTCAAAGGATTTATTAGAGGCAACTTACTGGCATTGCCCTGTATGAAGCCAACTCTGGCATATATAATTTACAGTTCCCTGTGACCCTGTTTCCCACCTCCCCCTGGGTGTCTCATAAACCAGATTATCCAACTGAGCCATTCACAGGATGGGTGTCATCATCCATGTTCTCCAATTAAATTATCTGCATTATCTTACCATTATCTTACCATTATCTGGTATTTTAGTTACAATCTTTTAAAGATAAGAGTTGGAAGGTACTTTTGCTTTCAACTGCTCTTCCAGATTTCCTTCCTCCCCCCTCCCTTTTTTTTTTAATGGCAACTTCTAAAACAGGCATAGGAATGTTTTATGAGTTGGCGGTACATTAAAAAAATGTTAACATGGTGAGATCAAAGCCTTGCCATGCATGCAACACACATAAAGAAAACCAGTGGGAGCTTTGATCCCAGTCATGCCCCTCATCTAGACCAGGGGTGTCAAACTCACATCGTCACAGAGCGGCATCACATGATGTATCGGGACTTTTTCCCCTTTTGCTAAGCTGGGGGGGAGGGGCAGGACCAGCACGTGACCCCCGCGAGTTTGACACCCCTGTTTTAGACCTTTGGGGGCACAACTTGTGAACACACACACACACACATACACACACACACACACACACACACACACACACACACGGCTGTCAATAAACAAATAATCCTCCTGCTGCTGCGTTGCATGGCATTTTCAGAATTACAAGTTGCTCTTTAAGAAAACAAAAAAAAAATGCTGTGATTATTCAAAGGAATGAAAAACTAGCAAAGTGAGGAGCAGACTGGAAGATGAATTGGAGGTGAAATCTGTTGGGTTAAAATGTACCCTGTTGTCTAAAAGTCTTGCTTGGAAGTAAGGATGAAATTGCAGACTTTTTTTTCCAGGAAGGTTAGGTAGGATTTTGGTGAAATTGGTGAAGCCGAGTTAAAGAAGACTTACTGTAGTGGAATCTTAACTACTACACCTTCAAACTAGGTGGACAAAAAGAAACATAAGAGATAGATTGGTCCACGCTATCACTGATAATAAGAATTTGTGCCTTTTTAGGAGAGAAGTAAGGCTTCTAATCTGCTTTGCAGAATTTCCTGCAAAACCATCTAATCCGGATTAGGGATATTTTAATACCCTGATGAACCAAATCCTAAATTTGCTGGCACTGGAGTCAGTTCATTGAGCAATGCTATACATACAGTGTTTGGCTACTCAGTAGTATGCCCAAAATTGCAACACAATTTATTGTCTGTGTGTATAGCTTCCCTTCTCGTCCCTTCTCTTCCCTTCCCTTCCCCTCCCTTTCCTTCCTTCCTTCCTTCCTTCCTTCCTTCCTTCCTTCCTTCCTTCCTTCCTTCCTTCCTTCCTTCCCTCCCACCTAATCGCATGTACAGCTGGCATCCTAAATTCCTTTCCCTTGAAAATTAGGTATATTGAAATCAACTTAATTGTAGCGAGAATATTACGGGTCAGGCTGAAAATTAGTGTAATAATTTGAAATGAAGTAAGTTGATCTGCCAGGCCCTGGTTTAACAGGTGGCTTAATGTGATCTCTGGGTTATTCGTGTTCTTTAGAAACTTTCCCTTAAACATGCTTTCTGGAAGATAAAACAGAGAAATTCCTTTGAAAGTTCCTTGCTTGTGTTTGCTTCCACTAGTTTTGATTTTGGCCCAAATCAGAATTCTTCCTCTCAATTGTTTGGAAGTTAGTTTTCAGAGTAAGAAAGTGGTGTATATGATTAGATGGAGAATATACTGTAATTCTGGTCTGGCATTCTTAATATAAAGAATTGTATAATTATGTATTATATAATTATATTAAGAATTCTTAATATAAACAAAGAACTCTCTTTTCTCTTTCTTTCTTTCTTTCTTTCTTTCTTTCTTTCTTTCTTTCTTTCTTTCTTTCTTTCTTTCTTTCTTTCTTTCTTTCTTTCTTTCTTTCTTTCTTTCTTTCTTGTAGCAACAAAGGAATTCTAAGGCATAATAATGACTCCAGAATTCTTTGCAAAGCGTGATCTGCATTCCTTCAGCAGTCTGAAACATTGCAAAACAGAAAAGTCTGAATTATTGGGTAGATTTAATTTTGGTAAGAAATACTACCATCTCTTCCCTTCAGAAGTAATCTGACAGATTTTTATATATATAAAGAAGGAGCTGAATTATCATCAACAGTGATTTTAAGGCAACCAGTAATGAATATAAAATGCACAGAGAGAAACACACACACACACACATTATTCTATGTATGTGTGTATAATGTGAATGCTGTATATTCATTTAGTTCTAGCTCTTTTCGTCACAAATAGTTATGTTCAGCCATTCTGTGAAGTGTGTGTAGGATAGAGGGGGAGAGGGAGTGATTAATTACCAATATACAGGGATTTTTTTTAATTTCCTTCAAATCACTTCTGGAAAAAAGAAATATTTATTAATATAGTAGAATCCCATATTTTCAACATATAGACTGTACCCAAAGCCAGGTCCCATTTTTATTGTATTATTTTTTTTTCATTATTAATTGAAATACTTTTTTTCCCAGAGAAAGTATTACTGTACTTAGCAATGTTCAAAGAGCATGTGCGGTCTGAGTAAAGGTTTTAGAAGAAAATAGCAGCTACTTTAAACTTTTAGTGTAACGTATGTAATACATTTTCTGTCGGGCTTTGTTTATAGTGCTCCTTTGGTTTATGGTGTAAGCCAGAAAACTCAATATATTATGTGAATCATGTCAGGACAAGAGGTAATACAACAGATTGGTGATCTGGGTTTACTAATAACACAGCTGCAAAGTATTCCATACCGGTATATTTGGCTCATACAATATTAATAAAACTGACATTACTAATAATGTTGCCTATCATTTTCATCGTATTTGATCTGCTAGTCTTTATTATGATTAACCCAGATTAGCCTCTAGAGATATCTTTATTTGTTCACTCAGTTTCCAAAGTGTCAGGATTAGAGACAACATGACACTCCATTACAGTTTTAAGCAAGGCCAACTGAGAATTATTGAGAAGAGATGCCCCAATCCATTTTAATCAGAGGAAAACAAGTATTCCTTTTTTTTTTTTTTTGGCATCTGCTACCCGCTCCGATGGCACTTTTTCCCTTATAAGATCTACTTCTCCTCTTTTCATCAGAACTCTCATTATTCCTAGAACTGCCCCCACCCCACCCCCAAATATAACACTTTCAGGCAAGATTTGTTGAGAATTGTCTTAAGATGTAACAGTTGCTCAAAGTTGGTAAGGGATAACTAGAGCATATTTGTGAGTCTGGCTAACATTAGTTCTCCTCTTTCATTTTCCCCTTCTTCTCCCTCCTCCCTTCATCCATCCTCCTCCTTTCTTCTCCTCCTCCTCCTTCTCTCCTTCATCCTTCATCTTCTCCTCCTCCTCCTCCTTAGGAAGCCACTATTAAAAACTTTTTCTTTCCTTCCCTAAATTGTCTGCATGAAACTGAGTTATGAGAGCAAGGCAATATTTCACAGGGAGAGAGAGAGCACGAGCTACTAATACACAAATGCATGCATAGGTACAAAGTGTAGTCCCTATGGTCAGGCACCAGATAGATATATAACCCTAACCCTATATATATATATATATATATAGTGTTGTTTTTTTTTGTAGAGCTCCTTTTCCAAGTTAGAACATGCGGTTTGGCGACGGCGATAGCGGCGCTTGGGACGATCCGATGATAATAATAACACCATTACTACTAATAATAGCTTTGTGCAGCTCTTACCTCCACGAAGGGCTTGTGAGTGGTTAAACAGACTCTTTCCTCTCCCCCACCCCTTCATCCCCCCCTCCCCAATACTGGTGGTCGTTCGAACGCTGCTAATTAACAATGCTGAGAAATTCCTTCCTAACAAGGACATTCTCTAAGTATCCGCTCGTTCCCCGCCGTTCAGCTTCATTTCCATAAGAAGATTAACAGGCCGGGAGAACACACTCAAATGCAGATGCAGGAAAGAAGGGTTTTTAACGAGCATCATAATAGTAAGTTGCTTGGCTAGTTCTCGCCTAATTGGTGCGAGTTAAACCTCCGTTTCCACCAAAGAAAGGGAGAAAGGGGGAAAAGAGAGGAGAGAGAGAGAGAGAGAGAGAGAGGAGGGGGAAGGTATTGGCGATTCCCCCCTCCTTTCTCCCGTAAGACAAGATAAATAGCCTTGAGAAGTTTGGATTGAAAAGCCTGAAGTGAAACAAACCAGTATTAGGATTTTTAAAAAATAAATCTTATCCCAACCCAATCCTTCTTCAAATACAACACTCGACTAATTTTTGCACGAAGTGAGAAAGATGGTCGGGCGTTTGATACCCTGCTTGGCGTTTTGAACGTGGCCAGCGCCCACCCGACACCCAAGAAAAAGCACTTGGGAGTAGTTGTTTTATACTATCAGAAAGAAAAGCCCAAAAAGAGAGAGAGAGAGAGACGCGGCTAAAACGGGTCCGGCCGCTTGTCCGAATATTAAACTCTGGGAATGGGGGGAAAAGGCCTATCTCTTTCTTTTGCCTGTTTGTACATTTTTAGTCCACGCGGTTTTTGGGGAAAAAAACCCCAAAACCCTCGGATTTAAAACCCCGCTCTCAGGCTCTCTTCTCCACCAGGCCCAGACGACCTTACACGTGGGAGAGGAGGAGCGGGACGCCGCTCGTCTGAACAGCCTTTGGCACCGGGATTTGCGCCGTCTTTTTCCACTTCGGTGACCAAAAATGTGATTTTTCAGAGAAAACTTAAAAAGATGATCTTACGAAAGTTGCGGAAGAGCCGGCGCTGGAAAACAGAAGGCGTCGAGGGAAAACCCTGATCGCTTTTTATTTTATTTATAAGATAGGTGTTTTTTTAAAAAAAAAAACTTAATTATTATTTTTTTCATCTTAAACCCATTCGGGATCTACTGCGGGGACTTTTGACCTGCATCCATTCCGAAAACGCAGCTCATTAAAATAAAACGCTAAACGCCCCCGGTAAAGCAGACACGGATTATTTATGGGGTAAATACAATTAGGCGAGAGACAAACCAACTACTTTAACCTCTTATTATAGGGTTCAAGGCCGATAATAATAATAAAAAAAGCGTCTAAGTTATAGCGTTAAGCTGGAGAGGAGGGCGCCTTCCTTGCCGCGTAGGCTGCTTGGCTGTAAATTTTAAATATCCATCCGTTTTTCATTGTTTTACTCCCCGAGCAAATCACAACCTCCACACCCATTATTTTCCTTCGAACTTAATTGCCCGTGTTTTGTTTCAGTTTTGCTGGTGTTTGTTTGTTTAGAGGACTTTTTTCGAGTGTTAGGGTAAACAGCAAAGTTAACATGCAGAGTTTGGACAACTCGGATGGGCTTATATGGCAAGGTCTGGATAGCTGCTCTTTACTTTTATTTTATTTTATTTTTTTCAATATTGGAAAGGTGGGAATCCCGAATAGATTTTTTTTTAAAAAAAAATAAATCTGCGGCTGCAAATCAGATCAGGGAATTCAAGAAAATTAAAACCACGTCTGAAGTTTGCAGCCCCCGCCTCCCATTTCTTTTTCTGAACCGATCATTCTCAGCAGAAGGGGAAACCACGAACAAGCCAACTCACGCTAATGAGGTCAGCAAAGCAGAACATGCCAACTTAATAACAGCGATCATATTCAGTAGTAACGATCGGAGTTTCCCTATAGTCGTCTCGTCTCTCTCTCTGCCTTTCGTTTTGTTTCTGGAGGGGGAAATGCAGAGAGACCAGTAGGGGGCGCAGTAAGCCTATGCCAAAACCCCCGATCAGAAACTTCAGCGCGCCCTTCCAGGCGTTTCTCCTTTTGTGTTATTTCCAAATAACTTTTCCGGTTGTGGGCCTCTTCGCTATGTTTCTGAGCTTTACCTACCTTTAAAGACATCAATAATTTCAGAGGTCTGAGAGGCGTCTCGGGATACCCCCCCAAAAAAAAAAAAAAAACGAAAAGAAAGAGAAACCCCAACACCTTTTCTATATTATTATTATTTTTAACCTTCCATTTGCTTGAAACTTAAAAACAAAGTTCAGAAGCTTTTAAAAAAAATGGGTGAAAACTATATCGATTTCTGTAAGTTTAAGCACCAGCTGTCGGGAAAAATCCCCTCCCGTGGAAATGGACGCGGGTGGGTGGGGGGGAAAGGCAGCAAGAAAATAATTATAGCGGGGGAAGAAGGGGGATTTGGGGGGGGCAAATAAAACCCTTCCCCTCCCCTCTCCTCCCGAGTTCAGAATAAAATGTGCTCGCCAGTCAATCCGGCTATGTTTTGCCTTTTTTTTTTTTTTCAGAGAGACGAATCCTGCACGTTTTAAGCAGTTCGTGTAGCAAACATGGCTGAATATTTATTTCTCTTTTTATCGCTGTTCCTCTCTTTCCATCCCCTCCCCGCTTCTTTCGTGGTATTTTAAGTGCGTTTTCACCCCACCCCACCCCCCACACAACGATCCCACCAACACAAGAGCCTGGCGGAAATAAACTTAGCTGGCGCTTTTGTTTAGCAGCTTGTTACTGACAGCAAAAAAAAAAAAAACCAAACCAAAACAAAACTACCTATTTGTAACGGTTGTGCTGTCCAGGGCTCTCACCTCTTGAACCTTCTCTCCGCCCCCCCACACCCGCCCCTCCCGTCACATCTCTGGTTGCAAAAAAAATAGAAGCTTCGCTGCGAACAGGATTGCGCGCTCCCGGCTGGCGCGCTCTCGTTTCCCCGGAGCATCCCCGAATTGGCTCTCGTCCCCCGCACCCCGCGTCCCCTCCCCAAAAAATATCTCGTCGGCGTTTCACTTCTCCTTTGCTTTTCTCGGCCTGCTCCTATTGTACCTGCGCACCTGCTTTCTAAGCCTTACGGGGTATTCTCTCTCTCTCTCTCTCTCTCTGTGTGTGTGTACGTTGAGAAGGAATAATGCTGCACTTTAAAATTGCAGGGGGAAGAAAAATGTTTAAAGGCCCGCGGGGGGCGGCGGGGGGGGAAGGAAGGAAGGAAGGAGGGAGGGAGGAGAGAAACGCCTTTATGCTTCCAGTTCCAGGAGCGCGCGTGTGAGCGTGAGTGGGTTTTATTGAATCTCTTCCCTTTTCGCTTTGTGGAAGAAAAAGAGGCAAGGGGGAGGAGGGAGAGAAGAGAAGAGCCCCCCCGCCTCGGGTTGCGGGAGAGAAACCGCACTTGTTGTGCTTCTTGCCTGCTTCCAAATGTCTGGTGGAGAAAATCGGGTGTTCAGGAAGGGAGCCCCCAGCGCGCAGCTCGGCGTGGCTTCCAGCCGTGGAATTGGGGGCGGGGGTGGGGGCTGGCGGCCGTCGGGGAAGTGGGGGGGAAACTACCCCGCGTCTATCGCAAGTCGTTACTTGGCCATAAGTTTCGGGCTTCCAGCCAGTTGGACAGAGATGGAAAGGGACACGCGGAATCGCGACTGGACCGGCAGGTGACAGAAGATCGCCTGTGGGCGGCGATCTAGGAGAAGGGCTAAGAGGCCTGAGGTTGGACGCCCTCGGAGAGGGGAGCCCAACCTCACGTGCTGGGAGACGGGTGCGCAGCGCCACCCTAAAGGGGAACTTAGCACGAGGATCTGGGACAGGACAGGTCGCCTTTGCCAACGGTTGCTATTCTAGGAGAGAGATCAACCCAGTTTGTTTCCCCAGTACGTGGCTCTCTTCTTAGATTCCTTAGACCAGGGGTCTCCAACCTTGGCAACTTGAAGCCTGGAGGACTTCCAACTCCCAGAATTCCCCAGTCAGCTGGCTGGGGAATTCTGGGAGTTGAAGTCCGCCAGGCTTTAAGTTGCCAAGGTTGGAGACCCCTGCCTTAGACCGCAAGTCCCTCCCCCCTTTGCCCTGCGGGGATGATGCATTCTGTGGGGAATCAGCCGCCGGGAATAACCTCCAGCCTACTCCCAGATCTTGTGCCGGTCCGACGATCGGGGATCCCTTCCCCCCGGGGGGATCTCTGAGGAGGCCTAGCTAGAGACGACCCCTCTTGCCTGTTATCGGAAAGCCAGACCCTGTTTTCGCAAGGGGCGGAAGCAACCACGCTTTAAAAAAGTAGTGCAACTTTTCTTCTCTCTCCCTCTCTCCCTTTTTCTCTTTCTTTACATCCTTCTTTCCTTCCTTTCCTTCTCTCTCTCTCTCTCTCTCTTTCTTTCTTTTTTGTAAGGCGCCACCAACTTTGCAGCCGAGCAGGCCTTCCTCGGAGGGGGCGCGTTGTTTTTGCTTTTTTTTTAAAAAAAAATGTAGCCACAATGCTGTTTACACACTTCCTCCGCGAGGCGTGTGTGACCTGTTGCTCGTAAGAGGCGCTCCGAGGGGCCCGCGGGGAAGCGCTCTCGCCTCCTCCCAAGGCCCGCCTCCCGCCTGCCCGCTTTCTCTCCTTCCAACCCCCCCCCGCCCCCCAACACGAGCCGAGCCGAGCCGAGCCGAGCCGTCCCGGCTGGCGCGCGCGGGAAGCCCCTCCCCTTTTCATGCAAAACTCGCCGGGGAGACTAGTCTTCAGTGGAGGAGCCGGAGCGCGCTGATTGGCCGGGGCGGACGCATTTATTCCCTGACAAGCCCCCCATCACATGGATGGGTTGTCTATTAACTTGTTCAAAAAAGTATCCGGAGTTGTCAAGGCAGGGAGAGAAAGAGAGAGAGAGAGAAAGAAAGAAAGAAAGAGAGAGAGAGAGAGAAAGAGAGGAGAGAGGGAGACCAGGGAGAGGGAGAGGGTTTGGCGGGGGTGGGGGCCAGCACAACAAAGCCCAGCCAAAGAGGGACGGGGGCAACAAGGACCCGGGCTGGTTCCTTAAGACTCGAGCTCCGGTGAGTAGGGGAGGGGGCAAGATTGCAAGGAGAGGCGGCCGAAAGAGGGGAGACGCCGGCGGCCGGTTCTTGGAAGAAGTTTGTCCCTGCAGAGACGCTCCGATCCAGCCTCCTTTGTTATGAAGCGCCGCGAATAACCGTCGTCCGAGAGAGCTGCCGTCGCCGATCTTCCTCGCTGTTGGTGCCGTCGCCGGCCGGCCAGTTGAAGGCGATCCCGGCGCGGGTCCCCCTCGGCGGAGTTTGGTGCTGGGGGGGGGCAGCGCTCCCCTCCCGGAGAAGCCCAGCCCGGTACGGGACACCCTTTTGCTCCTGACTGGCTTCCTCGCTCTTCCTTGGCGGCTCCTCGCAGCTGGCTGGTTTGGCTGGGCTGGCCGGCAGGCAGGCAGGCGGGCAGGCAGTGGGGGGGCTGCTGTTTGTTGCTGCTTGTTGCCGCCGCCGCCGCCTCTTGGACTCCGGCCGGGCGGGGGAAAGAGGAGGCAGCGACCCGTCGGACTTCTTCGCCCCTCGCGGGGGATCCCCCCCCCCCTGTATGAGCTCCGGTTGCCTCTAACCGCCCGTCCCCGGGTTGCTGGGCGAACCTCGCCGCTGCTGCGCGCTCCCCCGCCGCCGCCGGCACCCCAACAACCGCTTGAATGTACAACATGATGGAAAGCGACCTGAAGCCTCCCGCCCCCCAGGCGACTCCGGGGGGAGGCCCGGGAGGGAACGGCAACGCCGGCGGGGCCAACAGCCAGAAGAACAGCCCCGACCGGGTCAAAAGACCCATGAACGCTTTCATGGTGTGGTCCCGAGGCCAAAGGCGGAAGATGGCCCAGGAGAACCCCAAGATGCACAACTCGGAGATCAGCAAGCGCCTGGGGGCCGAGTGGAAACTTTTATCCGAGGCCGAGAAGAGACCCTTCATCGACGAGGCCAAGCGGCTGCGCGCCCTGCACATGAAGGAACACCCGGATTATAAATACAGGCCCCGGCGGAAAACCAAGACTTTGATGAAGAAGGATAAGTACACGCTGCCCGGAGGGCTCCTGGCGCCGGGCTCCAACTCCATGGCCGCGGGAGTCGGCGTGGGGGCTCCGCTGGGCGCCGCCGGCGTCAACCAGAGGATGGACAGCTACGCGCACATGAACGGCTGGACCAACGGCGGCTACGGCATGATGCAGGAACAGCTCGGCTACCCGCAGCACCCGGGGCTCAACGCCCACAACGCCGCCGCCGCCGCCGCCGCCGCCCAGATGCAGCCCATGCACCGTTACGACGTGAGCGCCCTGCAGTACAACTCCATGACCGGCTCCCAGACCTACATGAACGGCTCGCCCACCTACAGCACCATGTCCTACGCGCAGCAAGCCACCCCGGCCATGGGGCTGAGCTCCATGGGCTCCGGGGTCAAGACGGAGTCCAGCTCCAGCCCGCCCGTGGTCACGTCCTCTTCCCACTCCAGAGCTCCCTGCCAAGGCGGAGACCTCCGGGACATGATCAGCATGTACCTGCCCGGAGCCGAGGTGGCGGAGACGGCCGCCCCCAGCAGACTGCACATGTCGCAGCATTACCAGAACGCACCTGTGCCAGGAGCGGCGATAAACGGCACGCTGCCTCTGTCCCACATGTAAGAGACCCAGGGGGCGGCCCGGGCGGGCGGAGCGGGTGGGGGATGGGGCGGCTCGGCAGGAAGGAGCGCGAGAAACCCGAAATTCAAGCAAGACGAAACTTTTCTTAGCGATGTTGGACTCTTCTGCCTTTCTCCCCTCCCCCTCCCTCTCCCTCTTCTTCCTCTCCTCTTTTTTTCTGGGGGGGGGCGGCGGCGGGGGTGGGGGCGCGGGCGGACACTATTTTTGTACAGAGAATAACTAGGTAGGGGGGAGAGCAGATCGCATACAAAAGGAAAAAAAAACCAGAAAGGGAAAGAAAAACAAATCCACAACCTAATAATAATAATAATAATATTAATAATAATAATAACCCAACCAGGAACTTGTACAGGAACTACCCCCACCCCTCCTCCTCCTCTCCGCTTGGAGAGGGATCAACTCCACTCAACTTGTTTTGACCCACCAAACAAACATTTCTCTTCCCCCGCCCTGCCATCCAGTTCCAGTAAAAAAAAAAAAAAAAGGTACTTTGCAAGAAAAAAAAAAGTTTTTTTTTAAATAAATAAAAAAAAAGTTTTTATTCCTATTCTTTAGAACTAGTCTCCAGAAAGAGAGACGTAGGAAAGAGGAGGGAAAGGGGGGATGGGAAATGTTTTAATATTTGCAAGCAACTTTTGTACAGTATTTATCAAAACAAACATGGCAATCAAAAAAAAGTTCATTGTTTATATTAAAAAGAGAGACAGAAGGGGGAGGGGAACCCCCCCCTAAGCATTTGCCAATTATTTTTAAAATACAACAAAGACTGCTTATGATGCTGTAGTGATTGCAAATGAATTTATAGCAGCAACACACACACACACACACAAATAAGGAAGTGAATTTTACTTTAAAACGAAGATCTGGGCATTTTAATTGTTTTAGCAAATTGTACAAACAGCAAAAAAAAAATTAAATAGAATAAGTAATTGCATACCACTGAACTGTTTTGTTTTTGTTTTTAATAAAAAGGGGCAACAGTTTAGGGTGTACTAAATTTTTTTTACACATTGTTAAAAACAAACAAACCTTGTCTTGCAGATCCACATACTTTGTTAATTTAAAATAGCCCTTTTTTGTTTCCAAACGTTATCCTGTTTGGCTAAAAGGACAACAAAAGAGCAACCTAAAACTGTGTTTGAAACATTTTCTTATGGTTTGTAATATTTCTGTAAATTTATTGTGATGACATTTTAAGTTCTTTTATTTCCCCCCCCCCTCTTCTCATTTCCAGTAGTTGTACTTTAAAACTCGGCTGTGTATTATCTGAAATCAGTCTGGCAACAGTCCTTCATATATTTATATATACATATGTGTGTAGGTATGAACACACACGAGAATATGTATATATACCCATATATATATATATATATATATTTGAACTAATACCATCCTTTTAAACAGGTTCATATTCAACCTCAGTTTTTACACCATTATACACAGTTTGAGATAAATAAATTTTTGAAATATGGACACTGAAATTACATTCGAGTCTTTGATTTATTTTTACAAGCAGGATGCACTTTATTCACTCATTTATTCATTTAGTTGTTGCTGTTTTGTTTTTGTTTTTAAAAAAAGCACCAGTCCAATTTGGTCAAGGTTTTGTCGTGGTGTATGCTGTGGGGTTAAATGATTTTAGCATAGCATCAAACTGCTGCAAAGTGAGGGCAAGCCCCGCAGCCTGCTCTTCCAGGGTCCTTTATAACTCGAACTACTTTTTTTAATGAAAAGGAAAACGGCATTTCAAAAATCCACCGAACAACGAGCGATCGATCGGCGTATGAAATGATCATTCTTTTCACCAAAGGTAAAATGCACCTAAGCGGCTCGCTTTCCTGGCTTTCGCTCTTCGTAATTCTCGGAGAAGGTGGCAATTGAAAAGGTTGCTTGTTAAATTACGATAGGATATGATGGTGGCGACGGCGTTGTTGTTGCGGTGGCGGTGGCGGTGGTTAATTCCTCCGGCGTGGAAAAGGTATCTTGGCGGCGTTTGCGGCGGGGGTGGGGGGAGAAGCGACCACTTGTTGCAAAATGCCCCCCCCCCCAAAAAAACCCCTCTTCCCTCGGAAATGGGCTGCTTGGCCCAGATCCGAAAGAAGGAAAACAAAAGAAAAAACCCAGGCAGAGAGGCGGCTGGTTCCCTTCGCTTCCTTCTCTTCTCCTCCGTCGCCTCGCGGAAGCAGGATGTGAAAAGGGCGAAGGGGGCTCGGCGCTGCGAGCTCTGGCTCGCCGTAGAGCGGATCCCGGCGTTGGGGCGGGCGGGGGCAGCACCAGCATCACCCTTCCGGGCTAGTATATTTCGACATTGCAGCGGTGAGGTTGAGGAGGTCTGGGGGCGATCAGGGGGCCCTTAGCTTTCTTTTTCTCCTTTTCTTTTTTTTCCAGGGCAAGGGGTAAACGGGTATTTTAGGAACGCGTGACATGGGAGCTGCGTGCGTGCCTGTGTGTTGCGGAAGGAAGGAAAGAGAAGGAAGGAAAGAAAGAAGGAAAGAAAGAGAAAGAACAAAGGAAGAAAGGAAGGAGGAAAGGAAGAAAAGAAAGCGAAAGGAGGAAGGAGGAAGGGAAGGAAAGAAAGAACGAAGGAAGGAAGGAAGGAGGGATGGAAGAAAGGGAGGAGGGAAGGAAGGAAGGAAAGAAAGAAGGAAGAAAGGAAGGAAGGAAGGAAGGAAGGAAGGAAGGAAGGAGAGAAAGGAAGGAGTGGAACGTAAATAGAAGCTATCACGACGTAAATCACCTACAGGGCTGTAACGCTCTAAGTTTTTTTTTTCTGCAAAGCCCCCTTTCGGCTCCTCCTATTTCTTCCTTCGTCCACGAGCCTGTTGCAATAATAATAATTTTTAAAAAGCGGCTGCGAATCTCCTCCTCTCCCCCTCCCCTCCAGTTCTAAAAAAATCTCAGTTAAATAGACAGCATCGACAGCTGGCGAACGTGGTTCTTGGTTAACTTTTTCCTTTTGGTTTTGCTCTGCCTTCAGAGGTTTCTGTTTGAAAAAGTGGGGCAACGGGGTTCCTTTCGAAGGAAGTCGGCCCTAGGTTTCCTTCCCTCTTCCCAGACCCTTCGGTCGGGCAGCGGCGGCGCACCTGCTGGAGTAGCACTCTGGCAAGCCGTGGAAAGGAAAGACTCAAATGCTGGTCCCCACCCCAATCTCTTGTAGGAAAGTCGATTTAAATGCATCCCGGGTTCTTGCTTTCGGGGTTTGGTTGGGAGAAAAAATCTTTGGACTGGGGTGCCTGGCTTCAGAAGTGCTTAATCTTGTCCTTGCGCGCCTCTATCCCAACTGGCGCAGAGGCAAAGACATTTCCCCCACTTAAAAAACTCCCCGGCCTGTAGGATTTTATTTCCTCCGGCCTGTATTTATTATCTTCGGAGGATCTGAGCCTGACGACCAAGAGGAATAGACGGAGGCCTCTTAGGCCTCGGGTGAAAAGCAGAACGATTAGCTTTGGATAGGGAACCAGACTGGGAATATACCCTTCCCATGTTTCTCTTCCCAGCCATCCACTCACCCGCATTTAAATCCTGAGCGGTGGCCGTCCCTAGGAAGATTTCCTATTGGGAGTTATGTCATCCCGGGAGCCGGGAAATAAATGGCCTTTCTCCTTTCATTTCTTCCACCCTTCCTTTATTCCTTCCCTCCTGGCGTTTTATTTGCGGCCCGGTCTGCCACTTTCTTCCACTGGGCCGCCTAACTGATTTGAAGCCGGCAAGCTGGATCTGCCGACTAAATATATATATATATATATTCGGGTCCCCGTTTAAAAATTGCGGGGAAGACAATCAGGAAACGCCTGCATTATAGGGCGGGTCGAGCGTTTCTGGGTTTCTTCGCGCCTTTTTACCTGGGATTAAACCGGCCTTGGGGTGGGGTGTTTCAATACGAGGCTTTTAAAAGTGTTTCCACTTCGCCTCTTTTAAATGGATCTCGCAGCCCTTTTGGGCCTCCCGTTTGGGTGAATCCTACATTTTGCGAAATTGCGCTTGTGTTCGTCGGGGCCTTTCGCTTGTACCAGGCCTCTAAACGGGGAGGACCCGTTTATCTCCGCCGTTTAAGCGCCGTTTAAATCGACAGTCCTCGGTTTATTCTTCTCTCCTAACCGCAGGACAGAAACGTGTTGTCGGACATTCTTATCTCCCCCTTCCCAAAGTCTGTCATCTTTCTTAACGAACGCCGGAAAAGTGGAAGGAAGTGTTTCCACTTGTCATGGAATTGTAGCTGCGATTGCCTTTCCTTTTCGAGACTTCGAAAATCTAACTTTCTAGGTGGGTTTTCTCACTCACTCTCTTTCCCCCACACACACAGCCATAACCGTTGACAATCGGACAAAGGAAAAGTGTAGCCATTGTGCTTGTTTAGCTTGTTAGCTACACGTGGGGGAATGAGAAGTGAGGGGGTGAATCCGGCTTAACCAAACTAAACCCTCCCCCTCCCTCGATAGTGCGCGGGTCAAAGAAACCTCGCAAATTGTTTCTTGTAACCAAATATGCTTCTTGAAGTGGACAGCTTGTTTTCTCTTCCAAATGAGAGAGAGGGAGCCCGGAATTGGGAAATAATGGCACCGTTTTAAAAATAATAATAACACAACAAAGATAACAACGCACCACCCTCTCTCTCTCTCTCTCTCTCTCTCTCTGTATGTGTGTGTGTGTGTGTGTATTTAAGACCAAGTTCTCACTCTTGCAGATATTACCCAGGCATTTCCAAGGGCCCCGGTGGCCCACAGGAAAGTAAGCCCTACAGAAACGCTATCCATGCAAATCTTTGTCTTTCAACGGACTATTTAGCAAATGCAAACCAAGCCTCGAGATTTTTTTTTCCGTACGGTGCACCTTCGCTTAGCTTTCCTCTCTTCTCTCTCCCTCCCTCCCCCAACCGCATCCCCGTTTACTTTCTAGAATCTGTTCGGTTTTCGTTTCCCTTTTTTTCTTTAAAAACAACGACAACAGCGCCATTCAAGATCCTTTACGGAATAAGCAGAACCTCAGATCCTGGCTGAGCGGAACTTTTCTTGCCTTGGTTCTCTTGCGTTGGCCTGGTGGTGCTGATCACTGCTTTCATATCCTGGGCCAAAAGGCAGAGCCAGAAGGATGATGATGAAGAGATCCTCTCTAAATATATATATGTATGTATGTATATATGTATATATACACGTATGTACATACATACACACACACACACATAAGCTTGTGTGTGCGTGGAACGCAGATATATACATATATGCACACACACATATATATATGTATATGTGTGTGTGTGTTTATCTGCATACCACTCACACACAACTTTTCTACCTACCTTCCCTCCCTCAGGATTTAAAGACGGGCGTGTTAAAATATTTTGCTGACCTTCCGAGGTAGATCAACAGGGTTTTCTTGGCAAGCCGGAGGCTGGTATTACAGCCTGTCCCATGGGGGAATGGCTCGAATTAACCACTAAATGAATATTTGACAAGGGCTCGTTTGGGGGGTATTATTACTACAAACGGGTCCCTATTGGACTTTGCAGGGGTCAAAGAGCAACGGTTCAATTAATTATTTAGACTGCTGGTAGATTTGGTTGTAATAGCTGTCCTTATTCTGCCGAGCGACACATTCTTGCGGTTGAGCGGGCTCGGGAGAGAATCTCTTCTCCCCTCCCTCCCTCCCTCCCTCCCTCCCCCCCCCCTCCGGAGGCGACCCCACCTGGCTGCCCCCCGACAGGACGGCTTCAAAGCGGGGTGAGCTCCCTGCATCTCTTCGGCTCCCCCCCCCCCTCGCTTCTTTATTATTATTTTTTTAAAAGGTACTTCTACCTCTCACCATTTCGGGGTAGAACGAGGGAAAACGGTGCTTTCTCTGCGAGACCATCCCCCGCAAGGCTTGCGGGTGTGAATCGGGATATCCGTGCCCCACACGCACACGCGGGGGATGGGGTGGGGGATCCGGCAGCACAGAGATGCGGGCCAGCGGTGGAGAGACACGGTGCATTTTACTTCCAGGTTTGCAGGCAAAACACGCGAAGCCTGTCTCAGTTTAGTTTAGCTTCCTAGGTTTTTGGATTTGTTTTGTTTTGTTTTCCAAGTCGTGGGAAGTGGAACAATCGCAGGACGGATGGGAATGCGTGTCTATTTAGGAAACGCACTCATTTATTGGGTGGGGAGGAAATGGTCTCCTTAGATTGTCGTTGGATAGAGGTCTGTGTGCCGATCCACACCACCTACCATACGCCCCCCAGTGAGAGTTTTATTTTCATTCATTCCCAAGGGATCAGATCACTTCTGCACGCTATTGTCTCACTGCCCCTAAACTTCACGCAATGAATGGATTCCGGGTTGGTTTTGGAATCTGATTGGTGATCGAAGGGCGGGATCCTGGGTAGGTTCCTTTTGGGGGAGGACGTTGAATACTTGCTGATAAGGAAGCAGGGACGCCAATCGCCCCATCGCTGCAAACCTTGCTCAAGAAACAGGTTGAGAAAGAAGTTCGTTCACACGCCCATCTCTTAAAAGGTTCGTTCACACGACCACCTTAAGGGGTGGCCTTGAGAGGTCAAGAAAGGAAATCTAAAAACAGCGGATGGTCTGATTTTTTCTTCTCCCCGAGGGAGCAAAGGCGGTGTTGTTTGTTAATAGCCTCGGTGTAATCTCTTGCTTCTAACGTTCTAGCTAATAGCAGCGGTAGCATTTGCTTCCAAACTCACCGTCGCTCTCCCACCCACCCACCTACCCCCCCTTTCGAAAGTTATATTAAGGCTGGATTAGGCGGCGATAATAAACGTGGAACCACTCCAAAGATCCATGGTAAAAAAAGAGAGAGAAAGAGAGAGAGAGAGTTGGTGGAAGAAACCACCTTTAGTCACATCCACTCGACTTTTTGGGCCCTGAAGGTCGGGAGAGAAGTGTTGGCGGCCTTTGGAGTTAACACGTTGCTCACGTTTAAAGCGAGCTGAGCCGGGGATGAAGCAAGCTACATGCCTTCCTCTGTGGGCCACGGTCAGAAGGAAATGAAACGCGCTGGGTTTGATCCCTACTAATAGAAAGAAAGGAGAAAGGAAGGAAGGAAGGAAGGAAGGAAGGAAGGAAGGAAGGAAGGAAGGAAAAAAGAAAGGGAGAAAGAAAAAAAGAAAGAAAGAAAGAAAGAAAGAAAGAAAGAAAGAAAGAAAGAAAGAAAGAAAGAAAGAAAGAAAGAAAGGAGAAAGAAAGAAGGGAGAAAGAAAAGAAAGGGAGAAAGAAAAAGGAGAAAGAAAGAAAGAAAGAAAGAAAGAAAGAAAGAAAGAAAGAAAGAAAGAAAGAAAGAAAGAAAGAAAGAAAGAAAAAGAAAGGGGGGGAGAGAGTGGGCGACAGGGCGCAGGCGTGTAACGCATACCCACGCACGCACATATAATTTTCTCAGGTAAACCGCGATTTTATTTGATATTAACTTCTCCCACCCCCCAGAAGGAGCACACCTGCAAGCTTTGAGCCATCTCCTTATTTTCGTAGTTTTGTTTTGTCTTGTATTTTAAATCGGCCTTTTTCGATAGCTGATTTTTATTTTATTTTTCTCCTCCCCACCACCTTTAAAGAAATGCTTGTGGGGGTGGGGTGCGTGTACTTCCTCCGAGGGTTGGCGTTAGCTCGGAAGGGGGAGTAATCCCAACTGTCACCTTGGCAGCTAAGCAACAACCACGGCTTGTGTTTCCTTCTGGTACATTTTACCTTACAGCTTTGTGGTTTCTCCCCCCCCCCATGGATTTCCCCCCCCCCACCCTTCCTCCACCCGCACCCCAAGGAAGGAGATTGGCCAACAGGTGGACGGCGGTTGGGTTCCCATCCCTGCGCTTAGGAGTTTTGATATTTTTTTCCCCCCCTGCAGTTGGTATCTTAACAGTTCAAACAAAACTCTGCAAATGACACCCAAAGGTGCTTTTCCCAAAAGGCACCTGGACCGAGAAAGTTTTGGAAAAAGCACCTGGGGGAATAACAGCCATGACCTGTCCTGGATGGTGGAGAATCTCCACAGGCGTTTTCTCCAAAGAGCAGCTTTTGACAGTTGTCTCTGGGACCTCAAACTCTGACCGCGTCTTTAGGAGACCAAAGAGCGAGACTTTCTCCCTCTCGGAGTCCTGCTCAACTCCGAGTTAGAAGGAAAAGGCTTAAAATCGATTCGAATTCAATCTCTCTTCCTCTCTCTCTCTCTCTCTCTCTCTGTCCTCTGCCCTAATTTTTTTCTTTTAACCGATCTGTTCTGGACTATATCTTCTTAGCAAAAAGGCACAGCTGCCTAGTAGGGGACATTTTCAGGTACAGAAATAAAAGGAAGTGGGTACCAGAGATAGAAGTGATGGTTGTTTTTTTTTTTAACGCGATGCAAAGTTGAGGAAGAGTTAGGGAGGAACTGTCAAGAGTAAAAAGAAAGGCTAATTTCTCTCTTTAAAGCTTAGACCAGATCCTCGATCTAAGGAGAAGTTTCAATTTTTTTAAAGCTCTTTCTCTGCATTCTCACCAGTTAATTTGTTTTGTGTATTCCCCCCAGTCCAACCCCCGTTTAATTATGACAAGCCCACCCACTTTTTTTTTTTTTTTTTTGGTAGCAATTCTTCCTCCTTTCCTAAAAATAACCGTCGACTAGTCTTAAGGCAAGGCGGCCTTGCTAATTTTGCAAGCGTTCATTCAGAGGTGATGGCTCAGGCGTTCTCTCTCGCCTTCCGTCGAGCGGGAAAATACTCACGCGTGAAGGCGCCCTTTAAGGGCCAAACCTTGGGACGCCTGTATGTGGCCGTGGCTAAAGGCTTAAAAGAGCACGTCGGGGCACTTTCAAACGCCCCCGAAGGATTTTCCGTGTAACAGAAACAACCTCTGCGGAGGGACAACGCGCAACGCGCGCAGCCTCGCAACGGGTCCGGCGTGTTGGCTGGATTGCTGTTTATGGTGTATTTAACATATGTGTATCAGGTATTTGCGAATGCACGGTGAGCCCATTAAAAGAAGTGAGAATTTTGCCTCTGCCTTCAAGTGACATGTTAATATAAGCAATCCATTAATAACCATCCACACCCCATTAGGGAGAAGTAGTAGCAGGCTGCCTCTCTTCCCGCTCTCCCGAAAGCCCGCTTGGTTTTACACAACAAACTTAAAACCAGGTAAGTGAAAGATCCGAGCTGGCTACTTGTATGCTTAATGTGCGGTTAGTTTTTCAAACCCTGATTAGTTTGGGCGTGAGCTTGTGTGTATGGGAGGAGAGGGGGGGGATGTTTAGTGTCACGTGAACCTGACCCTCCCGGCTGTGCAAATCCAAGGGATGTGTGTAATGTCGGAATCCGATCATTGAGTTGCACACACCGAGTGAACCCAGCATTTACAAGAATACCTATAGCTACTATCCAGGTGGGCTGCCTCGTTGAAGTCACGTGTAGACAAGGGTTTTTTTGCAAGAGCACAGACAAGGAAAATTCCGGGAGGGCGCTGACTCAGTTTAAGGCCAGATTGTCAACTCGGGTTTAAACGTTTGTTAGGCTGGGAGGAAAGACATTCAGGTGACCAAGTCTCTGGTTTCAGTGGCAGTTAGTTTTTTTCGGGGGTGGGTGGGTGAGAGAAAACTGGAGAGGCTGAGATCTGGAAGGGTCCAGCTTCAACATTCCAGAATGAAGGATCCCAAATCTTAGAGCGCTTCCATCGAACAGGGTGGTGGGTTCCAACTTCCAATCAAAGTTCGGGTGAGTTTGGAAGTGGGGAAGAGAGGGAAATGTGATCTCACAGCTTTCCAGGTGAGCTAAGAGGAGAATGGCCCAGGTGGCTTTGAAACAAGTAGAAATCACTTTGTTCTGGGAAGATCTCTGCGGTGGTAGTTTAGTTGAGGATTCCTCCGTCCGTTTTTCTTTCCCTTTTGGCAGTACAAGCCCAGGAAGGTAAGTTTGCAGGCATTGGAGAAAATGGAGGTGGAGAAACAAGGAAGAGATTTTCTTTGAAGGTTAAGCCAGGGGCAGGTCAAGGGAGTCACTCGGTTGGGCGAAAAAGTCTTTTGAGTTTCCGCTTTTCTCCTGGCCGCACCACCAACTCGGCACTCCAGTTTCCTTATATCAGAGGTCTCCAGACTTGGCAACTTTTACGATTTGTGGACTTCAACTCATAGGTGGGTGGAGAATCCTGGGAGTTGAAGTCCACACGTCTTAAAAGTTGCCAAGTTTGGGGATCCCTATCTTATATGTAACACTTCCTTGCTAGCTATCCCACTGGTCGAGAACTATTGCCTCCTTTGGCAGAGGCATTTAGCACTGTGGGACTAAGACTTAGCAGAGGGACAACAGACTTCACCCTTAATGGGCGGGGGGTGGAAGTAGATCAGCCCCCCCAATCTTTGCTTTCCAAGCCCATCCCTTCAACATTTGCTTCTAACTCCGCTTTCCCCAAAACTCGCTGCCTTCCCAATGTTGACTGGCACTCTCCAGCAGATCTGGAGCACAGGGTCAAACGGACGACCTAGCTTGACCCGCCTTGGGAGTCTTTCTAAATCCGAGTTAAACCTGAATCAAACCTCAGGCTGCCAGGTGGGACCTAGTACCCCATCAAGGTACCTCATCGAGGTACTGAGGTAGGTAAGCCTGCCACCTTCATGACAACACCTTTTCCCAGAGGGTGGACGAATAAATGTTGGAAATATTTCCGTATAACCGCTCCCTCCTTCCCACAGAAGGGAAAAGGCTAAGACTCGGGGAGTTCTTTTATATCCTTCCTCAACCCAGTGCCATCCTATGATAGGCCGTCCCCGGTTGCAATCCTACAAAGATTTGAAGGCAAAGCAGCTTATTTCCCCCTCACCCCCATCCCCCACCCCCCAAGAAAGGTAGGCAAACCCACTCTCTCTTCAGTATGAATCTCAGCTAGCCCTTCTGTATGTAAGTACCTATTTCCCAGGTCCTTCCACCCCCCACCCTCATTTTACAAGGGACAAGAGACCAATGGCTGGCATTCTTTCTGCAAACCACACACTCCGGGAGAGGCAGGCGCACATCCTCCTTTCAGTCTTTTTTTTTTCGAGGCGGGGGAACCCTGATTAGGAAAGAGCTCGAGATGGTCCCCTTTCTACAGCTTCATCCCTCTCCCCCACCCCCACCCCCACCCCCAAGACCTAAGCTCTTACAAATTGCAAAATCTGCAGGGCAGCGAGCCATAATGAATGCATGAAAACAAGCAGCAAATTCCTCCGAAGGGGCCTTATCAATCTTCGCCATACTTGACTGCAGCCCCTTCCTCTATGCTAATACCCCCTTGACGTCACCGCTGCGCTATTTAAAATTGCAAAATTAGAGGGGGGGGCTTGCTTCTCTCTTTTTTAAAAAAAAATCTTTTTTTTTCCCCTTTTCGCAAAAGGTCCCAGTAATCTTGACATCTGAGTAGGTGAGATTGGCAGTTAAAGATAAACTGCAAATCTACATCAATGAAATAATATATGATAAAGAGCCCACGATTGTAGCCTCTTCTCTTTTAATCTTTTCTTTTTTTTTTCTCTCTCCATTGCGCCAATTCCCATGTTTGTGTCAGGAACTGATGGTGTTCGATGGTTCAAAATCTCAGGGCCTCCGGAGCATATATCTATATCTAAACTGCGGAGGTTTCTGTTCTCCTGAAAATCTGGCCCTGAAAAAAACTGAAAGGCGAACTTAGCTAAGGCAGATCTTTTTTGGGGGGTGGGGGGTGGATTTTGAATTTAACCCTTTGTTTGGGAGCTGCCCTTTAAAAAAAAAAAGGGCAGGGCAGAAACTGTTACCAGTTTGTGATTCATCTTTCTAGAAACGACAGCATAGAAACCTCCCGATTCAATCGGTCTCTGGAAAATGAGCTTTTCTTTCAGGTTGACTTAAGAGCTGAGCCACTTTTTTATTTTTTTTTTAAAGTCGATCAAGTCGATCCATGAGCTTTTTAAACTGAAGTACGGATTCCTAAGAAAGGAAGGGAGGAAGGAAAGAAAGAAAGAAAGGGAAGGCAGGAAAGAAGGAAGGAAAGGAGGAAGGAAGGAGGAAAGGAAAGAAAGAGGATCCTAGACTTCAGGTTAAAGGTCAAACAGGCCCTTGTTAGCCTTTCTATATTCCTGGCAAGTTTAGTCCCTCCAGAGGCGATTTCACCTAAAACAATTGTTTTGTTTTTGTCATAAACGGTAGTGAGGTTTTACAGGACTGCATCTTCCAGAAATAACCAATAAAAGTGAGTTGCTGAACACGTTGGACTATTAACAGCTGCACTGCTGAGGCTTTTTAAAGACTTGTCCCGTGTTTCAACTTTTGAAAGACAAAGTGGGGGAAGCTTCCCCTGTCCAGTTGTCAACCTTGCAAATAGCAATCATTTTGTGTGTGGGGGGGGGAACTCATCTTGGGGGACAACCCTATGACCTGTTTGACTGAGAATCTCCCTGCACAGACAATTTGAGAGGCAGACGAGGTCGAAAGGGAGCACCCTTTGCGTTCCCGCGCTACTTTTTTTTAAAAAAATCCCGTTATCCCGCTTATGGTCTGGTTGAGGCTATGCATTCAAATATTATGTAATGAAACGAGCTGGGTTTGACCAACCTACTAAGCCACCAAGCACATAAAACAAACCCACATTCTCCTGACAAGTTGTTTGAATGCGGCTCTTCGACCTGCTTTATCTGATCTGGTTTTAATGAATGGTAAATCCTTCGTAGTTGTCCCCCTTTTTTCTCTCTTCATTCTTCTTCTTCCTCTTCCTCCCCCTCTTCTTCCTCCTTCCTCCTCCTCCCTCCTCCCCCTCTTCTCCCTCCCCCTCTTCTCTCCTCCTCTTCCTCTTCTTCTTCCTCATCTTCTTCCTCCTCTTCTTCCTCTTCCTCTTCTTCCTCCTCTTCTTCTTCCTCTTCCTCCCCCTCTTCTTCCTCCTCCCTCCTCCTCCCTCCTCCTCCTCTTCTTCCTCCTCCCGCTCTTCTCTCCTCCTCTTCCTCTTCTTCTTCCTCATCTTCTCTCTCCTCTTCTTCCTCTTCTTCCTCCTCCTCTTCTTCCTTTTTTCCTCCTCCTCCTCCTCCTCCTCCTCCTCCTTATACAAGCAAACCGCCACCTTAATTTTCAGACCAATGAACTTTTTTTCCCTCCAGAGAGCCCACTAATTGCGTTTCTAATTTCCACACACACACACCCGCCTCCGCTCTTCCCCAAAATTATGGCATACTTTTACCATGTCTAGGGAGAACCCGGAAGAAGATGTTGTAAAAAGCACGAACCCCACTGAGTGAAGATAATTCTCTCCACCCAGCCCCCAACAACCCGCCCCCCCCGCCCGCCTCCCTTTCCCCCTTTAGCGGAGAAGAATTATTAGCAGAAGCGGATGCTCTACTTGAGTTGAATCCTCCAGTGAGTAAGCTCTACTTCACACAACTTTTACGCAGCAGCGATGTGGGGCCAGGAGGGAGGGGGGGACGGGCAGAGAGAAATGATGGGGAGCCCAGACTCGACGTGCGTGTTGGTTTGAAAAGCTGGGAGAAAAGTAATGAATTGAGCGCTGTCAAAGGCTGCTGATGGGGTGAATGGCTGTGCAGTGCAGGTGCAGCAAAGCTGGGGCGGGTGGGAAGGCGGGCTGTGAACTGGGGGAGGGAGAGGGAGGGATGGATGTAGGGAGAGGGAGGGAGGGAGGGAGGGAAGGAGAGAGAGAGAGAGAGAGATCAGTTCCTTTCAAAAGAAAGAGAATTTCTGTGAATTTCTGCCAGGCAGGCAGGCAGGTCAGGGAGTATGCAGAATACCGGGAAAACCAGAGTTGGAAGGGACCTTGGAGGTCGTCTAGTCCGACCCACTGCTTGAGCAGGAGACCTGCTTAGTTAGACGATCCCGGTCAAATTCTTTTTAAAAAACCTTCCAGTGATGCAGCACCCACAACTTCTGGAAGCAAACCGTCCCGCTGATTCATTGTTCTCGTGATCAGGAAATGTCTTCTTTAGTTCTAAGTTGGATCTCCCCTTGAGGAGCTTTCCACTCACCCGCTTCTTTGTCCTGCTTTAGAGAAAGCCCGTCTTCTTGCTGACAGCCCCCTCGAGTAGCGCAGCCGGACGCCCCCATTCAGGGCCCTTGTTCCTTTTCTCCGGAATTTGCCAAAGGCTTTTAGGTCCACACTTGGATTGGCATAAGATGCTAGCGGGAAGGGAGGAGTTCTGGGCCTCTCTGTTGCCCCCTAGTGGAGGTCTGGAAATGTGCAGTTTAGAATGTGGATATGATGTACCTTAAGTCCGTGGGACATACCTGTATGTAGGTATGGGGAGAGAGGATGGAGGGGATGTGTGGTATTCCATTTCATTAATCAAACTTCCCTATAATATTAATAAATATAAATAATATCACTTTATTTGGATTTAACTATGTTCAATATTCTATCTATATCAATCATCTATCAATCCACTTACCCGCCATTATCTCTCTCTCTCTGTTCTGACCCATGCCTTTTTCCAACAAATCAAACACAATCCAAAAGGAACAGAAACCTTTTAATGCTTCTGCAAAATAATTAGCTGTGATAAGCACAAGCCTTGCCAAACTGTGTGAGACTTGCCAAAAGATAACAGACAAGAAATAATTTGCAATACAAGAATCTTTAAATACAAACTCAGAACACTGGAATGTCCACGAGGCTGGAGTTTCAAAACGTCTTTGCCTTCTGCAAAGTATGTTCCTTTCACAGCTGGCTTTTATTTTCTTGAAGGAGGGGCCATTACCTTGCAGCCTTACTCCCAAGTCACCTGTGCTGTTGTAACTGCTCTTTCCTATGAGCAATCCTACATGCACACGCACTTGGCACAGGCTCCTCGGGAACCTCCTCATTGCTGCTGCCAGCCCCCACAATCTCTGAAGGCAGCTGTCCACTCCCTAATGGTCCTGGCCCATTATCTGAGTCCTCGCTCTCCTCAGCCATCTGCCGGCTAACCACAACACTATCTATCTATCTATCTATCTATCTATCTATCTATCTATCTATCTATCTATCTATCTATCTATCTATCAAGATGAGAAGGAGAAGGAGAGAGATATATATCTTCCTATTTACCTATTTATGATTTATCTTTCATCTATCCATCTATTAAATTCATATACCTACCCATTTCACAAGAAATAATTCTGGGTGGTATTCAGCCAAAAGTATAAAATAATAACTATGTCAAACACAGTCGTGTGTGTGTCCTTAGATATTATACACACCTTATACAGTGGTGGCAGTAGAATGTGACAGTGCCATGTGACAACAGTATCAGGGAGAAGGAGGGTGAGAAGCCAGAGAAGTACCAGGGCCTGAAGGACAAATGGGAGAGGATGTGGAAAGTAAAAGCCAAAGGGATCCCGGCGGCCATAGGTGCACTCTGGGATGGGCCTTCTCACCTGCAAAAGGAGCCTCCAACAGGAACCATCTCAGAGCTCTAGGTCCAAAAGAATGAAAGGCTGGGAACAGCTGTTGTATGGCACCGAATTCCCCCAAACTCCTGGGAGTACAATTGAGAACACAGATACAATCCGAACCCAATAATTACATTCTCCCTTCACTCAATCATAGTTGCAAAGTTTATTTAAGAAAGATAATCTCGTCCAACTGGCACACCTACAACCAGGTGTCCTGCTGGCGATGGTTGGGCCTTTGATTGGATCCAGCCCAAAATCTGAGTTCATGCACCTACCTTGGCACGAAGGTACTTTGAACACCTATACATACAGGTATTTGTCACTTTTCTTCCAAAGGTTCAGACGCAGTTTCACCATCACCCTCATCCTGACCTTGTGAGGCAGGTGAATAAATGGCCAGCTCAATCCCGAACCTCCAAGCCAGGTTGAATCCTTCAAGGATTTTTCTTACGGTTTTTGAGTTGTGAAATAGACATCTGTGGGATCCGAGTCATCATCTTCAGGGCTTAGTCTTTACTGGTGTTCCTTTTCTTGCCTATTCACAGCTCCTGTAAGTTTTTAGCTAGAAAAAGGTCACCATTTAATGCCCAAAAACAAAGACACTAATAATAGGCAGATATACACCTTTGTACTTTGGTCAATCAAGACTGAGGATATTTAAGAGTATATATAAATTAAAGAGATATAAATAGAGAGATAGAGATAGAGGGGGGGAGAGGGAGGGGGGGAGGGAGGGAGAGAGAGATTATTTTAGTTGAGGGAATCTGCTCCACCTGGTGACTACAGTCAAAGGCCCAGTTCACATCTCTTTGGAGCTCTCCCTGGTTGGCTTACCTATTTGTGGATTAGTGTGTTTTGTAAACTCAATCCTCCCGATTAAAACAAAACCAAAATAAGCTAAGAGGCCAGCTGCTTGGTGTTTATTAGGTAACACCACTAGCAGACCACACTTTGTTCAGCAGGTTGCATGGAAGTGAACCATACCAACCAGCTCAAGCTTTGATCCATTCAGAAAGATAACAAATACAAATTGCCGGTTCTCGTGTCAAGACCAGCATCTATTTTTCCAGCTTCTGTGACCTGAATTCTCACATCCAACTTTACCTGGGTAGGTCACTGCATGTTTTGGGCAAGTCATTTCCTCCCACCGCCCCACCCCCCCGAAATGGTTTGCCATTGTCTCCTTCTTAGGGTTGAGAAAAAGTGACTGGCCCAAGGACACCCAGCTAGCTTTGGACCTGAGGTAGGATTAGAACTCCCACCCAGTTGCTAGTCAGATGCTTTAACCACTACACCACCAAACTGGTTCTAATTCCCATGTCTCTACTTTAGTGTAAATGTGTTCATTTGTTCGATTTAGAGAGGCACCCTTCTCACTTTTACATGAGTCTAGGTGGCTCACAATCAAATTTAGAAAATCCACTAATTTGTAATATCAAATAATAGAATTGTAAGGTAAAAAAATAAAACACAGCAGCAGGGGTGTGATGACCTGGGGCATGGCACAAAGGCAACACGGTCAGATAATCAGTAGGAGTCCCTTTATTAGCTCCAACTTTGCCCCCAATGTCCTGGTTACCTTCTGGCTGGAGAAAAACAGCCTTTGGCTGCAGAGAATCAAGTCCAAAACGTGGTCAACAAAAATTGTAACTATAAGTCTAATCAAGGCAAAATGAGGTAATGAATCCGGCAGGGCAGAAGCAAGAATTCCAGATGTGAAGACATGGCAATAACTCAACATGGTTGGGAAGACGCCAGGAACACAGATAACCAAAGTCAACACAACATAAACTCACGTTTGCTCCCAGCAGCTGCTGTACTCAGCATGCATCTCTTTTAAACTCTCTTCTCAGCTGTGGCTAATGAAGGGAATCAGGGCCTTTTCCTCCCCCATAAGCCACATAACCCACGTTGCTCCATTCTCTATTCTTCCCTGCGTGCCCTAGGATGAAGAGGGGGGTGGGCCTGGCTCTTCCTCTGAACTCCCTCTCCCTTGTTCTACCTCACCCCTGCTCTGCCCAGCCGGACTTTGCCCTTCCCCATTTTCCTCCACAGCCCACGGAGTCGCACTCCGACTCCCTGTCAGCTGTTCGCCTCCCTCCTTGGATTCAGACTCCGACAGGGGCATGACAAGGGGATTATCAAATCTATCATCCACACAGCCAGGAGACACACCAGGAACAGCCACACAAAAAAAACCATTCAAGTTTTTAAACCCTTCTGGTGCAGGTAGTCCTCGACTTAACAGTCCTCAACAGTTCCTTTAGCGACTGTTCAAAGTTACAACAGCACCAGAAAAAAAGCAACTTATGTCCACTTTGCACAGTTACCATGTTTTGCAGCCTCCCCGTGATCTTGTGATCCAAAATCCAGATGCTTGGCAACGGCTTCATACTTATGACTCTTGTGTCCTAAGGCCCTTTTGACAAGCCAAGTCAACGGGGAAGACCGATTCCCTTAACAACCAGCTTTCTAATTCATCAGAGCAGTGGTTCACTTAACAACAGTGACAAGAAAGGTAATAAAACGGGGGGAAAAACTCGCTTATCATATGTCTTACTTGACAGCAGAAATTTTGGGGGGACAATTCTGGTCATAAGTCAAGGACTACCTATACCAGGACTTGAATAGCTTGTTGAACCAGCCTCTCCAATGCCCTCCCACCCAGCTCACAGCCCTACTGACTCTAAGCATTCCAGTCTCCTCCCCATTCTCTCCCCCAACCCGTACGTAGATAGAGGAAGAGGCTACAATCGCTTTGTCCCAAACACTGCTTGAGCAGGGGATGGGAGGGGCGGGGTGGGGTGGGCTAGAAGGCCTCCAAGGTCCCTTCCTGCTCTATTCTGATTCTACATTGATTCAGTCTCTGGTTCAGTGTGAATCTAGCCAGTTTCAGGATCAGCAGTTGAGTTCTCATCACCCACTCCCTGACTCTAAGACAGGGGTCTACAAACTTAAACACCCAAAGAGCCATTTGGACCCATTTCCCAGAGGAAAGAAAACACAGGGAGCCTCAAAATGTGGGTGGGCGTGGCCAATGCAACGTCACTCCCATCCAGTCACATGACACACAAGCACACACGCCCCCCTGCCATGCCTACCCAGGTTTTAAGAATCCTGGTGTTTTCTGTGGGAAATGGATCCCTCTCTCTCCCTGCCTCCCTCTCATTTCTCTTTTTTTTTGGTGTGTTTTACCTTCTCAGGCCAGGCTAGGAGTGACTGGGAAGGGAGACCGAGGGACGGGGGGCCAGCCATTGGTGGGATCACCCAACAGGGAGCCTCAGCAGGGAGCCCAAAGAGCTGCATGAGGCTCCAGAGCCGCAGGTTGCCGACACCTTCTCTAAGAGCTGCGCGGTACGTGTGAAAACTTAGTAAGGCGCGTTATACTTGAAAGAGGAAGAGCTCCTTGACCTCAAAGCTTCCATGCACAAAAAAACAATGCTACAAAGACGTACCCACTACCCGAATGGCCCATGTTCTACAAGGGACTTGGCCAGGAGTTGCTACAATCGCTTCCTCCAAAACACTGCTTGAGCAAGGGGAGGAAGGCTGCCAGCTCTATTCTGCTTCTACAGTGATTTAAGCTTACCACACTGTAAAAAAAAAGATGTGGAGACTCTAGAAAAAGTACAGAAAAGAGCAACCAAGATGATTAGGGGACTGGAGGCTAAAACATACCATGAACGGTTGCAGAAACTGGGCCTGGCTAGTCTAGTGAGGAGAAGGACCAGGGGAGACATGATAGCAGTGTTCTAATATTTGAGAGGCTGCCACAGAGAGGAGGTAGGGGGTCAAGCTATTTTCTAAGGCACCCAAAGGCCAAACAAGGAACAATGGATGGAAACTGAACAAGGAGAGATTCAACCTGGAAATAAGGAGAGATTTTCTGACAGTGAGAACAATCAACCACTGGAACAGAAGTTGCCTTCAGAAGTTGTGGGAGCCTCATCACTGGACTCTTTCAAGAAGGGACAGCCATCTGTCAGAAATGGTGTAGGGCAAGGGTCCCCAAACTTGGCCACTTTAAGACTTGTGGACTTCAACTCAGAATTCTCCGGGCTGGTTGGAGAATTCTGGGATTTGAAGTCCACGAGTCTTAAAGTTGCCAAGTTCGGAGTCCTCTAGCCTAGGGTCTTCTGCTTGGAGTGGGTGGGTATTGGACTAGATGACCTAGAGGATCCCTTCCAACGCTGTTAATGTAAGCTCTGGTTCAGCGAGTCTTATGAATCTAGCCAGTTTCTGGGTCAGCGGCTGACTTCTCATCACCCACACACTCCCTTACCCGAGTTATACAACATTCATCGGACCGGCTTGACAGCTCACGGCTGGCTAACTCAGGAAGAGTGAGACGGGCGGCATATAAATGTAATAAATAAGTGGGATCCAATAACGATTCCACCCCCCCTTCCACCACCATCACCCCTCCCAGAGGAAATGATTTAAGGCTCCCCCCGGAAGGGCGCAGTGCAGTTGCTGGCTATTTTAATTGACCCGGGTTCGAGGTGTGGGTGTGAGCTCAACCCCTCGCGACCACGCGTCCAGGCGGGGAGGGGGAGGGGGAGGGAGGTTCATTTCTCCCGGGCCGCCCCTCTCCCTCCTCCTCCTCCTCCTCCTCCTCCTCCTCCTCCTCCTCCTCCTCCGGGAGCCAAGGAGCCAAGGAGGGTGCTTGCTTGCACAGACTTTGGATGTTTAAAACTGACCCGCGTTGTTTTGGTTGGGGGGAAAATACGCGTAATCGGGTGGGGGGAGGAAAGGATGGGAAGTCAAAACGGGGCAGACCAAAAGCCTTCGAGGCTGCGGGGCCGGCAACGGCGCTTCCTTCGGACGGAGCGGAGCGCGCAGCCGGGGAAGAGCAGCCGGGAACTTCGGCGACCCGAGTTCGGGCGCACGGAAGGGCGGTTGAAAATAAACCGCACCTTGGCCGGAAAAAGTAAAATAGCCGCAGCCCCTCCCTCTCCGGCCGCCTCGAACCTGTGTAGTTCCTTTGCCTGGAAGAGCCGCGCAGGGCTGGAGATGGTGGTCTTTATAACTCCCCCCTCCTCCTCTTCCTCCTCCCCCTCCTCCTCCTTTCCTCCTCCCCCCCTTTGAGTCTGCTTGGCCATTCACCACTCAACGCCCCTCCCCACCCTCGCTCCGGCAAGTTTCAGCGCTGCCGAGGTAGCCCGCCTTAAGCTTCCTAACTTCCTTCTTTTCTTCCCTTTTACAACCGTTTTCCTGATTCAGAACAATGAACCCGTGGAACGGCTTGCCACCAGAAGTTGTGGGCTGCTCCGTCGCTGGAGGTTTTGAAGAAGAGACTGGAGACAGCCCCTTGTCTCAAATTGTAAAGGGCCTCCTGCTTGGGCGCGGGGGGGGGGAGGCTGGACTAGAAGACCTCCAAGGTCCCTCCCAGCTCTATTTCGATTGATTGATTGGCCCAATGGGGGAAAAAAAAGTTTCAGTCCCACGTTAAACTGAGCCCCGGTAAATCTCACGGCTCCCCTTTCGGCCGTTCGAAGGAGCCGCTTCAGAACGAATCTAAGGACCCCATGAAAAGCGTGCAATTCGGCTTAACTGGATTAGAGACTCCGTTCCTTTGCATCAGGCTAAGCTCGGACTTGGGAGGTGGGGGGAAGACAGTAGGACGAAGCGGGGAGGGGAAAAGAGACCCCCCCCCATCCTCACCCACCCCTAACTGGGAAAAGAGATCCCTTGGGGGAGAGAGCCGCACCCTTTTCGATCCACGGGAATTTCTGCCGAAAATCGGCTTTTCTACGCGAAAAGGATGCTTGACGCGGGGGGAGAACTTGAGCCGCCTCTTTCGAGTCGGCGCAGCCCCTCCCCCTTCTGCCCCTTGGCCGCTTTGCCCCCTCCCCGCCCAACTTGATAGCCTTTGTGCCCCCATTGACGTGTATATATATATATATCCATAATTAATCCTTATTAATGCCGGGGCTTGCCGTCCCCACGAGGCTCCGCCAGCCTATTTAGATCGCCTTGGTTGGTTGCACAAATTTAAGTGGGAAACGAGTTATAAACCTAATAACTGCTTTAAAGCCAAAAAAAAAAATATTATTATTTGATTATGGCGGAGGACTTTAAAACTAAGATGAGGTTGCGGCTGTTAGAGGGTGGGCTCTCCTGCTACGGGATGGAAAGTAGCCCCTCCACCCCACCCCACCGGCGGTAGCTGAGCCTCGCCGCGCACATGTACCCGGGGATGGGAGGATGTGTGGATGTGGCACAGAACATGGGCACAGAATAAGAAGAGTGGCGACGGCAGGACGTTGGTTTCCCCTTCGCCTCCACTGTCGAAAGATTAATTCAACCTTAAAACGTTTTTCGAAAACGGGATCTTGGGAATCAGTTTTGGCCGGGTTTGGGATTAATTTGAAAGCAATCGCTTGTTGGCCGGCTTTCCATCCATCCTCCCTCAGATGTCCTTCTCTTTTGCGCGTTTTGGTATCTTTTGTAGAAGTTCACACCTCCCCCGCCGCCGTGGTGACTTTTCTGATTATCTGTTCTTTTCAAGGAAAAGTTTATAAAACGTCGAAAGGGAGGTAGCCGGGTGACTGCAAGCGGAGAAAAGCCACCGATTCCCTTACTCCCTTTAACAAAAGTGGTAATTACTACGAATAACACCCAAATGCAACACCAGCCTATGGCTGGATTACTAAACGGTGGTTAATAGATTACTGAACGATGGTTAATCTTTATGTTGCGTTATTTATTAGAGTGTATAAACCGGATGCTCCCACACCACCACCACCCCGCACAAGAAGGCACAGGACACCGTTCAATGATAACCTCAGAGTCTTTATTGATTTGGTCCCGATCCAAGGCCCTTTCCTTTGCCAGGCCATAAGAGGGAAGAACAACAAGGCAGGATGGGGACTTAAGGAAGTTGCCTTTTTTTTTTTCTTTCTTTCCTGCCCTCCCTTCATCACCAAACCATCCCATCCGTCCAGAACCAAAGGCGAGGACGCCTCCCCGGCCTCCGACGGCCCACAATTTGGGGCGCTTGTGAACATTTCTAAGGCAGGCTTCCCCGAAAGAGGAGAGAGGCCATTCGTGTCTGGCCCGTTTGAAACGGCTCCAGGCGAACTCGGCAAACATTTGAATAGTCCCTAAGGACAGACGAGGGGGGATTTGCCCTCCAGTTGTTCCTCCCGCCCCGCTGATTATTTGGGGCTCCCATTTATTTCTAAAAGAAGGCCGGTTCCGACAACTCTGGAGCAGCCATTCGGAGGGCGAAGGGTTATCTCCGTTTTTGCTTTCTCTGTTTTTTTGTTTTTTTCTTTTAAATCCGCTTGTGTCGGGATAGGTCAGGCTTTGCTTAAACGAAGGAATCTCTTGTCAGTCTCCCCTGCAGGTTCCCCGACCCATCCCGGGCTCGGACCAGCTGCCTCCCCGCCCCCCACACTCCCGCCCGGCACTGCCCGCCCCTCCTTTGTCGCAGCTCGTGTGAAACTTCCCCAAACTCGCAACAAGGTGCGAGGCGCTAATAGAGCCACGGTCGGCAAAGGCAAAACAAAACGCGGGAGGACGGCCTGTTTTTGGTGTGGCACTCGATGCCGACCTCCCTCGAGACGCCTGGAGGAAGGATTCTTACGGGTTGCTTGCTTCCCCCATCCCTCCCGCCCGCACCCACCCCCCAAAAAGCCCAGCTTGGACCCGTCCCGTCCTGGATAGCCCCCTCCCCAGAAGAAAAAAATGGGCTTTATGGGCGGACGGAGGAGAGAGGTGACTGTTCGGGGTGTGGGGAATCCCTGAGTTTTGGAGGAAAAAAAAAAGTTGGTCCAACCGCAATCCAGAAGTTCTTGGAGCCATTTTTCTTAGGTTGGATCTGGCCAACTGCTGCGCTCCATTTTTTTTTTCACCCCGGCCGGGTCTCTTGCAAAGATGCCAACCGTGCTTGGTCCGGGAAGAAAAGCCGCGGTGGTGGGGAGGGCGGTGGGGGGGGGAAGCTCAGCCTCTGAAATCTTTGGGGGATCCAAGGTTCCTAATGCTGGACAGGGTTTTTTTGTTTTTTTTTGGAAAGGGAGCCCGCGAATCTGGGCCCCGAAAGGCCAAGGCCGTTTAAAAACTAACACAAAAAGGGCGACCTGTTTTAATCCGTGAAGGGTGTACTGAACGGATTCTTACAAACCTTTTTTCGCCCCAAAGGAGGGAGGCCGAAGGGTTCGGGCTGTGGGTGGGTGGGTGGGTGGGGCAAGAGCCTTCCCCAACCCCACTTTGAAACATTTCCCCGAGGGGCTTCCTTCTTCCTTCTCTGCTGGTTTGGATGGAGGGAGCGCGACGTGGGCGGCTCCTGCGATTTTCTTGGGGGCGGGCAGTGGGAGAAGCGGAGGCTCCTCGGTTCTTCTCCCCCCACTCCCCCTCCCCTCGTTTCTCAGGCGTCCCCTTTTAAAATTCTGCACTGAAAGGAGAGTATTTAGAAAAAACTGTACCCCCCCCCAACTACCCCGCCCCCCCCCCAACGCTGGGAATGGGGCCGATCCATCCTCCGCCCAGCCTAGTTGCTTCTCCTCCCCCCTCCGTCTCCAGAGTCGAACAATGCGGGCTTTGAGGCGCTTGGCCGTTCACTGGGCCGGAGATTAAAGGGTGATAGATCACTGCCCCCCCAAGAATGCAAGGGCTGAGCTCTAACGAGCGGCTACAAGCGCTTCTCTGGCTCTGGATTCAGCCAATCTCCTAGAGCAGGGTCTCCAACCTTGGCAACTTTTTAAGCCTGGAGGACTTCAACTCCCAGAATTCCCCAGGAATTCTGGGAGTTGAAGTCCTCCAGGCTTAAAAAGTTGCCAAGGTTGGAGACCCCTGTCCTAGAGGTGGCCAGCGGTTTGCTCCCGGCTCTCAAGGCACCCGGGGAAACCCAGAGGGTCGCTCGCCACTAGCCAGCTACCCCGAATCGCCTCCGTTGTGATTCCCGACCGATCTTAAACTTTCCACTTTGTCGATCTGGGTCGTTCCAACAGAGCTGCCGCCTCCTTCCTGAGAGCATCCCCTCCCCCCATCCCGGCTCCTTTTGACCTTTCCCATGTCTCTATCCCAGATCCAGGGGCGGAAGGGAAGGAAATGAAGGGAGGGAGGGAAGGAAATGAGGAAGGAAGAGAAGGAAGGAAAGAAGGAAGGAAGGAAGGAAGGAAGGAAGGAAGGAAGTAGGGAGGGAGGGAGGAGGGAGGAAGGAAGGAAGGAAGGAAGGAAGGAAGTAGGGAGGGAGGGAGGGAGGAAGGGAGGAGGAGGGAGGAAGGAAGGAGGAGGAGGAAGGAAGGAGGGAGGGAGGAGGAAGGAAGAGAAGGAAGGAAGGAAGGAAGGGAGGGAGGGAGGGAGGGAGGGAAAGGAAGGAAGGAAGTAGGGAGGGAGGGAGGAAGGAAGGAAGGAAGGAGGAGGAGGAGGAAGGAAGGAGGGAGGGAGGAGGAAGGAAGGAAGGAAGGAAGGAAGGAAGGAAGGAAGGAAGGAAGGCTCGGAGAAGGTGCGTGTGGCTGGCTTGTTTTTTTTTTTTTTTTGGAAAGAGTGTCTATCGCGTCGCATTGAGATCCGATCGATTTTTCTCCAAAGGAATGGAGAGGTTTTGATTGGCGACTCAACCGACTGGCTGGAAAAGTCAACTTCTGGTTGAAATGACCCGCGGGTGTTTCCAAGTGAATGAGCTGAGGAGGGCTGGATGCGAAGAGGGTCGTTTTCTGCTGGCGTCCAGGGCTGGGCTTCTTTCCGTCACCCCTAAGGCGCCCTCTCTCTCTCTCTCTCTCTCTCTTTCTCTCTTTCTTTCTCTCTTTCTCTCTCCCCGCCCCTCCCTCCTTTCTCCTAAATCACAGTGTGGTCTCCACCACCGAGGGAGGGTTAATGGTACCTCGGCTGCTACTGAGCCGCTAAGAAAGCGACAGTGGGTGCAAAGGAGAGGAATCTTCTGACCGGATTTCAACAAAACGCTACAGAACGGCGGCAGCTGACACACATTTGTACGGGCGGAGCTGCCGTCGGAGCCTTGCCGGCAGCCTCTTGGGTTTTTTTGTGTTTTTTTGTGCTTAGGCGATCCGGGTCTGCGATTCCAGGGTTGGAAAGGCGGGAGGGGGAGGGGGGCACTTTTCTTGCCACTCCCTTTCGGCTCAATAAACTCATTTCCATATCTCCCGCCTCGGTGAGAAGATCTCCGCAGGGAAGTTTTTTTTTTTTAACCGGGTCCCGGGCAATGCTTCTTCCGTCTCCCCGGTGACGGTGGCAGCTTGTCGGAAGGAACGGGATCCATCTGGAAAGGTAGCAGGCTGCCGCCAGCTGGTGCTGAGCTTGGAAGCCGGGTGAATCAGGGAGCAACGGGCAAAGACCCAGCCCCTTCTGCCTTCCGACGTTCCCAGGCTGACTCCCCCGTTTCCTCCCACCCCCCAAAGACCTGAGCTCCTTCCAGTTTCCTCTCCCTTCCCATCGCCTCACTGCGCCCTGTTTGCGCCCGCGATTCCTTTCCCGACGCTCCAAGAAGCTACTTCCCTCCGGGTCGCCAAAAGGAACACAGAAGCCCCCCTTGGAGAAGTGGGTGGGAGTTCGGTTGCCTGGCAGTGGGGGGACTGGGAGGGAGCTGGAAGAGAGTCGAGGGGCTGCAACCTTAGGCGCTCCCGCGCCAATTCGAATTGAAGGGATGGATAAACAGAGACTGCGTCCCTAAGGCGCCCTTAAACCCTAAGCTGTGCGTTCTTGTCACAGGCTGAGCTCGTGATTGGTCGGTCGGTTGTGTTTTGGGCTCATCCACTACGGTCCAAATGCTGCGCGAACCCAAGGAGCTCTTTCCGTAACGTGCGTGCTGTTGTGAATGCAATCCAGGGTGGTTTTACTGAAAGGGGCTCTCCATTCTGGCACCTTTCCAACTTGTTTGACTACAGTTCTCAAGCAAACCTAGCTGACCAACCATCACATTATCCGAAGGGGGAAAAAAAAAAAGAAAAGAAAGGTTTAGTTCCCACGGTCATAACTTTGCTTCGTTTCCGAGCAAGCCTGGTTTTTAAGATCAACTGGGTGCATCCTAAATCCAGGGATTTAGGACGGAGCTTCCGAAGTTTGCGGACTTCTATATTAAAAATTCAGTAGCCCTGTGGTGGCTTGTAGAGTAAGACAAATTAAAATTGGTCCTGAAGTCGTTCTTTTAAAGGGGGGGCGCGGGGCGCAAGCCAGTCATTGGTTGTAAGCAAAGGGGCTGTGTTTGTCCAGGTGAGAGGAATTCCTTTTCCACCTCGCGGGGCTGACTCGCAGACAGGTAACTCACCTTAGCAACGCAAAACTGGTTTTAACTCCAGCTAAAAAGCTGGAATCGCGCCTTCGCTGGGAACACCAATCCGTACCTCAGCTTGACCCTAAAGTTTAGAACTGGAACCGGTAGAATTAGGAGCGGTGGTGACATTTCCCCCACCCGCTTCGTTTCCCCGGAGGACAATCACCCTGTCCTGGGGGCTGAGTGGGAGCGAAGAGGAGTGGTGGGATTTCATGCAAGGCGGAGACGGGGAAAACTCCCGCCTGGTCCTTCCCAACCGGCTTTTCCTACGGCCCGTTTAGCGTTTGGGTGGTTTTTAAATTCTGGGCTTCGGGAAAAGGGAGGAAGCGCCGAAAAAGTAGCAAAGCATGAAGTGTAAAGAATATGGAAGCGCCCGAGAGTTAGGGTAGAAAGACGGACCTTCAGGGCAACTCCGAAGTCCTCCCCGACCTTTCCCCGTTTTTGGACCTGGGAAGCGCTCTCTCCCGCCACCCCCGCCACCCCTGGAAGCAGTTTCCTTGTATGAAGTGAACGGAGGATCAGTGAAGCGGATTTACAGGCTGCAGCCAGCAAAAGCGAACCTTCAGCTGGGAAGCCACTGCGGTTTTGCGGGAGCGAATCCTTGGGTTTAAATACCTCTGGCTTAAATCCCCCCCCCCCCCGTTTGGCTCGGACCAGCTGCGCTCCCCTTCTGCTCCCTCGGAAACGAATTCGGGGCCCCAAATCGCCAGGAGATGAGTGCGTGGGTATGCGTTACACGCCTGCACCCTCTCTCCCCTCCCTCTCTCCTCTTCCCCTCCCCTCTCTCTCCTGTCTCCTTCCCTCCTCTCTCCCCTGTCTCCTCTCTCCCTTTCTTTCCCTCTCCCACACTCCCCTCTCTCTCTCCTCTCCCTCCCTCCCTCTCCTCTCTCCCTCCCTCTCCCCCCTCTCTCCCTGTCTCCCTCCCTCCCTCTCTCCCCTCTCTTCCCTCCCTCCCTCTCCCTCCCTCCCTCTCTCCCCTCTCTTTCCCTCTCCCCTCTCTCCTCTCTCCCTCCCTCTCCCTCCCTCCTCTCTCCCTGTCTCCCCTCTCTCTCCCTGTCTCTCCTCTCTCTCCCTCTCTCTCTCTCTCCCTGTCTGCCTCTCTCTCCTGTCTCCCTCTCTCTCTCCTCTCTCTCTTCCCTCCCCACACTCCCCTCTCTCCTCTCTCTCCCTCCCTCTCCCCTCTCTCCCCTCTCCTCTCCCTCTCTCTCCCCTCCCTCTCTCCTCTCTCCCTCTCCTCTCTCTCTCTCTCCTCTGCCTCTCTCTCCCTGTCTCCTCCTCCCTCTCTCCCCTCTCTTTCCCTCTCCCACCCCCTCCTCCTCTCTCCCTCCCTCTCCCCTCTCTCCCCTCTCCCTCCCTCTCTCCCTCTCTCTCCTCTCCTCTCTCCCTCCCTCCTCTCTCTCCCTCTCTCTCTCTCTCTTTTCCTCTCCCCTCTCTCTCTCTCCTCCCTCTCCCCCTCCCTCCTCTCTCCTGTCTCCCTCCCTCTCTCCCATCTCCCCTCTCTCCTCTCTCTCCTCCCTCCCTCTCTCCTCTCTCCCTGTCTGCCTCTCTCTCCCTGTCTCCTCCCCTCTCCCCTCTCTTTCCCTCTCCCACACTCCCTCTCCTCTCTCTTCCCTCCCACTCCCCTCTCTCCCTCTCTCCCCTCTCCCCTCCCCTCCCCCTCTCCCTCTCTCCCTCTCTCTCTCTCTCCTCTCTTTCCCTCCTCCCTCTCCCTCCCTCTCCCCTCCCTCTCTCTTTCCCTCTCCCTCTCCCTCCCTCCCTCTCCCTCCCTCTCCCTCTCCCTCTCTTTCCCTCTCCCCCTCTCTCCCTCCCTCCTCTCCCCTCCCTCTCCTCTCTCCCCTCTCTCTTTCCCTCTCCCCTCTCTCCTCTCTCTCCCTCCTCTCCTGCCCCTCTTTCCCTGTCTCCCTCCCTCTCTCCCATCTCCCACTCTCCCTCTCTTTCCCTCTCCCACACTCCCTCTCTCCTCTCTCTCCCTCCCTCTCCCCTCCCTCTCCTCTCCCCTCCCTCTCTCCCTCTCTCTCTTTTTCCCTCTCCCCTCCCCTCTCTCCTCTCTTTCCCTCCCTCTTTCCCTCACTCCTCTCTCTCCCTCCCTCTCTCCTCTCTCTCCCTCCCTCTCCCCTCCCTCCCTCCCTCCCCCGCTCTCTCTTGGAGATCTGTAGGAAGAAAAATCTGATTCAATCCGAAGCTCTTGAGCTTCCAGAGGGCTGAGTCAGAAGAAATTGGGGGCTGCCTTCAGAGCCGCCTTCTCCATTTCTCCAGCACTTTGAGGGACTTTCTTGGCCCTTGTTCTCGCAAAGATCCCGAACCGTTCCGGGACTCCCTGTGGTGTCTAGATCTGCAGGGATCTTGGAGCTGGCGACATGGATGGGGTTCTCCCAGCCCCCAGCCCCTTTGTTAAAAGGCTTGCTGTTGCCAGGATGAGAACGTAGAGATGTCATCAAAGGGGGAGGGGGGGGGAAGAGGTTCGGGGACACTCTGGAGAAGCCAAGAGGAAGCTTAAACGCCTTTTTCTCCTGGTGATTTGTAGCTGGGCGAGGGGGGAGGGGCTGTGTTCGTGCGCAAACACCCCGCAGGTGCAGGCTGTAACGCCGCCATCCGGACTATTAATAGAGATTACTCTACAAGTTGTTTGATCGCTCCTTTGAACCGGCTTTACAATTGCCTGTGACGAAACGCCAGGCTGGGTTCCCCTCCCCCTCTCCCCCCACTTCTCTCCCCCCCCTTATTGTTTCTCCTTCTTTGAATCGGGGGAAATCCTTGGGGCTCTGGAAGATTGCAAGCATATTTGGAGAAAGGGGAGATGACGCCTTCCATCCAGCTCCCCTCTCTCCAAACTCAGAAGTCTTCAAGAGACTGGAGCTGGGAAAATCAAACCCTGGCTCTACCCTTGAAACTTTCTGGAAAGTTTCTAACTTTCTCTAGCGTGCGGCTGCTTCTCACCAGCGAACCAGCCTCAGTAGTTATTCTATCATAAGAAAAGACGAAATCTGTCCGGTTCCCCCCCGCTGAGTAAAGCTTGTCTCATCATGCTGGCGTTCACACGACACGGTTCACTTGCTTGGAGAATTGACTCTTCTCTAGGCTGGCACCCTACCCTGAAGTGAACCTGGGAACAAACGGTTGGGTTCACACACACATTTAGGCCCTAAAGCTTTTATAGGTTATTTATAGGTTGCAGGAATGAATGTAAGGACGAGTCTTTTCCTGAACTGGCTAAAAGTGTTGTGCAAACATGATGGACATGAAAAGATGCGAATCTGGACTAAGGAAGCTAAATTGCAGGCTTGCTCCCCTCTGCTAAGGCAGGGTATAACTTGGTACAAGTAGGCCTTGGCTTACCACCGTTAGTTAGGTGAGCATTCGGAGTTACGAAGGCACTCCCAAAGGTGTTTTTTTCAAGAGGTAACTGGACTTTCTGGTTTTTGTTTGGAGACATTTTCGCTTCTCATCCAAGCAACAGAGCTGAAGAAGCTTTGATAGGTAATGTCCGATCCCTCCACCTTTGTCACCTATCTCCAATCTACAACACAGTCCTTTCAGCAGTTCCAAGGAGGCTCCACACCCATCTGCACTACTCAGAGGAAACAGATAAACCTCCAAGTGGCCTCAGCGACTCTTTAAAAGGATGCAAATGAACCAACTGTCTGCAAGGAATATAAAACCTTCCATTCCCCACCATCCAGTCAGAGCTGAAGAAGCTTCTTGGGTGAGAAGCGAAACGTCTTCAAAAGACAAAACTGTCAAAGAGTATATTCATGAACTGGAACAGAGCATGGTAACAAGGTCAGCCAATGAACAGGCATAGCAACTAAATCAGCCAATGAGGACTGTTTTGGAAACTGAAACTAAGAGTAGTCTAGGCGTGGCTCTCTATTAAGCTCTGCAACTCTGCAGCTATGTTGAGCTCTGAGTCCCTCTATTGAAAATGAAATTGCTTCTCTCCTCTGCTTGCCTGCTGAACTAAAGTGAAACTGAGGTCTGTTTCTGAGCTGTTGAAGTTGCTGCTGAAGCTCTGAACTTGTAACATTGTCTACTTCTGTCTGAGTTTGCTCCATGTGGGAGAAACCTACAACCGGTTTGTACAATCTATTCATTGGGTTTAATAAAGAGGTTAAATGAAGCGCCAGCCCCCTGTGTTTATTTCTCTGGAGCTGAATTAATGCTGCAAAACTCTGAATAAAAACCAGAAAGTCCAGTTGCCTCTTGAAAAAGCACCTTTGGGTCAACCACGACCCGGATGGCTGAGAATCTCCATAGACATCTACATCATCACTGAAAAAAAGTGACCGACCCATTGCAACATCCCCATGGTCATGCGATTTATAGTCAGATGCTTGACTCACAGTTATGGTGGTTGCAGTGTCCTGGGGGAAGCATGTGATTCAACTTTTGTGACCTAATAAGCAAAGTCCGTGGGCAGGAAAACCTGATTCACTTAACAACTGTGTTACTCCTTTAACAACTGCAACGATTCAGTTAACAAATGGGGCGAGGAAAGTTGTAAAATGGGGCAAAACTCGCTTAACAAATTTCTCACTGAGCAATATAAGTTTTGGGCTCCACTGTGGTCTTAAGTCGAGGATGACCTGTGTGTGAAAATATTAGAAGGATCGATCATTGTCATCTTTTATTTTAAATGCCTTCACAGCAATAAGACTAATTCAGTTACAAAATCACTGTAGTCTCTCAGAGAATGGAGTTTAAAAAAAAAAAAAAAATCCCTCTCCAGCAAAACAGATTTCAGTGGACAAATAAACCCTTTGGGTGATGGTGGAGAATCTCATTAATGCAAGTGAGTCAGGATTTAAAGGACCAGCCTGTTGAAATAACTCTTTGACTCATTGGCAAATGGCTGGAATTGTCTTGATACTCTGAGATAATGAATTAAATGCGGCCTTAGCAGTAGAGTATGAAGGTGGATATTTTGCCTTCTTAAACCAAAGGAATCTGCAGTTTTCCTGGTGAGGTTTTTCAGAAGTAGTTTGCCACACCTACAGAACCGGTAGTTAAAAAAAAAAATTAAATCCCACCACTGCATTGGTCCTACAGCTGGGAAGTTGGGAACTGTAGCCTCCATATATATTCATTCGGCAGGTGGAAGAAAATCCCCAGAGTTTGCCACACTGGATCAGCAGCCCTTTACCCACCAGCGTTATTAGCATTTCAATCCCTCTCTGGGGTTCCTGGGAATAAATTGGAAGCTGATCCCAAATGGGACGCCTTTTGCAAAGGAGGACACTTTTGGGGAAGGCCGGTTTTGGCCAGTTTAATCATGGGCTGTACCTGCAACCATCAAAGCTGCCAAGTTGACTGGGTCGAACAACCCTCTGTCCCCACACGCATTCTCTCTTTCCCTGTGACCCACTTAGAGAGAGAGAAAGCAAACGCAAGCAAGCTCTTTTGGGGTCCTGTCATTCTAAAGAAGCGACTGAGATGCCCTCTAAGAGTGACCCTCTTCCCGGGAGCCCCCCCTCCCCCCCGTTGGCTTTTGTTTTTACAAATAAATTCTTGTCCCCTTACTATCCTCTAAAACCATTGTCCAATTTTGCATTTTGCATTCTGCATTCTTCTCTCTTCTCCTTCTTTCTCCTTCTTCTCCTTCTTCTCCTTCTTCTCCTTCTTCTCCTTCTCCTTCTTCTCCTTCTCCTTCTCCTTCTCCTTCTCCTTCTCTTCTCCTCCTTCTCCTCCTCCTTCTTCTCCTCTTCTTCTTCCTTCTCTCTTCCTCCTCCTCTCCTCCTCCTCCTCCTCCTCCCTCCTCCTCCATCTCCATCTTCCCTTCCTCCTCCTCTTCTTCCCTTCTTTTCTTCTTCCCTTCCCTTCTTCCTTCTTCTTTTCCATCTCCTCTTCCTTCTTCTTCCTCTTCCCTTCTTTCTTATCTTCCTCCTCTTCCTCTTCTTCTTCCCTTCTCTTCTTCTTCTTCCTCTTTGTCCTCGTCTTCTTCCTCCTCTCCTCTCCTCCCCCTCCCCCTCCTCCTTTTTTTCCTTCTTTTTCTCCTTCTCCTCCTTCCTTCCTCCTCCTCCCTTCCTTGTTCTTTTCCTTCCTCCCTTCTCCCCTTTCCCCTGCTTCCCCCTGAGCCAAATATTCAGTCTTGGCTAATTAGGAGTTACTGTCCGAGGTGTAAGAGGGGGGGTCTGTCTGTCTGTCGCAGAGATAATTGGATCAGCAGGCCCAGAAAGGTTGGAGACCAAGGATACAAACTTCTGGAAGCTGCTCTTCTATTAATCGGAATTTAGGGGTCTGATTCTCGGAATCCAAAGTTGCCTTCACACAACACACTTTAAGGCCGGGTGAAGCTCTGGTGGCTGCTGTGGTCTCAACCTTGTTCCTTTTGGGTAGAGGGAATTTTGCTAATGACTTAATAATAATAAGTTTGGGGACTTAGGGTGGCATGAACCCAACCGGGGAGTCATGTTTGTTAGTGCCTCTTGGGAAACCAGAAAAATGGGTTAATTCAAGACCTGGTTAAAACTAACTACCGTTCAGGTTTAGGGTGTCGTGTGAACGCTGCAGAGCTGCCTGAGAGTTAACGATACACTCGAGAGGGGTTGGATAAGGATAAAAAGCACTTTGCCTGAATTTGAACTAAAAACCAGCTCTCTCCCCCCCCTCATTTCAGCCTTGGGGGCCCTTCTATTTTCCGGGCAAAACGAGCTTCAAGGAAAGTTTTTCTCTCTCTCTCTCTCTTTCTCCTTCTTCCTCTCTCTCTCTCTCTCTCCCTCTCTCTCCCTCCCTCCCTCCCTCTCTCTCTCATCCAGCCAACCCCCACCCCTTGAACTCTGTATCCCCCTCCCCAGTTGCACAAGCGGCGCTTTGTTTCCATCTAAATAAACTAGGGAGAATCGTCTCTCCGGGGGGACGGGGGGGGAATTTGAATTAAAAGGCCCACGGGAGACACTCGAGGCTAGGAAGAGTCGCCTGTAAAACGAACGGTGCCACATTGGCCTGTTCCGAAAAGTTTATCTCTGGCCCTTTCTCGTTAGCAACGGGGGGGGAGGAGAAGAAGAGGCGGAGTGTATGTTGTGTGGCTGTGTTGTTGTCTCTCGTTTCTTGGCCAGCTGTAGACAGAAACAGAGCGTTCTTCTCTAAGGGGAGTGGAGGAGGGGGGTCTCTCCGCCCCTTCTCGCCTCCCCTTTCCTCCCTTTTGTCCGCTGGATCTCTTCCCCGATTTTAAAACTTATCCAGCTCGGCTCGAGTTTGTTTGTTAATGGCGCGAGTGCCATCTGGCTCGCTTCACTTTCCAAAAGGTATAAATCCTCCTCCGCTCTGCCGTCTTCTCACCCCCTCGTTCCCTCTTCCTTTCCCACCCCTCACCATGGTTCATTTCGTTTCTCCCACCCCCACCCCCACGCCGCTCCGTGGCCAAGCAAGGACCGTCGTATCTCCGGAGGAAAAAAAAAAGGCCGGCCGGCCGGCCTCGGAATCCGTCCCGGGTGAAGGCAGAGCAACCACAGGGCGGCCGCTGATGGGGGCTGTCACTTTCTCTGCCAAACGCGGGGGGGGGGGGGGGGAGGGGAAAAGAGGGAAAGGCGGATGAAAAACAATTAAGAAAGCGCTTTCTCCAGAGATTTGGCCATTTGCACTTCGATAAAACTAAGGCGAAGCCAGAAGACAGGCGCGATGAGCCGGGTTTGCGTGGGATTTCACCAGTCTGAGCCGCTTTTCCAAGGCTGGACTTGAAGCCGGATTAATTTGAATCGCCCGGACAGTCCTAGTTAGCCAGCAGCCTGCTAGCTAGCCAGCCAACCAGCCAACCAGCCAACTAGCCAACCAGCCAACTAGCCAACCAGCCAACCTGCCAACCAGCCAACCAGCCAACCAGCCAACCAGCCAACCAGCCAACCTGCCAACCAGCCAACCAGCCAATCAGCCAACCAGCCAACCAGCCAACCAGCCAACCAGCCAACCTGCCAACCAACCAACTCGCCAACTCGCCAACCAGCCAACTAGCCAACCAGCCAACCAGCTATCTAACGTAACTAAACTAAACTAACTAATGTCGAAGGCCAGAAAAGATCCTGGCACTATATAAGCAGGCTCTGGACTACGGATGAGAACGGTGCTCCAAAAATAATTCTCCCTCCTGGCCCCAAGTATTAATTAGCCTTTACAATCCATCCTTTTTTCTTTTTTTCCCACCCCAAAACCCTTTCAAAGTTTCAAACGTAGAGCTTCCCCTCTCGACTACACCTACCCTTGCCATAAAGGTGTTGTATGACCTATAGGCAAAAGGATGGAGAGAGGCGGTAAAAAAAAGTGCTCCTTCCCCCTAACTTTCAGTCAGAGGTGAAAGACCCGGAAGAATCAGGGGATGTTCTCGGTCGGGAGTGCAAGGACTGCATTCAACGGGAGTTTACTTCCGAGTAGTAGATCAACGAGAGCCCTGCAGCTCCTGGAGAAATCAACAGATGAGAATTCAAACCTACCCATCGCTGCCATTCTAAATGGACACCCTTGCAACACAAATCCCAGTGGGATACGATAGAATTAAAACACACACACACACACACACACCACACACACACCTTAATGTCTCTGGAGATCCTCAGTCATCCAGGTAATTGGTTGTCTCGGAGCTGGTGTTTTTTTTTTTTTTCCAAAAGGCATCTGGACTTTATGTATTTTTTTCCCCTTGAGGACGTTTTGCTTCTCGTCCAAGAAGCTTCTTCACTTCTGACTGAACTGCGGACCATTCAACTAGAACGGAAGAAGCCTCTTGGATGAGAAGCAAAACGTCCTTCAAGGAAAAAAACCAAAGTCCGATTGCCTTTAGGGGAAAGAAAAGCACTTTTGGGTCTCGTTTTAAAAAGTCTCGTTTTAAAAGGCAGAGGTGAACGAGGAAGGGGTAGCTCTTGGGTAGGAGGTTGGAGGCAGCAAAGCCCGGAGGTGTGTTTCGTGGTAGAAATTTTTCTCTCCGCATTTAGCATCCGCTTCCTCTGGACTCTCCAGCCATGTAAGTGTTCCACCCCACACCCACGTTTCCCACGCCGATGCCTCTCCGTTTTGCAAGCACTCTTAGAAAGAAGTGTGAATAATGCCCACTAAATATGATTTCTATGCTGAGTCAGTGATAGTTAAGGTGCCTTAAGAGCCAGGCTCGCTTTCTCCTGCTTATTTCCACAAAGGCGACCCAAAAGACAAAAGGGGAAGAAACGCAGGGAATAAATTAAAGAATATTTATAACCGAAGCGCTGGAATAGTACACTCTTCCCTGACATCTGATATAAATAATTACAAAAGTCACTTCGAGCTGCCTCTCCCCCCATTATATGACTTTCCTGGGGGAGGGAGAGAAACCCCTCATCACCGGTTCGATAATATCCCCCTGAAATAAATTATTGTCCTGCCTTAAGATGCCCGTATTTCTCGCTGAAAGGATAAACCTGTTTTAAGTGAAAAGTCAGCGCTTCCACCTGTTGAAATGAAGCCGGGTAAAGCTTCGCTGTTCCGCCCAATCCTCTTTTGCAAGCTTGAATGGGAGAAAATTAGGACCACAAAAGAAAACGAGAATTACCTGCATTTTTAGCCGCCCTCCCCTCCTTAAATTTTTCGGTCTTTTTTTTTTTCCTTCTTCCAGAAAATGGTCAGGATGATTAGAAAGAGAATGAGCTACTGGATTGTCCCCTCGTTTATCTAAAGGGGTTAAGAAAAACGATTGGGGGAAGCAAAGTTTCCAACCGTCCGCGGGTAATTCAGAAGTTTGGCTATTGTTAGGGCGAAAGGTTTTTTGGGGGATGCTAATCTCAAAGCGTGTGTCTCGTCTAAACCTCGCTCCAGAGATACTTTGCAATAAAATATCCAGCTTAATTTTGCGGGCGCCAGTTAACAAAAACAAAACCCATGTATTTGGGGAAGGCTTCCTTTCATCGAGACTAAAAGGGGAGAAAAGGTTGCCCTTCTTTGGTGGGGTGGTGGTGGTTCTTTTTTACTTTGCAAAATGCCGTGGTTGAATTTTAATGTCAATTATTTCAATTCATAAGATGGCCAGAAGGTCAGTTCTCAAGGAAGCCTGTGAGAAATTCGAAGATAGATTTTTTTTTTCCTCTCTCCAGGTGACTGGAAGAAACAATCGCGCCCCCCCCTCCCTTTTTGAAAAGGATTGTGGATTCACAACCTTTTAGTTTACTGTTTCACACCTTGAAATGAAATCTGGACACCGGAGCTGCCGATTACGATAGCAATGAAGAGATGTGGGGTGTATGTGTATGTTTTTGTGCGTGTCAAAAAATATACTTTAACATGGGGGACGTAGGCAAGGCAGGGAGCAAGAAGGGCAGGCCAGGTCCGCTCTTATTTCAGTGGTCGTGGTTGTCTTGGTTGAGATTTAGCTCCCAACTTCTCATGCTCAAGAGAACCTCTCATGGTTGTTGAGTTAAGAGGCCAATCAAAGTTGGCTTTGCATATGTTAAAGATTGACTGTGATTTCGTTCCTTCTCTCCCTCCTTCCTTTCTTTCTCTTTTCTTTCTCCCTCCCTTCTTTCTCTCTCCTCTTTCACTCTCTCTCTCTCTTTCTTTTCTATTTTCTTTTTCTCTTTTTCTCTTTTTCTTTGTTTCTTTCTCTTCTTTCTCTTTTCTCTTTCTCTTTCTTTCTCTTTCTTTCTGTCTGTCTTTCTCTCTGTCTTTCTGTTACTTTCTTTCTTTCTTTCTTTCTTTCTTTCTTTCTTTCTTTCTTTCTTTCTTTCTTTCTTCCTTTCTTTCTTTCTTTCTTTCTTTCTTTTCTTTCTTTCTTTCCCCTTTGCAAGCCTTTTTGAAGTTCTTCCGTTCCATCCGCAGAAACCTCCAACTTTCAGGAGCCTGCCCTTTTAGTCACCGATCATTAAAATAGCTATGATAAATTACACGCGTGGTTTCCTCCGCGAGCCACCAGGCCCGCCCGCCCCCCCCCCGCTCCTCACCCGGGGGCCCCTTTCAATTCTACGGGCTCCCCATATTCTTCAGCTAAAGACGCGGCAGAGGGGCTGGGGGTGGGGCGGAGGAGGGCACACTCTCTCGGAGGGCGAACCTAGGGATTTCGTGAGCCTAATTAAAGCTGCCCCTGTGGTCCAGGGTCCTGAATGGCCCTCCCCCACCTCTTCACCCGAGCAGAGAGAGAGAGAGAGAGAGTGCTGGAATGCAACCGTGGAGCCAAAGGGTGCCCGACTGGAGGGTGGGGGTGGGGTGGGCAAGAGAGAGAATCCCGTTATCTTTTCCACGCTGATCACTGAGAGGCTGTGATCTCATTCATGCCCAAGAGCCAACCCAGGGCAATCTCACGAAAAGCTCTCTCCAGAAGCCCAGAGCTCCAGAAGCAGAGAAGGATGCCAGCAATTGCCTAAGGCGGTAAGGAGGATGGTGCCGTCCCCGTCCGCATGCCGCCGCCCCCTCCCCGTGCCAGGGGAGGGGAGGAGCCAGGAGAAAACACGTGAGGGGGTTTGGATCCCAGACAAGGAAAGGCAACAAGGCATTTCAGCCACTTGGCAGAAAGAGAGGGGGGGGGGGAGGAGGCGGGCATTTTCTCTAAAGGGGGAGCGGAGGAGGTGAAGAAGACGAAGTAGAAACGTTCCTTTCAACCCATCCAGGGCAAGGTCGTTGGGGTCAGGCGCAGGCCCTTCCCCCTCAGCATGAGAAACAGGACCTCGGGTCTATTGGTCCTTCCTACGGTCTTCCTTTTCTTCTTCTCTGGGCTCAAACAGATCTTCTAGACTTGAGAGAATATATAAAGCAGAGGCCCCCCAAAGTTGGCAACTTTAAAAACTTGTGGACTTCAACTCCCAGAATTCTCCAGCTGGTTGGAGAATTCAGGAGCTAATCCACCAAATCTAAAGTTGCCAAGTTTGGGGGCCTCTGCTTTATATGTTACACTTCCTTGCTAGCTATCCCACTGGTTTGGTGGAGCTTGGCTGGCTGGAGAAATTCTGGGAGTTGAAGTCCACAAGTCTTAAAGTTGCCAAGTCTGGGAGCCTCTGCTTTATATGTTACACCTCCTTGCTAGCTATCCCACTGGTTTGGTGGAGCTTGGCTGGCTGGAGAAATTCTGGGAGTTGAAGTCCACCAAGTCTTAAAGTTGCCAAGTCTGGGGGCCTCTGCTTTAAATGTTACACTTCCTTGCTAGCTATCCCACTGGTTTGGTGGAGCTTGGCTGGCTGGAGAAATTCTGGGAGTTGAAGTCCACCAAGTCTTAAAGTGGTCAAGTTTGGAGAGCTCTGGTATAAAGAATCCCAGCATCTCCTTGAAGTCCTTTGAATCAGGATTCTGCCCGCGGGGGGGGGCACAATCTTTGCAGGTCCCCCCTCTAGCGGAGGCTTTGTGCGCGTGCGTAGCTGAGGGCTCATTTTGCTTTGGGATCTTTCCCCGGGATTCCGAAGGCCAGCTCCTCCTAAGAAGTCAGGTTTACTTCTCAAGTATCGAACTGGCACAGAGAAGGGAAAGGGTGATCCTTCCTTGGGGAGACCGCTCATATTCTCCCTCCCCCCACAAAAAAAACCCCGTTCGCAGCAAGTGAGACCACACCCTTTCCCCAAAAGCGATCGTAGCAAGTGAAGCCCCGCGCCTTTGGAAACCTTAGCCAGCTCTGCTGGCTGGAGAATGAATCTGGGAGTTGAAGTCCACAAGTCTTAAAGTTGCCAAGGTTGGAGACCCCTGCCTTAGGCTACAAAGAGGGCAAGGAGGCGGGTGGTGGTGGGGCCAACAATCAGCGCCCAGGAAAAGAAGGGGATCTGCGCCAAAGATCTTCCCATCCCTAGCCCCGCCCCTCTAACCCTTCGGGAAGTCGAGATCCCCAGGCGATCCATTGCCAGAGTTTCATCAAACCCGCCTGATTCGAGTCAGGAGCCTTTGCTCATGGGCATCGGGGCTTTCAGTCCAAATCTCTCCGAAAAGCAGCTTCTTCAACCTGTTCTAAAAAAAAAAGGAGGTGGACGCTCCACGGTCGAGCTCAGCCGACCGACTCAGACCCTTTGAAAGCGCGATCTCTCCCGGATGAGGACAGGATTGGCCGTTGGCTCTTCCATTGCTCTCTTGGGCTGGTTCCTGCCCGGTCCGCCACTCTCCAAGGAGGGTTTGAGTTCTCCGGAACTCCAGAACTGAAGAAGCTTCTTGGATGAGAAGCGAAACGTTTCCAAGGAAAAACAAAGTCCAGTCGCCTTTTTCTTTTCTTTTCTTTTTTTTGAATAGAGCTGGAAGGGATCTTCGAGGTCTTCTAGACCAGCCCTCTGCTAAAGCAGGAAGAACCTATACCATCTCAGACAAGTTGACTGTCCAATCTCTTCTTTAAAAAACCCCCCAGAGTGCCCACAATTTCTGAAGGCAGCTTCTGCTCCACTGGTTAATTGTCCACACTGTTAAGAAGTTTCCCCTTTAGTTCCTGAGCTGCCTCTCTCTTTGCTTAGTTTCCAACCGTTATTTTTCGTCGTGCCCTCTGGTGCTTTGGAGAATAATTTGACACACACCCCTTAAAAAAAAAAAAAGCATCTTTGAGACCTGTGAGTTGGGCCAAAACAATTTGAAACCCCTGAGCTGGATCACAGCTTCTGCTGAAAACCAGGCGCCCCTTTTGCACTTAGACCTGGAAGGACCCATTCTTTGCTTTCCCCCAAAACGGAGGGGAAACTTTGAATTGGGTGGTTGGGTGGGGAGGAGGTCTCCTTCTCCTGCCTTTTGCCTGTCTCCCCTTTTCTTCGGTGCAGCGAAAGACACCCCCCCCCCTGAAACCAGGCTAATGCTGGAAGCTGGAATCACCGGGGCCGTTTTGCCCCGTGGAGGTTTCTCTGCCTTTTTCCAAAACACTTCCCCGAAATTTAGCGAAAACGCCCCTGGGAAACAGCCTCGACCTAAAGTGTGGAAGAAGATTCCCCCACCGCCGATTGCCTGATAATCATGAGTATTTGAGAGGCTGTCACAAAGAGGAGGGGGTCAATTTATTCTCCGGAGCACCTGAAGGCAGGACAAGAAACAATGGGTGGAAACTGATCAAGGAAGGAAGCAACCTGGAATTCAGGAGAAACTTCCTAACAGCGAAGACAATTAACCAGGGGAACAGCTTTGCCTTCAGAAGTTGTGGGTGCTTCATCACTGGGGGTCTTTAAGAAGAGACTGGACAGCCACTTGTCTGAAATGATATAGACTCTCCTGCTTGATCAGGGGGCTGGACTAGAAGACCTCCAAGGTCCCTTCCAGCTCGATTCTGACTCTGATTCTAATCCATTCCCACCACCTTTGAGCAACCTTCAAGACCAATGGAAGGGCTCACATAGCATTGGGATTGGATGGATGGATGGTGATAGGAGCTGCCTTCCCTTCTCAAGGGACAGAGAATGGGGGTTGGCGGGGGGGTGGGGTAGGGGGGTCCAGGAGAGAGAACGAGATCAGAATCCGGATTGATCTCTTGCGCCTCCGGATTAATTGTCCGGGCAGGGAGAAACCGCGCTTCGAGAAAACATCCGGGAAAAGACAACACGAGATTTAGGCGTGAGAATTTTTTTTTTAAAAAAGCCTTCCATATTCGGGGAAGCCACCTGCGATTGCTTGAATGGCGTGGATTTAAATCTGTTCCTACTACCAATGGCTGCTGAGAAAATACGAGAGGCTAAAAACGATAACAAAGCAGGGTAAGAAACGGCGCTGAGTTTTCAAGCAACCCACTGGATTTATTTTAGGAATTAGGAGGGGAGGCTGCAAACTTCGGTGTTCTTCTCTGAAACGACGTGGCGGGCGTTCACACAATATCCTTAACCCGATGGAGGGATTCGCACATTTTTCTGGGCTTACCTCATACCTTGAAACGGATGAACTAAATCAGGGGTCCCGAAACTTGGCAACTTGAAGACTCGTGGACTTCAACTCCCAGGATTCTCCAGCCAGCGATGAGTTGAAGTCCACGAGTCTTCAAGTTGCCAAGTTTGGGGACCCCTGAACTAAATACTCAGGATCTGCGTGTTATATTGAACCAACTCTCCGTCCGTTCCCCCCCCCCAAAAACCCTCAACAACTCTCCTCAAGCTTATTCAAGAAACCATTAGGTTTTTAATTGATTTGATTTATTTATGTATTAGATTTCCATCCTGCCTTTCATTCAGTTTACATAACAGCCTCTCCTCACTCCAATAACACCCCCCACCACCACGTAGTTTTGACTCGGAGAGAGTCCCCAAAGATGCTTTTTCAAGAGGCAACTGGCCTTTCTTGTTTTGCTTTGAAGACGTTTCACTTCTCATCCAAGAAGATTCTTCAGCTCTGACAGGAGAGTGAGGAATGGAAGGGTTTATACTCCTTGCAGACAGCTGGTCATTTGCATCCTTTTTAGAGGGTCGTTGAGGCCGCCTGGAAGTTTATCTGTGTCCTCAGAAGTCACTTGAGTGGTGCAAATGGATGCGGAGCCTTCTTGGAACTGCTGAAAGGACTGGATTGTAGACTGGAGATAGATGACAGAGGAGGAAGGAAACCACAATACAGTCCTTTCCGCAATTCCGAGAAGGTCTCCACACTCATTTTCACCCCTCAGATGACCCTGAGGACACAGATAAACCTCCAAGTGGCCTCCAAGACCTTCTAAAAGGATGCAAATGACCAGCTGCCTGCAAGGACTATAAATCCTTCCATTCCACACCATCCAGAGCTGAAGAAGCTTCTTCGATGAGAAAATTAACGTCATCAAAGCAAAACAAGGAAGTCCACTTGCCTCTTGAAAAAAAAAAAAAGCACTTTTGGGACCACCATGGCCTGGATGACTGAGAATCTTCATGGACTAGGAAAGAGGGCGAGTGGCCTTGAATCTGGGTCTCTCTAGGCCAGCCCACCCCTTGTAACTATACCAGGCAAGCTCAAAGCAACTTTGATAAACTTGTTTGATTTTTATTTCAGCGGAGAACGCAACTAGACGGTTACTTGGGGCCCGGTTATGTTTGCCGATGATTGGTACACATTCCGGGGTGTGTGGGGGAGGGTGTGTGAGGGTGTGTGTGAGGTGTCCACAGATTACGATTTAAATCAGAGGTCTCCAAACTTGGCAACCTTAAGCCTTGTGGGCTTCAATTCTCAGAATTCTGAATTCTGGGAGTTGAAGTGCGCAAGGCTTAAAGTTCCCAAGTTTGGGGAGACCTCTGATTTAAACCCCAAAAAGTCACATTCAAAGGCGCGGAAGATCAGAAACGCAAAAAACCCGCCACCGACCTCAACCCTGAATGCCGCGAAAGAGAAGCTGTTCTCCACCCCCTTTCCACAACCCGTACAACGTGTAGTACGCGAGGTGAGGGTGGGAGTGGGTGGGTGGGGGTCTTCCCAGCTGAAATGTCCAGCAGGCCAGGCTGGGAGGACGACCGCTGGCGACTTGGGTAAAAGTTTTCCGTCTGTTTTTTTTTTTTAAGCCCTGGGGGTGGGAGGGGAGAGGAAGAAAGTGGGGAGGGTCGGTTCTGACCCCTCCCTGGTTAGGAAGCTCCGAAGAGCAGCAAAGCGGACAGGGGGTTGGCGGGGGGTTGGCGGGGTTGGGGGTGGGGTTTCAAAGCCGGGGCGGCCTGCCTTAGTAAGCCCAGGACGGGAGGTTCACACGATGATCGGGTGGCCGAGAGAACAAGGGGCCCATTTTCATCGAAGGGGTTATCTTTCGCCGGGGTGGAGATGCGAGCCCCGTCCCTCCTAGCTCGGCCATTGTGCTCCGCGACCCCCCAGCCCTCCCCCCCCCCCCTGGAAATGACAGCTCCGTCAGAAATCAGCGGCTGCCCAGGATGGGGTTTCGCCCTCTCTTGGTCTCCGCTGTCGTCTTACAGCGCTGGAGGCTCCGCTCCGAATTGTAGAAGGGTCGAAACTCGGACTCACTAAACCTCTGTTCTCTTCCTTCCCTTCCTCCTCCTCCTCCTCCTTTTTCCCTTTTCCTTCGTTCACTTCCTCTCTTCTTCTCCTTTCCCCGCCCCCTGTTCCTTCTTCCCCTTCATTTTCCCTTCCCCCTTCCCCTTTCTTTCTTCTTCTCCTCCTTCCCCCTTTCTCCTCCTTTTTCTTCTTTCTTCTCCTCCTCCTTCCTTTTCTCCTTCCCCTCCTCCTTCTTGCCCCTTTTTCTCCTCCTTTTCCTTCCCCTTCCCTTCCTCCTTTTTCTTCTCTTTCTTTTTCTCCTCCCTCCCCTTCTCCTCCTTTTCCCTCTTTTGCTTCTCTTTTCCTTTCCCTTCCCTCTCTTTTCCTCCTCCTCTTCCTCCTCCTTTTCTTTCCTTCCCTTCCTCCTTTTTCTTTTCTTTTTCTCCTCCCATTCCCTTTCTTCTTCCCCTCCACCTTCCCCTCCTTTTCCTTCTTCCCCTTCCCTTTCCCGTTTTTCTTCTCTTTCTTCTTTTCCTTTCCTTTCTTTTTCCCCTTCCCTTCCTCCTTTTTCTTCTTTCTTTTTTCCCCTCACCCTTCCCTTTCTTTTCCCCCTTCCTTTCCTCCTTTTTCTTCTTTCTTTTTCTCCCCCCTTCCCTTTCTTTTTCCCCTTCCCTTCCTCCTTTTTCTTCTCTTTCTTCCCCTCCCCTCCCTTCCTTTCCTTTCTTCCCTCTTTCCCCTTTTCTCTGGATGGGGAGCAGAGGCGAGAGCCTGGAAGTTGTACAGAGAAGCCCACGGACAAGCGTGGGATCCGGGTAGGGAAGGAGACCCAGCTTTGCCGGTTTGCTCCATCCTCAGCCCACAGCCTGAGCGCGCCCCGCTGCTTTCCCGGTTGCCTAGGCGCCTCTCCGACTCCTCCGAAGCACACCTAAACTCCTTGTGGACCCGGTAATAGGAAATCGGGGCACGGAAAGCGTTTTCTTCCGTCGGAATCAAAGGGTCCCGTCATCCAGGCGGCTTCTCCATTCTTTCCCCTCTAGGTGCTCCTTGTTCGGGCCGCCGTCAAATAAAGCTATGATCAAATGGCTCCATCGGAGGGAATTTGGACCCTTTCATGTCCGAAAGTTGCTCCCAGAACTGAAGTTACAAAAGGGACAAATCCCCTCCTCTCGCTCCCGGTGTTTCTCCTTGAGGAGAGCATTCTACAGCGGGATTTCTTCTACTTTTTCTAAAGTGTGTGTGTGTGTTTTATATTTATTTGAAACTTCAGCTGAGGCTCTCCGTCTGCCTAGAAAGCAGCTGATTAGGCGATTGTGTCCGTCTCCGTGTCGTCCCCCCCCCCCCCCCCGCGAGACGGGCGCTCGCCTTCCCTTTCAAGACTCGCGCTAATAGAAAGATTTCCTCTTGCCCGGCTCGTGGGAATAGCTCCCACGCTTGGAACAAAGGACCGCTCAGGACGATCAAATGATGGGCAGGATTTTCAAAGGGCTTTTCACGGACTCCGTCCCCGCTACTGAGCCAGAGTTTTGCACCAGTTTTGCATTCAGCAGGTTCTAACCAGTTCTGGAGAACCGGTGGCGGAAAGTTGGAGTAGTTCGGAGAACCGGAAAATGCCACCTCTGACTGGCCCTACCCACCCACCCCCACCCCATCTATTCTCTGCCTCCAGAGTCCCAGCGGATTGGCTGGGTCTTCTTTTGTTGCCCTGCACAGGAGAACGGAGCTGGAAAGCAGGTTAGTGGGGTGGGGAGGGAATGGGATTTTGCAGTAACCTTCCCCTGAAGTGGGGAGGGAATGGAGATTTTGCAGTATATCCTTCCCCTGCTAGCTCACCAAGCCACACCCACAGAACCTGTAGTAAACAATTTTGAATCCCACCCCTGTTTTACACATAGCAATGCCTACGCTCCCAGAGAGGGAGCCTGGGAGGATAGCAATAGCCCTTAGACATAGACTTCTATACTGCTTCACAGTTCTTTACAGCCCTCTCTAAGCGTTTACAGAGTCAGAATATTTTTGCTTCCGATAATCTGGGTCCTCATTTTACCCCCCTCATAAGGATGGAAGGCTGAGTCAACCTTGAGCCGGTCAAGATCGAACTCCTGGTAGTGGGCAGAGTTTGCCTACCATACTGCATTTTAATCACTGCACTACCAGGGCTCTTGGAAAAGACTTCGACTTTGACTAACTGTATTGTCACTTGGAATGTACAGTAATCGGCACTCATTAAAATGAAATTTCATTGCATACAGCTCTCAAAGGGTCTCCACTTCCAATGTACACTACATAAACATGACTAAATAAATAAATAAAAATACAAAACCATGCATATACCCACATATATTATATGACATGGTGAAACAACACAGTTTAGTTTGGATGTATACATGTATACGTCAAGAAAAACAAATCTTCCGAGTTCACCAGACAGATGACATAGGGGACAAAGCTGTTACAGAATCTTCAAAACCCCCTCCCAGAGGGGAGCAACAGAAACAGGCTGTGAAGTGGCTGTGCGGGGTCTCTAACAATGCTTCTAGCTCTAAGCACAGAGCGCTTATAAGTAGCACCCTGAATTACAGGAAATGAGCTTCCTATAATCTTCTCAGCTGTCCTCACCACTTTCTGTGTAATTCCGCCCTAGGCATGAAAACTGACTGGGTGACTTTGGGCTAATCACTGGGAGTGTGTGAATTCTAGTCCTGTCTTTGGCATGAAAGCTGGTTGGCCAATCACTGGGAATGTGTGAGTTCTAGTCCTGCCTTTGGCAAGAAAGTTTTAACAGATTAACAGAGTTGGAAGGGACCTTGTAGGTCATCTAGTCCAATCCCTCCCACCCAAGCAGGAGATCCTACACCATTTCTGACAGATGGCTCTTTTTGAAAGCCTCCAGTGATGAAGCTCCCACAACTTCTGAAGGTAACTTCTGTTCCATGGGTTAATTGCTCTCACTGTTCTCCTTATTTCCAGGTTGAATCTCTCCTTGTTCAGTTTCCATCCATTATTCCTTGTCTGGCCTACAGGCACTTTAGAAAATAGCTTGACCCCCTTCCTCTGTGTGGCAGCTACTCAAATATTGGAACACTGATATCATGTCTCCCCTGGTCCTTCTCTTCACTAGACTAGCCATGTTCAGTTCATCATATATTTTAGCCTCCAGCTGGCTGGGTGACTTTGGGCGATCATTGTCTCTCAGCTCAACCCACCTCACAACACCTGTTGTTGTGAGGAAAATAGGAAGAGGGACGAATATTCTGTATGCACTCCACCTTTATTTATTTAAAAAACAGTAAAAGCATGGTGAAAATAAATAAAAATGCTAAGCCTGGTTACTGATTATTTTCCAGTTTCACACATTATCTTGAACCATAAGTTAACCAAAGAGGCCTACCAATCCATTATAAAACTAACCAAGGTTAGCATGTTGTAGAATTGCCTTAACTAGACTTTTACAGGACACATTTATGTATCTATAGCAGGGGTCTTCACACTTGACAGCTTTAAGACTTGTGGACTTCAACTCCCAGAATCCCTCCTCCAGTCATGTTAGCTCAGGAATTCTGGGAGTTGAAGTCCACAAGTCTTAAACTTGCCAAGTTTGAAGACCCTTGATCTGTAGGAAACAAACCAATCAGAATGTTTGGGGTCACAGCATTATGTAAGCAGAAGACCATGAACAGACAGAAGTTTTTTAAAAAAATCCAGGCAGTTAATCCAGTTGCTGTAATTATGCTATTAACCAATCCACTGTCAGAAGTGGTTTCTTCAACCAATAAGAAACCAGCTTCTCTGGCAGTGAGGTTTCATGCATGTCTTACCAAAACACGTAATAACCTGCAGCCTATCACCTACAGCATGCTAACCATGAACTAATCTGGATGATTCCTTCCCATAATCCTGAGCCTCAAGCATGTCTTTCTGTTTTGGCATGCTGATTACAAAATGGACTCAATGCTAAGGCAACACCTATCACAGGTTATGTCATCATGAAGGAACTTTCCATGGTCATCCAACTTTTATTGTGGCAATATATCCATAAGGAAGAAGGCTTGTTGCAATGATAGCAGAGTGACACTATAAATCACTGGTGACTAAAGAGCAACTCACGGTCTCAAGAGAGAACAAGTTGCTTGTTAATCCAAGCTGAAAAGTTTGCACACTTTGTGGAATTGCCTAATAAGGCTTTGCCCTAATAGGCTGTTCCTTTGTTTAAAGCCAAGACGATCTAAAAGAGGTTATGAATATATCTACTATTCAGCTCAAAGTGATCCAACGTAATATTGCATCACCTCAGAATCTAAATCAGAGGAATTTTTCCTGATTGGATCACTTATCCTGCAACTTTGCTCCTTATCTAGCTCTCTGATTTATAACAAGTCCAAGGCTTTGATTGAAGTTATTTATTAGGTTGCTTTATTTTATTATTTTATTTTATTTATTTTATCTTATCTTGTTTTCTTGTTCTTCTTTTCCTCCTCCTCCTCCTCCTCCTCCTCCTCCTCCTCCTCCTCCTCCTCCTCCTCCTCCTCCTCCTCCTCCTCCTCCTCCTCCTCCTCCTCAATTGCCTATCCACTGCAGAATGAAAGCTTCTTCTGCATGTTTCCAACAATAAGGACTTGAGCTTTCTTTTATCAATTGGGCCCCACAATACTTGCTTATTACTTTATAAGTAGCTCAAAGTGATGAACATACACAATATTCCTTCCTCCTTCTAATTTCCCCTTGACAACAACCCTGTGAAGTGGGTTGGGCTGAGAGAGAATAATTGGCCCAAATTCACCCAGCCTGATTTATTGTATGCCTATGGCAGGATTAGAACTCAAGGTCTCCTGGTAATTAGCTCAAACTCACCTAATTGGTTTTCATGCCTAAAATGGAACTAGAACTCACATTCTCCTGGTTTCTAGCCTTAACCACTACCCCAACTGGGTTCAGTTATAGGTTTAACTGCTTTCTCCCCTGCTTGATCTGGCTTAAAAGACCAAAATTGCTTTCCATTTTAATTTTTACCAGAAAAGGAACTTACCCAGAAAAGCCAGCTTTCTAAAAAAAAAAAAACAATTTCCTTATGGAATTATTAGAGCATTGTCACTCAGGGAAGCAGGGGCTTTTAAAAGTTGCAAAACAGGAACAAATTCAACAGATTCAGCTTTCTCCACTCTCGAGGAGAACATCAGAGCAATAAATTAAGATAATATTACTGAATGCATAAATTCTTGTTCACTATCTGTACTGGATACAATTGGAAAAGCAGTTTTAGTGCATTACGAACTACTTATCCTAATAATTCTGCTAATAATATACTCATAAATAAACTAAGAGTATAATGATATGCTAATAAATAAACTAACAGTATAATTGCACCCTAATAAACAAATAGTATAATTATTAGAAAAGGTGATAAAAAAAATCATACCGGATTTTCTTTCAACTCTTGTTGCAACCAATCAGCCAATAAGCCAGCCTGGTTCCCCACTTACATGCTGAATTCTGATACAATTTCAACCCGGCTGGGGAAGTCGAATAGTAAAGAAGAGACTCTAAACGTTTGAGAGATACTTTTATAAAACTCCAGGTGTAGACTTTTGTATTCCAGGATCAAGCTGCAGAAATGTTTTCCAGGGTGCAATTACATAATGTTGATTGTAGGATTTAATAGTCCAGGAAGGAGGCTAGTGGCTACTATAGATGGGCATGAGTTTGAAAAGAATAGAATAGAATAGACTTCTTTATCGGCCAAATGTGATTGGACACACAAGGAATTTGTCTTGGTGTAAATACTTTCAGTATACATAAAGAAAAGGTACATTCATTGCTGCTATTATGTTTTCAACCCACCCTGCTGCTGGAGCTTTGCCCAAAGATCCTGTGCCACAGACCTGAGACCAGTCTTCCTCACAACACAGACAGGTTTGCTGGGGAAATCGGGTCTCCGGCTTTGATTATAGCTGTGCATAGAATAAGAGGTCCAAATTTATTTGTTTAGCGTGCGGTACATCATACATGGACTAGCTATATATATTATGATTTCATCCAGAGTAGTAAAACAGAATAAAATATAAATGTTAAAAGGATCTATATTCATATACCAATGTCTTGGCCATTTAGCCATTGAAGTGCAGCATTGTTTATATTTTTAAAAATTATATACTATGCCTTCAGCTTACAGTTGGTCCAAAGCTGGTGAGGATCAAAGACGCTGCACTTAATCTTGAGAAAGAGAGTGAATTTATTTGAAGAAGTACAGAAATTCACTCCTCCCTTCCCCTCTGTCCCTTCCTCTCCTCCTCACCTTCTCTCCCCTCCTCTCCCTCTTCCCTTCCCCTCTTCCTTCTCTTCTCTTCTCCTCTGCTCTGCTCTCCCTCTCTTCTCTACTCTTCCCCTCCCTTGTCTTCCTCTTTTCACTCTCTTCTCTTCTCTTCTCTTCTCCCTCTCTTCTTTTCTCTACTCTTCCCCTCCCTTGTCTTCCTCTCTTCGCTCCTTCTCTTATCTTCCTTCCTTCTCTTCCCTTCCTTCTCTTCTCTTCTCTTCCCTTCCTTCTCTTCTCTTCTCCTCTCCCTCTCTTCTCTTCTCTACTCTTCCCTCCCTTGTCTTCCTCTTTTCACTCTCTTCTCTTCTCTTCTCTTCTCTTCTCTTCTCTTCTCTTCTCTTCTCTTCTCTTCTCTTCTCCTCTCCTCCCCCTCTCTTCTTTTCTCTACTCTTCCCCTCCCCTTGTCTTCTTCTCTTCTCTTCTCTTCTCTTCTCTTCTCTTCTCTTCTCTTCTCTTCTCCCTCTCTTCTTTTCTCTACTCTTCCCCTCCCCTTGTCTTCCTCTCTTCGCTCCCTTCTCTTATCTTCCCTTCCTTCTCTTCTCTTCTCTTCTCTTCTCTTCTCTTCTCTTCTCTTCTCCTCTCCTCTCCTTTCCTCTCCCTCTCTTCTCTTCCCCTGGTCTCCCTCTCTTCCTCCCTTCTCTTCTCTTCCTTCCCTCTCTTCCCCACCCTCTTCTCTTCTCTTCTCTCTTCCCTCTCTTCTCCTCACTTCCCCATCTCTTCCCTCTCTTCTCCTCACTTCCTATCTCTTCCCTCCCCTCTTCTCTTCTCTTCCTCTCATCCCTCCCTTCTCTTCCCTCCCTTCTTCTTCCTCTTTTCCCTCCCTTCTCTCCTGTCCTCTACCCTCCCCTCCCCCTTATCCCTCCCCTCCCCTTTCCTTGAATCGTTTGACACCCCAGTAAGTTTCCCGACGGTTCTAAACTGTAGGAATTCAAAGTCGGATGTCGCTCCCGAAATCTGGGACGAAAAGTGAGGCGGGGGTGGGTGGGAAAATCATGGATGGTGGATGGTAGGGTCGAACTGCTGGCGATTGCGGAGCGACTCCAGCGTCCTCCTTAGGGAAAGTGGGGGGCTGCGGGCCGGAGGAAGGTGTGTGTGTGTGGGGGGTGAAAGGCGAAGCCCCAAAGGGCCTCTGCCCCCACACCCTCCCACCGCGTCCGGCGTCTGGAGCCCCTCCGGGTGAGGCAGCTGCCTTCGCCATCGATTATGTGCCAGGGCGCTTCAGCTCCGCGACTCCGGAGCCGTCCCGCCAGCTCGGCCTGGACAAGGAGGCCGCCCGGAGAAGCGTCCCGACTTCCCTGACGGGCCTGGAAAGCTGATCGGTAGGCGCTTAATTCGGAGCGACACGCGAGCCGGTCACGAGCGTGCCCCCCCCCCCCACCCCCCAGGACCCCCGGCTTGGCCTTCGGAAGGAGCCGCCGCCAGACGAGAGAGGCCGCGGAGGGCAAGCGGCTCTTAGGCGGAGGAGGACGCCTGCACCCCCCCCGCGACCCCGATGCCTTCTCCGACCGGGTTGTGGAGACGCTGCCGGAGGTGGGCATCGGGCTCCCGAAATCTGGTGTGAGCCGGATCCTTCGGGCGTCCGGTCCACGTGGAAAGGCCAGTGGACGGAACTGCTTGACGTGGGTTGCCTGGTTTTGGGGGATGGAGAATAGAATAGAATAGAATAGAATAGAATAGAATAGAATAGTTGGAATGAAGAATAGGAAGAGAAGAGGGGAAGGGAAGGGAATAAGAATAGGAATAGAATAGAATAGAAAATGGAATGGAATAGAATAGAATAGAATAGAATAGAATAGAATAGAATAGAATAGAATAGAATAGAATAGACTAACAGAGTTGTCTAACCCCCTGCCTAGACAGGAAACCCTACACTACTTCAGACAAATGGTTATCCAACTTCTTTTCAAAAACTTCCAGTGTTTTTAAAGACACACTTTAAAAACTGCCTTCCTCTTTTGTGTGTGTGTGTGTGTGTAAAACTGCCTCCCTCTTTTGTGTGCGCGCGCGCGCGCGTGTGTGTGTGGCTTTCTCCTCTTCTCTAGCTATTAGCTTGGTGGCCCCTAATTCTCTTCAGTCCCACAAAAAGGAGTCCTCTGGTCATTTGGGAAGATTGAAGTCCTCTTCCTTTCTCTGGTCATACAAAGGATTGGGCCACAGATCAATATTGGCCTACATTGGCTTGTAATTGCCCAGCTACCTAACTGGAATTCTTCACCCTCTGCCCCCAAGATATCATCGGGGTTACAGAAAAAAAGAAAATAAAAGCCAAGATGGCAACTATGGCAGTTCAGTCAAAGATCTGCCTGCCTTTTAGATATCTTGTGTAACTCAGCAAAGTATCAGGTCTGTTGACCACGTATTGCTCAGAATCGGTCGCCATGATACAAAAAAGATGTTGAGGCTCTAGAAAGAGTGCAGAGAAGAGCAACGAAGATGATTAGGGGACTGGAGGCTAAAACATACAATGAACAGTTGCAGGAACTGGGTGTATCTAGTATAACGATAATAAGGACTGGGATGACAGTCTTCCAATATTTGAGGGACTGCCACAAACAAGAGGGGGCGGGGTCAAAGCACCCGAAGGCAGGACAAGGGCCAATGGGTCGAAACTAATCAAGGAGAGAAGCAACCTGGAATTAAGGAGAAACTTTCTAACAGTGAGAACAATTAATGAGTGAAATTGCCTCTTGAAGTTGTGGGAGGCTCCATCACTCGAGGCTTTTAAGGAGAGATTGGACAATCATTTGTCTGAAATGGTATAGGTTCTCCTGCTTGAGCAGGGGGGTGGACTAGCGGACCTCCAAGGTCCCTTCCAACTCTGTTATTCTGAGTGATATGAAAGGGAGAAAATTGTAAGGCATGACTGTACAGTACTGGCCCTAGGAAAGCGGTCCTAGAAATTCCATCTCTGGCCCTTTTCAGCCTAGTATACTGACCATTGAAATAAGCTTGTCTATTCCCATGCTTCAAAATCTATAACCGTGATGGGGAACCTATGGCACGTGTGCCACAGGTGGCACGCAGACCCATTTGTGCCGGCAGGCGAGCCGCAGGCAAATTTACCTCACTGTGCACGCGTGTGCCTCACAGCTGATTTTCGGGCCTCCCAAAGGCTTGTGGAAAGCCTTTGCAGACTGAAAAATAGGCCCATTTCATCACTTCCTGTATTCCCAGAAATACTGGAAGTGACTAAACAAACCCGTTTTTCGGCCTGCAAAGGCTGCAGAAGCTTTCCTCAAGCCTTTGGAGGCCGAAAATCAGCTGGCAGGTGCAGTGCAGGGAAGGGGGCAGCGAGGGAGGGGGGGATTGTAAGTGCATGCGCAGGGGGCATGGGGGGATGTGTGCATAGCCTTCTGGGTGTTGGCATGCAAGCATGTGCGCACAAGCACACACAATTTTTGGCATAGGAGCCCCAAAAAGTTAGCCACCACTGACCTCCAAACATATTCAGGACTTATTAAACAGCTCCAAAGGAAGCGTGTTTGGAAAGTGGGTTCATTTTGATTTCAGCAGAAATCGGTATTCAGTATGATGCCTTAAGCAGGGTTTCTGAGTTCTGGATCTATCTGTTTATTGAATTACTTGATCTTTCCTGCAGATAGCACTTTGGAAATTAGCCAGCTTGGTGATCTCTAGATCTTTTAGACTGAAATTCCCATGAACCTCAAGATTTAGCCAGACTCGATGAGGCACGTGGAAGGTGTAATCCATTTAGAAGGCTTAAATGCAATTTCAGGGAGGTTGCCTCTGAGGAAAAAAACCTATAAATCATTAAGTTGGAAGAAGTTACTTCTTGAGAAAGGAGTTTTATAACTGGTGACTTCGAGTTCACCAATGGAAACTGGAGAGAAAAGCAAGGAAACAACCCAGCATGGTCAAGAACTAGAAGCCAGGAAAGACGGTGCATTTTCAAGAGGCAACTGGACCGTCTGGTTTTTCTTTGAAGATGTTTCACTTCTCATCCAAGAAGCTTCTTCAGCTCTGGCTGGATGGTGGGGGATGGAAAGACCCACCATTTAATCAGAGCTGAAGAAGCTTCTTGAATGAGAAGCAAAATGTCTTCAAAGAAAAACAGAAAGTCCAGCTGCTTCTTGAAAAAGCACCTTTGGGACAACCACGACCTGGATGACTGAGAATCTCCATAGTCATAATATTTATGTACCTTCACGTTTATAATCCCCAAGTGTGCTGGGACTACAGCTCTCAGAATATTTGTAATATAAACAGGCACAAAATTCATCACCCTGAAATTTGGTTGCCTTGCATATCCAGAACGTTGGTAATAACATACTAGATGTGGTCTTTGACTTACAATCCCAAAGGTGCTTTTTTCAAAAGGCAACTGGATTTTGAAGACGTTTCGCTTCTCATCTGAGAAGTTTCTTCAGTTCTGACAGAATGGTGGAGAATGGAAGGATTTATATTCCTTGCAGTCATTTGGTCGTTAATACTCTTTCACCTCCGAGTGACCTCAATGGACCTCAGAAAGAGTGCTAACAACCAGATAACTGCAAGGAATATAAATCTTTCCATCTTCCACCATTCTGTCAGAACTGAAGAACCTTCTCGGATGAGAAGCGAAACATCTTCAAGGAAACACAAAGTCCATTTGCCTTTTGAAAAAGCACTTTTGGGATGACCGTGACCTGGATGATTGAGAACCTCCATAGACACTTGACTTCATTTAATGACCAAAGTTATAACGGAACTGAAAAAAGGTGACTTATGATTGTTTTTCACACCTTATAACCGTTACAGCATCCATGATCAAAATTCGGATGTTTGGCCATTGGTTCCTATTTATGACGGTTACAGTGTCCCCCGGGGTCATTTGTGACATTCTAACAAACTATGTCAATGCGGAAGCCAGTGTCAGCTTTGGAAGCCATTTTGAGACCAGATGCTCCCACGCTGCCACGTTTTGAGCCTGGGAAAGTGGGAGGGTGGAAGTTCTGGGGGTATAAGTAGTTAGACAAAAATAATGTTTTTTTTTGTAGCTCAAGGTCATGCTATTGTGTGCATATGTGAGGGGAAGACTTCAGTTGGGATGGATGATTGATTGGGGCAGGTGATGTGATGATGGGTGTAGGGGGTTGGATTTGCAGTTTTGATTATTGCAAGGAAGCCCCGGAATTTTCAGATTTGGGATTCCCCAGTTGTGCCAGTTACTATCTAAATAAAAGAGAACTTTTGAGCGAAGTCTGTCTCGCAGTTATTAGTTGGAATGGAGGTTTGTGTCATGCCCCTGTTAGAATCTGACTCCGAGGGAGAGGAGGAACAGCCGACAGGGAGTGGAAGTGTGGCTCCGGAGGTTGCGGAGGAAACTGGGGAAGGGCACAGGCCAGCTGGGCAGTCCGAAGAAGACCCAGGCTCATCCCCTCTTCATCCTTAGGCATACAGGGAGGAGAGGATAAGAGAGAAACGTGAATGGCATGGTCTACAGGGGAGGAAAGGGCCTTGGTCCCTTTCATGGGCTGCAGCTGTGAGATCTGTTTAAAAGGATGGACTGCGCATGGGCCAGTGCTGGAAACAAAGCATGGAAATATTTCTAGTCCGTCCATTCTTATCTGAGTTTGGCGTCCTTCCTGGTGTGTCTATTTGGGTACCTGTGGACGTCTTCAAGCCATTATCCTGCCTTGTCTCAGTAATTGCTTCAGTGTGGTTTGTGTTGTTTTTTCTATTTATAATTTATATGTATTTTGAGTTTGAACGGAAGTTCTTCCTTTTCGCAAGTGTTTGTGGGGGAGTTTTTTTGTCTCCAGTCAATGATAATTGGAGCTTTAAAGCCAAATTGAAGGAATTAAAGAAACTTCACCTGTTTTTGTGACTGTGTTGCTTTTGTATCCCCCCCTGGCTCATCGCAGTTTGCTGGAACACTGACCAGCCAGATTCCCTTCACAACGGTGTTACTTACTGAACAACAGCAATGATTCCCTTAACCCAACTGTGGCAAGTGAGGTCGTATAAAATGGGGGCACAACTCAGCAACTGTCTTGCTTACCAAGCAGAAATTTTGGGCTTCGGTTGCCACCATAAGCCGAGGACTGCCTGTATTACAAATACCACTTTGCCTATTAAGCCACACTGAGGTCTGTTTTTTTTTTTCTTCCTAGTTAACCCTGTTATAAGCCGTCTTTCCATTGTACATTACAAGTCAACAAGAAATAAAGGGTGGAAAGCGTTGACCAACTCGCCCTAATGAAAAATCCAAGTTGCAGCTTGTAGCTTCCTTCCCTTTTCTCCACAAGGCTGGGAGACCCTTAACTCCTGGAGTTTTTATTTCTTTTTTTTTTTCCAGGGGGAAAAAAAATGATTTTAATTAAGGTTGATGAGAAAGGCCTTTCCGCCTCCCACCCTTCCTGCTTCTTCCTGGCCGTGGTTTCGTTCCTTGTTAATGTCTGGAAACAAGAAAGGGTGCTGAATTCGGGTGTGGGGGTGGGTGGGATGATGCTGTTATCGATTATTTGTCACCTTTCATTTGCCTGTTTCGGTCTCTCCCAACCTCCCTCCCCCCCCACCCCCCACAATTTTACTTACAGGCATTTGAGTTTAAAGGCAGCTCGGAAGATGGATGGGGGAAATGGTGTAACCGTCTACTGGCCTGCTTCCTCTTACCCAGGTTATAGGAAGGATAAGAAAAAGAATAAATAGGGGAGGCAAGAGAAAGAGAGGGAGAGATGGTTGTCAGTCACAATCAGCCCTGGGAGGCTGTGAAACACACTTGAGGGTGTTTCTATAAGAGACTTCAAGCTCCGTTCCTAGCGATTGGTTCTGCCGTTTTCTTTGCAGCATTGTCGAAATTGGATGGTGTTCATTCGTTTGTTTTCAAGATCTAGAGATAGGACGAGTTAAGGGAGGTCCAGGAGAAGGGATCAAAGAAGTCGAAATACAGGTAAGGCCTCAACTTACAACCGTTCGTTTAGCGGCCATTCAAAGTTACAATGGCACTGAAAAAGTGAGCCAGGCCCGTTTTTCACACTTAAAACCATGGCGGCATCCATGCGGTCTCGTGATTTGCATTCGGATGCGTGACAATTGACTCTTAAGTGTCAAAAACTGGTCATAAGACACTTCAGTGGCGTTGTAACTTCAAACGGCCGCTAAATGAACTGGTGTATGTCAAGGACTACCTGTACTGCATGCCTACAAGGAACAAGGGACCTGATTGTCACCAGAATGCCTTCTGTAGAAGCTTTACTGAAATTCGTGTTTAACATCCGGTCGAACTGAGGCATTTTAAAATTCCACTGATTTCCAGCGAAGCCTTTACCTCGTTCACATGAGGACATAAATTGCTTTGCTTTGGCTGAATCATGCTCACTGAAAATGAAAATATTCTGAAAATACCTGGGTAGCCTTACAGCACAAAGCTTACCATAGTCTGCTGAGAGGAAAACTCCCATTTTACTGAGCTCACTTGCAGATAAAGGGGTATCAGACTGCAGTTAAATGGTATGATATGCAATTGCTAGTTAGGGAGTAGATTATCTTTTGTCCCTGGAAGACAGTGAGTTGGTTGAGCTAAGAAATTTGGGGCCATTAATTAACCAATTAATTAATGAGACAATCCAAATGTGAACTGAGCCTAGATTTCTATCAGGCGGTTAGTTTTTAAGTTGTGATTCAGAAAGCAAGAGAAGGAGAGAGACGGAGGAAGAAGGAAGGAAGGAAAGGAAAGGAAAGGAAAGGAAAGGGAAGGGAAGGGAAGGGAAGGAGAGACGGAGGAAGAAGGAAGGAAGGAAAGGAAAGGAAAAGAAAAGAAAGGAACAGGAAGGAAGGAAGTCAGAAAGAAAGAAAGTTTTTCTTGCAGTTTTTGCATTATTTGGAAAACTGCAGTACAGTCTTTTGGTTAGTACAGTCAGGAAAGGAACAGTGTGGAGAAAGTCTAGATTCTCTCTCACGTGTTATCTTCTCACCCTCCTTTCTTCAAGATCATGTGAAGTGTTAGTGCCACTTTACAATGCCTTGGTAAAACCACGCTTAGAATATTGTGTCCAGTTTGGGTCACACCACAGTGTTAAAAAAAATGCTGAGATTCTAGAAAGAGTGCAGAGAAAAGCAACAAAGATATGAATTAGAGGACTAAAGGCTAAAACATATAAAACAGGAATTGGGTATGTAGTTTGATGGAAAGGAGGATTGGGTTGACACGATAGCAGTGTTCCAATACCTGAGGGGCTGCCACAGAGGAGAAGGAGTCAAGCTATTCTCCAAAGCACCTGAAGGCAGGATAAGAAGCAACGGATGGAAACGAAACAAGGAGAGATTCAACCCCAGAACTAAGGAGAAATTTCCCGACAGAACAATTAATCAGTGGAATGCCTCCAGAAGTTGTGGTGCTCCAACACTGGAGGTTTTAAACAAGAGATTGGACAATTATTTGGTATATGAAATGGTGTATTATTGAATAGGGAGTTTGGACTGGAAATTTCCAAGTCCCTTCCAATTCTGTTATTCTGTTATTCTATTATTCTGTTTAGAATATCTAAAGCAGTTGATGCTTCTTATAAATCATTAGGCTTTAAACTTACACAAATACATGCATGTATAACTTTCCTTCTCTGCTACATGATGCAGATAAGCAGATAAAAATACCTTAAAAACAATCAAGTTTATGGAGCTGACTTAGTTGAATAGCACCACATTTCTAATTATAGCACTTAGGCGAAAATCCCCTTGATTTAACTGGAATTAATTGCTATACCCTCTCTGGTCAAAGGAAGATGCTTCTCTGAAGCCAATGAAAACTTTTTAAGCTTTGTAGTGTCAAAAGTCAATGGAAGCCCATCAGCTGCCTATCGACTTCCCTCCACCCAATAATCTACCCCACTCTTTCTGCTCCTTCTGCAGAGATGGTTTCCATTCCTCTCTTAATGTTGGCTCTTGAGGAAGATGTGCAGAGGTGCAAGTGCCCCCAAATAGTTTTGAGAACGGGGCCAAGGGCTTATATCGTACAACCCTCCGCCTGACATACTAAACTTCGTAGCACTTTAAACTAGAGACAAGTGAACTCCAAGAGTATGGTTCTAATTAGCAAAAGACAACGGAGGAGGGAATCAATTAGATGTATCCTTGCCAGAATGCCCCATCAAAAGCCATAGTTTATGAGCAGGGGTGGGATTTAAATTTTTTAACAACTAGTTCTGAGGGCGTGGCTAGGTGGGCATGGCTAGGTGGGCATGGAACTGGGTGGGCATGGCTTCTATTTTTGCAGCAACACTCCCCCCCTCTATTTTTTTCCTCCTGGGCCTCAGGGAAGCCTCCCGGGGGGTGTTTTTGCTCCGAGAAGGCTTCCTTGGGGCCCAGGAAGGCAAAATATTGGGCGGAGGGGCACAGCTTCCCCCCATGCCCCGTTGTGCATCCTGGGCCTCAGGGAAGCCTCCTGGGTGAAGTAGTAAGACAGTGAGGGGGATCCTGGCACAGCTGATTGTCGGAATAGCTAATTGTCAGGAGGGGAAAAAAGAGATACCTTAAGGAGTGACGGGGTGGGGGAGAATTCAGTCAGCGTGCCAGGCATGCACGCGATGTCGTGCATGCGCCATAAGGACTGACTGGGCAGAGAGGGGCAGGGCCAGCCAGGGGCACGATTTGCTGGTTCTCCGAACTGTGCAGAATCATAACAACCGGTTCTATAAAACTGGTACAAACCCAGTAGAATCCCACCCTTGTTTATGAGCATCAATCATCATTGCCATCATTCAGGGGAGGTTATACATAGGATGATTGGGTAATACTATGACCACACTGTTGTAATGTGTAACTGGGTAATACTATGGGTAATACTCAGAGGTGGCAACACATTCTGTAACAACCGGTTCACCTAACTCAGAATGGAAAAGGTGCATGCATGTGCGCAGCAGCTACGGTGACTAGAGCGGGCGAGGTGCAGAAATATGGGATAGAACCAGGGCAGGTAGGAGGGCCCAACCAGTGGTCAGAACTACCAGTTCGGGCGTGCCAGTCTGAACCGGCAACAGACCGCCATTGGTTATATTATGCCCACATGAGTCCTGGTTGAACAGTGGTCAAAGTGCAGTATTCCAGGCTGACTGTGCCAACTTATGGGAGTTCAATCCTGACCAACTCAGGGTTGACTCAGCCTTCCATCCTTCTGAGGTGGGTAAAAAGAGGATGAGGGCAATATGTTGACATTGTAAACCGCTTAGAGAGGGCTGTAAAGCACCATGAAGCGGTATGTACAGAGGTGGGTATTCAGCAGGTTCTGACCAGTTCTGGAGAACTGGTAGTGGAAATTTTGAGTAGTTCGGCAAATACCATCTGTGACTGGCCCCGCCCCCCCATCTATTCTCTGTCTCCTGAGTCCCAGCTGATTGGCTGGGTCTTGTTTAGTTGCCCTGCACAGGAAAACGGAGCTGGAAAGCAGGTTAGTGGGGTGGGGAGAGAATGGGGATTTTGCAGTAACCTTCCCCTGCCACGCCCACCAAACCACACCACGCCCACCAAGCCACACCCACAAAACCAGTCGTAACAATTTTTGAATCCCACCACTGGGTATATAAGTCTAAGTGCTATTGCTCTTGTTAAAGAGAAAAGCTGATTCCCCACAAGAGAATTAAGCCTTCAAATTGAAAAGGCATGAAACATTTATTTATGGACACACAAACCCCCACAGTGGAATAGCCTATATAGAGAGATCACAGCAAGGCAGTTCATAAAATCATGCCTTGTGTGTGTGTGCATGCTTTCACCAGCTGTTGTGATGTTAAAATGTGAGGTCTTTGAATGCTTTGGCTTCTATTCTCCTCAGGAAAAGATCGCACCTTAGTCTGAAAAATGATCCAAGATGCTGGACCAATAAAACCTTTAGTATATACTTTATACTAGTTCAATATCCGTGCTTCGCTGTGAAACTATGTGGTCAGGCTTAGTTTGGGGGGAGGAAAATAAGGGAAAAAATTCTGCCTCTGCCTACCAGCATCCATCGGTATTTATCTGGCTAGCGTCCTGTCAGTGTGTGAGAGAATTGAGGGCTATTTGGAAACTGAAACGGTATTTTCTGCGTGAGCAAGAAGGAGACAGCAAGGAGCCCGGGCGTGGCTTAGCTCAACTGTTCTGTACTAAAGCTGCTTGGTGCTCTGAAACTAAAACTGAAATTGAAACTCCTCTCCTCTGCTGGTGTTTTGCATTTGGAACAGATTTGTTTTCAGGTGGGGTGGGAGAGTAGAACTCCTTAGCATCAGAGCGTGTTAATAATAATATACAAAATATTAATGCTCTGATGGTCATTTTGAAAAACTCTTTCTTGGTGAGCATCTAGAAGCCAAGAGGAACGTACGTGCCAAATTTCAACTTTGTAGGCTTTACAATTCTGGAGATTTTGTGACAATGCATGAGTGGTATTTCGCTTTTATATATAAAGATAAGCTCTGGATGATTATAGATTCTTTCCATTCTTTGTGCGAAAAAGTATATCTTTCCGGCATTTTAACGTTTCTTGGTGAGTGACAGCTGAAAGGGACATGGACCTGCATTTACCTGGGTAGAGCAGGTAAGGTACAAGCAAAGCAAGCAAACGAATAAAAATAAGAGCAATTGTTTTAACATTGAGAACATTAAGATGTAGTTGTACTTCTGTGGCTCCCCATTAACCTCAGCCTCTACTTCCTATCTATTAATGTAGGAATCACCATAATGATCCTAGCCAACATTGTAGGACTATTGAAAAATTATTGAGACACAGGAAGTTCTCACAACCATTCATTTAGTTGACCATTCAAGGGTACAGCAGTACTGAACAAAGTGGCTTATGACAGTTTTTCACACTTATGACCATTGCAGCATCCCCACAGTTACATGATCAAAATTCAGACACTTGGCAATCGGTAAGTATTTATGATGCATCCAGAACTGCATCCAGTTCTGGTCACCACAATATAAAAAAATATATTGAGACTCTGGAAAGAGGGCAGAGAAGAGCAACCAAAGATAATTAGCGAGTTGAAGGTTACAGGAATTGCATATATCTAGTCTAATGAAAAGAAGGACTAGGGGAGACATGATATCAATGTTCTGATATTTGAGGAGCTCCTAGAAGGATGAGGGGGTTAAACTATTTTCCAAAGCACCAAAAGGCAAGATGAGGAACAATGGATGGAAACTAACCAAGGAGAGAAGCAACCGAGAATGAAGGAGAAATTTCCTAACAGTGAGAATGATCAACTAATGGAATAGCTTGCCTTCAGAAGTTGTGGCTCCTCCATCACTTGACACTTTCACAAAGAATTGGACAACCATTTGTCTGAAATGGTATAGAGTCACTTCAGGGGTGGGATTCGAATTTCTTAACAACCCGTTCTGTGGGCATGCCCTAATTTGTGGGTGTGGTTTGGTAGTCATGTGACTGGGTGGGTGTGGCTTGCATGTAAAGATTTATATAAATATTGAATTTTTTATTTTAAAAAAGATAACTTTTACCCCAAATCAGGCAAAGCAGGCAGGCAGATTGGGTTGCTAACGGAATCACAGATTCACTCAGAGATCTACCTTTCTTCAATCTGCTACCTGAGTCTGTCAAATTTGAAATTTGACAGCAAGCAAACTCACAAAATTAACTCATAACACACCATGTATGTAAATATTGATTTTTTTTTAAATAAAAAAGAGCAACTTTTACACAAAATTAAGCAAAGCAGGCAGGCAGATTGAGTTGCTTACAGAATCACAGATTCACTCAGAGATCTACCTTTCTGCAATCTGTTACCTGAGTCTGTACTGAAAAATAGAAGCTTCAGTCTTAAGGAAGGTTCAGTTCTGTTTTTAGATTAGCTAGAAAGCAAGAAATCCAACAATAAGGAGTGTGTGGGCGGGGCGGGGCCAGCCACTGGCGCGATTTGCTGGTTCTCCAAACTGCGCAGAATCGTAACAACTGGTTCCATAGAAATGATCCAACCAGGTAGAATCACCCCTGAGTCTCCTGCTTTGGGCTAGAAGGTCCCTCCCAACTTTATTATTCAAGGTTCTAAAACAGTTTGCAGTATCCCAGGGTCGTGGGATCACCATTTGTCACCTTCCAGTCCAGCTTTCAACAAGCAAAGTCAATGGGGGAAAGCCAGATTCATAAGTCATAAGTTGGTCATAAGTTTATTTATTTATTTATTTATTTTTATTTGTCAATTGCTTAAAAAATAATAGGTATAAGTAAAAACATAGTTATGAATACATGAATATATATAAGAACAATAAATATATAAATATAAACAATAAATATATATATAAAAATATATAAAAGAAACAATAGGACAGGGACGGTAGGCACGTTGGTGCACTTATGCACGCCCCCTACAGACCTCTTAGGAAAGTGGGGAGGTCAATAGTAGACAGTCTAAGGTTAAAGTTTTTGAGGTTTGGGGAAGAAACCACAGAGTCAAATAGAGTATTCCAGACATTGACCACTCTGTTGCTGAAGTCATATTTCCTGCAATCAAGTTTGGTGCGATTAACCTTGAGTTTGTATCTATTGTGTGCTCTTGTGTTGTTACGATAAAAGCTGAAGTATTCATTGACAGATAGGACATTGCAATGTATGATTTTATAAACTATACTTAGATTGGACCGAAGACGGCATAGTTCTAGGTTTTCTTGGTCTAGAATTTCAAGTCTGGTGGCCTAAGGTATTCTGCAACGAGTAGAGGAATGGAGAACTCTTCTTGTGAAATATTTCTGGACTTTCTCAACTGTGTTAATATCAGATACGTAATGTGGGTTCCAGACTGATGAGCTGTATTCGAATATTGGTCTAGCAAATGTTTTGTATGCTCTAGTTATTAGTGTAATATTACCAGAGAAAAAGCTACATAAGATTAGGTTAACAACTTTTAACGTCTTTTTGGCTATGTAGTTACAGTGGGCTCTAGCACTTAGATCATTTGAGATGAGTACTCCAAGTTCCTTGACAGAGGCATTGAGCACTTTGGATAAACAGTCACATTGCAACGTCATTTATGGCTGGGACCTATGAATTATGTCATTTTTGGACTGGTAGAAGACAGCTCTTGGTATAACTCTGATTCTAACATCATCACTTTTTCTCAGTCTATCTTGGAGTGGTGGACACTGTTTTTGATTTATTTATTTTTGGCTAATTGGTTCCTAAATATTGGGATGAGTAGAATTCTGGGTACTCTAATTATCTGGTAAAATTCAAGGAACAGTGGCTCTGAATTTAAAATCAAATTGATGTAATTTATTTTTTTTTACCTTGAAGATGGAAGAGGTCACCCTAACTTAAAGAGGTAACCGATAAAATAGAATATTTGTAACTCAGTGTGGAACTGTGGAGTTCTCTCTGAGCTTGGTGGTTTTGCTTGCAGACATTTCATTACCAGACTAGGTAACAGTATAAGAGCTAGAAGAGAGTGGGGTTTGTTCTTATTTTTTCATACTACTGGCTTGTTCTTGTTGGTAGGAGTGTTCTTGAGGGTTCCTTGATTAGGTGGTTATTTATTATTTGCTTGTTTGTCTGCCTTGGTAATTCTTCGATGGGGGTATTGTTTACTTCTTAATTGTTGGTTTAATGTCTGCCAATGCAGACAAACAATTAACAATAAACAACAGCCTAATCCAGGAATCCCCGAGACCCCTCCCCCCAACACTAGCATATAAAAACAAGAGCAAACTCCACTCCCTTCTAGCACTGATGATGTTACCTAATTTGCTAATAAAAACGTCTGCAAGAAATCCACCAAACTCAGAGAACACAAAGGACCCTACAGTTTAACAACAGAAAGTACGATAACAACAGAGGATGAAGATCCCAAGTCATCATGGATATTTCTGAAGGTCCCTACAGAGAGTGGTGAGGACAGTTGAGAAGATTATAGGAAGCTCACTTCCTGTAATTCAGGATGCTGCTTATAAGTGCTCTGTGCTGAGAGCTCTAAGCATTCTTAGAGACCCCGCACAGCCACTTCATGGTCTGTTTCTATTGCTCCCCTCTGGGAGGGGACTAGGGCTAGGGTGAGCAGGACTACTAGATTCTGTAACAGCTTTGTTTCTTATGCCATCCATCTTGTAAACTTGCAGGATTCCTTTCTCCCCGCCCCACCCCTCCTCATGTATATGGACACATCCAAACTAGACTGTGAATTCAGGAGTGGGATTCAAATTTTTAACAACCCGTTCTGTGGGCGTGGCTTAGTTGGTGGGTATGGCTTGGTGGTCATGTGACTGGCTGGGTGTGGCCAGCTCAATATCACTCACATGGAGGCAAGTATCTCCTCGCCTGGCCTCTCATGACTGTGGGGATGCTGCAACAGTCGTAAGTGTGAAAAATGGTCATAAGTCACTTTTTTCAGTGCCATTGTAACTTTAAATGGTCACTCCACACAAGCAAAGTACTAGCAAAGGAGGAAAAAAAACTTCAGAGAAGTTCCAGAGACAGGAAGTCTAGTCCTGCCAAGAATGTAATAAGGGTTAACGGAGAGGCAGTTTCTGTAAGCAACACCAGAATGTTACCTTCCTGCCTTCCTTATAGGATTAGGCCAGTAATTTCTTCTAACAACCGGTTCTCTGAACTGCTTAGAATGTTAACAACCGGTTCTAGCGAATAGGTGTGAACTGGTAGAATCCCACCCCTGGTGATATTTCTCTGTGTCATATCTGGGTATGTATGTGAGTATGTGGATAATGATTATCCTTTGAGAGCTGAATACAATGAAATTTCATTTTAATGTATGCTGATTAGGGTACATTGAATGTGACAATAAAGTTTCTATTCTATTCCATTCCGTTCCGTTCCGTTCCATTCCATCCCATCCCATCCCATCCCATCCCATGCCATCCCATCCCATCCCATCCCATCGCATCCCATCCATCCCATCCCATTCTGTACTATTTACTCTTCTGATTTACTCTACGCACCATATGCTGGAGGCAAGTCGGTATTGTCTCACATTACTTAGAGCTAATTAATACCAAAGTACTTAATGCAAAGGGAACTGCCAATATCTTGGTGTTTGCAAAACGGTTTGAACCAGATCAGGTAACCCCTGGAAGTACATTTGTATAACAGGCTAAAATTAATTAGCATGAATGTTTGATGTGACTCTCTGTGAGGGTTTTCTTTTTTTGGCGTGTTCTATGAGCCCAACCTGTCTGATTAGCTTGTGATGCAAAAAAGGAAATGGGTTACTTTAAATAACCAGCTTAAGTATTTTCATGGCAACTCAACTTTGGTTTATGCCAACTCAATATTTGGCTAAGGAGAAGAGAAGTGAAGGAATTAGATGGAAGAGCAGATTGCAAGTGACAGCAAGTTCAGGGGAACAGAATCAAACATGATCTGCACAGTGGTGGGGTTCAAATTTTTTTACTACTGGTTCTGTGGGTGTGGCTTGGTGGGCATGGCTTGGTGGGCGTACCAGGGGAAGGATACTGTAAAATGTCCATTCCCACCCACTCCAGGGGAAGGATATACTACAAAATCCCCATTCCCTCCCCACCCCACTAACCTGCTTTCCAGCTCCGTTCTCCTGTGCAGGGCAACAAAAGAAGACCCAGCTGATCAGCTGGGACTCAGGAGGCAGAGAATAGATGGGGGCGGGGCCAGTCATAGGTAGCATTTGCCGAACTACTCCAAATTTCCACCACCGGTTCTCCAGAACTGTTCAGAACCTGCTGAATACCACCTCTGAATCTGCAGACTGTTTGGGGCTTAAACATGACAAGAGAAATTTCCATTAAAAATTGCATCTGATATCAGCCAATATTGTTCTGGGTCCTCCTTTATGAAAGTCAACTGATAGAATCCTGGGGCAATTTGCTACATGTTTTATAGCGAAGCCATTCTCCACAAATTTGGTAGCAATCTACCCAAATTATAGACGACATATTGTAATATAATACCGGTTGTCATAGAAACATAAAAAGTGATGGCAGGGAAAAAAAACCCTAGTTTATTGAGTCTGTCCTTTGACTTTATAGGTTGTTTTTGTTTTCTTATTTATTATTTTTAATTATTATTTTTATACATATTTTTAATTTTTGTCAAATGTTGGGCATGAGTTTAAATTCAGTTACTGTGTTTACTCAGTAAGACTGAGGCAGATTTAAATATGGTTACTGAATTTACTCAGTCCTTGTAGGAAAAGGAATGGCAGAACCTGAGTACAGAGTGAAAAGGGAAATCAGCCTAAAATCTCTACATAGTCACAAGAGAACTAAGTCCAACCCTCCCCTTGAGTGCCATTGACCCTTATCTAACTCCAAGCAGATACTAAGCGTTAGTTGATAAGATTTTCATGCATAGGCTTTCAGCAGTACATCAGTTTAACAAATCCTTCACCTGTGTCCAAAATGCCCTGGTGCCAGAAAAGTTAAGGACTGTTGCTCTACAAGAAACTGAACTACTAACAGTCAAAGCAAATTGGCGGTAGATAAGAGTCAATGGAATTCAAGGTGGGGGCTGGACGTAGATCTCTTATGGGTGTGAAGGGACTCCAAACTAATGACGTGTTTGACCCCCCACTCCCTTGGGCTCACCCTGGTCATCTTCTACAAGCAACAATGGAGTGATCATCACAAAAGGCTCCTTTTGGGTCCTTACTACTCTAGAAGCCTGGCACTCTGACAAGTCAGCCATCAACAGACACATAGATATTAACAACATCTACCCCTGCTCTTCTTGTGCCACATCCGTCATTGGACGTTGGCGATCGTAGACTATGCAAAAAAGTCAATCAACCAGCCCCAAAGAGAAAAAGACTCCAGCACTTTTCCACCAGTAATCAGCATTGATTAACTCCAAGGTCAACTTCAGATCAATGGGTGGGATTCAAAAAGTTATACCACCGGTTTGGTGGGCGTGGCTTGGTGGGCGCACTTTGTGCGCTTGCACACCCTTTGCATGTGCGTGTGTGCCAAATGTGCACTTTGCTCAGGCACAGAGGCGTCCCAACTCACCTCCTGCAAGCCTTCACTCTCCCGGTCGCTTCAGCAGCTGCCGCCTGGTACTCTGCTGTGCTGCGCAAAGCAGCTGCGCTTCAAATTCAGAGGATAAAGGTGAGCATAGGTGCCTAGGTGGGCAGGTGGGCCCAATAACAGAACGGCAGAGAGAACTGGTTTGGTCTCCGCTGCTCATCGCCGCTACCGGCTCGGCAGAATCGGGCAGAACGAATAGAATACCACCACGGCTTCAGAGCAACAAACAAGTAAGCAATACCCCAGTCAAGAAAGTGCCAAAGAGCCATCAGGAAACAGGCCAACTAAAGAATCTCTATGACTGCCCCACCCACGCAGACAAGAGAGATTCCAGAATATAAACTCTCAGCAAACCCCACTCCTTACCAACACTGATAATGTTATCTAGTTAGGGTAACAAAACGTCTGCAAGAGAACAAGCAAGCTCAGAGAGCACCAAGGAGCCCTCGGAAATGGCGTAGGGTCTCCTGCTTGGATGGGGGATTGGACTAGATGACCTACAAGGTCCCTTCCAACTCTGTTAATCTGTAAGCTTCTAGGTCCCCCTAACATTACTCATGTTTATACTTGTACCTCTTATCTTGTAAGCGATTGACAAATCAAATAAATCAAATCAAATCAATACAATTTCAACCCTGAGCTACAAATATTCTCTTTCATTTGTACCTTACTACTCTCTTCGTTAATTCTGAGCCTTATCTTCCCCTTCCTTCCCGCTGCATCCTTAAAAGCCAGCCTAGTGATACAGATGAGAGCAAGGTTACTATCTATGGCATGTCATTTTGCTGATCCTGTTATTCGGCCCAGACTCTTTGGCATGAGCTAATCCATTTGTATTAGCGAAGGGAAGAGCTGCCTTTATTTCCATCTCTTATGCCAAGGTAAAATTAGTTAGGCTAACCGAATGGAGTGAAAAAAATCAGCTCTTTTGTCTATGACACATCTACGTGGAAGTTGTATTTTGGCACTGTCTGCTTGCTGCATCATACAAGGAAGGGGTAGGAATGCTATGTTTCCAAAACTTTGCATAGTTTTTTACACTTCTGGAGAACAGCTTGATCCATTTTCAGCCTTAGCTATAACAGATAACATAATAGATAATCAGAGTTGAAAGGTCATCTAGGTCAAGGTCAAGTTATAGGTCATCTAGTCCAACCGCCCGCCCAAGCGGGAGACCCTACACCATTTCTGACAGATGGGAGTCCAATCTCTTCTGGAAAGTCTCAAGTGATGGCGCTCCCACAACTTCTGAAGGCAGCTTCTGTTCCATTGGTTGATTGCTCTCACTATCAGAAAGTTTCTCCTTATTTCCAGATTGAATCTCTCCTTGTTCAATTTCCATCCATTATTCCTTGTCTGGCCTTCGGGTGCTTGGAAAACAGCTTGACCCCTCCTCTCTGTGGTAGCCCTTCAAATATTGGAAGACTGCTATCCTGTCTCCCCTGGTCCTTCTCTTCCCCAGACTAGCCATGCCCAGTTCCTGCAACCATTCATTATGTTTTAGTCCCCAATCCCCTAATTCTGCTTACAAATGTCTTGGGAGTGGCGGCCCAGAGGATGGGACAAAGGCTATGAACTGCATTTGAAACTTGGATTCTGTCATGCCTCTGTCAGAATCTGATTCCAAGGAGGAGGCAGAGCAGCTGACAGGGAGTGGGAATGTGGCTCCGTTGGCTGTGGAAGAAACTGGGGAAGGGCAAAGTCCAGCTGGGCAGAGAAGGGGAGAGGTAGAGCAAAGGAGAGGGAATTCAGATGAAGACCCAGGCCCACCCGCTCTTCATCCTATGAAGGAACGGAGAAGGGAGCAACATGAGTTGCATGGCTTACAGGGAGGAAAGGGCCCTGATTCCCTTCATTAGCTGCAGCTGGGAACACAGTGTTAAAAGGGGGAGATTGCGCACAGCAGCTTGTTGGAAGCAAAGTGTGATTTATCTGTTATTGTCAAGGCTTATCTGGGTTCCAGGTGTCTTCCCAACTGTGTGTGTTTTGCTGACCTTTCAAGTCTGGAATTCCTTCTGCTCTGTCAAGTTAATTACTGCAGGGTGGTTTGGTGGATTTTTATTTACAAGTTTGTATGTACTTTGTTTTTGGACTGAATTTCCTCCACTTAAAGACTGTTCTTGAGAGAGCTTTTTTTCTCCAGCTGAAGGTAACCTGGACACTGGGGGGCAAAGCTGGAGATATTAAAGGGACTCTTCTTACTTACACGACTGTATTGCCTTTGTGCCACGCCCTGAGTCATCACAGATTCAGAGAAAGTGGACCCCTTTGATTTATTTCCAGGATTTCAGTGTTTCCTACCGAAGAGGCTCTTATTTATGGTCACAGGACTTCAACGCTCCAACAGACTGAAGGCCTGTTATATAATGTCTGTGGGTGTATCCGACTGTGGGCTGGAGAGTCAGCATTTCATTCGGTGACCCAGGAATGAGTTGGCACCATGGTTCTCATGTGAATCACCAGCCCACAGTGTGATTTCATCAGGAAGGGCGCCCTCGGATACTCACGGAGCTGTACAAGGAGCATGTGGCAGGAAATGTCACGAGAAAAAGCTTTACTCTCTCTTCTCGTGTTTCCCCCTGGAAGATAATGAGCTGATACATTCGCTGCAATAAGCACGTTGTATATAAAAACACAGAATAGTGGAGCTCTGGGGTGATTATTTTGTTTAGAAAATGTACATTGCCGCCCACTGGCACAAGGTGACTCCAGGCGGCTTTCAAGGACATTTAAAACGCAACGTAAAAGAAATATAGAAATAAAAATAGTAATAATAATAAAAAGGAAAAATCATAATATAATAGCCCCCTTCCACCCTCCACCCTCCACTCACACCCCAGTGAAAACACACACTGAGGTAGTTTCTTGGATTTCTCCTTCTTCGTTTTCAAAGAAGGGAGAATAAACAAAGAATGTCCAGTTGCCTTTTGGAAAAAGCTGTTCTGACCAAGGCTTCCTGAGACTGTAATTAAACACACGCTTAGTTAAAACAACTCTTGTTTTATTTCAGTGCTGGGAATTATGTTCATTCCCAGCCTGTAATGAGTCCCAAACAGTCCCTTGAGATAAGCACCCACCTTTCTCTCCTTTGAATTGCTGCCAGCAACTAAAATGCCAAATGAACTATAAAAAAGACAACCGAAGTACAAAGTCCACACAGAGCTTCAAGGATTAATCTGAACAGAGCAAATGACTTTGCTTCCTACAAATATTTCTTCACCTTTGCCTGTCCTTTCTACCTTACGGGAGGGGCAATCACCTCCAAGCTTTACTCCTGAGTCGCCCCTTTTGACTCAGCTGCTCTTGCCTTCTAGCAGCTCTGTGTACATGCTCACTGGAAACAGGCTCCCCTTATTCCTCTGCCTCGCTGCTGCCAGACTCTGGAGGCTCTAGAGGCAGCACACAACTCCCAGATGGTCCTGGCCGCATCTCTGCATTGGACACAGGACCCCCATCCGAGTCCTCCCCAGACTCTTGGACTGGTCCCCATTCTTCCCCAATGTCCGATTCTGCTGTCGTCTGCATAGGCTGCCAGCGAACCACAACAAAATCATCTTTGGGATTTAAATGGGGCACCTTCTGGCTAAGGACCTGCTTTATTATATCTAATATGGAGTAGTCCATTCTGATCGGGAGATGGAATGGAAGAACTGGTCATGGCTAACTCACCATGGGACAATTGGCCATGGCCAACCCTCCATAGGACAATTGGCCATGGCCAACTCAATTCAACAAGTACAAACGTTAAATTAATTTCAACGGAACTGGGGCCAATAATAAAATAAAGTCAATCCAGAAATACAAGAGTTTACAATAATTTTGACGAAAACGTCACCAATAATAAAGGTAACTGAATGACATGATTAATGCAATGTTGGATTTTCCCGTGGTAAGTTATCCTGTGGTCAGTTGGCCATGGTGACATATCCTGTGGTGAGTTGGCTGTGGTGAGTTGTCCTAGACCCCACACAACCCATCTTCAGTTTTGTTGAATTCATGCTTAGCTGAATACAGAAGATCATGCCTTCATCTTCTACCAGAGGCTAAAAAAGATCAAACTCCTTTAAATCCTTCTATCTTCAGCTATTCAGGTTCTCTGCCAAACTCATTAAAACACATATGAGTTTCTACTAATTCTGCCAATGGATCTAAGACAACTCATCACAGGCAACTGAACTGCTGATGATAGAAGGATTTAAGGAAGTTTGGTCTTCGTAGCCTCCAGCTGAAGTTGAAGGTATGATCTTTGGTATTCAAAAAGTCATGAATCCGTAACAAAATGAATATTTAATGATTTACAAAACATATGTGAAGAGAAATAAGGGAAAAATTAATTATGGAGATTATATGTGTCTTAAAGGAAGTATGATATTTAATTGAAAAGAAATGTTAAAGATGTTAAGATTTTAATGATTATTAATGCTAGAACTGAATTGGAATGGAATGAGGGTTTATAATTAAATATATTTATAATCCTTAAAAAAAAAAGAATATAGTGTGTATTATAAGAATGTACCAAGCAGAATTCGATTGGAAGTTATGTATTATGTATTATATTGAAGGTCATAACCTTAAGGTATATATGAAGTTTAAATACGAGTTGAATGGATGTAATTAAAAGATATAAAGTTGTCATACTCCAATTAGTAGCTACAGGAGAAAACTTGTTTAATGAGAAAAGATAAATATGAAACTGAAACAGAACAGACAAAAGTATAAATATAATGATTTGAATTGAGATGAGATAATCAAAATAAAATTGAGAAAATTAAAACAGAGGAAAAACTACATAGAAAATGTAGAATAGTATAAGATATGGAATAGAACACAAAAATGAGCATGAAATTGAATTTGTGTCTGTATAAAGAAGTTCAACCCAGGACCATGCTATTTTCAAAAAAGATGTTTTACTTGTATTTTGTATGTGTGAAAACCCAAATAAAACTTTATTTAAAAAAAGGCATTAAACTGAAGATGAATTGTGTGGTTCCATATGAAGCCATCATCTACTATAAATTTTTGGGAGTCAGTTGTAATCCATCATGGCTTTTTGCTATCATACATGCATTAATATTTCTAGTTCTTCAAGACTAGATTGGTTCTGATGCAGTAGAGTCAAAACAAGTTCCAATAGAAGCTATCAAGATTAATATATATAGTTTAGCTCAAAGGTCTATACTAGTTTAGCTCAAGGCTCTTCAAACTTGGCAAGTTTAAAACTTGTGAACTTCAACTCCCAGAATTCCTGCGCTAACATGACTGGAAGAGGAATTCTGGGAGTTGAAGTCCACAAGTCTTAAAGCTGTCAAGTTTGAAGATCCCTGGTTTAGCTCCTTTTCTTAGACAACACATACACAGAGAGAAAATATGCATGAAATAGGGAGGGAAGAGGTAAAAAGGAATGTTGGGCAATACTTCTTAAAGTTACAGGTCTTATAACTGCCAGAAGAAAGGAAAGTAGTTAAAGTAGCCTGATGGAACGTGGTCATTGAAGCTGGATCTTGGGGTAGTTGAGATGACGAAGCAGGTCTGTTCTCTTTCTCCTGATCCTTCCTGCTATGTAGACCCTTGAGGAAACTTTAAGCAAGGGTTGAAGAATAGTTTGGTTGTGAGGTGTGACCATTTTGAACTTTGCATCTATCTGCTCAGGTCACACGATCAATTTGCATCTTTGGCTTTGTTGACTGGAGCTAAGGCCGTGCTGTAAGTGCCTTGATTTGACAAAATAAGAAGAAGGCCTGTGCATCTGATAAGAAATAAGTAACAAATAGAGTCCTGGAATAAATAGACTTCTTTTAAATACATTTTTTTTTTGCAGAGAAGGAGAATATTGGCAAATTAAAGTGACTTTTTCATAATTAAGGCTATTTTTACCATAGTGATAAATAAGGCTTTTTTCCATAATCTCGTTTAGACATTTTTTTGTCTTCCTGTAATGAAATGCCATCTTCCACGGAAATCCTCAACTTACAACCGTAATGGAGCTTGCCCAGTATGATTGTAAGTTGTGGCAATCATAAAATGGGTCATCATGTGACTGGGCCTAATTTTATGAGGCGGCCATTAAGGGAACCCCCATGATCGTGAAATGAACCCATTGTTCACTATGAGGCATTTTCGCCCCAAATTGAAAGTGAACATCAGTTTTCGGCAGCATTGTCATAAATTGTGGTCACATGACCCGAGGACACTGCAAATAGTGGTAAATGTGAGCCAGCTGTGGAGTGCCTGAAATGAGGTCACCTGACCACAGAATTTCAAAAGCAGACTGGAAGTCTCTTTTGGGGAATCTGTTGTAACTTCACACAGTCACTAAGCAATAGATTGCAAGTTAAGGACTACCGTATGCTGCTGAATATTCTTTCCTTTATCTATTGCATTCCTTGTTTTCTTGAATCATAAGAAATAAGAACAGAACTAGCTGACCAACTGATTTTCATGTATGTTATTCTTTGCATATTCTTATATTCCTATTCTTATAGTTTATCAAAATATTTTGGATATGCCAGGTTGTTTTTTATTCAATTTAAATGCCGCCCATCTGGCTATTGAAACGGCTCTGGGAGACTCACAAAATGATAAATAGATAATATAAAATAATTAAAATTAACAAGGTTTAAACAGAGACTAAAAATTAAACAGAAATTAAAACAGCATTGAAGATTAGATGGATTAAATAGAAACTAAAAACCAAGAGGATGCTTTATCATCCTGACACTGATTATTTTAATTCATCACTAAAGTTATAGGGAGAGAGGCTTATTGGTTTCTACTATTTATTAAAAAATATGATTTTAATGTGTGGCTTCTATACTTCTGAGGAATCCTGCATGCTGTAAAAATGTGAAGGAAGTGCAGCTGCAATTCAAGCCAGTGAATGTAACATATCTAGTCACTTTTATTCTTTAATAAACTTATTTAGCATTTTGCTACGTATTTCCTGGATCAGAGAGCTCTGATTCTATCTCTTTCTTGCTCTCTCACATACAACTGCTCATAGGACTTAAGTTTCGGCTTTCCACATGCTAAAGATTGAACTATCATCCCTCCCTCCCTCATCGCCTCCCTCTTTCTTTCTTTCTTTCCTTTTCTTTTCTTTTCTTTTCTTTTCTTTTCTTTTCTTTTCTTTTCTTTTCTTTTCTTTCTTCTCCCCAGGGAAGCTCCCTCTGCACATTACAGAAATTTAACCAAATTTCCATCACGCTATTAATTGGAGGAGTAAAAAAAGTTACCCCAATAAGCTTCCATATTTTGCCCTTTGGGGTGACGATAGCTTTAATTTACGGGCAAGAATATATTTTCAAATGCAGCAGGGGAAACAGAAGAAGACATGAGCAACACCTGTTTTTCCACGGGTAAGCCGCAGGCACGAGACTAAACGTGAATTCAGTCCCAGGATTTGGGACTTCCTGATAGAACCGGTGACTTCCAAAAGTGAACAATTATTCTTTTGGGTATTTGATGTTTGATAGGCATCTCTTGCCAAGTAAATTTGAAGCATTTTTCTCCCCCTTTAAATCTCTTTCTCTCCCTCCACCCTTCCCTTTTTTCAGTAAGCAGGCTAAAGCTTCGAGGCGGCCAGTCACCCTGGTAACTGCCAGAAAAATTCTGCAGAAGTTTGAAGAGGTCAATAGCCCTGGCCTCTTTCTGAGCTGGGGCAAGCCGGGCCCCATCCTGCTGGCAGAGTTTTCATCCAGGCCTACCCTGGGAGGGGAATCTTTTCCAGCGCTGATATAAATTTTTTGAGTCAGTTCACAGCCGCGTCTCTCCAGGTGGCCTCCAAAATCGATGGTCCCCTTTTCGACCTTGTCTAACGTCGGCATCGCATCCAACCTAAGCAAGGATTTAGGTAGGAATGACAGCTGGCCACTGAGTGTTATTGGGGGGCAGCACAAACAGTTTGGGAAGCTAGGCTGTAGGTATGGAGAGAGCGGCTCATTAAAAGCATATTAAAAAACAATGGCCAGTGCTGGGAGAGAAACTCTCTTTAGTTTCATCCAAGCACGAATTGTTTAGGAAGTGCGAACGGTAGCAGAAGGCTGCTCTTTTTTTTTTTTTTTAAGGTCTTGCTTTTAATGTTAAGCACATTTTTTATTTTTTTTATTTTATTTTTGGTCTTGAGCAAACCAGAATTTATTTGCATTAAACCAAAGCCTGCCCCTTTCCCTCTTTTCCTGCAAATATCAGGTCAGTTAATAAAAACAGATGGATTAAAAACTTCAGACATATGGTCCTTTCCCCTTGTGGCTTAAACATCCTCCAAGGATTACTAAACGGTGCTTAAATGTGTATCAGAGCCAAGGTTTGTTATGTTTGTAGCACAGCATAGATAAATGCGTATGCTGCTTTTGTGTCCTAAGTGGTACTGGTGAAAATTGTTTTACTCGGAGAAGCATCTTTGGAACAGACCTACAGCCTTTCGAACCTCCTCCTATGAAAACAATAAATAAAATATAAATATAAAAGCCTGACCTAGCTCAAATTTTAAATCCTCTGGATTTTCACGGGACCGACAAGTGCTTGCCTTCGGTTAGCGTGCACCCAAACAAGCAGATGTTTAAAAAAAAAAAACAAGGCAAGGAAATTACACGGTATGCAAAAAAAAAGTAGCCTGGAATGAAGGAATTCAGGTTTAACTAGGCAGTTCCACTTCTGCTTTGTCAAACGAATATTTAAGTATATGTTTGATTCCTTGGAATTGAACAAGGTCCTACCATGGGGAAAGAACACAATCGGCACAAGACAGTAAACATTCCTAGGGTGGTTTTGTGTATGTATTTTAAACTGATGTGGAGGTTTGGTAACAACTCAAGGCTGTTTTGGAATTCTTTTGCAAGAGAGTTTATTATGCTGTTTTATGGCCAACAATAGAGTCCAATTGCTCTTGAAAGCTTCCTGTGCAAAGATACTCTCGCCTTGAAACGCATTCGGGGACGGTTGAGGTCATTTCAGGCAGCCAATTTGGACATGTGAAAATTGGATTCACACATCAGGCTTACTTGGGCTATGGAATCAGTGTGTTTTGGGGGTTTCACACAATACCATTAACTCCTGAACCAAATAAATGCGTTTGGTCCACCTCTTTATCCATCCAGATGAACATTAACTAGGTTTAGTATACACATCAGAGGTGGTATTCAGCAGGTTCTGACCAGTTCTGGAGAACCGATAGCGGACATTTTGAGTAGTTCGGAGAACCGGCAAATCCCACCTCTGACTGGCCCCGCCCCCATCTATTCTCTGCCTCCCAAGTCTCCGCTGATTGGCTGGGTCTTCTTTTGTTGCCCTGCACAGGAGAACGAAGCTGGAAAGCAGGTTAGTAGGGTGAGGAGGGAATGGGGATTTTGCAGTATCCTTCCCCCAGGAGTGGGGACAGAGTGGAGATTTTACAGTATCTTTCCCCTGCCACACCCACCAAGCCACACCCACAGAACTGGTAGTAAGAATGTTTGAATCCCACCACTGACACACGTGCCTTATTCGGTCTTAAAATGGCCTGGTTAAAATATATTGTTTGAATGTAGCATATTTGCAGGAGACATTGAGTCATCACTTGGCATATAACCTCCCTGCAAAGCTCCATTTCTGGGTAAAAGCTGAGCATGATCTCTGTGGCAAACAATGAGAGATACATGAATAATGATCACATGCCCTGCTCAGTTTATTCAGTGGTAGCTTTTCATAGTGCAGACCCTGTTATGTCCTGGAGTAGAACAGAGTGAAGATCTCAGCCATCAAGCCTGGAAAAAGACCACTATAGAATTGGAATAGGGCATTGCTATTTAACTCCCTGCAGTGTATAGATGGTCCTTGTCTTACAACAGTTTGTTTAGAGACCGGTCAAAGTTTCAGTGTCATTGAAAAACCCACCTTATGGCTGTTTTTTGCAGTTATGACCTTTGCAGAATCCCCATGACCACCTGATCAAAATTCAGATGCTTGTGGCAACCGGTTCACATTTGTGACCTTTGCTGTGTCCCATGGTCATGTGATCCCCTTTTGTGACCTGACAAGTGGGGAAGCCAGATTCACTTAACAACCAGATTTTTAACTGAACAACTGCAATGATTCATTTAACAACTATGGCAAGAAAAGTCATAAAATGGGGCAAAAGTCACTTAACAAATGTTTCACTTGACAACATAAATGTTGGGCTCAGTTGTGGTTGTACGTTGAAGACGACCTATTTAAAAATCTTACTTAAATGTCCATAATAAAGAATTATCCCAGATGCTGCTTGAATATAGCCTTCAGTTAGTCCTTGGCTTACAATTACTCATTTAGCAACCGTTACAATTACACTAAAAAGGGGGGGGGGCTTATGACTTTTTTTCACACTTACTGCTATCATAGCATGCACATTGGCCAGCATGACATCACAGAGCACTGTTACCTTCCCACCAAAATGGTACCTATTTATCTATTTGCATTTGCATGCTTTTGAACAGCTAGGTTGGCATGAGCTGGGGTGAGGATGGGAGCTCACTCTGTCATATATCGCTAAGGCCTTGAACCTGGGCTGCTGGCTTTTCAGCCAACAAACCCAGGGTCTTAAAGTCAGCAACTGAGGTTCGAGATCCAAGCATCACATGACAGGGTAAGCTCTCATCCTCACCCCAGCTCCTACCAACCTATCAGTTCAAAAGCAATATAAATGTGAGTAGCTAAATAGGTACCATTTCGGTGGGAAGCATGCAAATGTGAGTAGATAAATAGGTATCATTTCAGTGGGAAACATGCAAATGTGAATAGATAAATAGGTACCATTTTGGTGAGAAGCATGCAAATGTGAGTAGATAAATAGGTACCATTTCGATGGGAAGCATGCAAATGTGAGTAGATAAAACAGATACCATTTCCGTGGGAAGGTAATAGTGCTTCGTGATGCCCTGCTGACCACATGATCATAGAAATGTCTTTGGACACTGAGATAGTGTGCTGTCGCAAATTGAGGACTCCAGGTATCAAATTCTACTCTTCAATGGATACTGGGTTTTCACTGCTCCTACTATTAAGAAGCCTAGTTCAACACTCAGCCCTATTCTATCCTCCCTTAAAATAAGATTATGATTTCAATGTTCTACATTTGAGGGACAACAGAAAACAGGTGTTGCTCTCGTCTTTCTTCCATGTGAAACCACTTCAAGGACTTTCTGCCTGTACTCATACACAAAAAATGTAGGCCAGTTAAGGATTTAGCAGCTGTATCAATAAAAGATCTAGTGGCTTAGAGCCATATCAGTAGAAAAAAAAACAAAAAAACAAAACTGGGTGTGCAGCCAAGAACCTGAGAACATCTCTGCATGTTGATGGAACAAACTAGAGAAAGCAGCTGGGGAAAAGCTGTTCTCGTATCCATAGCCACCCTCAGGTTCTTCCCAAATCCAAAATAGGTTTTTTTTCCAAAGTCTTTTCTATTGGTTCTGTTCCGAGCCAAAAGGCCAGAGAAAATATTGTGTGAAACTATTAGGATGCTTTAATGGAGTCTTCTCAGTATTTGTGCAACGTCCTGGTTTTGCAGGCTAGAGGAATGTTGGGTCAAAGCAACGCAATACAAGGTAAGTCCTCAACTCACGGCCACAATTGTGTGCAACATTTCTGTTGCTAAGCGAGACCATTGTAAAGTGAATTTTGCCGCATTTTACGACCTTCTTTTGACACAGCAGCTATGGGAGTCACTGCAGTTGTTAAGTTAGTAACATGGTTTTTAGGAGAACCTGCCTTTCTCGTTGATTTTGTTCATCAGAAGGTCACAAAAGGAGACTGCAGGACAGTGCAGCTGTCATAAATATGAATCATTTGGCAATCTTTCATTTAGTGAACATTTGAAGTTACAACGGCACTGAAAAAAAGTGACTTATGACCATTTTTCACACTTATGACTCTGAAACATTCCCTTGGTCATGTGATCAAAATTTGGATGCCCGGTAACTGGTTCATATTTTTGACAGTGGCAACATACCTGGGGGGTCATGTGATCCCTTTTTGCAACCTTCTGACAATGAAAATCAATGCATTGATTCACTTAAGAAATGTGGCAAAAAGGGTTATAGTGGAACAGGAGTAGAATAGTAGAATAACAGAGTTGGAAGGGACCTTGGAGGTCTTCTAGTCCAACCCCCTGCTCAAGCAGGAAATCCTATAACATTTCAGACAAATGTCTGTCCAATCTCTCTTAAAAACCTCTGGTATAATTATGAAATTATCAAATGGGGAAATATTCACTTAACAACTGTCTCACTTAGCAACATAAATTTTAAGCTCAATTGTTGTCATAATTTGAGGACTATATCAGAGAGGTCTTTTCAATCGTGGACACTCTAGATAGGTTGGCCATCAACTCCCAAAATAAGCCCTATCATGCTGGATAAGGGTTATCAGTATTAAAGTCCATCATACTTGGAAAAAAAACCTAATTGGGAAAAGCCATACAACTAATAATGATGGAAAATACAGGTGCAGATACAGATTAACAGAATTGGAAGGGACCTTGTAGGTTATCTAATCCAACTCCCTGCCCAAGCAGACCCTACACCCTTTCTGACAGATGGCAGTCCAGTCTCTTCTTGAAAGCTTCCAGGGGTGAACCTCCCACAACTTCTGATGGGAAGCTGTTCCACTGGTTAATTGTTCTCACTGTCAGAAAATTCCTCCTTATTTCCAGATTGAATCTCTTCTGGATCAGTTTCCATCCATTATTCCTTGTCTGGCCTTCAGGTGCTTTAGAAAACAGCTTGATCCCTTCCTCTCTGTGGCAGCCCCTCAAATATTGGAAGACTGCTATCATGTCTCCCCTGGTCTTTCTCTTCACTAGACTAGCCAAGCCCAGTTCCTGTAGCAGTTCATCCTATGTTTTAGTCTCCAGTCCCCTCATCATCCTGGTTGCTCTTCTCTGCACTTTTTCTAGAGTCTCAACATCTTTTTTATACTGTGGTGACCAAAACTGGATGCAGTACTCTAGGTGTGGTCTCACCAAGGCTTTCTAGAGTGGTATTAGTACCACACTTGATCTTGATTGTATCCCTCTGTTAATGCAACCTAGGATGTATAAAATAAAAGCATTCTTTCCAACCTGGTAAATACAGTCAGAGATGCTGTTGCAAAACGCAGATAAGTTGCCAATTTTGCAGAGACCCACTTCGACGAGGATTATGTCGCCCACTCATCTTTTTTTGTTGTTGTTTGGCGAACTCTTGCATGCTCCTGTTGCTTCCAGTTGCATAAGTGGTCGCATTTTGCCAACGTGTCACATTTTCTACAGCTGCCACGGGTTACAGGGAAAGTCAGTGAACTATGAGAAAAGGTGGATTTGTCAGCTCAGCACTGCCTGCTGAACAAGCAATGCAAAAAAAAAAAAAGATAAGCATTTCCCTGGTGCTTCAGTATTTCAAGGTCCCCCCCACCCCCCAAAAAAGAAAGGCAAGGCGGATGGGGGGACATTATTAAAGGGACAGCATTGCCTGAGAGCAAAGAAGGCTGGAGAGGACCGGATTTCTTTCTTTTATTCGTTTCACTTGGATTCTCTCTGACATCGTGAAAGAAGCTTGCAAAGCCTAGCTGTACTTTCAGGTTGCTTTACACAACACATCCTACCTCATTCTGGCCTCTCAAAGCGAACAGGCAACACCTTTGTCTCTGCTCAATTGCTTGCAGATCAGAGAGGGATTAACTGGAATTGTAACCTGTAGCGACTTTGGCAATTCCAGACTTTTGACGCCCTTGGAAAGGTTTTGAACTGACACACTTGACCTAGGTGGAGAGCAGAACGTTAGGTGGGCAGGAGTGGGGTGGGGTGGGGGAAGTGGTCAACTCCTGGGCCTTACCTGACTAGGTCATCACGTAGTTCTGGTTTTCCTTCCGGGATTAGAGGCGTGTTTGATTGGTCCTCGGTCCTTTGCCGACAACTCCCTGGAGCAGAAAGCAACACCATGGGAATGGAATGGAATAGAATCAGAGTCAGAGTCAGAGTCAGAGTCAGAGTCAGAGTCAGAGTCAAGAGAATCAGAGAATCAGAATCAGAATCAGAATCAGAATCAGAATCAGAATCAGAATCAGAATCAGAATCAGAATCAGAATCAGAAACAGAAACAGAAATAATAGAAATAGAAATAGAATCAGAATCAGAGTCAGAATCAGAATCAGAATCAGAGTCAGAGTCAGAATCAGAAAGAGTCAGAATCAGAATCAGAATCAGAATCAGAATCAGAGTCAGAGTCAGAGTCAGAGTCAGAGTCAGAGTCAGAGTCAGAATCAGAATCAGAGTCAGAATCAGAATCAGAGTCAGAGTCAGAATCAGAGTCAGAATCAGAATCAGAGTCAGAATCAGAATCAGAATCAGAGTCAGAGTCAGAGTCAGAATCAGAGTCAGAATCAGAGTCAGAATCAGAATCAGAATCAGAGTCAGAGTCAGAATCAGAATCAAAACCAGAATCAGAATCAGAAACAGAAATAATAGAAATAGAAATAGAAATAGAATCAGAATCAGAGTCAGAGTCAGAATCAGAATCAGAATCAAAACCAGAATCAGAATCAGAAACAGAAATAATAGAAATAGAAATAGAATCAGAATCAGAGTCAGAATCAGAGTCAGAATCAGAATCAGAATCAGAATCAGAATCAGAAACAGAGTCAGAATCAGAATCAGAGTCAGAATCAGAATCAGAGTCAGAGTCAGAATCAGAATCAGAGTCAGAATCAGAGTCAGAATCAGAATCAGAGTCAGAGTCAGAATCAGAATCAGAAACAGAAATAATAGAAATAGAAATAGAATCAGAATCAGAGTCAGAATCAGAGTCAGAATCAGAATCAGAATCAGAATCAGAAACAGAGTCAGAATCAGAATCAGAGTCAGAATCAGAATCAGAATCAGAGTCAGAGTCAGAATCAGAAAGTCAGAATCAGAATCAGAATCAGAGTCAGAGTCAGAGTCAGAATCAGAGTCAGAGTCAGAATCAGAATCAGAGTCAGAGTCAGAATCAGAAAGAGTCAGAATCAGAATCAGAATCAGAATCAGAATCAGAGTCAGAGTCAGAGTCAGAGTCAGAATCAGAAATAGAAATAGAAATGGATTAGAATTAGAATTAGAATTAATTAGAATTAGAATTGAATGGAATTAGAATAGAATATAAAGAATTAGAATTAGAATTAGAAAGAATAGAATAGAATAGAATAGAATAGAATAGAATAGAATAGAATAGAATAGAATAGAATAGAATCAATGGGTGGAAACTAATCAAGGAGAGAAGCAACCTAGAACTAAGAAAAAAAAATCCTGACAGAACAATTAACCAGTGGCACAACTTGCCTCCAGAGGTTGTGAATTCTTCAACACTGGAAGGTTTTAAGAAGAAATTGGACAACCATTTGTCTGAAATGGTATAAGGTTTCCTGCCTGAGCATGGGGTTTGACTAGAAGATCTCCAAGGTCCCTTCCAACTCAGTTATTCTATTCTGTTCTAGATAGATATAGAATAGAATACAACACAACAGAACACAATACAATAGAAGAGCAAAGAAATCCAAGTTATGCAGAGAGGTGTGCAGGAGAGTAAAAACAGGAGCAAAGTGAGGCTGGCTAAGCAGAACTAAGCTACTAGCCAATCTAGAGGGGGAAATGAAGAGCCAAACCTTTAATTAAGTACACATACTGAAGGAAAATGGTAGTTCTTCAGCAGCTGAGGACAAATTCCATCCACAGAGGCGAGCCAGCTGCTGAAAATCAGCTGGCCTGTGCTTCTACCTACAAAAAGGACAAGAGAGAAATGGCATAGTGAGTGGAGCACTTAGTAGTATTCACCAAGATGGCCGGTCAGCAAAATGGCATAAATGAGGTGGTGGGCGTAGTGGCCTCAAGGGCAGCCCAGAAACTTATACAGTTAGGTATATGTGGTCTTCTCTGAAGAAGTGGGAAATGGAATACATGAGATCCATTGAATGGTTAAGGAGTTTGGTAGTACCTTTTCTGACTACAGGCAGTCGTCAAGTTACAACCACGATTGAGTCATGCGATTATAGTCATAAATTATGACAGTCATAAAGCAATCAAACCGGAAGTAATTTTACATGTACTTTTTTTAAAAAAATGGAGGTTGTTAAGTGGACATGGCAGTCCTAAAGCCAACAGGGTGGTTCTAAAGCAAACACAGTGGTCATTAAATGAATCCATTATTCTCTGTGGAGTGGGTTTTGCCAGAAACCGGAAGTAAACACCAGTTCCTACAAAAGCATTGTAGATCGCAACCATAGAGAAGCAACCCTGAAACTTTGAAAGAGTGTCAGAGGTAGCTTTTTGGGGGGAGTGGGGGGGTGTTCCTTCGTAACTTTGAACGATTGCTAAGCAACTGGTCATAAGTTGAGAGCTACTTTTTAAAATTGTACTAAAAAGCATATGTTTTAATGAACTGTAGCTTACATCCTCAAGTCATGGAGTGATTTGACTGATGTGGGATTTGATTTGGGGTTGTTCCCTTCACAACTGTGGTAAAAGAAAGATTGTAAAATGGGAACAAAACTCACTTAACTACCGTGTCCCTTGGCAACATAAATTTTGAGCTCAAATTGTGGTCATAAGTCAAGGACAGCCTGTAATGGAAAGGAAAAAATATACAATTTCTTCCCCAAATAAGACCCTGTCTTATATTTGTTTGCCACCAAAAAAGGCATCAGGTCTTATTTGCAGGGGATGTCATCCACTGACTAACCTCACTTGTGTGGGTCACCCCTGGCCCCCTTTTTGCTGTCAGAGGCCTTCAGGAACTTCTCCTTCTGCAGCTGGCAAGGCTTTCCTGAAGGCCTCTGTAGCCGATAACAGAGCTCTGGATCAATCTGGAGGAAAGCCTTGCCAGCTTTGCCAGAAATGGGCCGGCAAGGCAGGAGTCAGGGTGTGCGAGGCCTGGCTACAACTGTCCAAAGGTAAGTAGTAGGGCAGCTCCAGTCCTCCATCCACTCCCTAGCTTAATTTTTACCCATCCACTCTGGAGTGGGGATATTAATTAGGGCTTATTTTGGGGGAGGTAGGGCTTAAATTGGGCACACGTGTAAAAATCAAGCAAGGACTTACTTTCAGGATAGGTCATATTTTGGGGAAACAGTATATATATATATATATATATATATATATATATATATATATATATATATATATATATATATTTATTTATTTATATATATTTTCTTAAGTTTTAGGGTACTTACATGTATGGCATTCAGCTTTGTTCGGGTATTTTCCCACGTCATTGTAGTTGTGCTTTTAAAGTTGTAGCAGCGTTTGGCAGAACCTCATCTGCCATCATCAGGCAGATGAACACTATACAGAAGCCTGATGATGGCAGATGAGATTCTGCCGAAACGTTGCTACAACTTTAAAAGCACAGCTACTATGACGTGGGAAAATACCCAAACAAAGCTGAATTATATATATATACCGTATTTATCGGCGTATAACACGCACTTTTTCCCCCTGAAAATAGGGGGCAAATGATGTATGCGTGTTATACGCCGATGTCCAGGGAGCGGAATCCTCTTATTTTTTTCCTGAAATTTCCCTCTTAAAGGGAATGCGTGTTATACGCCTGTGCGTGTTATACGCCGATAAATACGGTATATATATATTAAGAGGCAGGAAGAAGGAAAAAAGGACATATGAATATGCTTTAATCCTAAAAAAGCCACAAACCTGTATTTTTCCCCATAGACTAGAAGGGGAAGCCCATGATCGAGAGTTTAACCCAAACCCAGGAACTCAGAAATGGTGCAGGGTCTCCCGCTTAGATGGGGGCAGGTTGGACTACTTAACCTACAAGGTCCCTTCCAACTCTGTTAATGTAATCTAAAACTCCATAGCCACCTAGAGAACCAGGACTGGAGCTTTCCCCATATTTGTGGGCCATTCATCTAATCTGTTTCTCCCGAACGCTTTCTCTTTCCCGCTGCAAACGACACTGACAGAAAAATGACAAGAATAAGAATAAAATGGAGATGAATGTATGCAGCGGGGAACCTGGCACAAGGCATGCAATCTTACTGACCTGGAGGGATGGCGAGGTCTTTGAAACAGTAAATAATGACTTGGCCTCGATCATCTTAAGCCCGGGCCTGATGGGTGAGGTCGTTCAGGCATCCGAGGCCTTTTCCATTAAGAGCTTTAAGAAGGAAGAGTGCAGGGCTTAACGCCAATCCCCTGCTTCGGAGACAAGCAGGGTGGGCGTAATATGATCATGGAACAACATGCCATGAGCAAACAAGTTACCCCATCCTGAGATGGGAGAAGTCTCGTCTGCCATCATCTGTCAGAAGGATTGGGGTGTGTGTGGTGCCGGAGAAGACATTTTGCTGTGTCTCTGAAAGCCAGGATGGCGGGTCGTAGGGGGTGGTGGTGGAGGAAGCTGCGTTTCCCCCACCCCATCCCTTCGTGGGCAATTGTGACATGAAAAATGGGAGAATTAAAATAACACAGTTCTTTGGCGAAAGTGCTAGGAATTCATTTGAAGAAAAGGAATTTAGTTTTTACACCATGTTTGATGTATGTATTACCTCCGCCATTTTTGAGAGGGATGGTTTAAGAAGGATTGCCATTCTCTGGAAAGAAAGTACAGAATTGGATGGAGCAAGGCTAAATCAAAATCCTACCTTACAAAGTGCCAGTTTGGTCTAGCGGTTAAGGTGCTGTCTTAGAAACCAGGAGACCGTGAGTTCTAGTTCCACCTTAGGCATGAAAGCACATCCTGGTGTTGTGAGCTTGAGTTCCGCCTTAGGCATAAAAACTAACTGGGTGACTTTGGGCCAATCGCTAGGAGACTGTGAGTTCTAGTCATGCCTTAGGCACGGAAGTTGTTCAGGTGACATTGGACTAATCACCAGGACTCTGTGAATTCTAGTTCTGCCTTAGGCATAAAAATTAATTGGGTGACTTTGGGCCAATCACCAGGAGACTGTGCATTCTTATCCCGCCTTAGTCATGAAAACTGATTTGGTGACTTTGGGCTAATCACTAGGAATGTGTGAATTCTAGTCCTGAAAACTGGCTGGCCAATCATTGGGAATGTGTGAGTTCCAGTCAATGGTGGGATTCAATTTTTTTCACTACAGGTTCTCTGGGCGTGGCTTGGTGGGTGTGGTAGGGGAAGGATACTATAAAATCTCCATTCCCTCCTCATTCTACTAACCTGCTTTCCAGCTCTGTTCTCCTGTGCAGGGCAACCAAAGAAGACCCAGCCAATCAGCTGGGACTCAGGAGGCAGAGAATAGATGGGGGCAGGGCCAGTCAGAGGTGGTATTTGCCAGTTCTCCGAACTACTCAAAATGTCTGCTAACCGGTTCTCCAGAACTGGTCTGAACCTGCTGAATACCACCTCTGGTTCCAGTCCTGCCGTTAGAATGAAAGCTGGCTGGATGACTTTGGGGTAATTATTCTCCCACAACCCAACCCACCTCACAGGGTTGTTGTTGCGGGGAAAATAGATGGAGGAAAGAGTATGGTGTGTATTTGCTGCCTTGAGTTACTTATAAAAGTAATAAAGGCAGGATAAAAAAAAATTCTAATAAATAATAATCCAAACAAAAAAGAAGGAAGCTGGGCATCAGCTGGCTCTGAGCTGCACCAGTGGCAGTGAAACCATTCAAGTACAACGGCCACCTTGTTAGTAAACACTTTCCTTTTACTCTCTCTCTCTCCTCGTTAGTCCCAAGTTATGATAACATGTCTGATAACATATAAGCAGCTTACAGAAATCTTATCAGTCCACGCAGCACACAATGCAACAATTAACTCTTAATGGCAGCTGCTCCTAACAAGGAGTGACAGATCGTAAATTATGTCTGAATTGGCTCCTTCCACACTGGGGGAGCCCCCTCTGCCCTCCAGCTGCCCCCTCCCGGAGTTGCCCTCACAGCCTTAATCCCGCTTGGACGGGTGCCGTGCACCAGTGGGCTCCCCCCCCCCCCGAGAACCTGGGCACAGTTGTCCTCTCCAACCAGGGAACAAATCTTTGTTTCTGTTGCCCTTATTAGGCCAAAAGACCCGAGCAGCCAGCTATGGCATCAACAGGCCCCGCGGGCAGAGAACTCAGCAGGCCCAGCCAGCTTCCAACAAACCTCTTTTTATCCTCCCGGTTTCTAGGAAGCATTCTTGATGGTGGTGCCCTGCTGCTGATGAGTCAGATCTGTGGTGGGCTCGGGAGAGCTGTCCTGTAAGTGGGGTGCACTGTGAAACAGCGGCTTCCATTCATTAACGTTTTTGTATGTAATAAGCCACCAAAAAAAAAAAAAAGAAAATAAAACCCGGGGGGGGGAGGGGAAGGGGAGGGAGGAAGGGAAGGGAAAGAAGCAGCTGCATGGAACGGACAAACAAGCTAGCTCATTCTTTGGGAGCCAAAAGTTTCTCATTTGCCGCTGGGCAGTTTTTGGCATCCTTTGGGATGGACAATGCCAGTCTCTCTCTCTCTCTCCCTCCCTCTCTCTCCCTCTCTCTCTCTCTCCCTTCCTTCCTTCCTTCCTTCCTCCTCCTCCTTTTCCTTCCTTCTTCCTTCTCCTTTGTCCTTTCTCTCTCCTCCTCCTTCTTTTTTTCCTTCCTCTTTCCTCTTTCCTCCCTTCTCTCTTCTTCTCCTTCTTTTTTTCCCCCTCCTTCTTCTCCTCCTCCTTCTCCCCGACCTCCTCCTCCTTCCAATCCTGCTTCTAAGAACTTCTGAGGTCCAAGGAACAGCTTTGCCGGGGACCCAAAATGTGTAGCACAAGCTCAATAGAGAAAGAAAAGCAACATGCGGGGATATTAGAAAGTCTAAAGTAGGTGTGTGTGTGTGTTTGTGTATTGTGTATTGTGTGTGTGTGAGTGAGTGAGGGAGGGAGGGAGGAAGAGAAGAACAATATTGGATCAAGCTGGGCCCATGGATTAGGGGTGTGATGGTGTGGTTCTCGGAGGAGCCACAGAACAAAGCATCCCACGAATGGTGGGAAACCGGTGTGAGAAAAACTGTGTGCGCTTCCACCAAGGAGAAGGAAGGACCTGGTCACGAGCTGCTGAGATCAGTAGGGTTGGCACCTGAGAAAACGGGATAATTAAAAAAAAGGAATCAGAAAAGCCACCAGCTGAAAATAGAACCTCAACCACAGCTCTGCCTGAAGAACTGTGTGTATTGTCTTGCCAAATAGGAACCAATGGGATTTCTCCTATAGAAGTTGTGCCAAAGGGGCTTCTCAAAAGGCAACCAGACTTTGTCCTTTGAAGACATTTGGCTTCTCATCCAAGAAGCTTCCTCAGTTCTGACTGAAGAAGCTTCTTGGATGAGAAGCAAAACCTCTTCAAGGAGAAATAAAGTCTGGCTGCCTTTTGAAAATGCACCTTTGGGACAACCATAGCCTGGATGACTGAGAATCTCCATAGACCAGTAGTGGTATTCTACTGGTTCGCCCTGGTTCAAGCGAACTGGTAGTAAAAAATGTTACCATCACTGCCATAGACATATAGAAGTTGTATAAATTACAGCAACAACCCCACTGAACGTACAAGAAATCAAGGATCTGCAAGTGAGTAAACAATGCAGGTAGTGTTTCCATTTCACTTTGGACTGGGTGGATCTTTTGTGGTGACGATGGCTTCTCTGTGACCCCACATTTTGGCTATGCCGAATGATGTAAGAGATCTTCTGGACTGTAATTCCTGAATCTCAAGGTGCTAACTTACATGCCTCAAAGCAATCCCTTCCCCAGCTTGTCCAATCTTAAGAATAGTTTACGCTGATTACAGGATCCCATTATCTTACCTGTCCTAAATGATGAATAACAGATTATTTTATAAGCTACAAAGCCCCTTATACTCCTCCTATTTGGTTTAATATCAAAGCAAACCAGGGTACAATAGCTAGGTAAAGCAACCATAAGCGGGGGATGGGACAAAAGTCTAGAACTAGCATATTCTGCAACTCTTCACTGCCATCTAGGGACCAATGGGATTTTGGCAACCCAAATAAAGGTAAAGGGTTTTCCTGTCCAGTCATGTCCGACTCAAGGAGGCGGTGCTTATCCCTGTTTCTTGGCCCCAGGAGCCAGTGTTGTCCGAAGACATTTTCCATGGTCAAGGCTATAGCCTAAGGTGCACAGAACCCTATTATCTTCCCACTGGTGTGGTGCCTATTGATCTACTTGCATTTGCAAAGCTTTTGAACTGCTAGGACAAATTTGTGGTTATTGTATGGTTACCCTAAACCAGTGATGGCTAACCTTTTCCACGTTGAGTGCCAAAAATGTGCTCGCGTACACACACGTGTGTGCGCTAACATGCCTACACCTATGATGCAATGCATGTGCAACTCCCCCTGCCCCCGCGCATGTAATCACAACCCCCTGCACATACACCACATGCTTCTGTGCATGTGCACGCAACCCCCTGCATACTGCATGCCTCTGTGCATGTGCGTGTGTCTCCCTCACATGTGTCTCCCCCTGCACATGCACAGCAGATACCCGACAATCATCTGGCTGGGGGGCAGGTGCATGCATGCACAGTGGGGGTCTTCCGGGTGACCTCTCGGGTGCCAGCAGAAGTGGCTCTGCATGCCACTTCCGGCACACATGCCATAGGTTTGCCATCACGGCCCTAAACTCTGAATCAAATTGTTTCACTAATACCCCACTCTTTCTGGGCTAGGAGGTATCCAGCCTTAGTCTTCTCTCAATCCTACACAAATCTGCCTTCATCGCAGAATTCACTCTTCAATAACTCAGTTTGTTGGGTAGCATAAGGAAACAAACCAGAGCTGTGGTGGCACAGTGGTTAAAGTGCAGTACTGCAGGCTACTTCTGCTGACTGCTGGCTGCCTGGAATTTGGCAGTTTGAATCTCACCTGGCTCAAGGTTGACTCAACCTTCCATCCTTCCGAGGTGGGTAAAATGAGGACCCAGATTGTTGAGGGGGCAAATAGGCTGACTTTGTAAACCGCTTAGAGAGGGCTGTAAAAGTGGTATATAAATCTTAAGTGCTATTGGTGTTAACTTTGAACCCCTGCTTAAAAGTAATGGCTGTTTCAAGAAGAAAGCATACAGAAAGCCATTTATAATGTTTATGTTAACTCATAAAACATTCCTATGCCTGTTTTAGTGTTTGCCATAAAAAAGGGGGGGAGGAAGGAAATTTGGAAGAGCAGTCAAAAGCAAAAATACATTCCAACTCTTATCTTTAAAAGATTGTAACTAAAATACCAGAGTTTTGCCCACAAATATATTTAATTGGAGAATGTGAATGATGATACCCAGCCCGTGAATTTGCTCAATTGGAGAATCTGGTTTATGAGACACACAGGGGGAGGGGGGAAACAGGGTCACAGGCAGGGGTGGGCTTCCAATTTTTTAACAACTGTTTCTGTGGGCATGGCTAAGTTGGTGGGCATGGCTTGGTGGTCATGTTATTGGCTGGGCATGGCCAACTCAATATCACTCACATCGAGACACACATCTTCTCGCCTGGCCTTTCATGACTGTGGGGATGCTGCAACAGTTGTAAGTGTGAAAACGGTTCACTTTTTTCAATGGTCACTCCACACAAGCAAAGTACCAGCAAAGGAGGGGGAAAAAACTCCAGAGACGTTCCTGAGACAGGAAGTCTAGTCCTGCCAAGAACGTAATAAGGGTTAATGGAGAGGCAGTTTCTGTAAGCAACACCAGACTGTTTCCTTCCTGCCTTCCTTACAGGATTAGGCCAGTAATTTCTTCTAACAACCAGTTCTCCGAACTGCTTAGAATGTGAACAACCAGTTCTAGCGAATAATTGTGAACTGGTAGAATCCCAGCCCTGGTCACAGGTGTCTATAAATTACATATGCCAGAGTTGGCTTCATACAGGGCAGTGCCAGCCAGTATGTTGCCTCTAATAAATCCTTTGAAGTTTGGCTCCAGAATCATGATTTAATTAGAACGATTGCTGGAATCCTGACAGATTCTTTCTTCCAGTTTCAATGGAGAATCATGGGTTGTACTGACTTTATACAGGTTGCCCTCGACTGGTCATTTAGCAACCGCTTGAAATTACAATGAATACACTGAAAAAAAGACGTATGTTTTTCACACTTATGACCGATGCAGCATTCCCCATGGGGGTCATGTGATCCAAATTCAAACGCTTGGCAACTGACTCGCATTTTCTCTTCCTTGTACAGCTACTCCTCGACTTAATAGCCACTCATTTACTGATTGTTTACAATGATAATGGCACTGAAAAGTGGCATCTGACCTGCTTTCACACTTACGACTGCCGCATTCCGCCGTAATGACGTGATCAAAATTTGGATGCTTGGCAACAGTCATGTGTTTTGGACACCATTCCAGTGGTCACTTTTTGTGACCTTCTGACAAGCAAAGTCCATGGGGAAGGCTGATTCACTTAAGGGCTGTGTTACTAACTTAACAACGGCAGCGATTCGCTGAACAATTGTGGCAAGAAAGAGTGTAAAATGGGGCAAAATTGGCTTAAGTGTCTCACTTAGCTACAGAAATTTGGGGGTCAATTGTGGTCATAAGACTAGGACTATCTGTAGCTGATTCTACTGTCCAGGGGAAGCCACTGCACCATAGAGAGTATCTTAACTTACTGCACCTCTGTATAGTTTGCCAATTGCACCGTGGCAGATAGGAAAACACTCCAGAGGGTTAATGTCATTGCCCAGAAGATCATTGGTTGCCCTCTCCCCTCTTTGGAAGAGCTTTATAGCTCCTGCTGCCTTCAGAAAATTCAAAACATTCTCAAAGATCCATCTCATCCTGGGCACCCTTTGTTTGAACTATTGCCATCTAGCAGATGGTACAGAATAATAAAAACAAGGACAAATAGGCTGAAAAACAGCTTCTATCCCAGGGCAGGAGCTCTGTTGAATTCTACTGTACAGTGCAATATTAATGCAATTCAATTGTACAGAATGCAAAAGATGTGTGTTTGTATTTTATTTTTATAGTTACAATGTACAATGAAGATGGCGTTTAATTTCATTGTACAAGGTGTAATTACTATAAACTGAACTGAACTAAATTAAACTAAACTAAACTACAACAGGAGTTGCCAATTCCCTTCCTTCCTGAGAAGGGCCAATGGTGGCATTGAAATTCCATCATCCTTTGCAGTATTTGCAATAGTTGCAAATTGCATCCTTCGCAATACTTGCTTGGAATGCTCAGCTGAGACTGCTTCTCCTTTTCTTTCCAAACAGGTGCAAGGCCCCGTGGGAATCCTGAAGCTTGATCCCCCTCCGCCAGGCTTGCACCACGCTCCTCCACGGGGGTGGTGAAAAAACACATTCAAAGAGTCCTTCCATCCCAGCGGAGCCTGGACCCGAGCTGATCTCTCTGAGCTATCCAGCATCTCTCAGGATTCCAGCATTGTGTCCATTTGGGACAGGAATTTTTTTTTTCTGAATGCATCAGAGTGGAAGACATTCCAGGCTTCCTGGAATCCCTGCAGGTGTTTGTGAATGCAAAGGGTCCAAATCAAGAGTCTCACATTTGCACCCATCATGCGCATTTGGGCAGGTGACCAGGCTGTTTATTTGTTGGTCCAGCTGACTGACTGACTGACTGACTGACTGAAGAGCGTAGAGCTCTTGATCATTCACATAATAGCTTTGCTCTCTAGAATTTACTGGACTTCAAACCTTCCTGAATCATGCCTGCCAGGCCTCTGGCCTTTCAAACACAGAAGAGCTGGCTAATAAATTTGCAAACTGTTTGTCTTTCAGTGAAGCAGAGACCTTCCGGCAGAGAAACGGAGAATCATCTAGGTTGGATGTCATCATCAACCTTGTCATGGTCACGGCTTAACATCTGATGATGTCCCTACATAGCCCCACGTAGGCGGTGATCATTTGTAGACCCTCATTATCTCCAAAGAACAATGCATGCTAATGTTTTCATCAATATAACCCCTCAGACTAATAATAAAACAATTCTGGATTGATGGGAGGAGAAATTAAACTAAGGAGACTGAGTGGTCCTTTCCTTTTCTGGTGGCAATAGAGAAGTGCAGTACCATTGCAGCCTTCCAAGATATTTTTCCATTCCTAAGAGTGGGAAATTTACTGTTGGTGTCTTATTTAAATATTAAATGTATCGGACTCCGCTTAACTTCAAAAACCAGGGATAATGGGCCAAATACTCTCATCTGTTGGGATATTATATAAACTCAGTTTATTTTATTGGTTTATGGCTCAGAATACCTTGTGATCCTGAAAAAGGACACATTCAGTAACCAGACAACGGAATAACAGAGTTGGAAGGGACCTTGGAGGTCTTCTAGTCCAACTCCCTGCTCAGGCAGGAAACTCTACACGATTTCAGACAAGTGGTTGTCCAATCTTTGCTTAAATGCCTTCAGTGATGGAGCATCAACAACTTCTGGAGGCCAGTTATTCCACTGATTGTTTTGTCAGGAAATTTCTCCTTAGCTCTAGATTGTTTCTCTATTGGATTAGTTTTCATCCATTGTTTCTTGTCCTTCCTTCAGGTGCTTTGGAGAATAGACTGGCCCCCTCTTCTTTGTATCAGCCCCTGAGATATTGGAACACGGCTATCCTGTCACCCCTAGTCCTTCTTTTCATTAAACTGGGGAGAAGGCAGCCAAACTCTAATCCTTACCTGACTCCAACTTTGTGCGTTCTGACATTTTGGGGCTACAGGTAGTCCTTGACTTATGACCACAATGGGACCAGAATCTTCATTGCTAAACAAGGCAGTTGTTAAGTGAGTCATATGACCTTCCTTGCCATGGTTGCTAAGTGAATTACTCCCATTAAGTGAATCAGGCTTTCTGCATTGACCTTGCTTGTTAGACACTGGGCTGGGATGGCTGCAAATGGCAATCACATGACCCTGGGTGCTGAAACCATCATAAATACATGCCGGTTGCTAAGCACCTGAATTTTGATCCTATGACTGTGAGGATGCTGCAATGGTTTTGTCATGCCCCCATTGGAGTCTGAATCCGAGGAGGAAGACATCAGGGAGTGGGGAAGTGGCTTCGTTGGCTGTGTAGGAAACTGGGCAAGGGCAACGTCAGGTTGGGCAGAGCAGGGAGAGGTAGAACAAGGGAGAGGGGGTTCAGAGGGCACACAGGGAAGAATGGAGAAGAGAGCAAAGTGGGTTGCGTGGCTTACGAGGGAGGAAAGGGCCCTGATTCCCTTCACAAAGCACACCTGGGAAGGGATTTTAAAGGAGAACCATTTCTGGAACTCTGTATCTTGCTCTGCCGGATTTATTACCTTATTTTGTCTTGTTGGATTTATAGTTTAAAGTTTTCAGTTTACAATGTTCGGATTGGAATATCTGCAGCCAAAGGCTGTTGCAGGTTCGTGGAAGAGTTTTTCTCCAGATTGGAAAGTAACTGGGTCATTGGGGCAAAGTTGGAGATAATAAAGGGACACATACTTATTCTCTGGCTGAGTTGCCTTTGTGCCATGCCCCGGGTCATCACAGGTTGTAAGTGCATGGAAGGGTTCTAAAAATTGCCAACATTTCCATTGCTAAGCAAGAACAGGTATTAAGTGATCTTTGGCCCCTTTGGGGGGGGGGCTTTCTCCCCACAGTTGTTAAGTGAATCACTACAGTTTTTAAGTTAGGAACATGGTTGTTAAGTGAATCTAGCTTCCCCATTGACTGTGCTCATCAGAAGTTTACAAAAGGATCACGTGACCCCAGGGGACTGCAACTGTCACAAATACATGACAGTTTCCAAGCTACTGAATTATGATCACATGACCCCGGGGATGATGCAACAGCAGTAAGCAGTAGTGGGATTCAAATTTTTTTACTATTGGGTCTGTGGGCATGGCTTGGTGTGTGTGGCATGGCTTGGTGTGCATGGCAGGGGAAGGATGCTGTAAAATCCCCATTCCCTCCCCAACCCACTAACCTGCTTTGCAGCTCCGTTCTCCTGTGCAGGGTAACAAAAGAAGACCCAGCCAATCAGCTGGGGCTCGAGAGGCAGAGACTAGATGGGGACGGGGCTAGTCAGAGGTGGTATTTGCCGGTTCTCCAGAACTGATCAGAACCTGCTGAATACCACCTCTGGCAGTAAGTATGAAAAAAAATGGTCATAAGTCGCTTTTTTCAACACTATTGTAACTGGTCACTAAACAAATGGTTGTAAGCCAAGGACTACATGTACACTGCATTGGGGTGGGTGTATTATTTTATTTATTTATTTCAATGTAACTGAGAGCGCAATAGTGAATCTCTCTTGTTGCTTATTCAGGATTGAATCTATTGTGTTCAAAGATTTTAGCGCTAATGCAGTGGGGTTGAGACAGCACACAGATTTTCTTGAAAAATGTGAAGCTGAGTCTGGGCTGCTAAGACTTTTAAAATAAATTGACTTTCAAAGATTTCAAAATGAAATTCCATAGATCAAACTCCACCACGAATCTATTACTGAGTAATCACTTCTTGAAGTGGATCCTCATTTTAATCTAGCATGTGCTTGTTCACCTCAAACAATGGCTACTTTGGTCAAACCACACAGTCTTCTTTTCAATTTTTTTCTTTTCAAAGCCCTTCCTTTTAAAGTTTTCCCTGGATTTTGTAAACCAGAAACTGGGCTTCCTAAAAAAATTTTTTTCGCACTCAAGAATCTCAAACTCATTTAAAGCGTGTTGGAGTGGAGCGGCTTATATATTCAGATAGAATAAAATTAAACAATTCAGTAAAATAATGCAGGGTTGAGCCATCATAGGTGGCTCAAACCTGCAGTAAAACAGTTAAACAAGCTCCTCGGAAAGGAATCAGCTGGGAATGCTTTGAAATGCAATTGCAACCAGCTAAATTGTGTCCCCCTCCCTTTTTGGCAGAATAAATACATTTCAAAGTGTGCTTTAAAAAAACAAACAACCTCTCTCTCTCTCTCTCTCTCTCTCACACACACACACACAAAACAAGTCAACATTCTTGAACGGCCCTCTAAATCCAAGCTGGTACCATGAACAAGAAAGCCAAAACAGATACACCACAGGTGCAATTCTGAAAAATGCAGAAGGTTTTACAGCCAGAGCGTGCATGGCAAAGCATGAGACCTTCAGTCTAAGTTGTAAATCTGAGCCGGCTTCTAGCGTTATTAAGCAATGTGGGCTGAGCAGGCTTGAAAAGAAAGGCTGGCGTCGGAAGGGTTAATATGTCAACAAAAGGCTTTTTTTTTTTTCATCCCAGCCTGTGTCTCATGATGCACTCAGAAAAATCTGTCCCGCAATGCTGAAATCCTAAATTGCTAGTAGCCTGGCAGCCCCAACCCCCTCCCTGCCTGCAACATTTCAGTCTGCTGTTAGTAACCCTCAGCATGTGCAAGATTGGGGCTGAGCTTTCCAAAGAGGGGCTTGAGCACAGGGGCCTTTGTACCCGAGAGGCAAAACATTAAGAACCTGTGGAGAAGGAACTCAGAAACCCTGGAGGCCCCGGGAATGAGACGAAGACAAAAAGCCTCTTACAGCCTTGAAAATCACCCCACTGCGGTTATTTTATTTACTGCAGCTGGTGAGTGGAACTGTTTCACTTTGCACAAAAGTTCTAAACAGTGTGATCAGATCTTCTTCTTCTTCTTCTTCTTCTTCTTCTTCTTCTTCTTCTTCTTCTTCTTCTTCTTCTTCTTCTTCTTCTTCTTCTTCTTCTTCTTCTCTCTCTCTTCTTCTTCTTCTTCTTCTTCTTCTTCCTCCTCCTCCTCCTCCTCCTCCTCCTCCAACTCCTCCTCCTTCTCTGTCCCAAAGGTGCTTTTTTTCAAGAGGCAACTGAACTTTCTGGTTTTTCTTTGAAAACATTTAGCTACTCATCCAAGAAGCTTTTGGATGAGAAGCGAAACATCTTCATGGATGACTGGATGACTGAGAATCTCTCTCTCTCTCTCTTCTCTTTCTCTTTCTCCTTCTCCTCCTTCTCCTGCTGCTGACTCCAGGACTCTGCAATTCTCAGAAATACACGTTGGTTAGCAGGTGCCCAAATTTTGACCATGTGATTGTGGGGATTCTAGAATGGCTGTAAGTTCAGCAACTGGTTTTGAGTCACATTTTTCAGTGCCTTTGTTAAGTTCAAATGGCCACTAAATGAATGGTTTTAAGTCAAAGACTATCTGTGTATACACTTACAAGTTCTCATGTTTTGACATGTTTAAAGCACCACAAACCTAATATAAATATTTCAATTCCCTATGATGTTGGAGGAATAAATGAAAATTATAATATTACACAGACAAACCGAATCAAGCTTTACAGAATTAAATGCAAAGACCTTCTCAACTTCAGGATAAAATGGGGGTCGGCTTACAAGTTTGGATATAGTATAGAAATAATCACAGTTGATTCTCCCCAATTGTAAAAACGACATCATTTGATCTATTTGTTTAGGTGTAACATATCCATGAATATGTCCACAATTCCTGCTCCAACAACTGCCCAATCTCTTTGGAGTTGACTGCATTGTGTGTACTTGACACAGGCCTATGTAGTCAAATATAATATTGTCATCACTGGCACCAATGTAATAAATTAGTGAATGGGATTTTGGCAGGCTCTCACTCATTCACTTATGTTCTTATGAATTTATATTTGCCCAAATAAATACTAAAGGATACAGATCAATTTGTGTTACCCTATAGAACTGAATTAAAAAACCATTTTTCTTAAGACAAACTCAGTAAGACCACACCTGGAATACTGCATCCAGTTTTGGTCACCACATTACAAAAGAGATGCTGAGACTTTGGAAAAAGTGCAGAGAAGAGCAACTAAGACGATTAAAGGCCTGGAGACTAAAACATATGAAGAATGGCTGCAGGAACTGGGAATGGCCAGTCTAGAGAAAAGAAGGACCAGGGGTAACACGATAGCAATATTCCAGTATTTGAGGGGATCAACTTATTTTCCAAAGCACCAGAAGGCAAGAAACAATGGATGAAAACTAATCAATGAGAGAAGCAACCTGGAATGAAGGAGAAACTGCCTAATTGTGAGGACAATTAACCAGTGGAACAGAGTGTCTTCACATGTGGTAGGTCAGTGGTGGCTAACCTTTTGGGGCTCCTGTGCCAAAAATTGTGCATGTGCTTGCATGCTCGTGCTTGTGTGCCAGCACCAGAAGGCATGCCCCCTATGCATGCACGTGCAATCCACCCCCCCCACTGCCTCACACTTGCACTATGCCTCACAGCTGATTTTCGGCCGGTTTGAGGCCTTTTTCGGCCTCCCAAAAGCTTGAGGAAGGCTTCTTCAGGCTTCTGCAAGCTTTGCAGGCTGAAAACTAGCCCTGTTTCATCGCTTCCTGTTTTTACGAAAATACCGGAAGTGACAAAACGGGGCTAGTTTTCGGCCTGCAAAGCTTGCAAAAGCCTGCAGAAGCCTTCCTCAAGCCTTTGGGAAGCTGAAAATCAGCTGTGAGGTGTGCACACGTGCAGTAAGTTTGCCTGCAGCTCGCATGCCGGCACAAATGGCTCTGCGTGGCACCTGTGACACGCGTGCCATAGGTTCACCATCACGGCCGTAGGTGCCTCATCACTGGAGGTTTTTAAGAAGAGATTGGACAGCCACTTGTCTGAAATGGTATAGGCCAGGGTCTCCTGCTTGAGCTGGGGGTTGGCCTAGAGTAGAAGACCTTCAAGGTCCCTTCCAGCTCTATTCTAAATCGAATTGCACTGATGCAATTGATAAGTATTGCCGGTCAAAGGTACATTTATTTACTCAACAGAATATTGATGGGTCGAATGCAGGGGTGGGCTTCTGGGGGTTCGCAGGGGTTCGGGAGAGCCCCTAGCTAAGATTCTGTGAAGTTGAAAGAACCCCCAAATCCCACTCCTGGATGGCCCCGCCCACCTGTCCCCTTCCCTCCCAGAAGTCCCCACGCAGCCGGTTTTGGATGCAGGTAAGTGCAGGGTACACCTGGAGGCTCGGGGAGGATGAAAAATGGGCCTCCTGGAAATGCCCCATTTTTGGCTTCCAGAGAGCCTCCGGAGCCCACGTAGGCTGTTTTTGGCCTTCCGGAGGTTCGAAGAAAGCCTCCAGAGCCCGGGGAGAACAAAAACACCCCTCCCTGCCATGGTGCAGGAGGCTGACTAGGCCACACCCACCATGGCCACGCCCACCCAGCAGAGAGAATACAGAGAACCCGTTGCTAAAATTTTTGAAGCTCACCCCTGGTCGAATAATGCACACAAAACCTTCAGTGCTTCTACTTTGGGGCTTTTGTGACAATCCTTTTTCTTACTGTTCCCCTCTTGTTACAGTGTATTACAGCCATTGTCGTGTTTATATTAGAAGCAGTTTTATATTTTATGGCAATGGCTGAGCAATGCTGCCAATGAGCAGGATGAGAATCCTTTATAGTTTATAACAGGCCCTGCCAATGTGATTGCACAATCGTTTCGCTTCCCCCTCCCTCCTCGAATTACAACCATTCCTGTCGTGACCGTTTGAAGTTATAGCGGCCCTGAAAAAAGGGACCTGTGACCGTTTTTCACACTTAATGACCGTTTGCAGCAGCTCCATGGTCACGTGGTCAAAATTTGAATGCTTGGCAACTGACTCGTACTTACGACAGTTGCGGTGTCCTGGAGGGATGCGATCACTTTCTGCAACATTCTGACAAGCCAAGTCAATGGGGAAGCCAGATGCAACTAACAAGAGTGTGACGAACTTAACAACTTTCAGTGATTCAGTGAACAACTGCCGCAAGAAAAGTGGTGAAATGGGGCAAAATTCATTTAACAGCTGTCTTGCTTAGCAACAGAAATGTTGTTGTGCTCAATTGTGGTCATAAGTCAAGGATGACCTGTACCGACCTTTCCTGCATTGCCAGAGAAATAGGTTTTCTCTGCTTAATCCATCCCAGAATCAAAGTATGTAAACTTTATCCTGTCATTGGTGGATTCCTGGAGGCGGTGCCTGGAGGAAGGAGGAGGGACCTGCAAGTCCCGCCCCATTGGATGTCCCATTCCTTCCAGTCAATCAGAACCCCTCAAAATGTTCTCCCTCCTGGAGAATTAAATGGCATTTTCATGGGTTGGCCTTGACAAGATTGAGCCCTTCTGAGGCTGATGCAACCAAGATTGAGTTTTGTTCAAGTTGCCTCTTGAGAGAGAGAGAGAGAGAGAGAGAGAGAAAAGGCTGCCCCTTAAAAGCACTCACAAAAATCTTGGAATTGTGTTCCCGCAGAAGAGCTTTTAAAGCCCTGTCCCTCCTACAATTTCCCAATTTAAAACCCCTTCTTCATAATAATTATCATAAAACGCAGCCAACGGTGGAGGAGAATTGAACTTGAGGAGAATGGAATTCTTTTTTTTTTCTTCTCTTCCCTAATTGAATTTTCGTGCCTCCTGCTCCTAATTTTAATTTTTCAGAAAACAACTAGGGAAGAGAAAGAGAGAGAAAGGGAGATGGTTTTTAACTCCTCCAGTTGCCCTGTAAGCTTCAGATCACCTCTGGTTCTGAAGTTGTTATTGTTGTTGTTATTGTTATTATTGTTATTGTCATTGTTATCATTGTTATCGTTATTATTATTATTATTATTATTATTATTATTATTATTTATTAAAAATAAGACCTTTCAGGCTACCCAGCCTTTTAAAGGGCAAGAACTCTAAGCAGGTGCAAGGCCTTTTCAATCTGTTTTATTGTTCCATCCTAAATACACTGAATGGACTTTGTATCTTGGTATTGCCCATTGTGGGGGGGGAGCTACGCTTATTACGGTGCCCCTCCCGGGCCTCCCCTCCCCTCTTCTTGCTTCGGGAAGGAGGCAGGCCTCAAGATAAATTTTAAGTAATACATCTGCACAGTGTGTGGGGAGGAAAAATGCCAGAAACCACACAAAGACGCTGAGGAGTCCCTCCGTGGGAGAAAAGATCCCCCTACTTTCCAAGCCTGCCCTCCTTCCAGCCCCCCCCCCCTGCCCTTTTGCGGGGGGAGGGGGGGAAAATGGCGCTTGGCCAGCCGCAGCTGGTAAAAGACTGACCTTGCATTTTATGGGAGACCAGCAAGTGAGGGAAAAGTGAGGGAAAAGGACAGGCCGTCCTGTTGGAGATTCCCCATTTCAAACTTCTATGAAGTAATAATAATAATAATAATAATAATAATAATAATAATAATAATAATAATAATAATGGTAGAAAAAGTGCCCAGGTTTGGAAAAAGTGGAGTTTTCCTTGTGGGGGGGACATCGTGACAAGTTGAGGGAGGCATTTACAAGGTCTTTGAGCAGGTAATTAGCACCCAACGCCAGATGCAGGAAATAGTTTTGGTCACCTCAGATACAGAATACATAATAAGCCAAAGGGGTTGATTTTCCATGGATGGGTGGCTTCGAACAAAGGCCCCAAAGAGGAAAGAGATCAGGACTTAGGGATTGGTAACCTAAGAGCTGCTGGGCTACTTTCCCATCAGTTTACGAGAGAGAAAAAAAACCCTCCTCTTTTTGCACCCCCAGCCCCGCTCTTCTAAAAGCCGGGTAAGGTATTAAAACATTTGCAAGACTAACTAGCTCCTTCTCCAAGAAGAGAAAGCCAGGATCCGATGCCGTCAGGAAGAAACCTTGCCAACGGATAAGCCCGTTCGCAGCTAAAGAACAATATTTGGTGATTTATTTCCTACTGATAGCATCGGAGGAAAGTTAAATGCACACAAACACACACACACACACACACACACTGTACAATTTTTTTTTCTCCTAGGCAAGTTATTTAGCTCGGTGTTGGCAAGTTGACTTCAGGCAGAGCGTTCTCGTTTCTGAGCGTTCCTAGGTTGTGATGAATAAGTTTCCATGGGAGACACTTGTAACTTCTCCTAGTTAGGCCAACGTGATGGAGACGTGGTTGGCCAGTCCAGAAGCTACATTATTTCTCTCTCTCTCTCAGAAGCCACCATTCTGGTTGGCTTTTTTTGTGGCGGCAACTGCATTTTACAAAGCAGGACTGCAATTGGCTTTGCACGGCTAATAAAAAAACTGTCTTCTAAATCAGTGTTTTTTTCAAACTTGGCAACTTTTTAAGTAGGGATGTCAACTCCTAGAACAATTCCTAGAATTTAGATGGCTTTTTTTTAAATCCCCAAAAGCCAATGCATTCCCAGGTTGCATTAACAGAAGGATAGAATCAAGATTGTGTGAAGTATGAGTATGGTAAATGTAAAAGTAAAGGTTCCCCTCGCACATACGTGCTAGTTGTTTCTGGCTCTAGGGGGCGGTGCTCATCTCCATTACAAAGCCGAAGAGCCAGTGCTGTCCAAAGACATCTCTGTGGTCAGGTGGCCAGCACGACTAAATGCCGAAGGCGCACAGAAGACTGTTACCTTCCCACCAATGTGGTCCCAATTTTTCTACTTGCATTTTTTACACGCTTTCGAACTGCTAGGTTGGCAGAAGCTGGGACAAGTCACAGGAGCTCACTCCGTTATGTGGCGTTAGGGCTTCGAACCGCCAAACAGCCGAACTTTCTGATTGACAATCTCAGTGTCTTAGCTTCTGAGCACCGTGTCCATGAAATACCGCTTTATAAAGCCTTTGTAAGACTACACTTAGCATAATGCACCCAGTTTTGGTCACCATGTTATAAAAAAGATGTTGAGACTCTGGAAAGAGTGCAAGAAATAATCTCTATGGAGATTCTCAGTCATCCAGGTCATGGTTGTCCCAAAAGTTCTTTTTCAGGAGGCAACTGGACTTCCTTGGTTTTTCTTTGAAGACGTTTCGCTTCTCATCCAAGAAGCTGCTTCAGCTTTGACTGGATGGTGGGGCATGGAAGGATTTATACTCCTTGAAGGCAGCTGGTCATTTGCATCCTTTTAAAGAGGCCATCCATGTCAAAATTGACATCCATCTCTCCACGGAGAGAGGGGGATACGACATCATCTATCTCCAGTCTATAATACAGTCCTTTCAACAAAGAAGGCTCCACATCCATTTATCCTATTCAGGTGACCCCGAGGACACAGATAAACCTCCAGGTGACCTTAACGACCAGTTAAAAGAATGCAAATGACAAGCTGCCTTCCATTCCCCACCATCCAGTCAGAGCTGAAGAAGCTTCTTGGATGAGAAGCGAAACGACCTCAAAGAAAAAGGAAAAATGAGAAAGTCCCGTTGCCTCTTGAAAAAGCACGTGTGAGACAAGAACAACAAAGAGGATGAGAGGGCTGGAGGCTAACTCATATGAAGAACGGTTGAAGGACTTACAACCAATCCACACACTTATAACTGTTGGAACATCCCTGTCGTCATGTGATCAAAATTTGGACACTTGGCAATTGGCATGTACACACGACCATTGCAGAGTTCTGGGGACATGTGGTCACCATTTGTGATCTCCCTAGCTGGCTTCCAACAAGCAAGGCCAAGAAGGAAAGCCGGATTTGTTCAAGGACCAACCATCTCATGATTTGCTTAACAAGTGCAGTGCTTCACTTAGCACCCCTGGCAAAAATGGTAATAAAATAAAGTGCAACTCGCTTAATAACTGCCTTACTTCGCAACAGAACTTCTAGTCCCAGTTATGGTCGTAAGCTGAGGATTACCTGTATATGTTTTAAAGAAAGAAGAAAGAAAAGACCTGGTCAGGATCATGGCCATGTATGAATCTGATTCCCACAGTATCCAAGTCAGTGCTCCTACTCAGTGTTGTGAATTCCAGATGGATTGGATTATGAAGGTATCGTCTCCAGCCAGCAAATTGTCTGGGAACAGTGCTAAGCCAACAGGTCTTCAAAATACAAAATAGCACAGCACAGCACAGCACAGCACAGCATAGCACAGCACAGCACAGCACAGCACAGAGAATAGCATAGCACAGCACAGCACAGCACAGCGAATAGCATAGCACAGCACAGCACAGCATAGCACAGAGAATAGCATAGCACAGCACAGCACAGCACAGCACAGAGAATAGCATAGCACAGCACAGCACACCACAGCAATAGCACAGCATAGCACAGCACAGCACAGAGAATAGCATAGCACAGCACAGCACAGCACAGAAATAGCACAGCACAGCACAGCACAGCACAGCACAGTGAATAGCACAGAGATAGCACAGCACAGCACAGCACAGAGAATAGCATAGCACAGCACAGCACAGCACAGAGAATAGCACAGCACAGCACAGCACAGCACAGCACAGTGAATAACATAGCACAGCACAGCACAGTACAGAGAATAGCATAGCACAGCACAGCACAGCACAGCAATAGCACAGCACAGCACAGAGAATAGCATAGCACAGCATAGCACAGCACAGCAATAGCATAGCACAGCACAGCACAGCACAGCACAGAGAATAGCATAGCACAGCACAGCACAGCTAATAGCATAGCACAGCACAGCACAGCACAGCACAGAGAATAGCATAGCACAGCACAGCACAACATAGCACAGCACAGCGAATAGCATAGCATAGCACAGCACAGCATAGCACAGAGAATAGCATAGCACAGCACAGCACACGCACAGCACAGCACAGAGAATAGCATAGCACAGCACAGCACACCACAGCGAATAGCATAGCATAGCACAGCACAGCACAGCACAGCACAGAGAATAGCATAGCACAGCACAGCACAGAGAATAGCACAGCACAGCACAGCACAGCACAGCACAGCACAGCACAGCACAGCACAGCACAGTGAATAGCACAGCACAGCACAGCACAGCACAGCACAGAGAATAGCATAGCACAGCACAGCACAGCACAGAGAATAGCACAGCACAGCACAGCACAGCACAGCACAGTGAATAGCATAGCATAGCACAGCACAGCACAGCACAGAGAATAGCATAGCACAGCACAGCAAAGCACAGCACAGCACAGCACAGCACAGAGAATAGCATAGCAATAGCACAGCACAGCACAGCGAATAGCACAGCACAGCACAGCACAGCACAGAGAATAGCATAGCACAGCACAGCACAGCAATAGCACAGCACAGCACAGCACAGCACAGCACAGAGAATAGCACAGCACAGCACAGCACAGCACAGCAGAATAGCATAGCACAGCACAACATAGCACAGCACAGCACAGAGAATAGCACAGCACAGCACAGCACAGCACAGCACAGCACAGAGAATAGCATAGCACAGCACAGCACAGCACAGCACAGCGAATAGCATAGCACAGCACAGCACAGCACAGCACAGCACAGCACAGCACAGCACAGCACAGCACAGCAAATAGCATAGCATAGCACAGCACAGCACAGCACAGCACAGCACAGGGAATAGCATAGCATAGCATAGCATAGCATAGCATAGCATAGCATAGCATAGCATAGCATAGCATAGCATAGCATAGAATAAACAGAGTTGGAAAGGACCTTGGAGGTCTACTAGTCCAGTGGTTGCCAACCGGTGGTCTGCAGCCTGCTCATGGTCTGCAAGAAAATTTTGGTGGTCCACAGAGAAATGTCACCCCCAGAGCATCCCCCCAAAGCAATTAATCCAGGCTGCACTGGAACACAAGGCTGCCCCACCCACATGGCCCGCAGGAACACAAGGCTTGTGTAACATGAGGTAATGAGGGAAGGGGGGAAAGGGCAGGGGAGAGGAACTTGCCTGGCCACCAGGCTGCTTCTTTTCACTTCTTTCTTCTTCTGGTTTGGCTGCATGCAAGGAAAGAAGCAAAAGTCTTTCTCTTCCCCCAAACTTTGCCAGAAATGAGTCTTTGGGACCCTGCAAGGCATCCTGCTCCAAGGGGCTACGCTGGCAAAGGCTAGTTTCTGGCGGAGTTTGGGGGGAGAGAAAGAAAGACTTCTGCTGCTTCTGCTGCTTTCCTTGCATGAACTCAAAGGTCTCTCTCTCTCTCTCTCTCTCTCTCTCTCCCTCTGAATAACGGAGCTGGAAATGGTATCCTGCAATCCCAAATAAAGATTGGTAGGAAAACGGGGTGGGGAATTTACTTGCAGACTTTTGAGGGGATTTTCCCAGGGATGTGGCTGCCTTGGAGGGTGTGAGGGTGTGTGAGGGACCATTGTGTGTGTGAGAGAGAGTGAGAGAGAGAGAGAAAGAGAGAGAGAGAGAGAGAGAGAGAAAACATAATGACCAGCCCTCCGAGGTTATATCAGATCTCCCCACCTCTCTCTTTCTCTCATCAATGTCAGCAAGCCACCATCAGTCAAAATTCATATTAGTGGTCCACAGGATTTAAAATTATGAGTGTGGTGGTCCCTGAGGTCCAAAAGGTTGGCGACCCCTGTTCTAGTCCAACCCCCTGCTTAGGCAGGAAACCCTAAACCATTTCAGAAAAATAGTTGTCCAATTTACAACTTCTGGAGGTAAATTGTTCCACTGATTAATTATTGTAACTGTCAGGACATTCCTCCTTAATTCTAGGTTGCTTCTCTCCTTGATGAGTTTCCGTCCGTTGCTTCTTGTCCTGCCCTCAGGTGCTTTGGAGAATAGCTTGACTCCCTCTTCTTTGTGGCATCCCCTGAGAGATATTGGAACACTGGTATCATGTCACCCCTGGTCCTTTTCATTAAAGTAGAAACTAGAGTTAGAGGGGACCTTGGAGCTCAATGAAGAGACCGTAATACCATTCCAGACAAGTGGTTGTCCAGTCTCTTCTTGAAAACCTCCAGTAATTGACCACCCACAACTTCTAAAGGCAAAGCTGTTCCACTGGTTAATTGTTGTCACTGTTAGGAAGTTTCTCCTTAATTTTAGGTTGCTTCTCTCCTTGATTCATTTCCATCCCATTGATTAGTTGTTTCCATACATTGGAGGGGCTTAGATGATTCAAAATCAATAGCCCTCCTATTATTATCACCGCGTCTTTCTTTGCTGCTACTTTCAATTAAGTTGATAATTTAATAGGGTATCTTCTATATGAAAAGTTGATGTCAATTTTTCCACATTTTTTTCAGGTAACCTAAAGTCCCAGAAACAATTTTCCAGCTCAAGATTTAAAGACATAGAAGAACAGATTTGCTCCATGGTCACTGGCAAAACAGAATATTTGAGTGACATTTGATTCATTCTGTCTAATAGGAAATTAAAAGAAACCTGGATCTCTCAAGATACTAAAGATTTTTTTTTAAAAAAAACCTTCTTGTGCATTAACATTTTCCCCTCATTCACTTGGGCACTTTGTAGCTCTGCACCTAATGTGTTTCTGTTAAAGAACCATTGTTAAATTATGTTAGCATGGATACCTTGTAAGTAAATAAAAAATTATATGCTCATATTAAATACTTGCTTTAAAAATAATTGCATTATTATTGTCATCTTTGTCACAGTTATTATTACTGGCTATCAATGTTTGCAATTTTAATACTCTTTTGGATCAGTTGTTGTCATTAATAATGTTGCAAAACTTTGAAAAAATCTACTTTTTTTGAAAAAGAAAACAAAACAGGCAACTTCTTACATGGAGGAAGAAACTTCACAGTAGCCCATGTTGCAAAATTGAAATTTACATCTACATGAACAGGGATAACCAAAGACAAGCAATTATTATCTGATTTACCCAAATCACTTTGTGGTTGACCTTTCCAAATCTCTCTAGTCAGCAGGATTCTGCAAAAAAAAAAAAAAATTCCTGCTGTAAGAAGGGATATCATGTTAGTGACCTTGAGGCTTATGAATGCACTCCAGATACACTCTTCTGGAGAAAGAAATATTCTAAATTATACCCCACACTCAAATTATCATAATGTCAGCTTTGGGAGCCATATTTTACTTAGAAATTCAGAGTTGCCATATTTTAGTGCCTGGGAATTAAGGAGGGGAGATTGCATAGAGGGGTTGAAAGTTAGACTCAACAACTTTCTTCTCATAAAGTCAAGGACAAGTTACCCTGCACCTAAAAAGGAGTATCTGGAGGAATGCCTGCAGTTGGGACAATGGGTGATTGGGCCATATGATGGACTGGTGGGTGCAAGGGTTGGGTTTGTGAATTTCAGTTGAGAAGAGAAAACCCAGAACTCTCAGATTTGGGGTTTCCCAGATGTAACAATATGACTTCTTCAATAAATTTTAGTTGGATGAACTTTGTTTCTGAGTGCTGAATGAAACAGGGAGTTTCATTGGAACGCTGACACATAAATGTCCATGAACTTCTATCCATTTCATTAGATCTGTGGTGGAATCTATGGACATGGAAGGGGTGGAGTTCAGAGACTGGCTAGCATGGAATCTGTGCAGGGGAGGAAGAGTCGAAGCCCTGACATTCCCCCCGCCCCCCAAAAAATCCCCCTAAAGAGATTATCTGGTTGTTCTCTGGAGAATATAACTAGTCTGATGAGATTCCTGTAAATGGGCAAGTAGAAATAAAGAAACTTTGCCTATCAGCTCCTAGTGTTGTTCTGATTCCTTGCACTGACTGATCCATGGAAAGGTTTTTCAAGAGAAGGGTATATCTACTATCCCCAGTTATGGGATAGCGGATATATGTTCACATTAAGGACAAAGCTGCAAAGACTTGGATTTTCAATCCTCAAGGTTTATATGAAAACTGCATTGTTTAATCTCAATAATACGGTATCGTCCACCTGTTTAGGATTGTCCATTTTCTCCATATTCTCAAAGCAATAATGAAAGTGTTTAGTATTAGCACTGACAAAACTCTTGTAAAATGTGATTCACAAGCATGTGTTAAGACTAAAGTGATATCAGAAATACAGGACGATGTGAATGGTAGGTTTGTACACTTTGCTTGTTGAACTTGCAAAACTGATTTTTGTCTTGCTGGTTGATGGTATGCAAGGGTTTATTTAATTATTAAACTTATATGCCACCTATCTCATTCTAGCAATGGGATTCTGGATGGCATATACATTCCATAAATAAATAAGTAAAGTTACATGTTGAATAAACAATTCTAGAGATATATTGTTCCTAGTCTATACAGATGACGAACACTGAACTATGATACCCTACATGCAAAGCAAGATATTCTACCTGATTTATGAATTATGAATTTCTATAACTGAGCAAAAGGAACCAGACTCCCTCTCCTGCTTGAGCAAAGGGTTGGCCTAGAAGACCTCTAAGGTCCCTTCCAGCTCTATTCTGATTGACATGGTCCATCTGTAGACGTCATTGAAAGAAAGAACAGTGTCGAGTATTTTATTGATCCATCTATTTTATTCCTAGAGAAGGAGGCTATGTTTGGATTTTCTCCCTGAGACATCAAAATTTCCAACATGTCTAACTTAACAGTAGATGTTGAACAAACTCAACCCAGCCCTCTCTAAGATGGTCTCTCATATTTACCTTTTTTTTTTTTTTAAAAAAAGAAGTACCTCATCGTAAGTCTTCAACATGGAATCAGTAGATCCATGGGATATCTTTGCACACACATTTTAAAGTGCATTGTCGAACATTGTACCTCTTAGGGATATAAAGTTGAGGAGAAAAAAAATCTACAGCTAATGAGTGGCAGTGATTTTCTTAGTAGAATTACTAGCTATGGTTGCTAGGAAATGAAACCTGGGGCATCTGGGAGACTATGGTTAACCTGGGCGCTCTAGGAATAAATCTTTCTGTCTTTCTGTTGTCCATCTATGTGCATTCTGGAAAACATGCTTTGTGTTTGGTTACACCATTTTTTTAAAATTGTGATAGTGTCCAGGGCATGTTGTTAATGTTGTATCTCTCCTTTGCTTCTCATACCACCACCCACAACAAATTTGAGAATAATAGAATAGAATAACAGAATAATCTCCTCCTCCTCCCTCCTCCCACTCCTCCTCCTCCTCCTCCTCCTCCTCCTCCTCCTCCTCCTCCTCCTCCTCCTCCTCCTCCTCCTCCTCCATCAGATGTGCTTTAAATTATAATGGTGGCATTGGTCCCTGTAACTGAAACTTAGATTCAACTATTTTTAGTAGACATCCAGATCCCTTTAATAATATAGGGACTCTGGCAGGTTAAAAAGTGATCTCTCTCATTCTTTCCTTGCACTCAAATTTAATCTGTCATTCTTTGCCAGCAACACACAGGACAGAAAAGAGTCAGAGGATCATTATGTGAGTGGAAAAACCACGGTTAATTTGGTATCAAAAGGTAATAGGATAAGGTCTTGGAAACTCTTGCCTATTGTTCCGTAGAATTAATTTCAGCAGGTTAGATGCTTCTGGTGACTCATATGAACAAGATATGAACAAGCTAATTAGAAGGGAAAATATGTTTTTAATCTGATATAATAAATTCTTTGCACTTCCCTTCCCCATTCCCCCTTCCCCCTTTCCCTGTTCACCCTTTGGCCTTTGCCCTTCCCCCACTTCCCTCTTCCTTTTCTTTACCATCCCTTCTCTTCCCCTCTCTTCCCTTTCCTTCCCCTCTCTTCCCTTTCTCTCTCTTCCCTTCTCTTCCCTTCCCTTCCTGATAAAAAAGCTAATTGTATCACCAAGCAGAAAATAGGAGAACTTCCCCTATGGAAATCTATTCATGTTTAATTTTCTAACAAGCTTCTTTATATCCATTTTTTTTTTACAAAACTCCCATCAATGATGAATGATCAATGATGCAAGGACCATCAATTTGGGAAAACTCCAGGAGACAGTGGAGGGCAGAGGGACCTGGCATGTTATGGTCCATGAGGTTGTGAAGATACAACTTAGCAACCGAACAACTCCATCAGTGAAGTGAAAATATTGATAAATATTCAGCATGAAACAGGCAGAAGAGGATGGGGGATTGGTACGGCTGGAAAACTGTGGATGAAATCAGTGCATTGGGGCAACAAGTGCGATCAGACTGATTTGGGCTTCATTGGAGTCAGTTGTGAGATAACTAAATACTGAGATTTCAACTGCTAAACAGTTTGTAAGACGAGAAGCAAAGCATTCAATGATTTAAGAGCATCAATCTGCACACTCTGGTATAGGGCAGTTAAATGTTGCTGCAAATTAGGGCTGCAAATATCCAGACCTCCATTAGAGGGCAGTAAAGAGGTTCAGAAAACAACTAGTGGTCTTCTGATGAACAGCTGGATTCTTGCCCCTTAGACCTGGTAAATCTGCAAAGACATATATGACACCTAATGGGAGAGTAATCAGTCACAGATGAAATCCATGTATTAAAAATATATGAAGATTATTTATTTTGTTAAATATTTGTCTACTTAATATTGCTTATTTGGTCAATGTTTTCCAAATTCATCAGTTGAGAGGGTTTGATTCACTGTGCTCTTAGGAGTGTCGGGTGATGTGACATTGATCCAGTGGTGGGATTCAAATAATTTAACAGTCGGTTCTCTGCCCTGATGATTTTTTCCAACAACCAGTTCACCAAACTGCTCAGAGAGTTAACAACTAACTGGTTCTCCTGAATTGGTGCAAACTGGCTGAATCCCACTACTGCATTGATCCCTTTTTCATCATAACTGTATCCACTGGATTTCTGGGTTGAGGATACGTTTGGTCAAAGGACTTATTTGCAGACATTTCATCACCTGATTAAGTAACATCCTCAGTGTTAGTCGGTTTGTTACGTACAGTATGCAATAGGACTGGAAGGGGACTTAGATGTCTTCTAGCCCAAACCTTGCTCAAGCAAGAGACCCTATATCATTCTGGACTAATGGCTGTCCAGTTTCTTCTTGAAAACCCCCAGTGAAGGAGCATCCACAGCTTCCAGAGATAAGACAACCCAATAAATAATTGTTTTCATTGGCAGGAAATTTCTCCTTGGTTCTAGATTGGATTTCTCTTTGGTAGTCTTCCACCTGTTACTGCTTGTCCCATCTTCTGGTGCTTTGGAGAATAGGTCAACCTCTTCTTCTCTGTCCCAGCCACTCAAGTACACATAGTAACTGTCCTGACCAAGGCTTCCGGAGACCGTAATTAAGCACACGCTTAGTCCAAACAACTCTTGTTTTATTTCAGCGCTGGGAATTATGTTCATTCCCAGCCCATAATGTGTCCCAAACAGTGTCTCGAGATAAGCACCCACCTTTATCTCCTTTGAATTGCTGCCAATAACTAAATGCCAAATTAACTGAAAAAAGCCAACAGAGTACAAAATCCACACAGAGCTTCAAGATTTAATCTGAACAGAACGAATGACTTTGCTTCCTGCAAAGGTTTCTATACCTTTGCACTTCCTTTATATCTTATGGGAGGGGCAATCACCTCCCAGCCTTACTCCCAAATCATCCCTTTTGTCTCAGCTGCTCTTGCCTTCTGGCAGCTCTGCACACACGCACACTGGGAACAGGCTCCCCTTGTTCCTTTGCCTTGCTGCTGCCAGATTCTGGAGGCTCCAGAGTCAGCACTCAACTCCCAGATGGCCCTGGCCCCATCTCTGTATTGAACACAGGACCCTCATCCGAGTCCTCTCCAGACTCCCAGACTGGTCCCTGTTCTTCCCCACTGTCCAATTCTGCTGCCATCTGCATAGGCTGCTAGCGAACCACAACAGTAGCTTGACAGTGTTGGCAGGGTATGGTTTTTCTCCTTGGTAGTTTCTTTGTTAGCACATTGTTTTTTGTCTGATTGTTTGTCTGATCTCCACATATCTGAATGTTGGCTGTTGGAGGGATGCGTCCTCATCTCTTTGTTTCTTTCATAAGTATTTTATTATCTCCTTTCAATGATGTGTAAATTTGGTTTATCTCTGTGTGTCTGTTGATGGCTGATTTGTCTGAATGCCAAGTTTCCAGGAATTCTCTAGCATTTTTAGTACTGTTCACTACTTATAGTCATAAACCTGAGAGGCAGAGCATATAAGTTAAAATAATAAAAAATGAATCAATCAATAAAATTTGGATAACTTAGCTAGAACTGTGGAACATTCAATTCCAGATCTTCGTGGTCTAGTCAGTTTTATTCATTGTAATTCTGAGGAGCTCAAAGAAGAATTCTACTCCATTTTCTTGGGGTCGTGTTGCATGAGAAAAGGGATGGAAACATGAGAAAGCAGAGGTTGAAAACCTCTGCAGTGAGGATAGTATATATAAAATTAAGATAGTGCCATGGTGTCCCTGGCCACTTCAAAATTAAATAAATTCTAAATTCTCTTTTTTTGTTTGAAACATTTTCTAAAGCAAATTCTGTCATTACCTTAAATGACAACCACAAGGAAAAATTCTTTTCCCAGCACTAATCAGCCTCCTTTAACATAAAAGTGGAACATCCTTGAAAAAAGAAAAAAAGAAAAAAGAGAAACAGCTCTTGAGATGAATTGCTTCAAGCAAGAAATAGTTAACTAACTGAGCAGTTTTTTTTTTTATTAGCCAGAGTTATATTTTTCCCCATTGATTTCCTGTTCTCTGAAATACTTCAGTTCTTTTTTTGAAAAAAAAAATCTATTACCTTGTTTATCCTGAATTAGTGCATTATTCTCCCTGGGAAGCTGGGTGTACGCTGCGTGGTGCCTGGTGCGTGATTGCTTGCTAAATAGGTTGATTCAACATACAGCAAATTTCCCAGTGCAGTGATGTGCAGCAAAGTTTTAGGCCAGAGGTAGAAAAATGCAGCTGCTGGAGGGAGGGATTATATATCTCAATCCAGGGGTGGGATTCAAATAATTTAACAATCGGTTCGCCCAGAGTCAGTTTGGCTACTGTGGGAGGCATGGTTTATCCCTGGCCTCCAGCTCCGCTGCATATGTGGGATGAGCCTTCCGTGATGGCCAACCTGACTCTCAGTGAACTGGTGGTTAAATTACCTCCCCCACTCCCACTATCGAAATGGATCCTGGGTGCTGTACTGCAATGGAGAAATGGGCAATGGAGTGGCCGGTGAGGGAAGGAGGAGGATCAGAGAGAAGAAAGAGAGAAAGCAGCCTTCTCGTTCCCTTGCACTGGCTGCTCCATTGCCCGTTTCTCCACTGCAGCACAGCGCAGAGCCCAGGATCCACTTTGATAGCTGGGCGGGGTTGGGTGAGTAATTTAACAACTGGTTGACCCAAACCGGTGTGAACCAGCTGAATTCCACCACTGCCTTAATCCCTTGGGTTGTTTCCTGAGCCCACCTCCAAGTGTGCATGATAAAAACCTGGGATTTTAATTTTACATCGGGTATATCAGGGGTCCCCAACTACCGGTCCCTGGACCAGTACCGGTCCGTGGATCATTTTTTACCGGGCCGCAAAGCTTGGGCACTGCCATCTTATTTTGACGGTGCTTCCGGGTTTTCGGTTGCTTCTGGGTTTTCAGTTGGAAAGTGGCGTTTGGGTGCTCGCACCTTAGTTTTGTCGAATGGTGGGGTGCGGCTTCGAATGAAGAGCCGTCCCGATGGCGGTGGAGTCTCGCGTTACTCAGGTACCAGTCCGTGGAAGAATAAATAATCGTGAAATCGGTCCCTGGTTCAAAAAAGGTTGGGGGCCAGTGGGGTATATGATTGTAGGGGTAAATGGTACCATAGGTCTTTTATGTCTATGAAGATTCTCAGTCCTTCAGGTCATAGTTGCCCCAAAGGTGCTTTTTCAAGAGACATCTGAACTTTGGTGTATTTTTTCTTGAAGACCTTTCACTTCTCATCCAAGAAGCTTCTTCAGGTTCTGACTGAATGCTTTGGAATGGAAGGACTGCAAGGAGCACAAATCCTTTCGTGTACCCTACCATTCAACAGGAACTGAGGAAGCTTTTTGGATGAGAAGTGAAACATCTTCAAGGAAAAATAAAACAAAGGAAGTCCAGTTCTTCTTGAAAAAGTACCTTCAGGACATAGGTCTTTTAGAAGTGTGGCACCCACTTTCCTCTTAAAATCCCCCAAACAGCTCCTAAATTCATCCATAGCTCCTCCTCTTGCAATTTTTGGCGTGTGGCAAAGCCAGCGAAAGCATGGCAGTGCAACTTATCAGCACATAAATGACATGCGTTGCTTCTTAGATGCATGGAAATTCCTCTGAAAGGGATGTTGGACAACCTTCTTGCCTCATAAGGGCAGGATAGTCATTGAAGACAGGTCTGATGACATCATGGTGCAACACTGTATTTTTCATCCTGGATGCATGTATATAAATGAACCTTAGAATTCTTAAACTAGATTGCTTGCTAAGCTTAGTAGATTTATATCTTCAAGCCTGTGAAATAAGTGACCTAGGGCTTTGCACAGTGGTGGGATTCAATTTTTTTTTACTACCGGTTTTGTGGGCACAGCTTGGTGGGTGTGGCAGGGGAAGGTTACTGCAAAATCTCAATTCACTCTAGCCTGCTTTTCAGCCCCGTTCTCCTGTCCAGGGCAACAAAAGAAGACTCAGCTGATCAGCTGGGACTCGAGAGAAAGAGACTAGGTGGTGGCAGGGCCAGTCAGAGGCGGTATTTGCCGGTTCTCCAAATATTCAAAATTTTCACTACCGGTTCTCCAGAACTGGTCAGAACTTGCTGAATACCACCTCTGCCACATTGCTAACCCTCTTACTATGCAAGGGAATGAAAATTGCACGGAGCAAAGAAGCCTCAACAAATGAATTCATACTCCTATTTTCTTTTAAATTCCATAAAACGAATGGACAACCAGAGAAGGTCTTTGCCTCACCTTATCCTACTGCTTTAAGAAAATGAAATGAAGTGAACCGTATTAACAAAAGATTGAAGGTGTTGGGTCTATTTAACCTGGGGGAAACGATGATTAACAGGGAATATGATACCATCTTTGCATATTTGAAGAGCTGTCACACAGATGATGAAGCCAATTTGTTTCCTGTTCATCCAGAGGACAAGACCTGAACTGACAGGTTCAAATGACTGGAAAGATGCTATCAGCGGTTTGACTGTGGAACAGTCTGCCTCAGGACACTTCTGCACCTTTGCAAGCCTTGTCACTGGCATCCTGAGCAGCCGTGTTGGGCCACCAGGCATGCGTCTTCAATGTCGTTTCTCCATAGGGCTAGACATGCTTCAATGGAGGGGCACAGAAAAATGGCTTTCAACTAGCAACCCGACCCCCTTTTTCTATTCTCCTCTCACTGTATTTCCTTTCTGCAACAGGAGAATAAGCACCGTGAAAGGGAAAACTCAAAAGCCACCTTTTGAAGCCACCCAGGAAGACAGGGCAGGATGCCATCTCACCTTGGTTACTGGAGGGCGGGTGAAAATTGCAGGAACCAGAAGACGAGATGAAGTGGAAACTCTCAGCAGTTCCTCTGAAGCAAGAGCTGGGGTGATAATTAGTGGGTGAAGTTGCTCAATTTTATTTGGCGGCGGATAAGACCAGCAACCTCTCGCAATTTTGTTCTTTGTCTGCAGAGCAGATAGTGACTACCCTAAAGCCATCGAGTTTTGCAGTAATTGGGGAGGCGGAAAAGAAAAAGAGACTTCAATTTAGAACAATGCAGGTCGTCCTCAACTTACGACTACAATTGAGCTCAAAGTGTCAGCATTCCAGCAAACCTCCACTCCAACCAATAACTCCGGGACAGACATCTTCTCAAAAGTTTATTTGGGATAGTAAACTGGCACAGCTAGGGAATCCAGAATCTGAAAGCTCCGGGCTTCCTTGCAATAAGTAAAAACTACAAATCCATATCCTGCACCCATCATCACATCACATACCCCGCTCACCATCCGTTCCAACTCAAGACTCCCCCTCACTTATGCGCAAAATAACATGACCTTGAATTAGAAAAAGAATGCTATTATGTCTAACTGCATATACTCCAAGAAATTCCCCCCTCCCACTTTCCCAGGCTCAAAATGCGGCAGCGTGGGAGCATCTGGTCTCAATATGGCTTCCAAAGCTGACACAAAGTTTTTGTTGCTAAGGGGGACATTTGTTGAGTGAGTTTTCCCCCCATTTTACGACCTTTCTTGCCATGGTTGTTAAGTGAATCCCTGCAGTTGTTAAGTGAGTAACATGGTTGTGAAGTGAATCTGGCTTCTCCATTGACTTTGCTTGCCAGAAGGTTCCAAAAGGTGATCATATGACCCTGAGACATTGCACTCGCCATAAATACGTTCCAGTTGCCAAGCGGCTGAATTTTGATCATGTTGACCATGGAGACGCTACAACAATCGTTAAGTGTGAAAAGTAACTTTTTCCAATGCTATTGTAACTTCAAACAGCCACTCAACAAACTGTTGTAAGTCTAGGACAGTGGTTCCCAACCTTTTTTTCGCCCCACACCCCTTAAGAAATTTCACTCGAACCTCGCACCCCCTGAAATGTAGACTTTAGGAACTACTGAACGCGTTAAATATATGGTAGGATTGAATCTTTTCAGCTATGTATGTGACAGCCACTAAATAACGATACTTAACTCTAAAATGAAAACAAAGTTAATACATTGCATAATAAATAAAAATGCCAACATATAGCCAATATCCTATTATTTACCTGGATTTTTCTCGCACCCCCTGGAATATTGTCGCGCACCCTCAGGGTGTGTGAGCAACCCAGGTTGGGAACCCCTGGTCTAGGACTACCTGTACTATAGTCAATTTCATACCAGTTTTTAGACATGGTAACTGTTTTATTAGAGGGCATTTATCACAACATCTGGAGGTCCGTGCATCAGATTTGCAGGATCCGCAGATAGTGGAAAAGGAGTTAGAGATCCTTTCCAACACTAAGATTCAGTGGAATATTACGTACTGGGATTCATCACATCAAGGCAATCCATATGCCAGAATACCGTTTTATGTGTGCAAACCCATTAACTTGTAGAGAGCATTTAATCTTAGCAAGAATAAATGCTCTCGGTTACCTTTAGTCATAGAAATACAAAAACATATTGAGCTATCATTTCTCAAACATCTTAATTCTTGGCCGAGTAAGCAGCCCACATCCTTTTCCATTTCCTCGTGTGCAGCTTCCAATGTTGACCTTTTATAGTTATTGCATCCATGCTGGCGGAAGATGGCAGGACTTTCCATCCAACCCATCCGTAGCAGACAGTCTTCAGTGCTCACTGAGAATCAATTCCCACAATCCAATAATACTGGAGATGGTTGTGTGATATGCATCCCCAACACAAGCAAGCTCAGAGAGCACCAAGGACCCCTCATTTACAACCCTGTCCTACAAATATCCTCCTTATTGATATTTATTTAACCCACATATATTTTGAATTCAGATCACCTTGGGCCCAATGAATCTCTAGCCATTCACCTAACTGTCAACATGCATTTCAAAAATGCTTAATTCATGTTAAGATTAAGGGTTGCCTTCTTAGCTTCTTGCCTTATATCATTCTAAGATGTGTAGTATTAACTTAGGAACCCAAACTTCAGGATTTGAATGTTTTAACAGATGATAGATAATCAGAGTTGGAAGGGAAATTGTAGGTCATCTAGTCTAATGGGAGACCCTACACCATTTCTGACAAATGGCACTCTAATCTCTTCTTTAAAGCCCCAAGTGATGGTGCTCCCACAACTTCCGAGGGCAACTTCTGTTCCATTGGTTGATTGTTCTCACTGTCAGAAAGTTTCTCCTTATTTCCAGGTTAAATTTCTCCTTGTTCAGTTTCCATCCATTCTTCTTTGTCTGGCCTTCGGGTGCTTTGGAAAATAGCTTGACCCTTTCTGTGGCTGCACCTCAAATACTGGAACCCTGCTATCATGTCTCCTCTAGTCCTTCTCTTCACTAGACTAGCCAAGCCCAGTTCCTGCAACCATTCATTGTATGTTTTAGCCTCTAGTCCTCTAATCATCCTGGTGGCTCTTCTCTTCACATCTCAACATCTCACGTCTCATCTTTTTTATAGTGTGGTGACCAAAACTGGATGCAGTACTGTAGGTGTCATCTTACTAAGGCTTTATAGAGTGGTATTAATACCTCACTTGATCTCAATTGTATCCCTCTGTCAATGCAACTTAGGATATGCAATTGTTAATGCAAATTATGTGTGCACAAAGCCACACAAACATTCACACAAACACACCCACTACCATGACGATAGCCCTCATAATATTTTCAATTATTGTGCTAATTTTTTTTGGAAAGAGCTATCCTGTTTTCTGTGCAAAGACAAATATTTCTGGATTCATAACAGGCAAAAACCTACACCCTCAGATGTGTATTCAGTTCTGCTGGATGGCAATCAGAGAAAGGAAGAAAACTATGGAGTATATAATAGGCAAACTGGACCAAACAAATTGCCTTCTGAAGTTCCTAAATGGATTAATATTTATTTATTTTATCCATGCTTCCTTCTGTATCCTTGTCAATTGTTTGGCGAGCCACCAAGAAATGTTGAAAAATTCTTGGCCCAGTAAACAGCCCACATCCTTTTCCATTTCCTTGTGTGCAGCTTCCAATGTTGACCTTTTATAGCTGTTGCATCCCTGCTGGCAGAAGATGGTGGGACTTTCCATCCAACCCATCTGGCGAACCGTAGATGGAAGAAAGCTGGGACATGTGATCCTGAAAATTTTGGAAAGCACAACAACAGCTGGTAAAATATTAAGTTTCCAATTCAATGGGCACTTATGTACATGGTGATGTAAATCCACTTCAGATTAAGATCCAATCTGCTACGAGTGTGCCCACATTATATGTTAAACCACCTGTAGTTGGGTTTATATCAACAACCTCAGATATGCAGACGATATTACTCGAATGGGTAGAAAGTGAAGAGGAATTAAAGAGCCTCTTGATGAAGGTGAAGGGGGTGAGTACAAAAGTTGGCTTGAAACTCAGCATTAAAAAAAAAAAAAACCCTCAAAGATAATGACATCTAGTTCCATCACTTCCTGGAAAATAGAAGGGGAAGAAATGGAAGCACTGACAGATTTCATTTTCTTGGGCTCCAAGATCACTGCGGCCATGAAATTAAAAGACATTTGCTCCTGGGGAGGAAAGCTATGGCAAACCTAGACAGCATATTAAAAAGTGCAGACATTACCTTCCTAGAGTCAAAGCTACGATTTTCCCAATAGTGATGCATGGCTGGGAGAGTTGGACCCTATAAAGAAATCTGAGCATTGAAGAATTGATGATTTTGAATTGCGGTGCTGGAGAAGATTCTTCAGAGTCCCTTGGTCCTCAAGGAGATCCAATCAGTCAATCCTAAAGGAAATCAACCTTGACTGTCCTTTGGATGGACAGATCCTAAAGTTGAAGCTCAAATACTTTGGATACCTGAGAAGAGAGGACTTGCTGGAAAAGACCCTGATGGTGGGAAGATGGAGAAGGAGAAGGGGATGGCAGAGGATGAGATGATTAGATAGGGTCATTGATGCAATGAATGTGAATTTGGGCAAAGTCCAAGAGACAGTGGAGGACAGGAGGTGCAGGCATGCTATGATCCACGGGGTCACAAAGAGTTGGACATGACTTAGTGGCTAAAAAGTGCCTCCCCCTGTACGTACTTACCTAGACCTTAACTTTTTCTAATGAAGTTCTCCTCCAGGGCCCTCACCAGATGGTTCTCTATAAAGGACACAGGTTTATTTGTGGTGCCACCAATTTAGCATCATTTCAGCACCAGCTGAAAATCTTTCTATTTCCCCAGGCTTTTAGCTGATACCTACTTGGTTGGCTTAAAATAAAAGTTTGGACCACTTTGTGGAAGTTTAGGGACTCAAATAGCTGTCAGGGTTGGTGGCAATAGGTCTACCTCTGAAGGCCATCTTCTGGCAGGCTACAGGAGTTGTTTTGGCCTCTGTAAGAATGGACTGCTGGACTTGTTGAGCCAGGGAACCAATCCAGAAGGGCACTGCTTAGGTTATTAACTGTATTTCAATCTGCCCTGGTTTTGATTTTCATCTATCATCTTCCTGCTGCCTGGTTTGTATGGCATCATGAATTAGTTGTGGGTGCCCCATCACTGGAGGTTTTTTTTAAAGAAGAGATAGGACAGGCATTTGTCCAGAGTTGCAATAGCAATAGCACTTAGACTTATAAAGTGCTTCACAGTGTTTGACAGCCCCTCTCTAAGCGATTGCCCCCAACAATCTGAATCCTCATTTTACTGACCTCAGATAGATGGAAGGCCGAGTCAACCTTGAGCCTGGTGAGATTCAATCTGCCAAACTGCAGGAAGACAGCAGTTAGCAGAAGTAACCTGCAGTACTGCACTCTAACCACTGCACCACCATGGCTCATGATAAGATAAAGCGGGCATAGAAAGATGATGAATGTGCACGGGTGCTCCAAGGATCATTGAATGTTGTCTCTCTTGGATGCTGACTTCAACCAAGAAAGCATCCCCTGCAGCAGTAGTGGCATACATTTTTTTTTTACTACTGGTTCTGTGGGCATGGCTTGGTGGGCATGGCTTGGTGGGCATGGCAGGGGAAGGATTCTGTAAAATCCCCATTCCCTCCCTACTCCTGGAGGAATACTGCAAAATCCCATTCTTCCTCATCCCACTAACTTGATTTCCAGCTCTGTTCTCCTGTGCAGGGCAACAAAAGAAGACCCAGCCGATCCGCTGGGACTTGGGAGGAAGACAATAGATGGCGGTGGGGCCAGCCAGCTCTCCGAACTACTCAAAATGTTTGCTACCAGTTCGTCAGAACCAGTCAGAACCGGCTGAATACCACCTCTGCCCTGCGCACAATGGGTGAAAATATCCTGAATGAGGAAATGTTCTCCTGCTTTCATCCTTAGCGTCAGGGCTCGAGTCGCACAGCAGTGCAAAAGAGGAACATGACGTGGCCCTTGGGTGCTCATTACAGCCTAGCTACAAACATTTAAAAGCAAGAGATTTTAAAATGTCACCGGCATGACAATTAACACAGCAACTTTCTCCCTTCTGGGACGAGAAGCAAAAAAATCCAGTCCACAGGCTGTCTGTGTTGCAGCGTTCTTTCCCTGGCCAATTTTGTTTTTTCAAGGCCCCCAAGAAATTTCTATGGAACATTGGATCCATTCCCAAACTCTCAGCTGTTTGTATAACAGGACTTCAGAATCCCATCAAGGCCTTGCTAAATATAACACTTTGCATTTTATTTGGGGGGGTGGGGGGGTGGGATGATAAGAGTTTTTGCTTTAGCAGACTCACTCCTTTGGGCTTCCAGGAACCGTTCAGTGTGAAAGGAGATGATTCATGCATTTGTTGAAGGTGGGCGGTAGAGTTGCTGTCTTACCCATTCAGAAGTGGATAGTAAATGGTAACTGGCTTAATTCTTTAGTAATACAATAATTCCTTCCCTTTATGATCCTGTAGCAGGAAACATATTTCAAGTCCCATTCATGCGGCCCAGTCATGAAGCAAGAACTGTCAGAAGGGCCTGCTTTTAAAGAGTGGGTGCGAAGAAACAGGATGGGGCATTGTGACTCAAAATAGAAAACCCCAATATTTCTTCTAGGGGCTTTTTTTTCAGGGCCACGGCAGCTGGTTACATGCTCTTTGATAATTTCCCAACGCTGGAATTGAGCTATTTGCTCACGGATTATTTGAAAGATGTGGGCTTAGCAGCAAGAAAAACACTTTCGAATAAAGTGAAAAGATTTTGTTGAAATTTGGTTCGGCAACTTGTGGGAGGGGCCGTTCAAGGGGAGCGCTCACACCTGGAGGTGGGAGAGAAAGATCTAGGCGATGGTTCAGCAAAGCCAAATTTGGCCTCGTTTAAATGTCCACGGAGATTCTCAATCAGAATAGAAGAGAGCTGGAAGGGGCCTTGGAGGTCTTCTAGTCCAGCCCCCTGCTCAAGCAGTACTATATACTATTTCAGACAAATGGTTATCCAATCTCGTCTTAAAAACCTCCAGTGATGGAGCACCCACAACTTCTGAAGGCAAAGCGGTTCCACAGGTTAATTGTCCTCATTGTTAGGAAGTTCTTCCTTAATTTTAGGTTGCTTCTCTCCTTGATTAGTTTCCATTCATTGTTTCTTGTCTTGCCTTCTGATGCTTCGGAAAATAAATTGATCCTCTCTTCTTTGTGGCCACCCCTCAAATACTGGAATTCTGCTATCATGTCATCCCTAATTTTTCTTCTCTCTGGACTGGCCATACACAGTTCCTGCAACCTGACGTCATATATTTTAGTCTCCAGGTCTTTAATCCATCTTAGTTGCTCTTCTCTGCACCTTTTTTTTTTTCCAAAGTCTCAACATCTTTTTTTGTAATGTGATGACCAAAACTGGATGCAGTATTCCAGGTGTGGTCTTACTAAAGTTTTAATAATAATAATACCTCATGTGATATTGATTCTATGCCTCTGTTTATAAAACCAAGGATTGTATTAGTTCTTTTTAATGAAAATCAAGACCGTATCTATGGAGATATTCAGCCATCCAGGTCATCCAGACCTGAAGAAGCTTCTTGGATGAAAAGCGAAACATCTTCAAGGAAAAACAAAAGAAGTCCAATTGCCTCTTGAAAAATAGTATTTGGGACATCCAGGTCATGGTTGTCCCAAAGGTGCTTCGATTAGACCCACATGGTGATTGGCAAAGCCAAGTATTAATGCTCTCATAATGTTTATTTTTTTAAAAAAATATTCTGAATAACAGTCCATTTGTTTCTGGGCTTTTGTGTACATATTCATGTGCATTTGTGTGTGCCTTATAGTGTATAGTCCATACTATATATTCTAGGTATTGTATTATTTATAGTATTATTAGTATAATATTAATTTTATATAATATTAATATATATTTATATCATTACATTAATTATATTATTATATTACATTACTATATTTATATTATAATATATTATTATATTACATTCTGTAATAGAATCAGAATTGAGCTGGAAGGCACACTGGAAGTATTCTAGTCCAATTCCCTGCTCAAGCAGGAGACACTATACCATTTCAGACAGGTGGCTGTCCACTCTAGAAAAAGTACAGAGAAGAACAACCGGGATGATTAGGGGACTGCAGACTAAAACATATGAAGAACAGTTACAGGAACTGGGCCTGGACCTGGCTAGTCTAGTGAAGAAAAGGACCAGGGGAGACATGATAGCAGTCTTCCAATATTTGAGGGGCTGCCACAGAGAGGAAGGGGTCAATCTATTTTCTAAAGCACCTGAAGGCCAGACAAGGAATAATGGATAGAAACTGAACAAGGAGAGATTTAATCTGAAAATAAGGAGAAACTTTCTGACAGTGAGAACAATCAACCCATGGAACAGCTTGCCCTTGGAAGTTGTGGGAGCGCCATCACTTGAGACCTTCAAAAAGAGATTGGACTGCCATCTGTCAGAAATGGTTTAGTGTCTCCCGCTTGGGTGGGGGGTTGGACTAGATGACCTATAAGGTCCTTTCCAACTCTGATTATCTGTTATCTGTCCAATCTCTTCTTAAAAACCTCCAGTGATGAAGCTCCCACGATTTCTGAAGGCAAAGCGGTTCCACTGGTTAATTGTTCTCACTGTTAGGAAGTTTCTCCTGAATTCCAGGTTGTTTCCTTCCTTGGTTAGTTTCCACCCATTGTTTCTTGTCTTGCTTTCTTCAAAATAAGTTGACCGCCTCTTCTTTGTGGCCCCTCAAATACTGGAATACGGCTATCATGTCACCCATCGTGTGAATTGTACTGCATTAATATTTAACACTGTATTGTATTTAGTAATATAGTATTAAATATTGAATATTCTCAACGTTTTCTCAGGAATTCACCCCCTTTATCGCACGGTCATTGAGCCCATGGTGAGAATAATAATAATCAAGATGATTCCTTTGACCATGAAAACCACTGTCCACTTTGACGATTATAGCCTTACGGCATACAGTCCCTTACCTGTCCCTTCCTAAATAAACGCTGGTGACTAAGTCCCCTTGTTCCCAGCCTTGAATATACAAACGTCCTCTTTAATTTCTGCCACACTCACCTTTCCAGAGATAAGCAATAATACCAAATGTTTTTGTTTTAAAACGTTAGCCTGTTTTTTTACAAGGGGAGAAAAAAAAAAAAAAGCACAACGAAATCAGAGCCTCTCCTTTAAAAGCAGAACTAATCTAGGCCTGTACGATGGTTCAGTCAAATTAAACAGAAAATCCCTTAGCAGAATATAGAGTGACTGCACACTGAACTAATGACATTGAAATCGGAGGGATTACATTGTAGGAACAACTCCCTGTACCTAATCACCCCCAGAAGGCAGGATGTAAGACGCAGACTACTTTGGAGACCCGATTAACTCCTCTGATAACGTCCTATACCTGTGCTAACCTGGTGTGTGTGTGTGTGCGTGCGTGCGTGTGTGTGTGCATACGTTAGACAGAGAGAATGATTGTGCTATTTTTGAAGCCCATGGTTTTTTTTTTGCTGACACTATTCCTAAACATCGTTTAACATGGCTTAAGTCAAACCCGTCATTTAAATTTGTGCGGTTTACATTTATTAAAAAGAGAGGGGGGGAGTGTGTGTGTGTGTGTGAAAGAGAAAGAGAGAGAGAGGAATTTGGGTGACTAATAGGGATGGGTGAGAAACCTGCTCCATCAAGGATTTTATTCGTATTTATTGGATTCATAGCCGTTTAAATATTGTCACAATTCTGCAATGCATATGGCTCTGAAAATACATGGGAAATTCATGTCCCTCACTTAAGGAAATCACGCAGAGAGAATGCATACTGTAGGTGGAAATCTGGAACGAAATTTTGACTGAATTTTTTTTTTTTAATGCGGTAGAAACACAAAGTGAAATGGAGGAATGAAATGAAACCGGTTTCACCTTTCCTGCTGATTTCCAGAGATAAATATCCATTTGCAAAATAATTTAGCCATCTAAGTAACTCTTGCACCCATTTACTCCCCTTTCTCACCACCATTTAATGAAAATAAACATATAGAAAATCCTCATTGCAGGCAGTCTGGTAAAAAGAAAAAAAATCATGAATGAAAATGGTGAGATCCGGTAATAGCAGCAGTGTAGTAGTATTTAATAAGCACTTATAGAGAAGCATTGAAAATTGCTTTTGCATTGAATTCAACTCTTAGTAACTCGAAGGGCACACCTCTACAATTGTCACATACAGTCGCATATGTCTACTCTGCAGATGATCACACTTCAGTTTATACACATTTAGCCTGTCAAATTACTGATATTTATTAGCAGGCTCAGAAAACGATCTGATTGTGTTCTGATTCTTTTCAAATTCTTAGAGAATCGGGCAGTATACAAGTTTGATATGCTCTTACAGTTAAGAAACTGTATGTCATATCATGATCTATACCAGTGATGGCTAACTTTTCGTTGTCGCATGCTGAAAGTGCACACACACCCATAATGCATTAAGCGTGTGACCCTTCCTCCATCACTTGCTGCGTGCGCCTCGCACCTCTGTGCATGCGTGTGTGTCTCCTATGCATGCCCCGCCCCTCATACATGCGCAGCCTATATCCGACAATCAGCTGGCTGGCGGTAGGCGTGTCCACATGCACAGTGGACTCGATCCGGGGTGACGGCTCACGTGACGGCAGAGATGCCATAGGTTCTCCATCACGGATCTATTCAAATGATTGCTTGAGCCCCCCCGAAACTTCTCCCCATTCCAATGCAGCAATCCTTCAATGATTTTTTTAAAAAATATCTCCTTTGGGCTATTTTTTCCCCCTCAAATCAAAAGTTAGCCAACGCTGGCTTTGTTAATTAATAATCAAGAGAGGTGATTAGAGGCCTGGAGGCTGAAACATATGAAGAATGGTGTGCAGGAATTGGGTATGGCTAGTCTTGTGAAATGAAGGACTAGGGGCAGGGATGGGATTCAACTTTTGTAACAACCGGTTCTGTGGGCATGGGTAGGTGGGTGTGGCCATCTGACTGGGTGGGCATGGCTTTTTTTTTTTTGCAGCACCCCATCTCCTTATTTTGGGGGGGCTTCTGGGCCTCAGGGAAGCCTCCCGGGGGGTGTTTTTGTGGCCAGGAAGGCACAAAATTTAGGGGGCTGGGGGTGCTGTACCCCTCCCTCCATTTTTTGCCTTCCTGGGCCTCAGGGAAGCTTAAGACAGCGAGGGGAATCCTGAAACAGCTGATTGTCAGGAGGGGGGGAAAAAGAAATACCTTAAGGAGTGACTGGGTGGGGAAGGATGCAGTCAGCGATGTCGGGCACGCACGCAATGTAACGCATGCGCGATAAGGACTGACTGGGCAGGGAGGGGAGAGGTGGGCGGAGAGGAGCGGGGCCAGCCAGGGGCATGATTAGCTGGTTCTCCGAACTGCGCAGAATCATAACAACCGGTTCTATAGAACCGGTCCGAACCGGTAGAATCCTACCCCTGACTAGGGGAGACATGATAGCAGTGTTCCAATATATCGGGGGTTGCCCCAAAGAAGAGGGAGTCGAGCTATTCTCCAAAGCACCTGAAGGCAGGACAAGAAGCAACGGATGGAAACTAATCAAGGAGAGAAGCAACCTAAAACTAAGGAGAAATTCCCTGACAGTTAAAACAATTAATCAGTGGAATGTGTGGGTGCTCCATCACTGGAGGTTTTCAAAAAGAGTCTGAAAAACCATTTATTATTTATTTTATTATTTATTTTATTTTATTATTGATTGATTTACTTATTTATTTATCAAGCAAATATTAGGTAACAGGTATAAGTATAAACATGGTTATGAACCCATGAAATGGATACGAATAAAAAGGAACATTAGGACAGGGATGGTAGGCACGTTGGTGCGCTGAAATCACATTGGTCTCCTGCTTGAGCAAGGGGTTGGACTAGAAGACCTCCAAGGCCCCTGTTATTTTGTAAATGCAATGCTCTCTTTTAAGGTTACCGCACACCTCCTCCCCTCCTCCCTCTGCCCTCCAACCTGCCGCCCACCCTGTCTAAAAACTGAGGAATGCTTGCAGCTTTCTTTCTTTGGATTTGCAATTGTTCACCACTGAGCGTCAGATCTGGAGTCCTCTTGAAAGCAACACACGTGCACACGCACACACCATTTGCAAAGTAAAGCCTAGCGTGAGGAGCTGTTGGTAACCTAGTCTACTCAAACGTGCTTGTGTGTTTAAAAAAAGTTTAAAACACACACACACACACACACACACCATGCTAGGCAAAGATTGCCACAACCGTTGCTAAGGCCCATCGCTTGGATCTGCCCATACCTGTCCTACAGTAAACAGAGCAGCCTGAGAGGACTTAGGGTTAGGGGAACACCTTGGTCACACACTAAGCAAACCTACCGACAGGTGTGCTTGCAGAACTGGTCCTCCGTCAGCATCTTGTCATGCATAAAATGTTTATCCAATTTGTCAAGATAATCTTTGCTCAAATAAGGCCAGGTCTAGGCCCCAGGAAGAACCAGATCTCAGGTGGAATAAAGTAACTCTCTTTCCTCCCCTCCCCTCTGCCCTCCCCAAGTCGAATTCCCCCTTCCCCTACCCCTCCCTCTCTTTAATCGCTCTGTCAACGTTGCTTTGGCTTTAAGCAAACCGAAAGTCATTTCATTCTGGTAATGGGAAATAGCTGCTCACCGGGGCTAGCCGGCTTGAAAATGGCCCTGATTGTATTCTTGTCCAAATATCCCCCTTGCAGATGTTTCACCCGGTGAGGGACATCAATGACTGGAGAATTTGTTTGACTAGTCATGGATAATGGTTCTTTGATGGCTAAATTGGGGTGTGGGCGAGATAGGGAGCAAACACTAGACCCCAGTCCTGAGGGTCACTTTGTTGGACGCCTGGCTGTAGACGAGAAGAATGCCCCGATAGGGGAGGAGGGAGGCCCAATTCGGCGTCCACTGTGAAGACGGCATCCATTTAGAGGCCACAAAAGTAATTTGGCTAGAGTCAGGAGAAGGACGTTCAGCTTCTTATAGCCAGAAATGACCTGATAGGTTTTATGATAGCAAAGCTGCAGAATTTGCCCTTGGGTATGAATCATAGCGTTCTTTCATTTGACCCAGCACTAAGTTTCTGGTCCTCATGAAAGGAAGGGAGGGAGGAAGAGAGGAAGGCATGAAGGAAGAAGGGGAGAAAGAGGGAGGGAGGAGGGAAGGAAGGAAGGAAGGAAGGAGAAAGGAAGGAAGAGGCTAAGAGGAAGGGAGCAAGGGAAAGAAGGAAGGAAGGAAGTGTTCTAAGTATGTGCATCTTAAAACAGCTAACTAAATGAAGGACTCTCGGATGAGAGAGGGAGGGAGGAGGGAGGGAAGGACAAAGGAAACAAAATGGATGACTGAAGGGAGGAAGACAGGAGGGAGGGAGGAAAGGAAAGAAGGAAGGAAGGAAAGAAGGGCTTTAAGTATGTGAATTTTAAAACAGCTAATTCATTGAAGGACTCTAGGATGAGAGAAGGAAGGAGGGAAGGACAAAGGAAGGAAGATAGATGACTAAGACGAAAGAAGGGAGGGAGGGAGGGAGGGAGGGAGGGAAGGAAGAGTTTTAAGTAAAACAGTTAATGTCAATGAAGGACTCTAGTATTTCAACTTCGTTTTTCCATCGTGCCAGGATAATGTATTGTAATATTGCCTAAAATAAATAGGGCAATATAAGGTTACCTATGCAAATTCATCACATTTATCTAGATCTACAGTGCAAAATCCTGTTATTACAGCAGGGGCCAAAGTTACCTTGAGGCAGATTTTATTCGGTGCTTCAGCCAACAAGACTCTTGGTGGTTTATGGATTTAGATTTCATACTTGTTTTCCTTGTTCTTTTCCAGGTAGGACACTTTCTTGTGAGGTTCTTCAAGGATAGATCCTTTTTAACTATGTGAGGTGAGGTCACCGGGAGAGGCTATCTAAGATTTTGGTATGAGGTATCATCACATCAGGATAGGAAGGAAAAGAGTCCCTGGGGATTTTACTCTGCTAGACGTTGCTGACTTTGGGGGTGTTGCTCATTTTCGATTCAAGATCGTGGCCAGTGGTGTTTGAAGATGTTTCTGTGATCACGTGACCATTGTGACATCGCAGAGCCCTGTTTCCTCCTCACAGAAGTGGTACTTACTTATCTACTTGCATTTGCAGACTTTTGAACTGCTAGGTGGGCAGGAGCCAGACGCTCATCCTACCAAAGTGATACTTACTTATCTCCCCGTATTTGCGTGCTTTTAAATGCTATGTGGGCAGAAATGGGCACTCACCAGAGGTGGTATTCAGCAGGTTCTGACCAGTTCTGGAGAACCAGTAGCGGAAATATTGAGTAGTTGGGAGAACCAGCAAATACCACCTCTGACTGGAGACTTTACTGTATCCGTCCCCTGCCACGCCCACCAAGCCATGCCCACAGAACCAGTAGTAAAAAAAATTGAATCCCACCACTGGCACTCACCCTGTCACGCCACGCTCGGGTCTTGAACAGGGCTGTCAGGTTTCCAGCCAACAAAGCCCAGTGCCTTATCCGCTGAGCCATAGTGGCGCCCGATCATTTTGGCATGAAGCGAAGGTGGTATTCAGCAGGTTCTGACCAGTTCTGGAGAACAGGTAGCGGAAATTATGAGTAGTTCGCAGAACTGACAAATCCCACCTCTGACTGGCCCCTCCCACATCTATTCTCTGCCTCCCGAGTCCCAGCTGATTGGCTGGGTCTTCTTTTGTTGCCCTGCACAGGAGAACGGAGCTGGAAAGCAGGTTAGTGGGGTGGGAAGGGAATGGGGATTTTACAGTATCTTTCCCCTGCCATGCCCACCAAGCTACATCCACAGAACCAATAGTAAAAAAAATTGAATCCCACCACTGGCACGAAGTATCATCAGGGTATCTAGTTGTATATTGCCACCATGGGGGAATGGAAGATACTTAGGAAATGTTGACCTGGTGGTCTGCATGTTTGAATAATCAGGATGGGATGAAACAGAGTTGTTGTTTCATCATGAGATTGTCTTCTCACCCCATCTTCCAATTCTTACATTGGATGGGTTTCTGGATTCATGGCTACTACTGGAGGGGAAAGTAGAGGCTCTGGAGTAAGAGGCCTTGAGTGATCCTGCCCTCCATGTATGAAGAGTATAAAACAGAGTACTGTATGTACTCTTAGTGGAGCTACCCTTGAAGTCTATTTGGAAACAGTTATTGGTCCAGAATGCAATTGCCTGCACATCAGTAGCAACCCTGTAATATCTATAACACATTCTGTATTGCTAATACAATTAGATACGTTTTTTTTTAAAAAAAGGGCTTTGATTTCTAGTTATTATAGTCAGTGTCCCTTGTGGCTTTAAAAACATTCTATTAAAGCAGTGCCCAGGAATCAGGTTTTTTTTTAAAAAAACCTGTTAATTCTCAGAAAACTTTCTCTCAATGCTCACATTTTTCAATAAATATTATATAAATGATAAGCGTTCCACAAAACTCAGCAGTCTCCTGGTATCTTTTCCATCATTTTTTTTTCTTACACATCGCATTTTGGAAGCCAGAAGTCTCTTACTCTAAATTACTGTAAACTGCTTTGAGAGCATGTCTTAAACAGGGGTTACGGCAATTCATTTTCCCAAGACACCACATGAGAAACTGGAGTTATTGTGGAGGGCCCCTGTGCCACCCTGTCTCACTCCCCCCGCCATACCAATGTCCCCCCTCCAATGCTGACGCCCCATTCCCACCTCATTCCTGCCCTGCCGTGCCCCCCATGGCCAATGCCACTAATGCCATGGGCCAGATTCGGACTGCCCGTGAGTTGGATATGGACCATGTGCCATAAAATACCAAGGACTGGTTTAAAGAATATAACAATTCTCTCAATGGTTAAAGATAGCGAGAAGGAAAAAGAAAAAGCTATTTTTTCCCCCTCTGCCTTGGTTTTCTAAATTTCACTTGGCACTTTGTAACAGATTTTTTTTTTCATTAGCCAGGATTGGTAGTTTCAAGCTGGCTGATTTCCCTTCTGACTCATGAATCACAAACTAGGTTTCATATCAGGCACCTCAGAGCTTTCCCTACTTTTCTGCTTTGCTGTGAAGACAGGAGTTCCAAAGAATTAAGAACAAAATTTTCAACACCTTCACTTCCTTCTACCCCTTTCAAACAGCTCCCTTTGATAATACTGATTTGAATTGATTGGCGGTCTTTAATTAAATGTCCCCTATCACCAGGCTGCCTGGGTGATCGGCTAAAACACCACTGATCTAATAACAAATCAAAACATATGAGACACGTGCAGATGGTAAACTCGTCGATTTAAAAGAGAATTAAATCACCCTTTTGCACTGAATAATTAAACACTGTAAGTCAACTGAAGAAAGATATGTTTTAAAGCCTTACATAAATAGCCATTGTAGCTGTCAGTCCTGGTATTGTACTAGGAGGTGAAAAAAGAGCCTCTCCCAATGATATGGGAGCTTAGTGGGTAATGCTTATTCTACAGAAGAAGGAAGCTTTTTCAAGCGCAGAGTATTTATTGCTTTAAAAATAATAGCTTTTATTATGCCCAGGGGAAAAAATGGCAGCCAGGGTAAATATTACAAGGTGGGTGAACCGTATAGCTTCTACATTCCAGAGGCCAAACTGGTTTAGTGGTTAAGGCACCAGGCCTTATGAATCACAAACTAGGTTTCACAGACTAAAACTCACAGTCAGGAGCTGTGAGTTCTAGTCCTTCTTTGGGCATGAAAGTCAGTTGGATGACGTAGGGCCAGTCACTCCCTCTCAGTAGGTTCAATATGAGCCAATGCAATGCTAAGTTGCATTAACAGAGGGTTACAATCAAGATCAAGTGAGAGACTAATACCACTCTATAAAGCCTTAGCAAGACCACACCTAGAATACGTTATCCAGTTTTGGTCACCATATTATAAAAAAGAGGTTGAGACTCTGGAAAGAGTGCAGAGAAGAGCAACCAGAATGATCAGGGGACCGGGGGCTAAAACATATCAAGAATGGTTACAGGAACTGGGCCTGGCTAGTCTAGTGAAGAGAAAGACTAGGGGAGAAATGATAGAAGTCTTCCAATATTTGAGGGGCTGCCAGAGAGAGGAAGGGGTCAAGCTATTTTCTAATGCACCTGTAGGCCAGACAGGAATAATGGATGGAAACTGATCAAGGAGAGATTCAACCTGGAAATAAGGAGAAATTTTCTGACAGTGGGAACAATCAACCAATAGAACTTCTTGCCTTCAGAAGTTTTGGGAGCTTCACCCCTGGAAGCTTTCAAGAAGAGATTGGACTTCCATTGGTGGAAAGATGACCTACAAGGTCCCTTTAACTCTGTTAATCTGTATTCTAATCAGTCCAACCCACCTCAGAGGATTGCTGTTGTAGGGTAAATAGGAGGAGGAAGGTGCATTGGATATAAATACATATTTTTTTCCTCCACCTAAAAGCATTGTGACAAGACTGAGAATTGATCACTGCACCCAGTGATAAGTATTTTGGTCCAGTCCTTTTGAGATGTGTCGGATTTCAACCCTGACCATCTCCCAGCCTGGGATAATGGGATTTATAGTTATTTAATAAGTAAATTTATACAATGCTCATCTTGCCATCAAAAGCAATTTATATAGCAATATATTGATATGGCTTATTATTCAGACTCATTTGTTGAGATGGGTGTACAAATTGGTTAAATAAACAAATAGGTCACTGTAACTGGAAGGCATTCTGTTGGAAAAGATTGCTCTAAACACTATTGATCCTCTGCCTCAAAGGCAAACTTGCAAAGGTTGCTAGAGTAGTATACCAAGTAGACTCAGGTTTACGTCCAGTGTGCCGTTCCTAAAATTGCTAATGTTTACAGGACTGTGCAAAGTTTAATTCCAAGCTGAGGCGCAGCAGTGCCTGCTCTGCCTTGTGAATCAGCTGAGCTAAAAATCAGTGGAATATAGGATGGAAAAGGGCGAGGGTGAGTGGGTGGGGCTAATTAGAGGTGGTATTTTCCAGTTCTCTGAACTGGTCAAAATTTAAGTTACCAGCAGGGGTGGGATTCAAATTTTTTAACAACTGGTTCTGTGGGTGTGGCTTAGTTGGTGGACATGGCTTGGTGGTCATGTGACTGGCTGGGTGTGGTCAACTCAACATCACTCACATCAAGGCACGCATCTCCTCGCCTGGCCTCTCAAGACTGTGGGGATGCTGCAACAGTCGTAAGTGTGAAAAAGGGTCATAAGTCACTTTTTTTCAGTGTCATTGTAACTTTGAATGGTCACTCCACACAAGCAAAGGAGGGGAAAAAAACTCCAGAGATGTTCCTGAGACAGGAAGTCTAGTCCTGCCAAGAATGTAATAAGGGTTAGTGTAGAGGCAGTTTCTGTAAGCAACACCAGAATGTTTCCTTCCTACCTTCCTTACAGGATTAGGCCAGTAATTTCTTCTAACAACCACTTTTCCGAACTGCTTAGAATGTTAACAACTGGTTCTAGCGAATAGGTGCAAACTGGTAGAATCCCACCCCTGGGTGGGTGGTGGCTGGAATTATGCTTGGGAAGGTAAATCAAAGTAGGGATGTAATGAAAATAATCAGACAAAACAATATTAATCAGATGCCTGCTGGCTCTTTTGTATTCTATCTCATTAAATTTTATTTTGGCAATTAGTTATTTACAGTGGAAGATTGACATGCAAACATGAAATGGGTGAAAAGTATCTGGAAATTCTAGCCGCTCACAGATTGCAAATGAGTCAGCAGCATGATATAAAGGTGAAAAAGACAAACCCCTTTTTAGACAGTAAAAGACTCCACCTTCAAAGAAGGCCAGGAGGATGCTCATGCGGCTGAAAGCTTTCTGACAGTGGAATTATTTGCCCAGTGAAGATTGTGTCCAAGGCTACACACCGGCTTCTTTCCCTGCGTGCTGAAATTTGGATTACTATTTTTTTTTTTTACAGAGAGCAAAGGATAGTTCAATGCTTTTGATATCCCCTTTCAGCTCCATGATTTTTCTGAACGCGATAATTAGGCTCCAACTCAATTGCCCTCTACTTTGGAGTAGAACTAGAATAGAATAGAGCTGGAAAGGACCTTGGAGGTCTTCTAGTCCAACCCCTTGTCTAGGCTCTTCTTAAAATCATTAGGTGATGAAGCACCTACATTACCTGAAGGCAAGTTGTTCCACTGGTTAATTGTTCTCACTGTTAGGAAGTTTCTCCTTAATTCTAGGTTGCTTCCCTCCTTGGTTAGTTTCCACCCATTGTTTCTTGTCCTGCCCTCTGGTGCTTTGGCAAATAAGTTGACCCTTTCTTCTTTGTGGCAGCCTTCAAATACTGGAACACTGCTATCATGTCACCCCTAGTCCTTCTTTTCTCTAAACTAACCTTGGTTAGTCCTGAATCCTGCAAGTGTTCTTCATATGTTTTAGTCTCCAGGCCTTTAATCATCTTAGTTGCTCTTCTCTGCACTTTTTCCAAAGTCTCAACATCTTTTTTGAAGTGTGGTGACCAAAACTGGATGCAGTATTCCAGGTGTGGTCTTACTAAGGTTTTATAACGCCACACCTGGAATACTGCACCCAGTTCTGGCCACCATAGAAGATTTATTACAAGCTTAAGCTCTCTACAAGAATCTGATCTACTAACTACTAAATTGGCAGTGGGTAAGAGTAGATAATTGTCAATGGAATTCAAGGTGGGCTCATCTTGGATCTCTTGTGGGGGCAAAGGGATGCGAGACTAATGACATATTTGAGCCCTCTCTTGGGCTCAGCTTGGTCATTTCCAGCAATACCATGGTTGCTAAGTAAACTGTAGAGCAATGTGAAGTGGTACATAAATATATAAGTCTAAGTGCTATTGCTATACTACAAAAAAGATGTTGAGATTTTGGAAAAAGTATGGAGAAGTGCAACTAAGATGCAGAGAAGAGAAATTAAGAACTAAGCAACTAAGGTTGGAACATGGAAAATTTATTCAAGCACAAGAGTTTATATACAGTTCTGAACAATTAAAATTCCACACTCAATTGGCACCAGATAAGGGTAAACAGAATTCAGGTGAGGTTGGACTTGGAGCACTTGTAGGAATGCAATGACTCTATGCTAATGACATGGTTAACTCTGCCACTCGGCTCTGCCTACTCTTTTCCTATATCATATAACTATATCCTGTCCTGTGGCATGGTGCACGTATGCAAGTCAAGACATTTGCCTAATGTCATCAAACTCGGGTCATTTACCTCCACTTGTCTTGTTATGGGTGCTCATGATTATTTCTGCCATTTTTCTTAGGGATATTTTTTTTAGCTCCTAACATTATAGATTGTCCTTAAAGGGGAGTCGGTACAGATCTTTGATTAACAATGAATTGCCTAATTGTGGGTTTTAATTTACTGATTTTTTTCATTGTTCTACCTTTTAATTGCAAGCCATCCTGAAAATGTTTTAATTGAAGAGCAATATCAAAAACTTCCCATTATAATCTTGTCCTTTTGCCAAATCTCCCTCCTAGCTTATAATTTAGAAATGTAAATAACCAGAAATAATTTTAACAGCAAGAGACATCCCTTTCAAGATAAAACATATACTACTCCAACTTGCAATAGATCTATATGTTTAATGTTACATGTTTTAACCCATACTTCAGGAAGGGCTGACGTATACATTTATATATAAAACAAAGATAAATAAATATTTTTTTAGAAAATAGCATATGACGGATGAAAGGAAAGTTTTTTCTGGCAGAGTAATCAAGTAAATAATGAATGATCCAAGAAATCAGCCAAGTGGTTGATTCAACCATTTCATGGAACCTAGCTGGACTGATGTTTTCCAGTCCTCTAGTAGTTCCCTTGTGATCCAGGATCTTTGAAAGATCTGGTTCAGTGGTTCTGAGGTCATATCTGCCAGTTCCTTCAGCAGCAGCACCAGATGGACTCGCAACTGGCTGGCAAACCATCCTCAATGAGAAGTCCTTAATGGGTCTAAGTCTCCATGGAGGGAAGTAAGCAGTGGGGTGCCACAAGGTTCCGTCTTAGGCCCAGTACTCTTCAATATCTTCATTAATGACTTAGATGAGGGAATAGAAGGGGAACTTACCAAATTTGTAGATGATACTAAACTGGCAGGAATAGCTAACACCCAAGAAGATAGGCTCAAGGTCCAAATGGATCTTGACAGACTAGAACACTGGGCCATATCTAACAAAATGAAATTCAATGCAGAGAAAAGTAAAGTCCTACACTTAGGCAAGAAAAACCAAAAGTACACATATAGACTGGGTGAAACCAGGCTCAAAAGCAGTAACTGTGAGAGAGATCTTGGAGTCTTAGTGGACAACCAGTTAAATATGAGCCAGCAGTGTGCAGCAGCCACCAAAAAAGCTAATGCAATCCTAAATTGTATTAACAGAGGGATACAACTGAGATCAAGGGAAGTACTAATACCACTCTATAAAGCCTTAGTAAGACCACACCTAGAGTACTGCATCCAGTTTTGGTCACCACATTATAAAAAAGATGCTGAGACTCTAGAAAAAGTACAGAGAAGAGCAACCAGGATGATTAGGGGACTGGAAGCTAAAACATACAATGAATTGTTGCAGGAACTGGGCTTGGCCAGTCTAGTAAAAGAAGGACCAGGGGAGACATGATAGAGGTCTTCCAATATTTGAGGAGCTGCCATAGGGAGGAAGGGGTCAAACTATTTTCTAAAGCTCCTGTAGGCCAGACAAGGAATAATGGATGGAAACTAAACAAGGAGAGATTTAACCTGGAAACAAGGAGAAACTTTCTGACAGTGAGAACAATCAACCAAAGGAACAGCTTGCCCCTCAGAAGTTGTGGGGGCGCCATCACTTGAGACTTTCACGAAGAGATTGGACTGCCATTTTTTAGAAATGGTGTAGGGTCTCCTGCTTGGGTGGGGGGTTGGACTAGATGACCTACAAGGTCCCTTCCAACTCTGATTACCTGTACCCTAGGATGTAATCCATCTGGTCTTGGTGATTTGAATTTGTTTAGAGTGGATAGATGTTCTCTTACTATTTTCTTGCCTATATTGATTTGTATTCCTAATCTGTCTTTTATGGTACTGTTTTTGATAGTTTGGGCTATAGATTTTATTTTTTACCTTTTGCATAAAAAAAGATGCAAAGAATGAATGAAGCCGTTCTGCATTCTTTCTGCCACCAGTCACCTCCTTGGCATCTTTTCCCACTGGTGGACTGATCGTCTCATTGATTTTTTTTCTTGTTTTTTTACACGTTTAAAGAAACTTTTTTATTATTATTTCTGACACTTTTTTTTTTTCAAATTTTAGTTCATTAGTTCAGCCTTGGCTTTCTTGATTTCATCTCTGAAGATTCGGGCCTCATTCTATTTTTTGTGTTGTCCTTTTTGACTCTCAGTTTCAGAGTTCTTTATGCAGCCATGCTTGTTTCGTCTGGAGTCTCTTATTTTTTATCCCCAAGGTACCAGTCTAACTTTGTTCTATTATTTGTGCCTCATTGTGTTGAATTCCAAAATGACATGGTCAACCTCCTCCAATCTTTGAAGAGAGATTTCTTGCAATGGGATCAACATTTAGCAATTCCACAAGCGATGCAATATCACCCAAAGCCCAGTGAAGTGTTGAAGATGTTGGAGGACTTGAACTTCCTCTTCACTAATTCATACATTATCAGTAGACAATACTATCAAATTCTGTACCTGTCAATACTGGTGTCCCCCAAGGCAGTGTTCTAGGACCAACTCTTTTCATACTCTAAAAAAATGACCTCTGTGATCATACGAAGAGCAACTGCATTCTCTTCGCTGATGATGTAAAGCTATTCAACACCACAGACAATACTGCTACCTTTCAAAAAGACCTCGACTATGTATCAGAACAGTCAAACAAATGGCAACTTCAAATCTCAACAAAAAAATGCGTTGTCCTACATATTGGCAAAAAAAATAAAAAAGAAAATAATATACAGGCTGAATAATCAAGACCTTGTTGATGATCCAAACTCTGTCAAGGATCTTGGAGTACTCATCTCTAATGATCTAAGTGCTAGAGCCCACTGTAACTCCATAGCCAAAAAGGCATAAAGAGTTGTTAACCTAATCTTACGTAGCTTTTTCTCTGGTAATATTACACTACTAACTAGAGCATACAAAACATTTGCTAGACCAATACTCGAATACAGCTCATCAGTCTGGAACCCACATTACGTATCTGATATTAATACTGTTGAGAAAGTCCAGAAATATTTCACAAGAAGAGTTCTCCACTCCTCTACTTGTTGCAGAATACCTTATGCCACCAGACTCGAAATTCTAGACCTAGAAAACTTAGAACTATGCCGCCTTTGGTCCGATCTAAGTATAGTATATAAAATCATACATTGCAATGTCCTACCTGTATTCATTGGAATACTTCAGCTTCAACCATAACAACACAAGAACAAACAATAGATACAAACTCAAGGTTAATCGCACCAAACTTGATTGCAGGAAATACAACTTTTGCAACAGAGTGGTCAATGTCTGGAATACTCTACCTGACTCTGTGGTTTCTTCCCCAAATCCCAAAAATCTTAACCTTAGACTGTCTACTATTGACCTCACCCCTTTCCTAAGAGGTCTGTAGGGGGCGTGCATAAGTGCACCAACGTGCCTACAATAGGACGTGCCTGTCCTATTGTTTCTTTTCTTCTTTTCTTTTTCTTATATGTATCCATGTATTCATAACTATGTTTTTACTTATACCTATTATCTTGTAAGCAATTGACAAAAATAAATAAAAATAAAATAAATAAATACCATTTTAGAATGCAATGCAGTAGATTGTTTCTAACATTGTGGAATCTCGATTTTCCATAGAGAAGGACTCACTTGTATTCACTATTATTATTTCTTAGATTTACAATATACCCTGCCTTTTCTCCAAGAGCAAAAGGTGCTTTAGTACCTGCTTGGAGTTAGATAAGGTCCATGGAATCCCAATTGTGGCCATAAGTGCAGGGCTACTGGTGAGAAGAGATCTTGCCCCATTGATCTTTGCAACACTTGATGATAAAAACATCTGGGCTACCTCTGCCCATCTGTCCTTCAATGCAAATAAATAAAAAATAGGGTTCATATCTTTTATTTGAATGATTCAGGTGATTGAGTTTTCCCTTAGCTTTGTATAACCTGAAACTATAGCATTACCTTCTGGTTTTATAATGTGTTCTGCTTTGTCTTAATTGTTTTGGGAATCACCGAAAGCATGCAAGAACTTTTAATTGCTCAGCAAATGTAGTTATGGCAGTCCTCAACTTATAGCCACAAGCGGCACCCAAAATTACTGTTGCTAAACAAACTGCTGTGAAGTGAATTTTGCCCCATTTTTTATATCCTTTGTTGCTACAGTTGTTAAGGGAAACACAAAAGTTGTTAAATGGGTAACACGGTTTATCTCAATGGTGTTTTTTTCCAAAAGGCAACTGGACTTTCTTAGTTTTTTTCCTGGAAAACATTTCATTTCTTATCCAAGAAATTTCTTCAGTTCATGACCTGGATGATTCATGACCCATGACTTGGATATATTGAGAATTGCCATAGACATTTAGCAACATGGTTGTTAAATGAATTCTCCATTGACATTGTTTGTCAGAAGTTACCAAAGGTGATCACATGACCCAAGGACATGGCAACTGTCATAAATATCAACCAATCACCAATCACCTGAATTTTGGTCACATGACCATGCAGTTGCTGTAACTTCACAAGGGCGAAAAATGATCATAAGTCTCTTTTTTCAGTGTTGTTGTAATGGGCACTAAATGTATGGTTGTTTACCATATTGTCTTGGTTCATTGATTCCACTAATGAAGTTTAACATTTTGTGGGCATGCAGGCACTAAATTTTGGCCTGGCTTAGTATGGGTATTGTGTGACCCTATATTGTTCTGACCTAGGCTTCCCCGAAAAGCATGAAGCTGAGTCCCCATCCTGATAAACCCTTTTTATTTGATTTACAATGATTTTCCTCTCTGACAAAGTCCTGGGCAACAGTCTTTCACGATAGTTCCCAATTACAAACTTTTATCAGGCTTGGAGAGTGGCCAGGCCTATATCTTTCAGATGCTGCAATGCTTGGCAAGCATGCCGGAATGAACTAATTGTTTCCTGCAAAGCCCTACTGCCCTTTCACTCCTTTTTTATACCCTATGGGAGGAGCCTATTCACCGTCCACCTGTAACTTTACTCCCAAGTCGGCCCTTGTTCCTCAGCTGTGTCCTTCATCTGGCAGTTCTGTGCATGCACACACTGGGAACAGGCTCTAGCTGTTCTTCTGCCTCACTGATGTCTGACTCCGAAGGCAGCTAATAACTGTCAGATGGCCCTGGCCCCATCTCTGCCTCCGACGCAGGGCATTCATCAGAGCCTTCCCACGCTCCTCCCCAACCTCCTTACTTTCCAAATCTTGGGCCACAACTTATAAGCTACAATATAGAGATTCAGTTTGATCTAGTAGTTAAAGCACCAGGGTGCAAAATGGGAAACCATGAGTTCTGGTCACACCTTATCCACGAAAGCCTGGCTGGGTGACTTTGGGCCAGTCACTCTTTTTCAACTTGACCTACCTCACAGAGTTTTATTGTGGGAAAACAGGCACGAGGAAGATGTGTTGGACATATTTGTCACCTGATTACTGGATGCAAATAAATGAAAAACAAAAATAAAGTCATATTTTCAATAGACATCTGTTGACCCACCTAATAGTGTGTATTAAGCACAGAGGGACAAAATTATGTAATAAAGGGCTGTCCAGCCTTGGCAACTTTAAGATGTGTGGACTTCAAGTCCCAGAATTCCCCAGCCAACCATGGCTCTGGGAGTTGAAGTCCACACCTCTTAAAGTTGCCAAGCTTGGACAGCCTTGTATTAGATAATGTTGTCTCTCTGTGCTTTTGTTATTCATTTATTATTATTGAAAGTATTAGATGGGTCAACAGATGTCTGTTGAAAATATGACTTTATTTTTATCCCCCATATAATAGATGAAACATAGCCCAATCTGCTTATAGACAAGACAACCTACTCCATTTCACCAACTCCCAAATAATAGAATAGAATAACAGAGTTGGAAGGGACCTTGGAGGTCTTCTAGTCCAACCCCCTGCCTAGGCAGGAAACCCTACACCTCTTAAGACAAATGGTTATCCAACATCTTTTTTAAAACTTCCAGGGTTGGAGCATTTACAACTTCTGGAGGCAAGTTGTTCCACTGATTAATTGTTCTGACTGACAGGAAATTCCTCCTTAGTTCTAAGTTGCTTCTCTCCTTGATTAGTTTCCACCCATTGCTCCTTGACCTGCCCTCAGGTGCTTTGGAGAATAACTCAACTCCTTCTTCTTTGTGGCAGCCCCTGAGATATTGGAACGCTGCTATCATGTCACCCCTAGTCCTTTTCATCACACTAGACATACCCACTTCCAGCAACAGTTCTTCATATGTTTTAGCCTCCAGTTCCCTAATAATATTTGTTGTAATTGCTCACTGTAATTTACTTGGTCAGTTGGCTGAGCCAAAAGTCTCCTTCAGAGTTTTTTGGGTTTTTTTTTTTTTTGAAACACAACCTTTAAAAGCCAAACTTGGAGCAGATGCAAACAAACCCTGTCAGAAAACGATTGATCAATCTTATGGGCAATTCACCTGCCAGAGATCAGAAAGAGCAAAACAATAAAAATAAAAAAAAACAGCAGAACCTTGTAAGGTGAGTGAATGAAATCGTATTTAACTAAAGGTGTGTATTTAGACTTGATCTTACCTTGGTGACTGAGCCATTAGTAGGAATTCATTATTTACCCTCAGCATCCTTATCAGGACTTCACCTGCATTTGCAGGTAATCACTAGCAACCCCCTCAAGGAGAGAAGAAGAAAACATGGCTGGACAGCCATGCCTAGCTAAGGTCTGGAATAAATCCGAGGACTGTGAGATCACGGGAGGCAGCGAAGTGCAAGTATTCACTTCGTTTGAAACACTGTCTTCACCCCACCCTCTCTACATGCAGAGCTAGGTAAAGCACAGGTAGTCCTTGACCTATAACAGTTTGTTTAGTGACCGTCCAAAGTTTACAAGGCACTGAAAAAACTTATGACTTATGACCATTTTTCACACTTACGACCATTGCAACAAACTCCCCCGACTCCCACCTAGATCACGTGATCAAAATTCAGTTGCTCGGCAACTGGTTGATATTTCTTTTTTTTTTTTGAAACAAATTTTATTAATTTTAACAAGAAACAAACAAGACAAAACATCATCAAACACTAAAAAAAAAAAAAAAAACGCTTTCCCATAGGTCTTTACAAAGCAGGTAACACATTATTTTATATCATCTTATTCATCTGCTATTCAATCATAACACTTCTATTTTCCTCTGACTTATTTTAGCTTTTGTTTTTTGTTTGTTTTTTTTAAAAGAACAAATTTTGTTAACTTTACAAAACATACAAACAAGCAAGGCATATTAAAATAAAAAATCTTTCTGGAGGAACCAATAAAACATACCAAATATAATATTTGCATTTAGATTATCTACTCATCTTGATATCCTATCCCAATTTCTCCTTTTCATTCTGTTATCCAGATTATATTTCTTACTAATCAAAATTTTTTGCCTTTTTTTGAAAAAAAAAACAATAGACAAGACATACATAACATAGAACCTAAAAAAACCTCATTTCTGAAAGCTGCTTGATCCCAGGTTAAAACTCTTCACACAGACACAAATTCAAAAAAAATATTTACTTTATATGTCAATCCATATCTTATTACCATTTTCCATTTTCTGTATAACTTCTTCCCTCTTTTATCTTTCTTAATCATATTTTATTTATCTTATCTCAATGCAATTCATAGTACTTAACATTTTTTGTCTGTTCTTTTACAGTTATCCATTCATCTTTTTTCTTTAAATATACTCTCCTGTAGACTAACTGGAGTAACACCTTTAACTCTTTTCCCTAAGGCAACTGGTTGATATTTCTGATGGTTGTCATGTTCCAAGGTTATGTGATCCTCTTTGGTGACCTTCTGATGAGCGAAAATCAGTGGGGAAGCCAGATTCACTTCACCCTCTTGTTACTAACTACACCACTGCTGTGACTCAAGTAACAATGGTGGCAAGAAACAACCTAGAACTAAGAAGAAATTTCCTGACAGAACAATTAACCAGTGGAACAATTTGCCCCCAGAGGTTGTGGATGCTCCAACACTGGAAGTTTTTAAAAAGATGTTGGATAACTATTTATCTGAAGTGATGTAGGGTTTCCTGCCTAGGCAGGGGGTTGGACTAGAAGACCTCCAAGGTCCCTTCCAACTCTTATTCTATTCTATTCTATTCTATTCTATTCTATTCTATTCTATTCTATTCTATTCTATTCTATTCCATTCCATTCCATTCCATTCCATTCCGTTCTGAAAGGTCCTAAAATGGGGTAAAAATCACTCAACTGCCTCACCAGAAATTTTGGGATCAGTTGTGCTCATAAGTCGAGGCTTACCTGTATTGAACAGCTATAGAATAGAATAACAGAGTTGGAAGGGACCTTGGAGATCTTCTAGTCCAACCCCCTGCCTAGGTAGGAAACCGTACATCACTTCAAACAAATGGTTATCCAACATCTTTTTAAAAACTTCCAGTGTTGGAGCATTCACAACTTCTGGAGACAAGTTGTTCCACTGACTAATTGTTCTAATTGTCAGGAAATTTCTCCTTCGTTCTAAGTTGGTTCTCTCCTTGATCAGTTTCCATCCATTGCTTCTTATCTTGCCCTCAGGTGCTTTGGATAATAGCTTGACTCCCTCTTCTTTGGAACACTACTATCACGTCTCCCCTAGTCCTTCTTTTCATTAGACTAGACATACCAAGTTCCTGTGACTCTTCTTCATATGTTTCAGCCTCCAGTCCCCTAATCATTTTGGTTGCTCTTCCCTGCACTCTTTCTAGAGTCTCAACATCTTTTTTAGATTGTGGCGATCAAAACTGAATGCAGTATTCCAAGTGTGGCCTTACCAAGGTACCTTACTTTTTTATTTTCAGTCTTTGCAAAATAGGAATCTGGGAAAGCCTTTTTCAAAGAGTGCAGAGAGGTTTCATTTTATATTTTTTAAATATAAGCAATAAGTGTTAGGGAAAACTTGGAAGACAGCTATTTTAAGATAAAGGGCTGAAGTGGAAAAGAAAACATGAATTTTGCTCTTGCAGAGCTATCAAAGTAAAGACAAGGTAAAGAAAAGGTAAAGTGATATGCTGTTGGCTTGAATTAGGACTTAAGAGAGAGAAAGAAAAGTAAACAATAAATATCTATTCCAATGGTTACTTCTAAAGCACTAGAAATTCACTAACTAAACAGTTGTGTAATGTTAAAAATGCCTCCAAAATGATACAAGAGAAAAGAGTTTTAAGGACACAGTAAATGAAAGCGAACTCAGAACAGAGAATTCAGAATGACAAATTAACGTTTTTATATATTGGCTATATTTGTGTCCTGCCTTTCTTCAAAGAGAGTTTTCCACTTAATTCTTGCCTTTGTTGAAATTCTGCAAGACAGCTTAGGATGCCCAGTGAATTTTGTAGTCATAACAGACTGGGTTAACCCAGCCCAATTGTTGCACATGCTATGCCCAAGCAAATAAGCCATCTTGTAACTTTACACATCTTGACAGACATGATCTCTGGATTCCCTCAAAACATGCTGACCCAGAAAATATCCAGTCTGAGCGGATCATGCAAAACCCAGAATAGTTGTAACTGATAAGCTGCATGTGAAATAAAATAAGATCAGGTAAAAAGCTAGCCAAATAGACATGGTTTGTGCAACATGCATGCATGCATACATACATACATACATACATGCATACATACATAGATGTGTGTGTGTGTGTGTGTGTAAGGTTAACCACATTTAACACTAACCAAGTTGTGCTTGCATCAACCATGTATGTATGTAATGTAGGATCCCCCTGTGGCGTGGCTGGTGGGTGTGTTGGCCTGATTCCCGCAAAATCCCCACCCCACTGACCTGCTTTTCCAGCTCCTTCTCTTATGCAGGGCAACAAAAGAAGACCCAGCCGATCAGCTGGGACTCATGAGGCAGAGAATAGATGGGGACGGGGCCAATTAGGTGGTATTATGAACTACTCAAAATTTCTGCTACCAGTTCTCCAAAGTACTCAAAATTTCCACTAGCAGTTCTCCAGAACTGGTCAGAACCTGCTGAATACCATCTCTGGTATGTATGTTGCACAAACCCTTTCTGTTTGATAGCTTGTAGCCCACAGCACTACGTGAGTTCAGAAAATGGCTGAATTCAATAGCAAGATCCAGAGCATTGCGTCCCCAGCAACCCTCTATGTTTGAAAAGGGAGAGGATCCTTGCAGTGTTGAGCATTGGGTGGAATTTGCTCTGGTTTGCTCTGGTTATACTCCTGAGCCAAGTAAAATTTCTTTACAAACTAATTTTGAAGTCGTAGTTTGGTCTTTGTGGGAATGCTGCTTTCACAGGTGATCCAAATCTTCTGAATAGATTTTGAACAAGGTATAGTCTTCATACCCACCACTTGCACCAGTAGCTACAAAGTCTACAGTTTAATGACGCAATATGTGAGGGACTTATGAAGGCATTATGAATTTTCTTACATTTCATTTCTAGGGAACACCAAGTCTTTGATTGTTAAGAACATGAGAAAATAGTCCTCCAACCTTGCCCAGGTTCTCCTTGATTTTATACCTTTCTTGCGCACCTTTGCAATCTTTGTTCCATGCTTAAAGGAACTGTAATAGCCTTTCCACATCCTGTATGTAGCTAAATATCTGGTATTCTGATCATTCCATTCTGCAGAACTCCTATTTTTTCGTCACTCTACAAGCACTACAGTATATTAGCACTCTTTCCCTATTATCACTGGTGATCTGTAGAGATTCTCTGTCACCCAGGTCATCGTTGTCCCAAGATGCTTTTTCAGGAGGCAATTGGACTTCCTTGTTTTTTCTCTTTTGAAGATATTTCACTCCTCATCCAAGAAGCTTCTTCAGCTCTGACAGGATAGTGGGGAGCAGAAGGATTAGTACTGATCATGTTACCTAGTCTGGTAATGAAATATCTGCCAGAAAAGTGCAGAGAGCACCAAGGATCCCACAGACCTCTCTCTCTGGACTCTTCTTACTTTGCCCAAGCCTTAATTTGTTTCTGCTAGTCTTGCTCATTCCTCTTGGTCCTTATATTCCTTGGCCCAATCATTACATTCCTGTGCATTTTGCTGTCTTCCTGCTTGATTCCCTTCTACTCTCCACATTGCCAATTTCATCTCTAAGTCCCAGATCCAGCCTTTCTCCCAGTTCCTTAATATCCAGCACCAAACTGAGCTTTCCCAAGCACAAGATCTAAACTTTCTCCAACCAATAGTCCTATTATTAGTACAAACCACAGAGAAAAGGGGATTGAGTCAAGGATGTCTTCAGAAGGAGGGAAAATTAAGATGGCACAAGATGTGATTGAAGTCCCACTGCTTTTATGTATGTGTTTTTCATCCACCATTTTGGCTATTTTGTCCCTTGCTGTGGGCAACTCCTTAAGAAGTCCAGTGAGAAGATTTAGGTCTCTATATAGAAGATTATTTCTGAGTATTCTATATATGAATTTTCAAACTTTGTTATGGTTAAGGATCAGAACAAAAGATTAAACATTAAAATAAAACAGAACTAAACAGAACCGAACAGAACAAGGGCATAGTAATATATTACAACTGATTAGGCAATCAATGGGTAATCAATGTCTGGCTAATTTTACAGACAGGATAACAAAATTTAGCTACTGTCAGAGAAACTGAATAGTACTGTATATAAGAATGGTTGGACTTAGACCAAGCAGATCCAAACTCAAGTCTCACTTAATTATGGGCCTTATTTATGTGCTTTGGAGCTAATTACTCTTTCTAAACTCAGCCTCCCTCACAGAATTGTTAGAATACTTCATGTATAGTATCTTGAGCTCCCAGAGAAAAAGCAGGATCTCACTTGAAATAGACATTTTCACAATGAATGTGTATTAGGTAAACAAATGACTTCTATCTCATAATAATTTTAGTCCCTGGTGTGCACTAATGGAATCACTTGAGGGTTATGTAATTTTTGCAAACATTGATTGGATTAGTTCGGAATAGAATTTCTCAACTTTAGCCACTTTAAGATTTGTGGATTTGCTAGGGAACTCTGGGAGTTGAAGTCCATGAGTTTTAGTTGAGAAACACTGGTTTATAAGATCCCCCTACCACAATTATTCTATTCATATGGTACCAGTGCATATCTAGCCTGTACAAAACATTTCAACCTCTAGATGGCAGAAAAAAGTTACCATTTTCTCATTGCTGTCATCTAGTGGCTCTTTAAATTATTGTGGCCCTTATTTGGACTACAGACTTTCTTTCTTTCTTTCTTTCTTTCTTTCTTTCTTTCTTTCTTTCTTTCTTTCTTTCTTTCTCTTTCTCTCTCTCTCTCTCTCTCTCTCTCTCTCTTCCTTCCTTCCTTCCTTCCTTCCTTCCTTCCTTCCTTCCTTCCTTCCTTCCTTCCTTCCTTCCTTCCTTCCTTCCTTCCTTTTTTTCTGGTAAACAGAAAACCCTTAATAGAGAATCATTTGCCCAAAGAGATGGAAAGTCTAGACGTTGACAAATGACCCCAGCTGAGAAGAATGTATGAGTAAATGGGACCCTTCCACCTAGTTGGAGCTGCTCTAGGTGACATTTTCAGAGCATTATATCTCCAAATTAGTCACAGCCCTTCTTTAAATATTTTCAGAGTTTAAATTCTCAGCAGTCCAGCTTCCTAAAAAACCAAAGGGGAAATGACTCTATAGAATTCAGGTCGTAACTGGCATTTTCCTTAGCTGTAGTCTCTGAAGTACCACAGTGTTGGTTTAGTAATCTCTTAGGCTGTGTAAGTTGTTAGGGGTAACCAAAGGCAGCTGATTTCTTAAATGTTTAAGGCAGGAAATCAGATTCTTTCATTAGTTGCCATAATAAGCTTGAGGGTAAACCAGGATTCTAACTGGGTGAGGTTTTTTGCCGTCTCTTATACAAACAATATGCTTTTCTCTTGGCACCAGAAAGAAATCTTTCCCCTGAAGAAACTGTTTTCTGCACAAATGGGGCAATCGTTTCAGGAAATGACAATACAATTGTGGGAAGCCCCCACCTCCCAGCAGAATAAAATATTTTGAGGAATATAAGAATGGCAGAATATTATATTGCCCCAAAGGGAGAAATGGAGATACGTGTTTTTAGAGGCAGGTAGCACTCCAGCCGCAACTTTTTCTTAATAGCCCACAACAGATGTCAACACTTAAGAGATAAAGAGCTTATTAAAAGAGGAAAACAAGTGTCTAAATAGTACTATTCATAAGCAAAGCAAATGCTGCAGGCAGAAATCCATTCAAGACAGGATATTTTGAAACAAAGGCAGAATGGTTGGATTAGAAGCAGCCCCTCACCCCAAATCCAACACAGGATGAAAGTCATTAGCCACAATAGGAATTGCCCAACACCCTTTCAGAACACAAGCCCCTTCATGGCAGCATCCCCAGAGCAGTCCAACTTCAACCAAATTAGCTCAAACACCTAGGATTTGCATTTCCTCTTTTGCCTTTAGAGCCAGCTCTGACCCCTACATGACCCCATAGGAATCTGACAACAGCCAATAGAATACATGTTTTTGCACAGAATCAGGAAGCTCAAATACAAAGCCAAAAGAAGGTGTAAACCCGCCCCCACTCTCAACTCCATTTTTGTCAGCTGCCCAGAGCCATAAACCCAGGTGGTCCTGCCCATCAATAAACCATCTTTCCAATCAGCCTCCGTGTTTCCAGTGTCTTTCTACCAGCTTGGAACTGAACCAGATGGATTTTCCTTCCAACACAAATAATATAGGTTTTGTTATTTTATTTTCTTTGCATCCAAATCAGAGAAAACTCTCACATGGAGAAATCTTACAGATTCCACATTAAGTTCACTTGTATGCAATAGAGGATGAGTTGGTTGCTGTTTTTTCTGGTGGAATAAACAACAGCTTGCAAAAAAAAAATGATGAAGTGTGCAATAAAGCAATTCACATTATCAAAAGTCAATGAAATCACGAGCAGAACAAAACCAGCAAAGATTAACAAGTGTCTATTTAGGATTTCTGCTTATCCAGCAAACCCAGGTGACACCGAGTTCAGATTTTGCCTTTCTGATGAGCAATTTCTTTTCTGTCTGAAGCTGTGTGTGAATGTTTGAATTGTCTAGAAGTGCTCAAACAGCACTGTTAGCAAAACAACATTGCAGCAGTGTCACATATCTGGGTGCACTAACGTCTGTTTTAAAAAATCCAAAAATATAATTTCTGTAGTAACTCACATGACCTGCAAGATTGAATTAAAGAAATGCTGAGAGTTGAGAAGTGAAGCATGCTTTTATGGTGAGTCATAGACAAACAGTTCTTTGCTGTTGGGAAAGTCCAGTTGTTATGATACTATTGTAAGGTTTGTTACAGACACAGTTTTGATTTCTTAGATCAAAGTTCTGTGTTGGCTTAGTTCATCCTGGGCACCTTTAAAACTGTACAGAATCCACACAAACAAAAATAATTCATGTACAGGTAGTCCTCAACTAGGGGTGGCATTCAGCCGATTCTGACTGGATCTCCAAAACCAGCAGGGGAAATTATTGAATAATTCAGACAACCGGCTGGCCCCACCACCATCTATTCACTGCCTCCCAAGTCCCAGCTGATAGAGTCCCAGCTGAATGGCTGGGTCTTCTTTTGTTGCCCTACACTGGAGAACAGAGCTGGAAAACAGGTTAGTGGGATGGGGAGGGAATGGGGATTTTGTAGTATATCCTTCCCCTGCTAGCCCACCAAGTTACACCCACCAAGCCATGCCATGCTTGCAAAGCCACATGCACCAAGCCATGCCATGCCCACCAAGCCATGCCCACAGAACCGGTAGTAAAAATTTTTTGAATTCCCACCACTGGTTTGGATGTAGCAATAGCACTTATATACTGCTTCATTGTGCTGTACAGCCCTCTCTAAGTGGTTTACAGAGTCAGCATATTTTCCTCAACATTCTGAGTCCTCATTTTACTGACCTTGGAAAGACAGAAAGCTGAATCAACTGTGAACCGGTCAGAATCGAACTCTTGGAGTGAGCAGTGAGTCAACCTGCAGTACTGCATTCCAGCCAATGCGCCACCATGGCTAAGAACAAGGATATTTTTTATTGTTTTTGATGGGAGCATATTATACAAACACAGCAATTGTTAGAATAACAGAGTTGGAAGGGACCCCTCAAATACTGGAACACTGAATAAAACACTGTCTTAAGGATATAGTATGTTGTGTGAAACCGCCAGTGGATTTCATTATTTAGCAGGAATCCTATTTGGATATTCTAAGAGAATATGATTGAATCCTGCAGGTGTGTTAGGGTAGAAGATATCCAGAGCGTATATTCCTTTGAAGTCAAGAAAAATAAGCAACTTGCATGCACGCTGTATGATTTTCAGAGTGAGGAAAAGACAAAAATATGAGCCAATAAAAGTGGTTAAGAAAATATGTCAGGAGCCTCTGGTGCTCCAGAAGAAAAGCTCAGTGTGAATATCACAAAAAGTGTCCAAGGTCTTGTTTTAAACATCCCTCACCAAGTGCTTCAGTAAGATAAAAAAGGGCTTTTCAAAGGTGAATGCTTGTTTCTTTCATGAAATGTTTGCGTTTCAATGCTTGTCCTTTTCCCAGTAATTGTCACAAGATGGATTTTCTCCTTGCTGTTACGGTTTTGATAAATGTATCTCGAGGTGGGTGAGAGTTGGCATTATTTGATCGCTTTGGATCAGGGTTGAGTTTGGTAAATACAAGTTGGCATCAACTGGAATATTTGCTGTGCTGGATCTATGGAGCAAACCTTTCCCTGTAAGGAGAACTTATTGGGTGAACTAGATAAGAATCATAATCAAATGAGCTACAATTTTTCTACAATTTTGTAAACAACAAACTAAAAGACTCAAGGTCCATCCCACCCCTGAAAGGACCTAATGGTAAAGACTGCAATGATGACACTATTAAAGCCAACCTCTTTAACACATTCTTTGGCTCAGTATTTGTAAACAGCAATGGATCATGCCCAGTATTTCCTAGTCGAACCACAGAAAACTACAATGATCTAATGCATATCGATTTTACAGTAGACAATGGTGAAAAAGCACTACGCAATCTAAAACCATCTCTATCTATTGGACCGGATGGAATATGTGTCTACTTCTTAAAAAAGCTATCACTGCCATAGCCGAACCTCTAAACATAATCTTTGAAAAATCTTTCAGGACCAGCTCCTTGCCAAGACTATGGTCACAAGCCACAGTCATCCCCATCTTCTAAAAGGGAGACCCCAGCCCAGTTGAAAATTACAGACCAATCTCTTTATGCTGCATCACCTGTAAAGTAATGGAATCAATTATTAGCCAATCCATCATCTTCCACTTAGAAACAAACAACCTATTCTCTAATAAACAATTTGGTTTCAGAAAAAAAAACTACCCTGCAATCTGCAACTCTTACATTGCAAAAACATATGGACTACACAACTTGATCAGGGCAAAGCAATAGATGCAATCTACATAGACTTCTGTAAAGCCTTTGATTCAGTGGTACACGACAAACTACTCCTAAAACTAAAATCTTATGGTATCTCTGGACACCTGCATAACTGGATAGAAGCATTCCTGTCAAACAGACAACAAATGGTCAAAATTGGGAGCATCCTATCAAATTCTGTACCTGTCAACAGTGGTGTCCCCCAGGCAATGTTCTAGGACCAACTCTCTTCATACTCTACATAAATGACCTCTGTGATCATATTAAGAGCAACTGCGTTCTCTTCGCTGATGATATAAAGCTGTTCAATACCACAGACAATACTGCTACCCTTCAAAAAGACCTCGACTATGTATCAGAATGGTCAAACAAATGGCAACTTCAAATCTCAACAAATAAATGCTCTATCCTACATATTGGCAAAAAAATATATCAGAAAATAAAATACAGGCTGAATAGTCAAGACCTTGTTGATGATCCAGACTCTGTCAAGGATCTTGGAGTACTCATCTCTAATGATCTAAGTGCCAGAGCCCACTGTAACTGCATAGCCAAAAAGGCATTAAGAGTTGTTAACCTAATTTTGCATAGCTTTTTCTCTGGTAATATTACACTACTAACTAGAGCAGGGGTGTCCAACTTTTCACCTTCCCTGGGCCACATTAGAAGATGAAAATTTGGTTTGGGCCGCACATAAAATAAAATAACATTAACGATACCTGATCATCCAAAAAAACCATAGAAAACATAGTTAACATATTAAATTTATTTGGAAATGAAGTTAGTGAGATGTTTTTATTATTTATTATTTATTAAAAACCCACATTACGAATCTGATATTAACATAGTTGAGAAAGTCCAGAAATATTTCACAAGAAGAGTTCTCCACTCCTCTACTTGTTGCAGAATACCTTATGCCACCAGCCTCAAAATTCTAGACCTAGAAAACCTAGAACTACGCCACCTTCGGTCCGATCTAAGTATAGTTTATAAAATCATACATTGCAATGTCCTACATGTCAATGAATACTTCAGCTTCAACTATAATAACACTAGAGCAAACAATAGATGCAAACTCAAGGTTAATCGCACCAAACTTGATTGCAGGAAATACAACTTCAGCAACAGAGTGGTCAATGTCTGGAATACTCTACTTGACTCTGTGGTTTCTTCCCCAAACCCCAAAAACTTTAACCTTAGACTGTCTACTATTGACCTCACCCCTTTCCTTAGAGGTCTGTAGGGGGCATGCATAAGCGCACCAACGTGCCTACCATCCTTGTCTTATTGTTTCTTTTATTTTTCTTATATGTATCCATATATTCATAACTATGTTGAGCAAGATGAGCCAAATGAGGACTCAAAATTGTTGGGAGTAATATGCTGACTCTGTAAACTGCTTAGAGAGGGCTGTAAAGCACTGTGAAGCAGTGTATAAGTCTAAGTGTTATTGCTACATGCTATTGACAGAATCTTGCAAATCTGAGAATACAATTCTCCCCCGTGCAACCGGAGAAAGTTAAGGAAGGGTCTCTTCTGAGTCTCTTGACCTGCCCACTATCCTGCTGCAGGCTATGCCGCCTCTTATCTAACCATTCCCTTCACATCATCTCTTGGCCTAGTTTTTCAAGGTCTTTCCCACATACCATCACAAAACATCCTTATCATTCCAAAAATTATCTGAAAGGAATTATTAACTCATTACTTGTATTCAAACAACAGCCTTAAAGACTTAAGCTAAATAGATCCATATTCCAGCTTGGCACAATATACTGCGCCAAAACCAGAGAGGCAGGCTGGGTTTGAATATCATATTAACCCACATTACATATAACCAAAATGAATGCTAGTTAAACTTGCCACATTCTATGAGTGAGTCCAGTCATTTTTTTTTTTTTGGAAACGTAAACAGTGACCAATTACCTTTAAGGTAAACACAGCCTTACAGGCTGTTATGCTCAACTGTTGTGTGCTTTAATCAAAGTTTGTTGAACAAGCAATCATGTTGGTTCAGCAAACAACATTCTTATATCCCCAATCCATCAACCACAACTTAAAAAATATAGTGGCAGAATTTGTACGCTGTGCTAAGCCTAAACCTGATCAATCACATTATGGCTTCTTGTAGCAGACCTCAAAGACCATATTTTAAAATCTCCTTCAAGAAATAGACTTCACACAGCCTCTGCTTAGAAGTAGTCAGCAGTAGGATCCTACCTGTTAAGACTTACCAGTTTGGTGATCGCGGAAATACCTAACACGTGTGCAGCTTTCCCCACACCAGCTGAGGCCTGCAGCGGGACGGTGGGAGGGCCGATCCTGCTCTTTTCTCTTCTTTCTCCTCTCAGCTGATTGTCAGAGATTTTTTTTCCTCCTCTCAGCTGATCGTGGGAGGCTTTTTTTTTACTACCAGTTTGGTTGAACCGGGCCAAACCGGTAGCATACCACCACTGCTTCTAGCGAAAGAGGTTCTAGCAACTCTGAGGGACTCAGTTATATTGTGAAATTACTCATTTATCATCTTTACCTGAAAGGAAGACAACCTCAAATTTAACATGATATCTCCCTCCAGAAAAAAAATAGCAGAAAAAAATTACACAGAGGGACAAAACTTCAACACAACATTCAGTTTTCCCATCTCCTCAATCTTACTTTGTCAAGTTCAGCAGAAAACAATCACGGACATTTCCCTCATTCTTCATAAACAGGTCCACGCAATGTACTGGTGTGTGTGTGCCTTAAAGTTGCATATATCCTTGAAAATGATTCAGAAGTAGCATTTTGGAACCTGTGCAGATTTGGGCTCAACACCTGTCTGCTTTGAGCACTGAATCTTTTAAAGCACTGACTCTTTTGAAGCACTGACTCTTTTGAAGACAGCAAAGTCCACATTTTGGACAGAGGGGACCACTGGTTTGAAAGAGGGGTTAAAGAGACCATATATGTCAAAATTGAACAGCCCTCTCCCAACAGAAGGGAAGGGATATGACATCATCTATCTCCAGTCTACAACACAGTCCTTTCAGCAGTTCCAAGAAGGCTCCGTAACCCTTTGCACTACTCAGGTGACCCTGGAGACACAGATAAACTTCCAGGTGGCCTCAACGACTCTTTAAAAGGATGCAAATGACCAGCTGTGTGCAAGGAATATCAATCCTTCCATTCCCCACTATCCAATCAGAGCTGAAGACATTTCTTGGGTGAGAAGTGAAACATCTTCAGAGAGAAACAAGGAAGTCCTGTTGCCTCTTGAAAAAGCACGTTTAGGACTTTTAAAGCAAGTTTCCCAACCTTGGTAACTTTAAGATATGTGGACTTCAACTCCCAGAATTCCCCAGCTAGCATGGCTGGCTGGGGAATTCTGGAAGTTGATGTCCACATGTCTTAAATTTGCCTAGATTTGCCTAGAAACCCTTGTTCTAAAGGCTTCCACGCAAATATGAAAATAAAAATTTGCCACTGTTTTAAAAGTTGCCTTAACTTCAGAAACTGAATTCATTTTTAAGGCTGCCATTGAAGCTTGAAGGATGTCAGGCCCCTTTAATAAATAGCAGAAAAGTTCTCCTCTCATGCTTATGCGAGGTTCAGAATACTTCTTTCAAAACATGTTTGAAGCATGCCCAGTCCTAATGCATGCACATTTTAAAAAGGAGAACTAGGACATTTCAGTTAATAACTATTAATTAAAATCAATTGCCTGTAAAATGTAAAAGTACCACATGTACAAAATTAAATGAGCCCCGACAGCATTCTTTCTGTCACACATAAAACCATCCTTGCACACAGAAACAGATACACACGCACACAAATCCTTCTATCTTCTTTCCTTCCAGTAAAAACAAGGAAGGGAGGGAGGAAGGAAAGGAGGAAGGAAGGATAGAGATAAATAGATAGAGGTAGATAGATGATCTCTAATAATGATAATAATAACAATATAATAATAATAAAAGAGAAAGAAAGAGAAAAAACGAAAGAGAAAAAGAAAGAAAGAGTGCAAGGAAGAACTGCATTCAAATTGAAGGAAAGAAGAAAGAAGGAAATAAATCTTAATTGATATAAATAGAAAATATTTATTTGGGCAGGAAGTGGGGGGGAAAAAAAGGAAAAGGGAAGGAGAAGAAAAAAGACCAAAAAGAAAAGAATTCTTTTCGGGCATAACAAAACTGGCTAGATTCACCAGGCAAGTCACCCCATGTCATCTAGGAAAGAACTTTCAGGCTAATCTGCAAAGCTCCATGCACTCGCTGTATTGATATTTGCATCTATCATAGGGTTGAAAGCCTTCTAGTCCAAACTCCTGCCCAGCAGAAAAATCCTCATACTCTTCTAGACAAATGATGACCCAGCCTTTCCTTCCAGGGATGGAGCACCCACAACTTTAAGAAACAGCCTGTCCCATTGTTTAACAGCTCTCGTGCACATATGATGTAATGTAATCTGGATTCTCAGGAAGGATGGAATGCTTTCCAGAGGAGCAAGGGACAACTCAGCTCAGATACTTGTGTGAGATAAAGAGGGTGAAGATAGTTCCACCCTAATAGTTTGAATAGTACGATGTTTTGCATGTATTGTCACTATAGAACAACAGAGTTGGAAGGGATCTTGGAGGTCTTCTAGTCCACCCCCCTGCCTAGGCAGGAAACTCTTCACCACTTCAGACAAAGGGTTATCCAATCTCTTCTTAAACCTTCCAGTGTTGGAGCATTTACAACTTCTGGAGGCAAGTTGTTCCACTGATCAATTGTTCTGTCAGGAAATTTCTCCTTAGTTCTAGGTTGCTTCTCTCCTTAATTAGTTTCCACCAGTGGTGAGATTCAAAATTTTTTTACTACCAGTTCTGTCAGCGTGGCTTGGTGGGCGTGGCAGGGGAACGATACTGTAAAATTTCCAGTCAGAGGTGGTATTTGCCAGTTCTCTGAACTACTCAACATTTCTGCTACCGGTTCTCCAGAACTGGTCAGAACCTGCTGAAGACCACCTCTGGTTTCCACCCATTGCTTCTTGTCCTGCCCTCAGGTGCTTTGGAGAATAGCTTGACTCCCTCTTTCTTTGTAGCAGCCCCTGAGATATTGCCCCTAGTCCTTCTTTTCATTAAACTAGAATGAACTGTTGTAAGTTGAGAGGACTATACTTGTACCGGTGGCAAAAAGTAAAGAAGCCAGATCTTTAGATACTGCCTTATGCAGCCCCTGAGAGATTTTGGAAGACTGCTATCATGTCACCCCTAGTCCTTCTTTTCATCAAACTAGACATACCGAATTCCAGCAAGTCCCCCAAATATATGTTTTATGAAGTGGTAATTTAGTTTGGCAAGATTCTGATCTATGAATAAGTAGGGTACTTAATATTTCCTTGGGGAGTCCCAGAAAAGCTTTGATCTATCATAGACAACAATGCTTGCAGTTTATAACAATGGGTATAGTATAACATTGCCTGTCCTAGAATTGGCCAGTTGAGTTGGTCAGAAAAGTCTTCAATCAGGGGTGTCCAACTTTGGCAACCTTAAGACCTCTAGATTTCAGTTCCATGCTGGCTAAGGAATTCTGGGAGTTAAAGTCCATTAGTTATCTGTCTTAAATACTTGCATATACAGTCCATATAACGTATATGTCAGGATTCCAGCGATCACTCTAACTAAATCATGATTCTCGAGCCAAACTTAAAAAAAACTTCAAAGGATTTGTCATGCCCCTGGTGGAGACTGACTCTGAGGAAGAGGAGGAACAGCCAACAGGGAGTGGAAGTGTGGCTCTGGAGGTTGTGGAGGAGGCTGGGGAAGGGCAAAGGCCAGCTGGGCAGTCAGAGAAGGACCCAAGACCATCCCCTCTCCATCCTAGGGCACACAGGGAGGAGAGGATAAGGGAGAAACGTGGTCTACAGGGAAGGAGAGGGCCTTGATCTTCTTCGTGGGCTGTAGCTGTGACAACTAGATAAGAGGATGGACATGCGTACAGGCAAGTACTGGAAACAAAGTGTGGAAATAACTCTAGTTTATTGTTCCTTTCTGAGTTTGGCGTCCTTCCCAGTGGTGTGTTCTGATATCTGTGGACATTTTCAAGCCTTTATCTTGCCTGGTTTGTGTTGTTTTTTACTCTTTATAATTTATAGTCATTTCCTCCTTCTTATAACTGCTTGTATGGGAGGGTTTTTTTTTGTCTCCAGTCAAGGATATTCAGAGCTTGGAAGCAAAGGGGAGGAATAAAAGGGGCTTCACCTGTTTTTTGTGACTGCGTTTATTTTTGTATCCCAACCTGGGTCATCACAGGATTCATTAAAGGTGACATACTGGCACTGCCCTGTATGAAGCCAACTGGCATACATAGAGTTGGAATGTACTTCCGCTTTCCCCCCCTTTTTACGGCAACTACTAAAGTAGGCATAGGAATGTTTTATGAGTTAACAATATAATTGTGGACTTTTCCAGACACATTCTGTTAGATCTGGGAGGATGGGTCCAAGAACGGAGGCAAGACTCAGATAGCAACAACAGCTCTTTATTAGTGACTTCAGATCTGAGCGAAATATCCCGGCCGCAGCAGCCCCTTATATAGGGCTGGCTGCGGCTAGGCAGCCAATGAAGGCGATTTGAGTTTGCCGCGCTTGGCTGGGCCAATTGCAGCAGCCCGTTTACTAGCCAATCAGATCAGTCTGCGGTGACCAATCACAATCCGCTATTCGCGGGCCAATCAGAGTTGCAGGCTTTCGAGCGTGCTAGTCCGGAACACATTCCTTTGAAAACTGATTTTGCCCCATTTCAACTGGATGGCATTTCGGTGGATGATATCCTTATACTTGGACTGAAAATACCAGGTTACCATTAATATAGTTTTTTTTTTTTTCATTCTATCCTCACCCCATCCGTACTGCAGGTGATACATTAGGGAGAATTCACGTGACGATTTCAGCTCTCCCCTGGTTGAGTGAATTGGTGAAATCCCAGTGACTCAAATTGCTAATCGTAGATCTTCTAAGCATGACAGATCATCAACCTTTCCCATTGAATCACCTGCACATTTCTTATGCAGACGAACATAATCTGTTCATATTTTGTTTTCTTGCAACAAGAGAGGCAGAACAGATGGCATTCCCTATGGCATTATCAGAAATTTAATCTGGGTTTTAATACAGTGTATGCACTGTCAATATGTATGCTATGTTCTGCCATAAAGGTGATTTTTCAGGTTGTATCAGCTACAAGCTCCCTTTCTGAGCATGTCTCTTTCTATTCTGAGCATGTCTCTTTCTACCTTGTATCTCATGTTGCATTCCCCTGAAGGCTTCGCCAAAGACCAATTTTTTTCTGGCACTAAGAGAGACAGTTGCTTGCAACCTTGAATCTAGATTTGAATTCATTGTCAAGGTTTGGAAAATCCTTGTAATCCTTGGGAATCCATCCACAATTCTTCGGCTTGTCATATGCATAAGGCGGTATCTAAAGCAGAGGTCGCCAACCTTTTGGACCTCAGGGACCACCAAACTCATAATTTTAAATCCCAGGGACCACTAACTGGTTCTGTGGGCATGGCCTAATTTGTGGACATGGCTTGGTGGTCATGTGACTGGTTGGGCATGGCTTGTATGTAAATATTATATTTATGCAAATATTGAATTTTTTATTTAAAAAGAGCAACTTTTACCAAAAATCAGGCAAAGCAGGCAGACAGATTGCTCACAGAATCATTCAGTGATCTATCTATCTGCCATCAGCTAGCTCAGTCTGTCACATAAAATTTGCTTGCCGTGAATCTGCACTGAATAATAGAACCTTCAGTCCTAAGGGAGGTTCGGCTGTGCTTAAAAGCAGAGCCAAAGATCTAAAGACTAGCTAGAAAGCAAGAAATCCAACCGTTTCCTGCTTCCTAGCTAATCTAAATCTCCCAGCACAGCAGAACAGCTGATGGTTGGAAAAGGAAAAAAAATAGCAATTTAGCAGACAAGTTTGCCGGATAAGGAGTGAGTGGGCTGGGAGGGTTCCCGCGGGTCATGTGGGCGGCGCAGCCTTGTGTTTCTGCACAGCCTGGATTAATTGCTTTGGGGGGGCGGTGCTCTGGAGATGAGATTTCTCTGCAGACCACCAAAATTTTCTCATGGCCCACTGGTTGGCGACCTCTGATTTAAAGTTCTGGCTTCTTTACTTTTTGCCACCGGCACAGGTAGTCCTCTTGACTTAGTACAGTTCATTCTAGCTTAATGTAAAGAAGGACTGGGGCAATATCTCAGGGGCTGCCCCAAAGAAGAGGGAGTCAAGCTATTCTCCAAAGCATCCTGAAGGCAGGACAAGAAGCAATGGGTGGAAACTAATCAAGGAGAGAAGCAATTTAGAACTAAGGAGAAATTTCCTGACTGTTAGAACAATTAATCAGTGGAACAACTTGCCTCCAGAAGTTGTAAATGCTCCAACACCGGACATTTTTAAAAAGATGTTGGATAGCCATTTGTCTGAAGTGGTATAGGGTTTCCTGCCTAGGCAGGGGGTTGGACTAGAAGACCTCTAAGTTCCCCTCCAACTCTCTTATTCTATCTTCTATCTATCTTCTAATCAAGGGGAGAACTTAGAACTAAGGATACATTTCCTGACAGTGAGAACAATTAATCAGTGGAATGCCTCCAGGAGTTATGAGTGATTCATCACTAAAAGATTTTAAGAAGAGGTTGAATAACCATTTGTTTGAAATGGTTTAGGGTTCCTGCCTTAAGCAGGGGTTGGACTAGGAAACCTCCAAGGCCCCTTTCAACTCCTATTCTATTCTATTCTATTCTATTCTATTCTATTCTATTCTATTCTATTCTATTCCATTCCATTCCATTCCATTCTATTCTATTCTGAACACAGGTAATCCTCGAGTTACGACCACAATTGAGCCCAACATTTCTATTGCTAAGCAAGACAGTTGTTAAATGAGTTTTGGCCCATTTTATAATCTTTCTTGCCACTGCTCTTAAGTGAATCACTGCAATTGTTAAGTTAGTAACACGGTTGTTAAATGTAACTGGCTTCCCCATTGACTTGTCAGATAAAATGTGAGACACATAATGTGAGACAATCCAACCGTCATATAAACATGCTAGTCGCCAAGCCTCTGAATTCTGACCACGTGACCATGGAGATGCTGCAATGGTTGTATGTGTGAAAAACAGTCATAAGTCACTGTTTTCAGTGCTGTTGTAACTTTGGTTGTACAAATGGTTGTAAGTGGAGGACTATCTCAGGTCACTTGGAGAGTCTCTGATACATTTATTGGAACCCCCTCAAAGCCTGTAAGATTAATATAATACATTTCATATTTGAAGTGCTTAAGTACCTTGTGGCTTTTCTTTTGAATCGTTCAGGATTGGTCCGAGATTAATATAACTATCCCACTGTTATTGCAACAGATTTTGCAGTAATTAAATCACACATGCACAGACAGAGAAAATGCATGCACATATAACATTTCCCCAGAGGGCACTCAATTTCCCAGAGCAATGAAGATATAATTATCTTGATGTAAATCACCGCCTGATAACTAGGAAGGGGTGCCCTTTCCTCATCTTGAGTTCACTGGGATATTTTTTCTCTGTGACAAGAACTGTCAGACGAAGCAGCTGGATTTTGTGGAAGAAAGAAGGCACCAAGACTTGAAGGAAAAACAAACAGGAAGACGAAAGGATACCTCCGAAGATCTCTAACTTCCCATTCATGATTCGTGGCTAAACTGATTGCACATTTAACTAAAACTGAGCTGGTTCAGTTTAGTTTACTTTATTGTCATTGCACCTCGTACAATGAAATTAAATGCCAGTGTACATTATAACTATAAAAATAAAACACAAACACACATCCTTCACATTCTATACAATTAAATTGAAAACCTCTGATATTGCATTAATATTGCACCATGCAATAGAATTCAATATAATTAGTTTAGTTTACTTTATTGTCATTGCACCTCATACAATGAAATCAAACACCATCTTCAGTGCACATCATGACCATGACCATGAAAATAAACATAAACACACATCCTTCACCCTTCACACATTGAACTGGAAACCCCCGACACTGCACTGCACTATACAGAAGAATTCAAAAGAGCTACTGCCCTGGGATAGAAGCTGTTTTTCAGCCTATTTGTCTTTGTTTTTATTATCCTGCACTGCCTAACAGTTGGTAATAGTTCAAAAAAAGGGTTCCCAGGTTGAGATGGATCTTTGAGAATGGATCTTTTGAACTTTCTTAAGGCATAAAGCTCTTCCAAAGAGGGGAGAAGGCAACCAATGATCTTCTGGGCAATGACATTACCCCTCTGGAGTGTTGTCCTATCTGCCACAGTGCAGTTGGCAAACCATACAGAGGTGAAATAAGTTATGATACTCTCTATGGAGCAGTGGTAGAAGGTCATCAGCAATTTTTCACTCAGTTGTTGTTTTCTGAGATATCTCAGGTAGTATAATCTCTGCCAGGCCCTTTTGACCAGTGCTGCAATGTGAGCACTCCAGGTCAGGTCCTCTTTTAAACTTAAAACTGGCCACTTGCTCCCTTCAGTCTCCATTGATAAGCAAGGGCCGGATGTCTGATCTGTTCCTCCTGTAGTCCACCATAAGCTTCTTATTGGTGTTAAGGACCAAGTTATTGTCTCTACACCACGAAAGCCACCAGTCTACCTTTAGCAGAATCACAAAGAAATGTGATGCAAAAAAGATGTTGAGACCTTAGAAAGAATGTAGAGGAGAGCAACAAACATGATAATAGGTCTGGTAGCTAAACCAAAGAATGAGCAATTGAGGGAACTGGGTATGTCTAGTCTAGTGAAGAGAAGGATGAGGGGTGATATGATAACTGTTTCCCAATACTTGAGGGGTTGTCACAGAGAAGAAGGGTCAACCTATTCTCCAAAACATCTGAGAGTAGGATAAGAAACACCGGGTGGAAGATCATGAAAGAGAGATCCAACTTAGAAGGAGAAATTTCTTGACTGTGAGAACAATTAAACTATGGAATGGTTTACTTCTGAAAGTTGTGGGTGTTTGAGTCCTCACTGAAGGTTTTCAAGAAGAGACTGGACAGCTATTTGTCCTGCATGATATAGGTCTCTCGCTTGGGAAGGGGGTTAGTATAGAAGACCTCTAAGGTCCCTTCCAACTGTATTATTCTATGTGTATTCTGTGGAAAATCAGGGTCTGTTTTGGCAAAGAATCATTTCAGAAGTCCTTGGCTAGATGAAAATTTGTGGGCTAAATGTTCACCCTAGACTTGATATATTTTCTTGAGAATTGTTGCTTTCAGTCGCTGAGTCATATCCAACTCTTCACAACCCCATGAACCGAAGCATAACAGAATAACAGAGTTGGAAGGGGACTTGGAAGTCTTCTAATCCAACTCCCTGCTCAAGGAGGAGACCCTAATACCATTCCAGACATGTGGCTGTCCAGTCTCTTCTTGAAAACCTCCAGTGATGGAGCACCCACAACTTCTAAGGGCAAGCAGTTCCACTGGTTAATTGTTCCAAGTGTCAGGAAATGTCTCCTTAGTTCGAGGTTGCTTCTCTCCTTGATTAGTTTCCATCCGTTGTTTCTTTTCTTGCCTTCTGATGCTTTGGAAAATAGGTTGGCCCCTTCTTCTTTGTGGAAAAAAAAAATGCCAGGATCCCCTGTCATTGCTTAAACCCATGTTCATTGCTTCATCACTCTCCAACCATCTCATCCTCTGCCATCCCCTTCTCCTTTTGCCTTCATTTTCCCCCAACATTGGGACTTTTTTTTCCCCCAAAGAGTTCTCATTTGGTGGCCAAAGTATTTGAGCTTCAGCTTCAGAATCTCTCCTTCCAAAGAACAGCCAGGTTTGAATTCCTTTAGGATTGACTGATTTGATGCCCTTGCCGTCTAACAGACTCCCTAGAATGTAGCATCACAATTCAAAAGCATCAATTCTTCGGCGCTCAGCCTTCCTTATGGTCCAACTCTTGGAGCCAGACATTGGACAAAGACCAGATGTGGCAATAACTAATAGCTTGGAAAATTTCAGAAAAGGCTTGAATAAAATGGATGATTAGGGGGCTGGAGGCTAAAACATATGAAGGACGTGGCTAGTCTAGGGAAGAGGAGGACCAGGGGAGACATGATAGCAGTGTGCCAATATTTGAGGGGCTGCGACAGAGAGGAAGGATTCAAGCTATTTTCCAAAGCACCTGAAGGCCAGATAAGGAATAATGGATGGAAACTGATCAAAAAGAGATTCAACATAGAAATAAGGAGAAATTTTCTGACAGTGAGAACGATCAACCAATGGAACAACTTGCTTTCAGAATTTGTGGGAAGCTGGAAGCTTTCATCACTGGAAGCTTTCAAGAAGAGACTGGACTGCCATTTGTCAGAAATGGTGTGGGGTCTCCTGCTTGGGTGGGGATTGGACTGGATGACCTACAAGATCCCTTCCAACTCTGTTAATCTGTTAAATCTGATAAATTGTGGTGGAAAATCCCACCAATGGATTCTTCTCTGAATGACTCAAATCTCCCAGGGGTATTTGCGGCAGGGATTTTTTTTTTTTAAAAAAAAGTCAAAATACTTGCTATGGCTTCACAGTTAAAGCCCTGTCCCATTTTCATATGGGTTGTGCACTCAGTGATGTTGCAATCACTTTGATTGGTATAAGGTGGTGGTGGTGAACCCCAGGCTTTAAAAATTAGACCCCTCCACTTTAATCAGAAGATCAGTGAAATTATAGCCTAACTTGATTAATCACTATGGGCAAATTTGAATGATAACAAGTAAATTTTAATCAGCAGCCCTATGAGTTATTGACAAGCATGGTTCATTTTTGGGGGGTGGGAGGGCAGTTTCAGTTCTGGAATAAGAAGGAAACAGAATTTTAAAAATGGCTTTTCCTTCTTCAGAGGTAGCTTTTGCTGATTGAGTTCTAAATTGTTTGACAGCTCGTTCAGCATTTCAGAAACATGTCGGTATTAAGCTTTTGCACATATCTATTAGAGCTGTCTGCAAATTGAATTGATTAATCAAATAGGTTTTAACTGATTCTTTGTTTAATTAGTATAACAATTCTTTACAGACTTCCTGAGCAGGAGGTCTCCTGATCCAAACAGTCTGTCCTTGTGAGTAAACATACTCAAAAGATTTCATTGCGTGTCTGTATTTCGGCATATAATTGAATCGATACTTTTGAGAAACTGTGCTTCCTACCGTTATGGATGTTGTATACATTAAATGGAAGTGGTCGTACATTAAAAAAAAATCCCATTTTATAATGTTTATTTGATGGGCCTTTAGATCCCTTCACTCAGTACAAATCTAAATAGTGTTCCACAAAACAATGTGACAACAATAATCAATATGAATCAACAAAAAAAATGTAGGTAATATTCTAGTAACATAAAAACATCTCGATTTCTCATATCTAACAGTAAAGGACCAGGACCAGAAGTGGTATTCAGCCGGTTCTGGTGTATCAGTAGCCAGGGATGGGATTCTACCAGTTTGCACCTATTCACTAGAAGCGGTTGTTAACATTCTAAGCAGTTCAGAGAAACGGTCGTTAGAATAAATTATTGGTCTAATCCTGTAAGGAAGGCAGGAAGGAAACATTCTGATGTTGCTTACAGAAACTGCCTCTCCCTTATTACATTCTTGGAAGGACTAGATTTCCTGTCTCAATATCTCTGGAGTTTTTTTTTCCCCCTTTGCTGCTACTTTGCTTGTGTGGAGTGACCATTCAAAGTTACAATGGCACTGAAAAAAGTGACTTATGACCATTTTTCACACTTACGATTGTTGCAACATCCCCACAGTCACGAGAAGCCAGGCGAGGAGATACGTGCCTTGATATGAGTGATGTTGAGTTGGCCACACCCAGCCAGTCACATGACCACCAAGCCATGCCCACCAACTAAGCCACACCCACAGAACCAGTTGTTAAAAAATTTGAATTCCACCCCTGCTGGTAACTTAAATTTTGACCAGTTCGGAGAACTGGAAAATACCACCTCTAATTAGCCCCACCCACTCACCCTCGCCCTTTTCCGTCCTATATTCCACTGATTTTTAGCTCAGCTGATTCCACAAGGCAGAGCAGGCACTGCTGCGCCTCAGCTGAGGTAAAAAACAGCTCACCTCAGCAAGAGTGATCTTTGAGTGCTGTGCGCACGAAAGAAGTGATCTTTGAGTGTGAAGCGCACAGAACCAGTAGCATGCAATTTGGAATCCCACCACTGAACAGGACATGGGCCCAGAGCAAAGAATCCATTTTTTCAACACTTGCGATTTTAGGACTGCTTTCAAGGCAAGAAACAAAATTCAAATATACAGCAATCCTTACCCCAATGTTATCCGGGACTATATAGATGATAATGAATCCCAACTGCATTAAAAAAAAACCTAATATAAGGATGCCCCATATAGATGTAATACACAGGTAGTCCTTGACTTACGAAAGCAATTGAGCCCAAAATTTCCAAAACCACTGCAGTTGTTAAGTTAGTAACAAGTTTGGTTGTTAAGTGAATCTGGATTCCCCATTGACTTTGTTTGTTAGAAGGTCACCAAAATTGATCACATGACCCAAAGTCACTGCAACAGTCATAAATAAGAACCAATTGCCAAGCATCCGAATTTTGATCACGTGACTATAGGGATGCTGCAATGATCGTAAGTGTGAAAAACAGTCATAAGTCACTTTTTTCAGGGCCATTGTAACTTTGAATGGTCATGAAATGAACTGTTGTAAGTCAAAGACCACCTGTACTAAATTGGACTTCTACCTTGAAAGTTTTTATCTAGTATTTAACCAGCTCAAGGAAAAACTGTTGAAAAAATTATTGTCCTCACACAAGAATCTCAGAACGGCAGAAAAAGATACCTTACAAGTCCTTAAAAACAATGACAACATCATAATCAAGTAGGCTGGCAAAGGAATGATAATGGTTCATTTTGAATAAAGTGGATTTTGTCTAGGAAACCAAGAAATCTCTACATTCTATCTATTCAGATCCATGACAGTCAAACAGTGGATTATAAACAATTAGGCAATCAGATGAAAGATTTTCCCAAAAATATACATACATGAATATATCTACCTGGAAAAACCCAGAGAAAATTGGCATTTTCTAATCAATTTCCCCAAATGCCAAAAAGGCAATTTGGGCTGTCTCATTGTTTCAAGTATTGGAACCATCACAGATGCAAAATCAGATTTTATGGTCTCGGCTCTTATGCCACCAGCACTCCCAGATACGTAAGAGATCCCGTAGATTTCATTAACACCCTGAAATCCATTGGCAATCTAATACTACTACTTTAGCTACCATTGATATTGAGATTTTATATACTAATATCACCCACAAACATGGACTCCAAATAGTATCTAGTTTAATGAAAAGAAGGACTAGGGGTGACATGATAGCAGTCTTCCAATATCTCAGGGGTTGCCCCAAAGAAGAGGGGGATCAAGCTATTCTCCAAAGCACTTGAAGGCAGGACAAGAAGCAATGGATGGAAACTAAGCAAGGAGAGAAGCCACCTAGAACTAAGGAGGAATTTCCTGATAGTTAGAACAATTAACCAGTGGAACAACTTGCCTCCAGAAGTTGTAAATGCTCCAACCCTGGAAGTTTTTAAGAAGAAATTGGATAACTATTTGTCTGAAATAGTATAGGGTTTCCTGCCTAAGTAGGGGGTTAGGTAGGGGGACTAGAAGTCCTTCAAGGTCCCTTCTTTCTCTTCATCTTCATTATTGAGTCTGTCATCTGCACCTCTATAACTTCAGAGACAAGTTCACAGACTTCAGAGGATAATTAGGATTGCAGAAAAAAACAATTACTACCAACCTGCCTTCAATTGAGGACCTGCATACTGCACAGGTCAAAAAGAGGGCTGTGAAAATATCGACAGACCCCTCACATCCCGGACCTAAACTGTTTCAACTCCTTCCCTCAAAATGAGGCTATAGAGCACTGCTCACCACAACAACTAGACACAAGGACAGTTTTTCCCCAAATGCCATCACTCTGCTAAACAAATAATTCCCTCAACACTGTTCAACTATTACAAAGTCTGCACTACTATTACTGTTAATCTTGTTTATTTATTTTATTTTATTTGGTTTGTCAATTGCTTACAAGATAATAGGTGTAAGTAAAAACATAGTTATGTTATGTTCATAGTTATGAATACATGGATTCATATAAGAAAAATAATAGAAACAATAGGATAGGGATGGTAGGCATGTTAGTGTGCTTATTATACACCCTCTAGGACAGAGTCTCTTAGGAAAGGTTAAGTTTTGGGGTTTGGGAAGAGTCAAGTAGGGATCAGACATTGACCACTCTGTTGCTGAAGTCATACTTCCTGCAATCAAGTTTGGTGCAATTGACCTTGAGTTTGTATCTATTGTTTGCTATTGTATTGTTATGGTTGAAGCTGAAATATTCATTGACAGGTAGGACATTGCAATGTATGATTTTATATACTAAGATCGGACCAAAGGCGGCGTAGTTCTAGGTTTTCTAGGTCTAGAATTTCAAGTCTGTTGGCATAGGTATTCTGCAACAAGTAGAGGAGTGGATAACTCTTCTTGTGAAATATTTCTGGACTTTCTCAACTGTGTTAATATCAGATATGTAATGTGGGTTCCAGACTGATGAGCTGTATTCGAGTATTGGTCTAGCAAATGTTTTGTATGTCATCACTCCTTATCACTCATTGTCTCCCACTTGTGACTGACTGTACGACTGTAACTTTGTTGCTTGTATTCTTACAATTTATATTGACTGTTTCCTAGTATGATTTAATTGCTTATCGTACCCTATGACTATTATTAAGTGTCGTCACTTTATGATTCTTGATTAATGTATCTTTTCTTTTATGGACACTGAGAGCATTTGCACCAAGACAAATTCCTTGTGTGTCCAATCACACTTGGCTAATGAATTCTATTCTATTCTGTTCTGTTCTGTTCTGTTCTGCTCTGCTCTGCTCTACTCTATTCCATTCCATTCTAAAAAAAAAAATCAGGAACATCACCACTGATGTCAAAACAGTATATGCTTCCACAATATGCCAACATCTTTGTGGGTGACCTAGAGTTACACTTTCTCAATTTCTATCCTGCAAAGCCCCTGCTTTCCTTGGAGTTCCCTTAGTGGCATTTTAATAATTTGGCTCTAGGAGAAGGATGTCTATGGAGATTCTCAGCCATCCAGGTCATAGTTGTCCCAAAGTTGTTGTTTTTTTTCCAAGAGGCAACTGGATTTGCCTGTCGAAAAACCTCTCAGAGCTGAAGAAGCTTCTTGAATGAGAAGTGAAACGTCTTCAAAGGAAAACAAGACAGTCCAATTACCTCTTGAAGAAGCCCCTTTGGGACTAGGAAAAGGGTCCTACCAAGTTGCACAGTCACATCCATTCCCCCTATCAGCTTCAGCCTTGATCTACCTGCCGTACAAATCTACTTCTTTGATGTCATGGTAAAACTACACAATGGACAAACAAACAGATTAAACATGCCATGTGAATGGAGCTATACTGTTAGGTTGTTTTACTACAAGTTTAGTCAACCTTACCTTAGTTAAGTTTGCACCAACATCTCTGTGGTTATTGAAGCCAATTCGTTTGCTATTCTTTTTTTAAAAATCCCAGGTCACAGAAGAAAATATTTAAAATGCTGGAACTCCTCCATTTTATTCAAAAGTAGGTCCACAGTTGTCTTTTGTGTGCTGTTTAGTTATCTTTTTTGTGTTGTTTGTGAGCAAGACGCCTAACACCTGTTCAGGTGGATTCTCTGAGGCTTGTAGAAAGAACATTTGAAAAGATTTTAGCTAAACTTCTTATTCAGAACACAACAATGAATAAACATCCCATTGTAGCATGACTACACACACACACAACACTGGAAGCCAATCATCTTAAGGAGAAATGCAGTTGTTGCTTATTTGCAAACTTTGTGACCAGATAGTCCAACTCTTTTTTTTTTTGGCTTTTCTACAAACAACTCTTGAGTCCAAGAGGACATCAATGGCCATTTGAGTTTATCAGTTGCATCGGTTGAAGGACATACCTGCACAGGCAATGCCAAGATAACCAATAGCAAAGTTACTGACGGTGCTTCTCAATGTATTAAGGAGAAATTTCCTGACAGTGAGAACAAGTAATCCAACAAGGTTGCCTCCTGGATTTGTGGGTGCTCCATTGCTGGAGGTTTTCAAGAAAAGATTGGACAGCCAATCTTATACCATTGTCCAGGATGGTATAAGATCTTCTGCCTTGGGCAAGGGTGCTATGCCCCTGTCGGAGTCTGAATCTGAGGAGGAAGATGAACAGCTGACAGGGAGTGGGAGTGTAGCTCCATTGGCTGTGGAGGAAACTGGGGAAGGGCAAAGTCCAGCTGAGCAGAGCAGGAAAGAGGTAGAACAAGGGAGAGGGAGTTCAGAGGAAGACCTAGGACCACCCCCCTCTTCATCCTAGGGCACATGGGGAAAAACGGAGAAGAGAGCAACGTGGGTTGTGTGGCTTATGGGGGAGGAAAGGGCCCTGATTCCCTTCATTAGCCACAGCTGGGAAGAGAGTTTAAAAGAAATGCATGCTGAGTGCAGCAGCTGCTGGGAGCAAACATGAGTTTATCTTGTGTTGACTTTACTTATTTGTGTTTCTGGTGTCTTCCCAACCATGTTGAGTTATTGCCATGCCTTCATGTCTGGAATTCTTGCTCCTGCCCTGCCGGACTAATTACCTCATTTTGCCTTGATTGGCCTTATAGTTACAGTTTTTGTTGACCATGTTTTGGCCTTGATTCTCTACAGTCAAAGTCTATTCCTGGAAGAGTTTTTCTCCAGCCAGAAGATAACCAGGACATTGGGGGCAAAGTTGGAGCTAATAAAGGGACTCCTAGTGATTATCTGATTGTGTTGCCTTTGTGCCACGCTCTGGGTCATCACATAAGGGTTGGATTAGAAGACTTCCAAGACCCCTTGCAACCCTATAATTCTACATTTCTATGTCTTTATAGTTCTGCATTGTGGACATATTCTATGCAAGGTAATGAAGCTAAAGCAAACCCTGTTGACTCCAGCCCCTCCGATCAAGATTAAGCAACTTATAGAGGTTACTTAGAAGACACCTTTGCCGCAGATGAAAAGGTCAGTGCACCCACTACATAAAAACAGTGCAGATGACTAATGTGGACAACCTGGCCTGTGTTTGAAAGCTAAACAGGGTTTGGGTCCGAGTACTAAATGGATGGGAGTAATTATCAAAAAATCTAAACCTGTAGGTGCAGATTTACAAGGAAAGAAACTTCTCAAAGAAGGCAATAGCAATGCCCATGAAGTTATCAGTTCATGAGTGTGATCTCAAGGGGAAAAAAATGTAATTTAAAATGTACTGTAGCTTTTACAATTACAAAAGTAAGCACTTTGTTGGGCTTTACTCAGGGATGGGATACTACCGGTTCTATAGAACTGGTAGCTCTGAAGAGCAGCAGACACCAAACCGGTTCTGTGTTTGCTGCTGTTTGGTCCACCAACCCGCCCAGGTTCTTACCTGTCCTTTATTTTCTGCTTTTTCAACTTCAGTTGCTCTGCGTGGCACAGCTGCGGTTGAAAAAGCAGGAATAAAGTGGCTTTTCAAGCACTGTGCACCTGCATGCAGTGCTTATCAGCTATGCTGGTAGCACAGCATAAGGTTTTTAACACACGCACACAGCTGAAAGACAGCGCAAAACATAGTCACCAAATTGGTAGTAACGCCAGTTGAATTCCATCCCTGGCTTTATTCCCAAATAATTGAGAAGTTTAGGTGAAAGTTGGCTGAATAGCAGTAAGTGAGAGAGAGATCTTGGAGTTTTAGTAGACAATCACTTAAATATGAGCCAGCAGTGTGCAGCAGCAGCCAAAAAAGCCAATTGCATTAATAGAAGGATAGAATCAAGATCAGGTGAAGTATTAGTATTGCTTAATTTTAGTTTACTTTTAGTTTACTTTATTGTCATTGCACCTCGTACAACAAAATTAAATACCATCTTCAGTGTACATTATGACTATGCAAATAAACACAAACACACATCCTTCATATTCTATACATTGAATTGAAAACCCCTGATATTGCATTAATATTGCACTATACAGTAATAAGACCACACTTGTAATATTGCATCCAGTTTTGGTCTCCGTATTATAAAAAAGAAGTTTAGACTTTGGTAAGAGTACAGAAAAGAGCAATAAAGATTATTAGTGGGCTGGAGGCTAAAACATATGAAGAATGGTTGCAGGAATTAGTTGTGTCTAGTGCAAAGAAGGACTCAGGGCAACATGATAGCCGTGTTCCAATATTTGAGGGGCTGCCATTTTCCAAAGTCCCGGAAGGTAAGACAAGAAACAATGGATGGAATCTATTCAAGGAGAGAAGCAACCTAGAACTAAGGAGAAAATAAATCCCTAACAGTGGGAACAACCAATCAGTGGAACTATTTGCCTCCTGAAATTGTGGGTGGATCCATCACCGGAGGTTTTTAAGAAAAGATTGATCAGCCAACCTTTTCTGAAATGGTAGGTTCTCCTGCCTGAGCAGGGGGTTGGACTAGATCATCTTTAAGGTCCCTTCCAACTTTGTTATTTTGAAAAGAACAAACATTGTGAGTCTGGAAAGCACCTGGCAGCAGAATGCCTGAAGCATGTATCCCGAGTTAAAATTGCACCAAGGAAAGAGAATTTCTAGTCCGTGCAAATTGCATTAAAATTATCTGAAGGGTTTGGGGGCTGGTTTTTTTTTTTTTTGGCTTATGTGATTCAAACAAACAATTCTTGTTTCTCTGGTTGGAACAGTTAGCATTAAAGCCCAATTCCTCAACCCCTGGATTTTATTAGCCATTTTCCTGATTTCTGTGATTTAACGAGGCATTAGCAAGGTTAAAGATGGCTTTAGGAACGCACAATTCAAGCATGTCTGCACAACGCTAAGTGCAAGAAGCTCGCATTTTTTTTAAAAAGAGCAAGACAGAGAAAGCAATAAAAACTTACTTTTGTCCTGAATGTAATTTTTTTTTTTTTTTATCAAGGAGGTTATCGTAAAGAAAATCTCATCTGTGTCGAACACTGCTACTCTCTGACTTCACAACAAGAATTTGGGAAGTTTCCATCACCAACTCCTGTGATAAATGGAGGACTTCCTTTTATGATTTTTGGAACCAAGGGTTATATAGATGACCTTGTGAGGTATAATAAGGCAGAGGCGGGTATTCAGCAGGTTCCGATCAGTTCTGGAGAACCAGTAGTGGAAATTTTGAGTAGTTTGGAGAACCGGCAAATACCACCTCTGACTACAGATTTTACAGTATCCTTCCCCTGCCACGCCCACCAAGCCACACCAACAGAACCGGTAGTAAAAAAGTTTGAATCCCACTACTATAATAAGGACTACCTTCAGAAGAGAAATAGAGTTAAAAATACTAATGTGAACTAAGGGTATTTATTGAGGCCAATATTAAAAAGTCAAGGTACTTATAAATATGTAATAAATGCAATATATTAATAAAATGATGAATGTTCTGCAGCAGGCAGTGTCCAATTAAATGATTCTAAATGGTGTAGAACAGGGGTGTCAAACTCAATTTCATGGAGGCCACATCAGGACTGTATTTGACCTCAAGGGGCCGGGGTGGGCATGGCTAGGGTGGGTGTGGCCAGCTCTATGTCACTCACGTTGGAGGCACCTGTAGTGGCCCGAGCACTCTGCCAGCAGAAACAGGCTCCGAACAGAGGAGGTATTCAGCAGGTTCTGACCAGTTCTGGAGAACCAGTAGCGGAAATTTTGAGTAGTTCAGAGAATTGGCAAATACCACCTCTGACTGGCCCCGCCTCCATCTATTCTCTGCCCGCTGAGTCCCAGCTGACCAGCTGGGTCTTCTTTTGTTGCCCTGCACAGGAGAACGGAACTGGAAAGCAGGTGAGTGGGATGGGGAGGGAATGGGAATTTTACAGTATATCCTTCTCCTACCATATCCACCAAGCCACGCCATGCCCAATTCAGAGATTCAGAGGTGGAAGTAAAAAAATTTGAATTCCACCACTGGCTCCCAAGCTCCATCTTTTGCTGTGATGGCCTCCTGCAACCCTCTGCCAGTGAAAATGGAGCAGGCGGCCTACCTGAGCTCTGCTTTCACTGGCAGAGGCACCGCAGGCCAGTCCTTCACTGTTTCCAGGGCAGCGGATCTAAGCATCCACAGGCTGGATCCAGCAGGCTGGATCCTCCTAGGCCTTGAGTCTGACACCTCTGGTCTAGAAAAAGATAACAAAAATACTGGAGATGCAATTACACATTCCCACAGACAACATATTCTCGGACCATTATTAGGTATTTTTCCTTTTTGAAACAAAAAATATTGTTCCAAAATATTGTTCTTTAAAAAACAAACAAACAAGAAAAGACTAATTCACTTGTTATCAAATAAGGCATTTGAAAGATGAAGAAAGAGTAACCTTTTAAAACAATAAATTCGAAAATATGCATTTCTGATTGACTCTTTGTACAAGAAGTCCCTGACTTACGATCACAATTGAACCCCATTTTTTTTTATTGCTAAGTGAAACATTTTTTAAGTGACAATTTTGCCCCATTTTACATCCTTTCTTGCCACAGTTGTTTAAGTGAATCACTGCAGTTGTTAAATTGGTAACACGCCTGCTAAGTGAACCTGGCTTCCCCATTGAGTCTTGGTGGCGCAGTGGTTAGAGTGCGGTACTGCAAGCTACTTCTGCTGACGGCCGGCTGCCTGCAATTTGGCAAATCGAATCTCAGAGGTTGACTCAGCCTTCCATCCTTCCAAGGTGGGTAAAATGAGGAGCCACATTGTTGGGGGCAATAGGCTGACTCTGTAAACTGCTTAGAGAGGGCTGGAAAGCATTGTAAAGCGCTATATAAAAGTCTAAGTGCTATTGCTATTGACTTGACTTGTCAGAAGTTTGCAAAAGAGGATCGCAGGACCCTGGGGCCCTGCAACCATCATAAATGTGAACCAGTTGCCAACGGTCTGAATTTTGATCATGTGGGATGTAGCAACGGTCGTAAGCGTGAAAAAGGGTCATAAGTCTTTTTCTTTCCAGTGATGTAACTTTGAATGGTCACTAAATTAACTGTTGTAAATTGAGGATTACCTGTATATAAAGTTCATTGATCAATTTTACTGTCAGAGTTCTAAGTACTGGACCCATAGCAAACAAAACTCTGAGGCAGGTGGATTCCCCAAAGAATATATTTATTCGATATATCATATTGGCACAGATCTGGTGAAAACTGACTCTGAAGGTTCCCGCGCTTTTCACCTAATTAAAAGTAAAAGTTTGTCACTTTCTCAAAACAATCAGTCAATCACAGCACTGTCTGGTTGCCTGGTGACATCACTCCCCCTTCCTCTGGCCAGGTGTGAGAATGTCCTTGATTCCCAAGAAAAAATATTTTATTTTGACTACAAAACCCAAGCTATCTCTAATCCTCCCTCTCCCTATCCCTCAGTTCCAGTGTGGCAGCACTGAAGCTCCAAGGTGGCTTCGGACAGGCCACCTTCAAGATTGACACTTACATTAATATCACTGTGGATATTTTCCCCTTGTCTTATTTGTTAACAAACTCTAGTTCAGTAATAAGCAGATGTGGTCTTCAGCAGGTTTTGACTAGTTCTGGAGGACCGGTAGCGGAAATTTTGAGTGGTTTGGAGAACCGGCAAATACTACCTCTAACTGGCCCCACCCACATCTATACTCTGCCTCCCGAGTCCCAGCTGATCGGCTGGGTCTTCTTTTGTTGCCCTGTATAGGAAAACGGAGCTGGAAAGCAGGTTAGGGGATGGGGAGGGAATGGGATTTTGCAGTAACCTTCCCCCAGGAGTGGAGAGGGAATGGGGATTTTGCAGTTTTCTTCCCCTGCCAAGCCCATCAAGCCACGCCATGCCACGCCCACAGAACCAGTAGTAAAAAAATTTGAATCCCACCACTGGTAATAAGGCTAATAGGAAAGTCAGACAGGCGTTCTTCCACATTGGAAGGGCTGGCAAATGATATTGATGTGTCTTTATGAAGCAAACACGATGTTTTGCTTGTTTCTTCAAGCAGAAGTGGGCCTAAGTAGAGCTAAGGTTATCACTGTGATGAAGTATATAGATTGTGCTAACGCTTGAGGCAATCGGAGTTTCCAACCTTGCATCACCAGAACTGAGATTATAAGAGAAAGAATTGGCAAAGAACCCAATCTTAAACTACCTACAAAAACAACAAATGAAACAGTTTGCTCAACCTGGAGAGATTGTCTTGGGATTCCAGACCGTACAACCTACAAGGCATATATACTGCCACAACATCAATTAGCAATGGTTGAGACCACCAGAAGAACGAGAACCAAAACCTGGTGTCTTCTTTGACACCTGAAGCGGTAAAAGAGGAAGTAAAGAAGGAAACCACCTTGCATTCAGTCTTCCATCTTTATCTTCATCATCTTCATCATCTCAGTAAGGTAAAAGTTTCCCCTGCCAGTCAGGTCTGACTCTAGGGTATGGTGCTCATCCTCATTTCTTGGCTGAGAGAGCCAGCATTGTCCAAAGACAATAACAGAATGAGAGAATAACAGAGTTGGAAGGGACCTTGGAGGTCTTCTAGTCCAACCTCCTGCTCAGGCAGGAGACCCTATTCCATTTCAGATGAATGGGTGTCCAATCTCTTCTTAAAAACCTTCAGAGTTGAAGCACCCACAACTTCTGGAGGCAAGTCATTCCAGAAGATTAATCGTTCCACTGATTAATTGTTCTACCAGGGAATTTCTCCTTCCTTCTAGGTTACTTCTCTCCTTGATTCGTTTCCACCTGTTGCTTCTTGTCCTGCCCTCAGGGCTTTGGAGAATAGATCAACCCCCTCTTCTTTATAGGAATACTGCAATCATGTCCTTTTTTGTATTCAACTAGATCAGGGGTCAGCAACCTGCAGCTCTGGAGCCACAGGTGGCTCTTTCAACCCTCTGCTGTGGCTCCCTGTCACCAGTCGGCTCCACAGTTGATAGGGCTTTCGGTTAGTTCAGGTAGAGAAAAAAGGACGTTGCATTAGGAGGAGACTCTATGGTGAGGGAATGGGACTTCCGGTCAGCAGAGGAAAAAGGATGCTGTGCTAGGAGGAGACTCTATGGTGGGGGAAATGGACTTCTGATTGGCTCCAGAACCTTTGTGGCTCTTTGAATGTTTAAGGTTGCTGACCCCTGAACTAGACATACCCAATTCCAGAAACCATTCTTCCTCTATTTTAGCCTCCAGTCCCCAAATCATTTTTAATTGCTCTTCTCTGTATTTGGTTATCATGGCTATTTGCTAAAGGCACATGGAATGCTGTTACCTTCCCATTGAAATGGTACCTATTTACCTACTTGCATTTGCAGGCTTTTGAACTGCCAGGTGGGCAGGAGTTGGAGCAAGTTACAGGAGCTCACCCCATTGCCCAAAGCTCAGGTCTTGAACCTGGGCTGGCAACTTTCCACCTGACAAGTTCAGCCTCTTTAACCACCGAGCCATTGTGCCTCCTGAGATCCCACCTGTTCAGAGTATTGCAACGTAAATTCAGTGCCAGAAAAGTAAACACAGATGGCTGAGGCTTCATTTAACTTCTTTACAAACATATAAAGTAAATTTTACAATACCAGTTGTAAATTTCTCCAACATGGAGCAAACTCAAACAGAAGCAGACATGTTACAGGTTCAGAGCAGAACAGGAACCCAGGAGCTCAGAAATAGACATCAGTTTCACTTTAGTTCAGCAGGCAAGCAAGACACACAGCAGAGGAGAGAAACAGTTTCATTTTCAATAGATAGACTCAGATCTTAACATAGCTTCAGAGCTGCAGAGCTTATTATAGAGCCCACGCGTAAGCTACTTCTAGTTTCAGTTTCCAAACAGTCCTCATTGGTTGATTTAGTTGCTATTCCTATTCACTGGCTGACCTTGTTACCATTCCAATTCATGAATATACTCTCACACCGCCATCATCTCAGTACCAATTTAAAAATGGCTGAAGCCATAGGTCACCAGCTCTTGTGGAATTGTAGCAGTGTCTCCTGTGATTTTATGAATTTCTGGCAGTGTTATTCCACGTATTAATGGTTTCTCATGGTCATTGGTTAACCTTTTTACTCCTTTATCTAAAGATGTCTTTCAAGGCTATCAACTAGATTGACATCACATTGCTGGGAAAACTCTCTTCACTCTTGAAACTATTGAAACGCAGCCTGAAACATGAAAAGGATTCACACATCTTAATAAAATCTGGATAAATCCTCTTGTGTGGAAATTGTATTCTGATGAGGAATTTCTCATTCCAAATACAGTAAAGCCGTATTTAAAGTTTTAGTGACAGATCAAATTGAGCTGGAAATAAATCCTTGTTGAGAATTTATGCAGATCATGATGTCTCATGCAGGGCTGAAAAACTTTTTAACAGCAGGGAGCATACTCACCTATTCAGAAAGGATGAGAAAACTGTAGTGGATGGGGAAAAAAAATTACGTGTGTCATTAGTCTGGCCAGAATTAAAATTTTCTCTTTTCCTTCTCCAAGATTTAATATTTTAAATTTTATTGTTTGTGCAGGGAGTTGGACTAAAAGACCTCGAAGGTCCCTTCCAATTCTACTATTCTATGTCTTAATTTCTTTTTAAGCCTATTAAAATGTTTTTTGTTGCTGCTTCAAAAGAATGTTATGATACAGATAGTCCTCAACTTATGAAAAGAAGGACCAGGGGTGACATGATAGCAGCCTTTCAATATCTCAGGGGCTGCCACAAAGAAGAGGGAGTCAAGCTATCCTCCAAAGCACCTGAAGGCAGAGCAAGAAGCAATGAATGGAAACTAATCCAGGAGAGAAGCAATTTAGAACTAAGGAGAAATTACCGACTGTTAGAACAATTAATCAGTGGAACAACTTGCCTCCAGAAGTTGTAAATTTTCCAACACTGGAAGGTTTAAGAAGAGATTGGATAACCCTTTGTCTGAAGTGGTGTAGAGTTTCCTGCCTAGGCAGGGGGTTGGACTAGAAGACCTCCAAGATCCCTTTCAACTCTGTTATTCTATTCCATTCCATTCCATTCCATTCCGTTCTGTTTTGTTCTATTCTATTGTACAGCCATATAAAGTTACAACAGCACTGAAAAAAGTGGCCTATAACCCTTTTTTCATGCATACAACCATTGCAGCACCTCCATGGCCCTGTGATCAGAATCTGGACCCTTGCTAACTTGTTCCTATTCCTGATAGTTGCAGTATCCCAGGTTCCTGTAATCCCTCTTTGAGACCTTCTGACAAGCAAAGTCAATGCGGAAAGCCAGATTCCCTTAACAACTGTGTTACTCACTTAACGGCTGCAGTTGGTTCACCCAACAACTGTAACAAGAACGGTCATATAAAATGGAGGCAAAACTCACTTAACAACTATCTCACTTAGCAACAGAGGTTTTCGGGGATCAATTATGGCCCTAAGATGAGGACTACCTGTACATGACCCTGGGTATCTGGCTTAATCTTCGGTTCCTGCCTAGCAATCAAAATGAAATGGGAATTCTTTCTTGAAGGTAACAAGGATTAATCCAAACAGAGTAAACGACTTTGCTTCCTGCAAAGGTTTCTCTCCCTTTGCATGTCCTTTATACCTTGTGGGAGGGGCAACCATCTCCAGGCCTTACTCCTGAGTCGCCTCTTTTGTCTCAGCTGCTCTTGCCTTCTTGCAGCTCTGCTTATACATGCACTGGGAACAGGCTACCCTTGTTCCTCGGCCTCGCTGCTGCCAGATTCCAGAAGTTCTGGAGCCAGCACTCCACTCCCAGATGGTCCTGGCCCCATCTCTGCATCGGACACAGGACCCTCATCTGAGTCCTCTGCAGACTCCCAGAATGGTCCCCGTTCTTCCCCATTGTACGATTCCACTGCCATCTTCACAGGCTGCCAGTGAATCACAATACTGAGGTATTCTTCTGTATCAGCTGCAAGGAATCAGAGCAACACAGTTAGTAGATCAGAGTTGCTTCTTTATTTGCAATAGTAGTGAATATCTGTAGCTCAGGTATAGAATGAGGGTAAAAATTCACTCTCTGACCTTGGGGATTGGTTTCCAAACATGTTCAGGCTAGGTAACATCTTCCGTGGAGTTTAGGGGATGGTCAGTGTCAGCATTCTGTTTATAGGGGCTACAGGTGTGGGTGTGTCAAGTGAGGGTCTTGCAGGGGTGGGATTCAATTTTTTTAACAACTGGTTCTGTGGGTGTGGCTAATTTGATGGGCGTGGCTTGATGGTCATGTGACTGGCTGGGTATGGCCAACTTAATATTACTCACATCGAGGCACCCATCTCCTCGCCTGGCCTCTCATGACTGTGGGGATGCTGCAACAGTCATAAGTGGTCATAAGTCATCTATTTCAGTGCCATTGTAACTTTGAATGGTCACTCCACAGAAGCAAAGTACCAGCAAAAGAGGGGGAAAAAACTCCAGAGAACTTCCAGAGACAGGGAGTCTAGTCTTGCCAAGAATGTATTAAGGGTTAACGGAGAGGCAATTTCTGTAAGCAACACCAGAATGTTTCCTTCCTGCCTTCCTTACAGGATTAGGCCAGTAATTTCTTCTAACAACCGGTTCTCCAAACTGCTTAGAATGTTAACAACCGGTTCTAGAGAATAAGTGCAAACTGGTAGAATCCCACCCCTGGGGTCTTGTGAGGAGTCATCTGTGAATCTTGCGATGGGTCTTGTGATAAGGAGATTATCTCAGGTCAGGGTCATTGGGAGGTGAACTGCTGGTGTATGTGTGTGTGTGTGTGTGTGTGTGTGTGTGAATTGCACGAGTTGGTTGAGGGTTGGTACTATCTCTGGCTGTCTGTGCAGTTGATTTGCTTTGCTTCTTTATTGCTGCTTGCCTATTTACAAGAATCTCACCGGACTGCCTTCATACTCTTGAGAACAGCCAGATAAAGTTTCAGGGATTCGAGGGGTGTGTGTGTGTGTCAAGCCTGTGTTGCTTCCTGCTCTGTAAGGACTCTAAGCTATCCAGTCTCTTCACTCCTCCCTTTGCTCTAGCTTAGTGATCTCCATCCATTCTGGCTCAGTGGGCTGGCGGAGGCAACAGTGCGGAGAGAAGGGATGGTTTCACACTCGCCCACCACTTCTGCAGCCCAATTCCAAACAGGCTGCAGCCCAGGGGCTGGGGACCTCTGTTGTAGCTGGAGATTTTACCACCTCCTGTTATTGTTGTGTTGGAAGAAATGTCCATCTGGGTTCAGTTCCAAGTGGGGAGAAAGACACTGGATTCATGGAAGTTTCTTGGAAAGGAGGTTTACTGATGAACAGGATCGCATGCCTTGGAGTTCTTGGGCGAAGAAAAAGGGAAGAGATGCTGAGAGTCCCTGGGTTTTATATTCTCTCTGGCTTTGAACTTCCCAGGGCACAGGAAAAGTATCCTGATTGGTTGCTGTCAGAGGTCATAGCTAGCTGTGCAGGTTGTCTATGTGCTAAGTTTGGTTGAAGCTCGGTGGGTGGTGCAATAAAGGGCAATTGTGTTGCTCTGTCTGAAGGAGGTAGATCTTTGTTATGTAGAATAGACCTGCCCAGGCCTTTAATGGACCATTAACAAAGGTTGGGGGTGGTGGCTGAGTTTCTACTTCTCTCTTAGGGGAAATATTCTGCCTTTTTAGTATTTCCTAAAATATTTCATTTTCCTGGGAGAGGAGTGGGTTTTAGCTTCCAAGAGTTGTCAGGGTCCTCTTGGAGGGTTTAATTAGGTCATTTTGCATGTTTTTAGAGTTACGTTTCAAAATATGGAGGTAACTGAAATATTCCGTTTTCATATAGATGTCGAAGACCAGCTGTTAAGAAACCGTGGGCTATCTGTAATACTTCTAAATATTTGCTTGAGCTTTTCTGCCCTGTGCTGTACTTCCCTCCTTTCAGAGACATGTCTACACACCAACTCAGAGACACATACATTAAAAATGCACACACACAACATATTATATATGATTCAGTATCAGGAAGAAACACGCATCAGGAGAGGGAGAGGTCTGACTTTATGAACTTACCAGGAAGATGAAGGATACATTTAGCTCATCTGAAATTTAGCAATGTTTAAGCCACCGTCTTTAAGGATCAAGTTGGAGCATCACTCCATAGCTGAGATCTTTGTGGACCACACCTCTCCATTAAGGGGAAGGTTGGTCTTCTCTGCATCTACGTGGGTTGCTCTTGGCCTCCTCCACAGGGTGACGTGGCCTTTTTAATATATTTTTAATTCCAACCTGTTAATTTCTACAGTTAACTGTGCCGGGGATGTTTGCCAAATTCAGCTCATGTTTGTTCTTGTTTCAGAACTAAGCACCCCATCCAGGTGTGGCCTTGGCAAGGCTGATAATAATTATACACTTTCCCTGACCTTTTTCCACAAACCCTCCTTGTAAATAAGCATGCAACTCTTTACTTCTACCTATCTCCCCCTTCTCTGAGAAAAGGGCTGGAATATAATACTGATTCAAATTTACAGAGGTTGTTGTGCTGGTCCTTTCTGTCTCTAAAAATGCAAGATAGTATTACCCCCCTTCCCCCCTCCCCCTTATGGATTCTAATTCCAAATGTGAAAAAGCCAACACTGAGGTCATCAACCTTTCTTGTGAGTAAGAAAATTCAGCTGCGAGTCTTTCAGGACCAACTTCAACATGCCTGCAAAGTCTTCCCCCCACCCCTCCACTTTCAGGGATCTGTAGCTGGCTCTCTTCGCTTCTGATCAAGTTATCTTAGATATCCTGAAAGGTCTTTTTCTGTAAATCAGGCCTTATGTTCTTTTGAGCCTAATACATCCATCAGCTAAGTATTACAGCCTGCATAGTTGCCTCGTTCCACCAGTTAGTTTGATTCTTTCCAAAACAATTAAATTCTGGAAAGAAATTATAAAGGGGCTTGGGATTCTTTGCAGGATAGCTCTCTGAAAGCAGAAAGGAAGAGGACCACTGCTTTTTTTCCTAGCAGGAGAGGCTGCCAAAAAAAGAGGTTTAAATTAAAAATGGAGCTGTATTTGACTGGGAAGGAAGGAAGGAAGGAAGGAAGGAAGGAAGGAAGGAAGGAAGGAAGGAAGGAAGGAAGGAAGGAAGGAAGGAAGAGAAGGAAGGAAAAGGAAGAGGAAGGAAGGAAGAGAAAGAAGGAAGAAGGAAGGAAGAAAAAAGAAAAAAGGAAGGAAGGAAGGAATAGAGAGAAGAAAGAAAGGAAGAAAGGAAAGAAAGGAAGGAAGGAAGGAAGAAAGAGAGAGAAGTAAAAGAAAAAGGAAGGAAGGAGGAGAGAATGAGAGAGAAAGAAAGGAAAGAGGAAGGAAGAATAGGAGAAGAAAGAAAGAAGAAGAAAGGAAAAGAAAAGAAAGAAGGAAGGAAGGAAGGAAAAGAAAGAGAGAAAGACAGAAAAAAGGAAGGAAGGGAAGAAGAGAATGAGAGAGAAAGTGAAAGGAAAGAGAAAGAAAGGAAGAAGAAAGAAAGAAGAGAAAAAGAAAGAAAACAAATTTCTGCAGTTTGTCCATCTGGGATAGGCATTTGGACAGTGGCTCAGCGTGTTGCCAACTCTTCCATTCTAAATCCAACCTCCTTTATTCCCGCTGCCTCCAACCTATGGGTGGGAGGAGGGCACAAGTATTATTAGGAGCTTTATTTTCTCCTTATTTCCAGGTTGAATCTCTCCTTGTTAATTGACAGTGAAGCTGAAATTAAATTATTCAAGTAAAAATAACAAAGGGGGGGGGGGAATCTTCTACTCAAACTTCCTCAACCCCCCAAATAATGGTGATAGTTTACAAAGATTATTAAGTGCAAATAGAAACACATATTATTTCCACAGCAAGGAAGGTAAAGCAGAAATGATTAAATTGATTGTTTTATTCGAAGAGGAGAATAGATTTAATTATGTGTTTTATTTGGGATATCACTTCTGGATTTTGTGCGTGTGATGAAAAGAAATAAAAATTTGACTTTGTTTTGCCAATTAGATAGATTTGTTGTTATAGAAATGGCTAGTTATATACTAATGTGTAAAAGTAAAAAGTCGAGGCGGAATGTCATTATCTTGTACTGGGCTTGAAAAGAGCCATAAGTCAATGCTTTTTTCCTTTCTTCTCTTGCACCTCATCCTTTTTTTCCTCATTTTCCTTCTCTTAATTTCCTTTTTCCTTTTCCTTTTATATTGACAATATATATTATATTGCAAAACAATAAAAGCCATTAAGCACTAAATCCCCAATTAAGTTATCCAGACCTAATCCACATATCAAAGGAAAAGATCTTTAAAAAACAAAAACAAAGTATACATTTAGACTGGGTGAAACCAGGTTTAACTGTGACAGGGATCTTGGAGACTTAGTGGACAATCAATTAAATATGAGCTAACAGTGTGGGGTGACAGCCAAAAAAATCCAATGCAATCCTAAATTGCATTAACAGAGGGATACAATCCATATCAAGTGAGGGACTAATACCACTCTATAAAGCCTTGGTAAGACGCCACACCTAGAGTACTGCATCCAGTTTTGGTCACCACATTACAAAAAAGATGTTGAGACTCTAGAAAAAGTACAGAGAAGAGCAACCAGGATGATTAGGGGACTGGAGGCTAAAACATATGAAGAACGTTTACAGGAACTGGGTATGGTTAGTTTAGGGAAGAGAAGGACCAGGGAGGACATGATAGCAGTTTTCCAATATTTGAGGGGCTGCCACAGAGAGGAGGAAGGGGTCAAGCTATTTTCCAAAGCACCTGAAGGCCAGACAAGGAATAATGGGTGGAAACTGAACAAGGAGAGATTCAACCTGGAAATAAGGAGAATTATTTTGACAGTGAGAGCAATCAACCAATGGAACAGAAGTTGCCTTCAGGAGTTGTAGGAGATTTATCACTGGAAGCTTTCAAGAAGAGACTGGACTGCCATCTGTCAGAAATGGTATAGGGTCTCCTGCTTGGGTAAGGGGTTGAACTAGATGACCTACAGGGTCCCTTCCAATTCTGTTATCTGTTATCTGCAAACACAAATAGAGTGAAATTAGGTTTCCCAGTGGAACTGCATGTTCACAAGAATACACACACACACACACACACACTCCTCAAGTGTCACCCAAGAATCAGCACATAGACACTTTCACACCAAGGATAAGCTTCCCTATATAACTGTTCCGCTGTACTGCCTTTCTCTGCAGCTGCTCCTAAAAAGCAAACTCTTTGTCTTTCCTCACAGCTGTCTGGATCTCTTTTTTATTTATTCTTGCCCAACCCAGCTCAAGTGGTAACACCAAATTATTCTGACATTTCCTTAGCCATCTTTGTTGATTTTAATGTTAATATAATATCATTTTAATGTTCTATATTGTCATTTTTTTAAATTTTGTAGGCTACCAAGAATGCTTGGAAGAAGAAGAAGAAGAAGAAGAAGAAGAAGAAGAAGAAGAAGAAGAAGAAGAAGAAGAAGAAGAAGAAGAAGAAGAAGAAGAAGAAGAAGAAGAAGAAGAAGAAGAAGAAGAAGAAGAAGAAGAAGAAGAAGAAGAAGAAGAAGAAGAAATAAAATAAAAGGGTGGCATATAAAATCTAATAAATAAATTAAATTAATCACTTTTGCGGTGTTGCCAAGAAAACTATAGTCATTAAGAGTCAAAATTAACTTGAAGACACAAAAATGTGAAATAAAGAAAAAAAACATATAGGTATTATAGAAAGAATTAAAATTAGTTGCAAAAGTTTTCATACATTACTAAATATGAAAACTGCCAGGGTTGGTTGTTTGAGTTCACATCCATCAATGCCTCTTTGTTCCCAAGATATTTTAGGGCAATAATGGCTGATCGAGTTAGTTTGAATGAATGAACGGATGATGTAAACATAAATAAATAAAATGAAGGATACATTACTGACAACAATCTCATGGGTTAACTTCAGATTAAACGTATAGTTCTGAAAGAAAGCCATAATAATACCCTTTGGCACCAAGATGTTGAATTGATAGTTTTTTATTTACTTGCCTATGATGCTGCAGACAAAAATTTGAATGACTAAGCCACTTTCAAAGCCAAGATGTTCCTAAGATTTCTCATGACGAATAAATCCTGATCATAACTTAATTGCTTCATTTCTCCATTGCTTAATAACCAATTTACTTCATTCTTCATTCATTTCCCTCTCTTTACACTAGACTTATAATATACCTATTCGTGTGCACTTCAGTGAAAATGGATTGTTTCTCCCCATTCATACAAAACCTGCGTGGAATTATTATTGCATGGTAATAGTATTTTGGATATATTTTGCTGTTTTGGGAAGACTGGACCCACTATGTTAAAAATGACTTTGTTTTATAATGAGCCATTACTTTAACCTGCACTTTGATTTATGTTCGGAATTAGAAGTTGGCTTCCTGGCAATGGATGGTAAAAGCTAAAGACCTAAATATCAAGTACCAGGACTGGAAAAGGACTCAAATTAGATTTGGTACAGTTCCAGATTACAAGTAGTCCACAATTGGGATTGGAATCTCTGTTGCCAATGTTGCAGTCCTTAAGTGAGTCATGCCTGATTTTATGACCCTTTTTTGCTGCAGTTGCTAAGTGAATCCAGCTTCTCCCATCTATTTTACTTGTTCAAAAGCCCCCTGAGAAGTTCACAAACGGTGATCATATGACTGAGGCATATGGTGAGATTCAAAAAATCATTACTACTGTTTCTCTGGGCGTGGCTTGGTGGGCGTGGCAGGGGGAGGTTACTGCAAAATCCCCATTCCCTCCCCACCCCACTAACCTGCTTTCCAGCTCTGCCCTGCACAGGAGAACGGAGCTGGAAAGCAGGTTAGTGGGGTGGGGAGGGAATGCCACACCCATCAAGCCACACCACACCCACCAAGCCACGCTCACAGAACTGGTAGTAAAAAAAAATTGAATCTCACCACTGGTGCTAACCCTTTAAGAGCCGCGGTGTCACAGTGGTTAGAGTGCAGTACTGCAGGCTACTTCTGCTGGCTCCCAATTGCCAGCTGTTCAGCAGTTCAAATTTCACTGGTTCAAAGTTGACTCCATTTTCTTTGCGAGGTGGGTAAAATGAGGACCCAGATTGTTGGGGGGGGGGAGCTGACTCTGTAAAAAGAGGGCTGTGAAGCACTATGAAGTGGCATATAAATAAGTCTAAGGGCTATTGCTATTGCTATAAGGAAAACCAGAGGGTGGGGAAAATATCTTTCGATAACTCTTCATGGAAACCCCTGCCATGTGCCCTTTCTAAAGGCAGGGGGTTTTAAAAAGTGAGATTAGCTGAGCTGTCAGAATGCAGATTTTCCAACCCCACAGAGATCAGGCCTTCATGTTGTCACTTTGCCAAAACATGTTGTGGCAAGTTGGAGCCATTTTTTAAAATTCATTCCATGACAAAAATCAATTGAAGCTTAATCTGATCCTAAACTTAATTATTTGTCATGAGTAATTTTTTTTTAAAAAAATGGGGGATTTTTTAAAAAGGGTGTAACAAGAACACTTAATTTTCCAAATTTGCTATGGATACAAAATGATATCTATGTCTAATTATAATCTTATGTCACAGAACAATAATCTTACATCTTATACCCCCAACATTTTCCCCCCATTTGTAATTGTCACTAGTTATTTTGAAACCACCCAATTATTAAAGGTTCTGTACCACGCCCGTTGCATTGGCCCTGGCAAATTCCATTCTGAAGTCAGAATGGACGGTTTAATGATTATTTCTAACTCATTAATGGTAGGGAAGGCATAATGGACCTTTGTTTATTGTGCTCTTGGTTTGACATATTGTTATCTATCACACTTTCTTACTAAATGGTATTGTCATATTAAGATGACCCAGAGGATCATTGGTTGCCCTCTCCCCTCTTTGGAAGAGCTTTATAGCTCCCGCTGCGTTCAGAAAGTTCAACACATTCTCAAAGATCCATCTCATCCTGGGCACCCCTTTTTTTGAACTATTACCATCTGGCAGATGGTACAGAATAATAAAAACAAGGACAAATAAGCTGAAAAACAGCTTCTATCCCAGGGCAGTAGCTCTGTTGAGTTCTACTGTATAGTACGCTGAAGATGGTATTTAATTTCATTGTACGATGTACAATGACAATAAACTAAACTAAACTAAAAGATATATTCAAAATTTTGAACATATTTACAGTATCTCCCTCATGTTTCCATAACCTATAATCATATTTTGGAGACCACCTTGGATTAATTTCACTTGGGTCACCTTGGAATTTTGAAAACAGGCAGAGAAATCTGTATGGTAAGCAATTTCCCTTCTAGATGACCAATGGGAGAGAGAGGGAAGGAAGGAAGGAAGGAAGGGAATAAAGGAAGGGAGGGAGGGAGGAAAGGAAGGAAAGGAAGAAGAAAGGAGGGAGGGAGGAAGGAAGGAAGAAAGGGCCTCACTTCTTGAGTTTTCAAAACTCTTGAAAAAAACAATCTCCTTGCCAATATTCCACTTTAAAAAAAAAGAAAGAAATTGCTAGCACTCCTATCCATTATTTGTATTTTTCTGACTATTTTAAAAATGATGGTTGCTACAAAGAGACCATTCTTGGTAGCAAAAAAACCATTCTTTCTGCTTCACATCCACTGTAAGTTGCAAGAATAAACAATGGGATTTTTGCAACTAGTTCCTTCTCACTATAGCTCTAATCATAGCTGATTGGGTTTGTTACATTGATCAGGATGGCCTTTTAAAAAAATCATTTCATCTATCAACCATGGCCAAAAGGGTTGTAAAATGAAGCGTGACCCACTTAACAACCGCTTTGCTTAGCAACGGAAATTCTGGTTCCAATTGTGGTCGTAAGTCAAGGACTACTTCTACTGGTAAATTGGTTAAAGTACTCGGAGCTTGTGCTTTTTTGCTAAGCCACTGTCTTTAAATTATTCCGGAGATATAATCTAACTAAAATCATGGGTAGGAAGGAGCGTGGCTCAGTGTCTATGGAGATTCTCAATCGTCCAGGTCATGGTTGTCCCAAAGGTGCTTTTCCAAAACAAGGCAATTGGACTTTCTTGATTTCTTTTTTTCCTTGAAAACTTTTCATCCAAGAAGCTGAAGAACCTTCGAACTGATGAAGCTTCGTGGATGAGAAAAGAAACATTTTCGAGGAAAGAAACTAAGAAAGTCCATCTGCCTTTTGAAAAGCATCTTTGGAATATGGGTAGGGCCATAAGGTGTGTGAGAGAGGTGTTTATCTTGAATCGAGAGCCAAGAGGAAGAATACGGCAAGAATTTCCATACAAACATGGTGCTCAAAAATTCAAATCTTTCCAATCCCGCAGAGGGAAACAGTAATTTTGCTGAACAGGACTGGAGCATACAAAGAATGGTTGCAGGAATTGGGTGTGTCTAGTTCAATTAAAAGATGAACTGGGTGGGATTCAAATAATTTAACAACCGGTTCTCTGCCCTGATGATTTCTTCCAACAACCAGTTCACCAAACTGCTCAGAAAGTTAACAACCGGTTCTCCTGAAGAGGTGTGAACTGGCTGAATCCCACCACTGACTAGGGGTGACATGACAGAAGTGTTCCTACATCTAAGGGGATACCACAAAGAAGAGGGTGTCAACCTATTCTCCAAATCACCTCAAGGCAGGACAGGAGCAATGGATGGAAACTAATCAAGGAGAGAACCAACCTAAAGTAACTTGGCTCTTTTATCATTTATGGACTTCAACTCCCAGAATTCCTGAGGGAGATGTCCTACATTTGTATGTTAAACAGTCCCATTCAAGTCAAAACTTGATTTCCCCCACAACTGAGAAAACCAGTAGGCCAGGGATGGGGAAACTTTTATGGCTCACTCAGGAATTCTGGGAGTTGAAGTCCATAAGTGATAAAAGAGCCAAGTTTCCCTACCCCTGACCTAGAACTAATGAGGAATTTCCTGACAGTGAGAACAATTAATTGGTGGAACAGTTTGCCTCTATAAGTTGAAGTTGTGGGTGCTCCATCACTGGAGGTTTTTTAAAAAGAGTCTGAACTTGGCTTGAGGCTTGTGAATTAGTTAGCACATCTGTTGGAACCCTGACAATATTAGACAGTATTGTCTAAATACTAAAATATTGCTATCAATGTTCTGAAACGTCACAGGGTTCCTGCTTGAGCAGGGGGTTGGATTAAAAGACCTCCAAAGTCCCTTTCAACTCTTCTGACGTTCTGTCATTCTGAGCTTCCAGATACATCCTACTGATTTAGAAGAAAAAAATGGTTTCAGCCCTTGAACATGGTCACAAAATCACCCAGGTCCAAAGCTACTTGGTACAGAATCCTTGTGTGGTGCTAAAAGTTTATTAAACTTTGGAGGCAAAAATGTAAAACTCACATTTGAATTTTGAATGGGCAAAAAACTTCTAGGTCTTGCCGGTGCTTGCTTCCAGCAGGTGTCATATAGGGAAACAAAAAAAAACACCTCTTGCTGAGAACAGCTGTATCCTATCAGGTTCTCATTAATGTCATCTGGAAAACACCCCTCGGTATTAAATACAGTTTCATGTCATCTGCTGAATGCCACCAAATGTAAATTTGATGAGTTTTCTCTTGGCCAGGAACTCATAGAGGAAATGGATTATCTAGAATTATCGGGATAGAAGGAGCTGTGTAGGATATTGGGCTTAGGTTATTCTCTACATTTCTCAGCTAAGCATAGCTTTGAACAATGGTTTTCACTAACCAGATCCTATTATCCCTCGGACCAATGGTTTTCAAATTTTGTGCCAGCAGGGAACTCTTTCCATGTGGGTTCATCCGCTAAAGAATCCCAGCGCACTGAAAGGAAAACCTGGGGCATTTTTTTTTCTACAGCTTGTATTAAAAAACCAGGGAAAAGAAAATGTGAAACACGCAAACAACCAGGGGAGGTTGAACTTTGTTTGAGAAAAGCATTGTCCACATCAGTGAATGCTCCTTCCTGGCCCTGCTCCATTGAATTAGAAAACAAGCAACTTGGTTCTGGTGGTTCAAAGAGACTTGCGTGTTGTTATTGGTTTTGCCAGGAAGGCATTTCCAGAAGCCATTGCACTTGGAGAGGATCACTGGAGGGCATTTAAATCAGCTTCATGATAACTGCTTGGACAAAGTCAGGGCCTCCTTTCTTCTCCCCAACCTTTCCCTAGTGTCTTGTCTGTTTCTGCATGGCTGTTGTTTTAAAATGAAGATAAGAGATGGGACAGGAAAGGAAGATAAAATAAGAGACGAGAAGAGAAGATAAAATAAGAGAAGAGAAGATGTAAGGTTAAAATAGGACAGGACAGGAGAGGAAGAAAGAGAAGAGAAGAGAAGAGAAGAGAAGAGAATATAAAATAAAATAAGATAAGATAGGGTAAGACAGGACAGGAAGATAAGATAAGATAGGATAGGATAGGATAGGATAGGATAGGATAGGAAGATAAAATAAGGTGAGATGAAGTGAGGCGAGGTAAGATAAGACAAGACAAGACAATATAAGATAACCTTTATTCTATTCCCTTATTCTATTCCTTTATTTCTAACAAATGGCAGTCCAATCTCTTCTCGAAAGTCTCAGTGATGGCGCTCCCACAATTTCCGAAGGCAACTTCTGTTCCATGGGTTGATTGGTCTCACTGTCTAAAAATTTCTCCTTATTTCCAGGTTGAATCTCTTCTTGTTCAGTTTCCATCCATTATTCCTTGTCTGGCCTTCAGGTGCTTTGGAAAATAGCCTGACCCCCTCCTCCTCTCTCTGTGGCAGCCCCTCAAATATTGGAAGACCGCTATCATGTCTCCCCTGGTCCTTCTCTTCACTAGAGTAGCAGAGTATAGAGAAGAGCAATAAAGATGATTAGGTGGACTGGAGGCTAAAACATATGAAGAACAATTTTAGGAATTGGGTATGTCTAGTTTAATGAAAAGAAGGACTAGAGGTGAAAAGATACCAGTGTTCATGGGTGGGCTGCTATTGGTTCACCCTGGTTCGGGAGAACCAGTAGCTAATTTTAACATTTTTAATTACCGGTTCAGTGAACTAGTAAGTCCCACCCTAGCTGGCCTTGCCCACCCTGTCCCACCCCTCCCAGGAGTCGCCATACAGCCCACTTTGGATGCCAGGTAAGTACAGAGCCAGCATGAAGGCTCGGGGAAGGTGAAAAACGGGCCTCTCGGAGGCTCCAGAAGGTGAGAAACAGGCCCATTTCTGGCCTCCGGAGACCCTCCAGAGCCCAGTAGAGCCCATTTTCGCCCTCCCAGTAGAGCCCATTTTCGCCCTCCCAGACACTTGAGGAAAGCCTCCACAGGCCTCCCAGAAGGCCAGAAGCAGGCCCGTTTCTGGCCTTCGGAGGCCGGGGAGGCCATTTTTGCCCTCCTGGAGGCTCAAGGAAAGCCTCCGGAGGCCGGGGAAGGCAAAAATGCCCCCCCCCACGCAAGGTTCAGGAGGCCGACTAGGCCACACCCACCATGGCCATGCCCACTCCGCACCAGGCAGAGAACCGGTTGCTGAAATTTTTGAAGCCCACCCCTGGCAGTGTTCCAATATTTGAGGGTTTGCCACAAAGATGAGGGGGTCAACCTATTCTCCAAAGCACCTGAGGGCAGGACAAGAAGCAATGGATGGAAACCAGTGAAGGAGAAAACCCACCTGGAAGTAAGGAGGAATTTCTTAACATACAAACAATTCATCAATGGAACGACTTGCCTTCAGAAGTTGTGTGTCCTCCAACACTGGAGTGTTTTTTTTACTTTTTTTAAAGAAGTGATTGACAACCATTTGTCTGAAATGGTATAGGTTTTCCTGTTTGAGCAGGGGGTTGGACTAGAAGATCTCCAGGGTCCCTTCCAACTCTGCTATTCTGAAAGTGGGGAGGGTTGCCCCTTCCAAGACTTTGCCGTGCCCCTATTCCTTCTGAGGACTCAGCTGTCATTTGTTTGATCATTATCCTGTCTGCTGTTTCTCAACGTCATTCCCATGTACCATTACACCTTGACACAATCACAACGCGGGGCCACCGCTTTGAATTTTTTTCTTTATCACACACCCCACAGAAACCCGTCTGTGTGCTATTGGGCTATCTTTCTGCCTTTCTTCCCTGTCTCCCTCCCTACTTTCTTTGAAAAAAACTTTCCTACCCGAAATAATTTATTTTCTGCCTCCCGCCACAGAACACAAATTCTTATTTGCCTTGAAGTGGATACAAAAAAGAAGAATGCCCCCACCCCCCACCCCCCCCAAAATAGGCAGAAGCAGGGAAGGCTGGTGGCAGGGAAATGGAGAGAGTTGTTTTTAGCAAAAAGGAATCAAACCCTATCATGCCAAAACAGATGACCACCTCTTGCGTCTCTTATTTTCAATTCTTTGAAGTTTTAATCTTTTGAAAAGAAAAGCCTTTTAGCTGCTCTGTGGCAACAAGACAGTAACTTTTGACTCCCGGTTCATAAACGGATCTCTTCTGTTTCTTAACAATTACTGCTAAGTGAGTTTAAATCTGATCCTTCCTCGCTGGTGTATCAGCGCTCTGGGGATGGTTTACGCTACCTTTATCGTTCTGCTTCATTCTTCCACAACCCTTTCTTTCCGTTTTATTTTTACTCTAAAAACCCACTTGAAAGCTGGCTTCCTTCAGATTTATGCAAAGGATCTGACCTGTCAATTAATCTTCTTGATTTCTCTTTGCTAGCATGACATCCCAACCCCAAATATATATAAAATATATAAAATCACTTTCCAACAGTCTAATTAAAATGAAACAATGAAATCTCAAAACAATTTGCTCTCCTAACAAGGAAACTGTTTTGCTATCCTAACAAGGAAACTGTTTCACCCAGCCACTAAATCTCAGAGCAGACTCCTGTCCACTGCTGTGCCATCCCATCCTGGGGGAAAATACAGAGATCTTGGTTACCTGGAAAAAAATGCCGAAAGCTCAAGATAAAGTTGAGCCTAGTACAAAAAGACAAAAACAAGAGGAAGAGGAAAAAGAAGGAGGAGGAGGAGGAGAGGAAGAGGAAGAGGAGGAGGAGGAGGAGGAGGAGGAGGAGGAGGAGGAGAATAATGATAATGATGATGATAATTTGATGCAATTATTCTACATGAATCCATTAGGAAATGTTGTCTAGCCATTTGAATTGAGATATTATAGAGTTTAAGATAATATACAAGGATATTAAATGTATTAAGACTTATAAGATAATAGATGTCATAACGCTGTTGAAACTGTGAATATGATTTGAATTGTATTGGTGGAAAACACAATAAAAATCTATTTTTTTTTAAAAAGAGTCCTCAACTTACACAATAATTTAGCCTAACATTTCTGTTGCTAAATTAGGCACTTGTTAAGTGAGTTTTGCCCCATTTTACAGCCCTTCTTGCCACAGTCATTAAATGAATCACTGCAGTTCCTAAGTTAGTGAGTTGTTAAGTGAATCTGGGTCCCCATTGACTTCTCTTGTTAGTAGATCGCAAAAACTGATCACATGACCCTGGGACATTGCAACCATCATAAATACATGCCCGTTGCCAAGCATCCAAATTCTGACCATAGGGAATGCTTCAAAAGTCATAAGTGTGAATGAAAAACAGTTCTAAGTCACTTTTGTCAGTGCTGTTGTAACTTTGAACTAAATGAATGGTTATGAGTCTCGCTACTATGACTAAGGACAGGAAAGTAGTGAAAGGGTTTTTTTTTTTAAAAAAAAAGCCTGCAGTCTGGGGGAGTTGGGAGAGACAAAACACTCAGATTTAATTCCTGTAAGTGTCAATCTTATGAGGGAATCCAGATTCAAAGCACTCCCAGGTGTACCAGTTCCATTCTTATTGTACAGTTTCATTACGTACATTTTATTCCCAGCTTTTTTGGCGGGGTGTGTGTGTCCCTTCTGAGAGTTTCTGATATCCTTTTCTTTCTGAAGGCTCAGCTGCCTTTTATCTATCTATTGCCTAGTCTGGAGTTTTTTCCTCCTTTCTCTCAAGTGGAGATTAGATAGGTAGGATAGATAGATGCTAGCTTTATATATGGCACATTTTCCAATAAAGGGGATGTGATGGTTCAGCAGTTAAAAAGATGCTGAGCTTGTCATCTGGAAATCTGACAGCCTGGGTTTGAGACCCAAGCATTGCATGACAGGGTGAGCTCCCAGTATACACCCCAGCTCCTGTCCACCTAGCAATTGAAAAGCATGCAAATGTGAGTAGATAAACAGGTACCACTTCGGTGGGAAGGTAATAGTGGTCCGTGCATGTCACTGTATGCTGGCTACATGACCATGGAAAATGTCTTCAGGCATCAATGGTTCCCTCAGCTAAGAAATGGAGACGAGCACTGCCCACTAAAGTTGAACATGACTGGATAGGGAAAATCTTTGTCTTTATGGTCTGATCATCTTTGGGGTTGATTTAAAATCTGCATCTAAGAGCCATGGTGGCGTAGTGGTTGGAATGCAGTACTGCAGGCTACTTCTGCTGACTGGCGGCTGCCAGCAATTTGGCAGTTCAGTTCTCACTGGCTCAAGGTGAACTCAGCCTTCCATCCTTCTGAGTTCAGTAAAATGAGGACCCAGATTGTTGGGAGCAAAATGCTGACTCTGTAAACCGCTTAAAGAGGGCTATAAAGATTGTGAAGCAGTATATAAGTCTAAGAGCTATTGCTGTTGCTATAACAGCTTTGATGCTTTTGTATGGAAGGGATGCCACTTTGACCTTCTAAACACCATTGGTCCTTACAACAAGGAAGAATGTTGATTCCCCCGTGGAACCGATTATATAATTCTATCATTTCCAGGGGCAATAAGTTTTGAATGAAGTAAGGGATAAGAAAAATCAATTCATAAGAAACATCAGTGGGCAAAAGAAACCTCAAGCAAATTGTAGGTATTTACCATCTGGACCGTAGTTAATTATCTGGCTGTTTTACTATGGGGGCCTTTGTGCTGATTGCTACCACATCTCAAGATCAAAACGGGGCTGCCTGTTCGCTTGAAAGTGTTTACCTTAGCCAACAGGTGAAATCCTATGCGAAGGAAAGTCCCTGTTCTATTAAGCTTTAATTGAAAAAAAAAAAAAAAAACCAAAGCCTACCTGAGGTGTTAATTAGAATCTAGATTCAGGTGCTAACCTTTTTGACTGATAGCGCCTGTTGAGTAATTGCAGGAAAGGGGCCCATTTCAGGCAGAGCAGTAATTACTGAATTAGTAGAAAAGTTCAGGTAGAGCCTCAGATTTCCAATCACGGCAGAGCAGTTGGCGAGCCAGGACAGCTAATCCGAGGAGAACTCAACTCCTGTCTCACCTATAGACACCAATCCTGATGTTCTTTACAGGAATGGCTGTTTGTTAAACCCCACTCTGAAAGATCCCGAGTTTAATATTTTGTATTTAAAAAAATACTCTGTCTCTTTTGAGGGAAATCTAGCGGTATCTAGGAAGGCCTGAAGGGCCAGTGGTTCTGTATGTAAAGTGTGGGAGAAACACAGCCTTGTTCTTCCCCTCATCAAAATGTTTGGGGTCACCTCTAGACTTGGACAGGAATGAGGACATGGGATAAGAAAGAAGACACTGTTGTTCTTTTCTTTTTTTTTCTTTTTTTGCAAAGTTGTGTTTCCAGAAGGAAAAGCAGAGTTGAAGCAGGGTTATTATGGGACAATCCCTTCAACAGCTATACAGAAAGCTGAATGTATGCTGACCTGGCAGTTGGATCAAATCCAACCCTTGTTTTGGCAAGAATTAAGCACTGCCTCTAATGAAATCCAAACATTATAAAATGGCCCTCTACATACCATCATTTTTATTGAAAGCATTTTTTAGTATACACATCACATGTTCCTATAGAGGCCAAGTCATGAATTGGGTCTAGAAATATCTAATATTTTTAAAAGATTTATATTCAATCTTCTTGTAGGAGAAAAGCAGGGTGAGATGGAAGGTGGGGTTAAATGTATCATCGGTTTGGAGTCATTGCATTGCCACAAGAGACCTAAGTTCAGTCTCCCATGAATTCTGTTGATCCTTATCTAGTGCCAATTTAGCTTTGACGATTAGTTGACTAGATTTTTATATTAGAAGTAGCAGTAATAAACTTTTCTGTGCTTTGAACTTGACCAATGCTCTTGATCATTTGCATTTCTCACTTTTAAGAGTTCAGGGCAACGTTCCCAGCATGATATTCTTTGAATTTTTTTTCTTTCAGAACAACAAATCTCTGAAGTGGTCTGGGCTGAAAGATAATTATTTTTCCCCACTCACTCAAGAAGCTTTTTATGGTTGAGAAGAGAAAGGGTCTCCCTGGTTTTAATCTAGCATTTGAATCAGGGTGTCCAACTTTGGCAACTTTAAAACTTGTGGACGTCAACACCTAGAATTGCCCTGCCTGAATCCTTATGCTGTCCCTCAACTTCTTGGACATGAGTGAGGATGAGAGGGTGCTTCTTTAAGCATTGTGAAATCAGTGTTACAAGGTACAGGCTAGCCTACAATTGCATCAAAATGTTTGTAGGAGATATTATGTCTAATTGGTGCATTTGATTTCTACAAGACCTAGGAAAACCTCAATTTTTAATGGTTCAAAGGGAAGCTCAGTGTGCAATACTCTGCTCCCTGGGTTATTGGAGGAAATACTTTTATTTTCTTGCTTCCTCTATTTTGCAATGACCCTGTCCATCTAACCTGCACCCTTTGACATGTTTAAATCAAGTACCAGAGATTTGGCACTTAGAAAAAAAAAAACCCTGTAAATCAAATTAAACTTAAAGGCATAGAACAGTACTGATTTATTCTTTGCTAGTTTACCTTTGGTTTCTTGCTTGCAAAAAAACAAAAAAAACCAACCACCACCCGCAACTTTCTCCACTTTTGAATAGTTATTTTTTTCAAGGTAGTGCAAAAAAGGGGGGAAATATGTGAAGTTTCAAACCTGGGCCTATTAATCTGATCCTCCTTTAAACCTTTTTGACATGTAACGTTGGTGTCCTTCAGGTGTGTGGGCTGCCATGTTTGTTAGCAATGTTTGCTTTAGGAATTTAAGTGTCTGAACATTTATAATATCTCAAGGGATCTCTCAGTTCCAGCATGATAGGGCACGCAGCCCGAGGCAAACATTTCATGGAAATCTAAATGCTAGTCCCTCTTAAGCCGACGGAGATATAAAAATCCAGAAATTCAGGTACTTGGGTTTTAAAAGGGTACAAAAATGGGTGATAGGGAGTTGTATTTTTTTTAAAAAAAAAATCTGCATGGGAAGCTGCTGCTGTTGGGTTAGTTTTATGGGAATTATTGAGTTCGCTTGTTGCAAGAACTTCTGGTCCTGTCTTACCAAAGGTTCATTTGAGAAAGTTTTAAAGGGCGTTACTTCGGCTGTTTCACATAAACTAATGCATTGATAAATGGAACAACCAATTATTCCCATGCTGCTGTATAAGAACAGATTAAAAAGACAGTATGACAATAATAAGTACTGGAGGAATAAACGATGGGACATGGGTGTCCAACCTTTTGGGTTGCCTGGGCTACATTGAGTGAATTGTCTTGGGCCACATATAAAATACAGAATATGGTAAATGTAAGAATTACTAGTTGTGCATTACTAGTTATGCAGAATCACATATAGCCTCTGGGCTGTGGGCTGTGGGTTGGACACAACTGATATAGGAAAATAATTAGGGCCAGTAGTGGGATTCAAATTTTTTTACTACTGGTTCTGTCGGTGTGGCTTGGTGGGCGTGGCAGGGGAAGGATTCTGTAAAATCTCCATTCCTTCCCCACTTCTGGGGGAAGCATACTGCAAAATCCCATTCCCTCCTCATCCCGCTAACCTGGTTTCCAGCTCTGTTCTCCTGTGCAGGGCAACCAAAGAAGACCCAGCCAATCAGCTGGGACTCAGGAGGCAGAGAATAGATTGGGGGCGGGGCCAGTCAGATGGTATTTGCCGGTTCTCCAGAACTGGTCAGAACCTGCTGAATACCACCTCTGATTAGGGCCCTTTCCTATGAAGATACAATGGCCAGAATGGTTCAGAAGGCCTTATGCAGGCTAGGACCAGCTCTAGCAACTAGTCACAATAATTCACTCTACCTAATAGTATTACTGGCCTAATCCTGTAAGGAAGGCAGGAAGGAAACATTCTGGTGTTGCTTACAGAAACTGCCTCTCTCCGTTAACCCTTATTACATTCTTGACAGGACAAGACTTCATGCCTCAGGAACCTCTCTGGAGTTTTTTTCCTCTTCTTTGCTGGTACTTTGCTTGTGTGGAGTGACCATTCAAAGTTACAATGGCACTGAAAAAAGTGACTTATGACCATTTTTCACACTTACGACTGTTGCAGCATCCCCACAGTCATGAGAGGCCAGGCGAGGAGATGCATGCCTCAACGTGAGTGATATTGAGTTGGCCACTCCCAGCCAATAACATGACCACCAAGCCATGCCCACCAACTAAGCCACGCCCACAGAACCGGTTGTTAAAAAATTTGAATCCCACCCCTGCCTCTGTGAAATATAAACATTGCACCAGGTGTATATATCTGGTGGCAGAGGCTTCCTTTGGATCTGACTGACCTCAGATATTATCTTGAGGCATCCAGTTAAATTATTTTCAACTTGACTAAGCTATTCTACTTTGAACCTCCTTAGGTTTTTAAATTTCAAATTCTGCACCTTCCTCTATATATTCTTGGATCTTATGCAAGATAATTTCTTATTTCTATTTTCTTTTTTACTTTACTGTTAGACTGTTTGCTAGTCAAAGCTGTCAGTGTCAAACCTGTATCTTTATATAAGATTTTATTTTGATTACCTCATATTTTTGAACAGATGATGATACCGGGTGGTCATGTAAAGTGCTCTTTTTGATGGGTTATTTTGAGATAATTTTTCTGTTTATTTCTCTTTAAATAACACCAAGGTAAACTACCTTGAAGTGACAATATGAGTATTTTATTAAAATAAATAAAAGCTGTTTACACTGGGGATACTACAAATATCTGTAATTTTTCCACTTTTTAAAAGAAAAGGGGCATAGTAGCTTCTGTATATCAATATTCCAATACAAACAAACCAATCAAATGAAAACAGAAAGCAACAATTACATACACACACAAAACACACACACCCAAGGGATTTTTTAAAAAATAAAATTATCATTAGATTCATAAAAAAGATGGCTGTAAAACTTGCCGTGCCCAAAAATGTAAATATAAACCTTCAGAGGTTTATACTACAAGTATTCCTTGACTTACCATAATTCATTTAATGACCATTCGAATTTACAAGGACCCTGAAAAAAAAGTGACATATGACCATTGTAGCATTCCTAGGGGCACGTGACTTATTTTTGAATTCTTGACAACTGGTTCATATTTATGACAGTTGCAGCGTTCCCATGGACATGTGACCATCTTTTGCGACCTTCTAACAATCAAAGTCAACGGGGACGCGAGTGTCAAACTTAACAACCGTGTTATGAATTTAACAACGGCAGTGATTCACTTAACCAATGCGGCAAGGAGAGTTGTAAAATGGGACAAAAGTCACTTAACAAATTTTTCACTTGTCAACAAAAATTCTGGGATGAATCATAAGTTGAGGACTACCTGTATAAGTTATCAAATAGAGAATCTGGTGCAGAGATCAGCCACCTGTATAATCAAACTTGGATGTTTATAACTTCAATCTCTAAAGTTCTTAGGGTGGTAAAATGGATGAATATAGATGCTACACGACATATATTAGGTGCTTATTTTTGTGGAGAAGTGAGCTAAAAGCATTCGGAACATAGAATAATAAGGTTACTAGGGACCTGGAGGTCTTCTAGTCCACCCCCCTGCTCAAGCTGGAGACCCTATAATGTTTCATAAAAATAGCTGTCCGCTCTCTTCTTGAAAACCTCCAGTGATGAAGCACGGACAACTTCTGGAGACCAGCCGTTCCACTGATTAATTGTTCTCCCTGTCACGAAAGTTCTTCTTCATTCTAGGTTGGATCTCCCTTTGGTATGTTTTCATCCCTTACTTCTTCTCTAGGTTGTCCCCCTTTTCTTTGTGACAGCCACTCAAATATTGGAGGACTTCTATCATGTCTCCCCCAATCCTTCTCTTCATTAGACTAGACATACCCAGTTCCCATAACTGTTCATCGTATGTTTTAGCCTCTAGCCCTATAATCATCCTTGTTGATCTTCTCTGTACTCTTTCGAAGATCTCCATATCATTTTTTAAAATATTGTGGTGACCCAAATGGGATGCAGTATTCCAAACGTGGTCTTACTAAAGCAGTATATAGCAGCACTAATATGTCATCTTGATACTATTACTCTGTTGATGGAGCCTAAGAGTGCAATCTCTTAAACTCAATACTTATCATGTTCTCGTATGACGCTAACAGATTGGAAGCCATAGAGACAGTGGTGGGATTCAAATTATTTTACTACCAGTTCTGTGGGCGTGGCATGGCTTGGTGGGCATGGCTGGTAGACGTGACAGAGGAAGGATACTGTAAAATCTCCATTCCCTCCCCATTCCAATAACCTGCTTTCCAGCTCCGTTTTCCTGTGCAGGGCAACAAAAGAAGACCCAGCTGATCAGCTGGGATTCAAGAGGCAGAGAATAGATGGGGGCGGGGCCAGTCAGAGATGGTATTTGCCGGTTCTCCGAACTAGTCAAAATTTCCATTACCGGTTCTCCAGAACTGGTCAGAATCTACCACCTCTGCATAGAGAGCTGATAAATCAAGTAGACAATTACATTTTCCAAGCTTTTTAGAATATGGCTCACAGTTTTTAGTCATTGAAATGGGGCTTTGTGTGGGTCTACCATATCTGGATTGTGATTGACCAAGCAGGCAATCAGAAGAAATTTGGGTCTCTCAAATTAACATTTTGCCTCTGGGTGTCTCAGGGTCTTAAAAAGGCCTTGGCTTTAATGGTTTATTAAACAAATAAGGTACGTCTGGAAAGCTTAAGTGCACTCTGTGAGCCTCATAAAAATATTATGGGATGCTTTCATCAGGCAGAAATATATGGACATAACTTTTACAGTAACCTAACCAGAAAGAAATTGTAGTAACTCACTTTAGTGGAGGGCAGAGTTGAGATTATAAGATAATCCATATTTTATTTGTTTGTTTACCTACTTAAGAGGTCTTTTTCAGCTCGTTTTTTTCTGTTTAAGAAGCAGTCAGATCATTTTTGCCCTGAAAATACAGAAGTCACTTAGCCATCTATGTAGCGTAAGACTTTGTGATAACTTGAAGAGTCTAACCAGATTTGAAGGTGAGGGGGGTAGGAATGGACAGTGATATTATATATTTTATTGTTTATTTATCTCAATGCATTTTTTCCTTAAGAGTATTCCACAAACCTATTGTCATCCTTAAACCCGGAAAATCCAAACAATCTCATAAATGCTTTTGTTGAGCAACCAAAATGCAGTCACATGACATGAGGGGATACCATTAGAACTGAGTCATAAGTACTCAGGGAGGACCATTAAAACTTCAAAAGGTCACTAGGTAGTCAAGCGACTAAGTCAGAAACCAGGGAGATTGTGAGTTCAAATCCTGCTTTGAGCACAAAGCCATCTGAGTTTGGAAAACTTCTAGTCCAACCCTCTGCTCAAGCATATAATTATCTGCTATTCATAGTATTACTGTTTACTGCTTATCTTAGTTTATAGTTAATTTTTTCCCCTCTTCTCTTAATAGTGGAATTTACAATTCCAGGCGGGGAGTGTGCTGTCCCAGCCAGTCTATGGGAATTGGATAGTTACTTAGGAATTATGAGCTGTCCCCTTAAGGGAATGCATCATGGTAAATGTAGTTAAAGGTATCCTAGGAAATATAGTCCATGTCACGTGGCCACATCTGTAATCCTGATTGGTCACTAATTTGACCCTCGATGGGTTGGGGGAGTTTCCCTCACTTTTGCCTGAACTCCCTAACTCATGGGAGCTTCTTTCTATCTCTACGAGATGGGTTAGGAGATAACCATCTTTTACTACAAGGCAGATATACAAAGGATTGGTCATTAAAGAAGAACTTCAACACAAATGTGAGTTATGAGGATACCTGATGAACCAATAAATGCACTTAGTTATGGACATCTTGTTGAGTTATCTATCTGCATCTGTAGAGTTTATAAATCTACCTCTGTACAGGATACAAACCTTATACCATTCTGGACAATAGTTGTCCAATCTCTTCTTGAAAATCTCCAGTAACGGAGCACCCAGGATTTATGAATGCAAGCTATTCCAAGGATTAATTGTTCTCATTGTCAGGAAATGTCTCCTTAGTTCTAGACTGGAAGTTCTAGACGTTCTTGTATTTTACTATCCCTCTGTTAGGTATCTTGGATGTTACATAAACATTGGGATATAAATAATCAAAATGTAACTTGCATGTTATTCTGCACACAAATTTGCCCTATGACAAATCAACACAAACGGGTTTGCTGGTCTTATTTATTAAAAATTTTACATTCTCCATTATGGAGTTATCCTGATGTGGTGCTTCTATTTGAATTCACAGGATAAATAAATAGAACCACAGAAATCCAACAACAGTCCTAAATTAAAATAGAAAGGCTTCCTTAAACATTTCATGAACTGCAACAGAATGAGCATGCATATTTTATTTTGTGAGGAGAACACTACAGAGGATGTGAGTGCTATCACAAGAATGAGATTTTTGGTTGAGTGGATGGAATAAAGACTGCAGATCTAGAATCCATTTGCCCCCACTAGCTCCCTCGAGTTAGGAATAGATACATTCCCGAATAATTGCTTCCTGTAGAGCCAGTTGATAAGTCCGGAGTGATCCAGTCTAAGTTTCCCTCAGTGGGACTTCTAGGGCCCATGCTGGCCATCACAAAATCTCCTTTCCTAGTGAGTTGGAAGGTGGACTTTTCCTATGGAGTTCATCAGATGAAAAGACATCAACTACCTAAATAAATAGAATTAAGCAGATGTTGGAGGTAGTGACTTTCTCTTTTTATTCCTTTGCTTTCTCTTTGTCCATTGTAGGAGAATAATCTTCAGCTTACTGCCTAAGAGATCAATCCTACATTACACAATACTCAAAGGTTAGAAAACATATAATACTAAGGTTGGAAGAGATCTTGGAGGTCTTCTAGTCCAACCCTCTGCTCAAGCAGAAGACCCTATTCTATGATGGACAAATGGCTGTCCAGTCTCTTCTTGAAAACCTCTAGTGATGGAGCACCTACAACTTCCAGAGGTAACCCATTCCACTGATTAATTGTTCTCACTGTTAGGAAATTTCTACTTAGTTCTAGGTTGCATTTCTCTTTAATAAGGTTCTTCCCATTACTTCTTGTCCTGCCCTCAGGTGCTTTGGACAATAGATCAACCTCCTTTTCTCTGTGATAGCCCCTCAAATACTGGAAGACTGCTACATATCATCCCTAGTCTTCTCTTCTCTTCTCTCTTCTCTTCTCTTCTCTTCTCTTCTCTTCTCTTCTCTTCTCTTCTCTCTTCTCTTCTCTTCTCTTCTCTTCTCTTCTCTTCTCTTCTCTTCTCTTCTCTTCTCTTCTCTCTCCTCTCCTCTCCTCTCCTCCTCTCCTCCCCTCCTCCTCTCCTCTCCTCTCTTCTCTTCTCTTCTCTTCTCTTCTCTCTTCTCTTCAACATAGCCAGTTCCCTCAATTGAAGCGATGTGATCCCTGTGCTTTTGTTGAGTTATTGTGAGTCACCATCTTTTCTTTCTTGCTTCACTGTTCTATCTCTGTCCCCCTCTCATGGGAGTTCAATAACTGTGGCTTCCATAGGAAATATAATTATTTCTAAAATCTGAGTTTCTTCATCTGACTTTACCTTCCCTCCAACATTCCAGCTTGGATTTACAGCTTGACAAGACTTCCTTGTAGGTTTATTTTGATAAATAAAATAAAATAAAATCCACTTTTTTCTTTTTAGAAAAAACTGGATATTTCAATTTCCAGATGGAAAAAAAATGATAAACTTAGCAACCTGTTGTGTGGCCTAGCAAAGGTTTTATTGTTTCTCACCACTTCTCATTCACCATATGGCGTACCATACACCGCCCATACCCTAATGAGAATTACGTTTGCAGGTAATTTTCAATTGATTGTCTTGGGATAAACAAATTTCACATACTTGTTTTGCTAATGTATTCAAGTAGGCTCACAGGGGGAAAAGATTAATTATCTAAAAAGCAAGCAGGGGCCTTTGCATTATGCAAAAGAGCCAACTATGAGCAGAATGAAGCCACCTGTTGCTATGACAGCAGAGAGGTTGTGATGAGGTAAACGGGGTTTCCTGAGCTGATTGGTCCAAATGAGATCGTGGTGACCAACCATAGAGACTTAAATTGATGTAAGACTAACAATAACAATAACAACAACTCTTGCAATGATCCTACAAAGGAATTTTATTTGAAGGCAATAGAGTCAGGGTTTTGCTGTTGTTAGAAGGAATATGTAGCAGCTAATAAAATAATTTGGGAGAAAGACAATAGAATTAGCCTAGTTATTGTTACAGATCTCCACATACGGTTTAATCGGTTTTTCACTAATACCTTCATTCAAGATAAAGCACATCTTATTCTCCCCATAATACCTCTGCTGTCAAACATTATCATCTTTTACCTGTTTATATAATTGTTTATAAGCCACCTATGGATAATTCAAAAGGAGCTGGCATTGTTACAAACATTTGCAAGCTATGCTCAGCCTGAATAGAAGAATGGAGACTGTTCATTTTGAACAATTCATTTTCTTTTCTTCCTGGATTGGTCTTTCCTGGTGCTAACCAATTGAAATCAATGGGCATACAGGAGTCAAGTCAACTAAAGCATCTCACTGATGCGTTCTTATTATGGTTCAAAGCCCATCTATCGCCTGGATACACACATTATACAAAGCCATTGTTTAGTTAACTAAGGGTTATTGAGTAGATTGCTTCCCTGGATTCAGACATCACATGAAACTGTAAACCATGGTCTGAAAACCATTTTGTTTGAAATGGTGTAGGGTTTCCTGTCTGAGCAGGGGTTAAAAACCAGAAGACCTGTTATTCTGTTTACTAACCACAGTTGCTGAGTTCACATAGCATTCTAAGCTAAAAAAAAACACACAAAACATATGTTGTGTTGCATAACAGACAATGTGTGATTCCCATCTTTTATTTGTGTACATTCTTTGCCTTTTAAAACAAAATTGATTCAAAGGCTATATTTGTTTTGAGAGGGATTAATATTATTAATATTGTCAATTCCTTTTTGTTTTGTTTTTTGCTCCCAGGCTGTTTCCCTCTAATTACTAACGGTATTAAAATGTATAATTTCAAGTCACTGATTCTGCCCACAAGTAGCAGATAAGTGAAACAGGTGTAAAAGAAAACATGTCATTCTCACAGGATTGCATTGGATTGTAATTCTGAACAGCCAACACAACCCTAGGTTGCATTAACAGAGGACAGACTCAAGATCACGTGAGGTATAGTAAAGCCTTAGTAAGACCACATTTAGAATACTGCATCCATATTATAAAACACATCTAGAGACTCTGGAAAGAGTGCAGAAAAGAGCAACAGAGATGATTAGAAGCCCAGAGGCAGGGGTCGGATTCAAATTTTGTAACAACCGGTTCTGTGGGCATGGCTAAATGGGCATGCCTAGGTGGGCATGGTCATGTGACTGGGTGGGCATGGCTTCTTTTTTGCAGCCAATCCTCTGCATTTTTGGGGCCTTCTGGGCCTCAGGGAAGCCTCCTAGGGGGGCATTTTTGCTCCCAGGAAAGCAAAAAATGGAGGAGGTGGGGGTGGTGCTGCAGCCCCCTTCCATTTTTTTGCTTTCCTGGGCCTCAGGGAAGCCTTCTGAGCAAAGCAGTAAGTAAACGAGGGGAATCCCAGCAAAGCTGATCATAGGAAAAGCTGATTGCTGGGAGGGGAAAAAAAGAAATACCTTAAGGAGTGACTGGTTGGGAAAGAATGCATCAGCGATGTTGGGCATGTATGCAATGCATGCATGATAAGGACTGACTGGGTGGGCAGGGGAGGGGAGGGGCGGGTGGAGAGGGGCGGGGCCAGACAAGGGCATGATTGCCAGTTCTCCGAACTGCGCAGAATCATAACAACCGGTTCTATTCAACCGGTCTGAACCAGTAGAATCCCACCCCTGCTTAGAAGTTAAAACATACAATCAATGCTTGCAGGAATTGGGTACCTCCAGTGAAAAGAAGGACTAGGGGTAACATGATACAAGTGTTCCAATATTTGAGGGGCCGCCCTAAAGAAGAGGGGTCAATCTATTTTTCAAAGCATTAGAAGGCAGGACAAGAAGCAATGGATAGAAACTAATCAAGGAGAGAAGCAACCGAGTACTCAGGAGAAATTTCCTGACAGTGAGAACAATTAACCAGTGGAACAGCTTGCCTCCAGAGATTATGGGGTTCCATCACTGGAGGCTTTAAGAAGAGTCCGGACAGCCACTTGTCTGGAATGCTACACTGTCTCCTACTTAAACAAGGAGTTGGACTAGCAGATTTTTGTTATTCTGTTAATCTGCACTTAACTCATAAGGAAAAGTTGCTATAGGCTGTCCGGATAATTTAAAAAGAAATCAATGAATGATATGATTAGAAACTGAAGCATCATATCTATTTGTCCTCTGTATAACTTAGGCATTTTAATTTTTCAAAATAAATGTTATTAAAGGAATTTTTACCAAGATTTTAAAAATTACAGAAATATAGAAGAAGAAATAGAACATTGATTAGAAAACAATAAAAGAAAAAAAAAGCAAGGAAAACAAAGTGAGCCAAAGATGTAATTTAAAAATTGTAATGTTTAAAATCTTAATAAAAAGAGGTAAAATTTTTCAGTGCAGCCCTAGGAACTTAACAAAACAAGAAAGTTGATTTAGCTTCTTTCTCTCTGAAGTTTGTAACAAGATAGCCAGAAAAGAAGCTTTCCAGCTAAAGCTACTTTAATGCAAATTGATTAATTTCCTAAATAATCCTTGATAATCACAGTGCTTTCTACCTGACCTAAAGAGCAAGATTCCTGAAACTTATATATGACAAATAATTCTTCTATGGCTTCTTTTTTTAAATTACACAATAAAACTACTCACCCTCCTTTTTTCATGGATATTCGTGAGTTTCATGTTGTTATATTGTTATTAGCTTATTTAAAAAAATACTTCTAGTAAACTATTAAAATATTTTCTTTTCTTAAGGAAACACTATTAGAAAAGCTGTGATATTGCAGTGATTAGAATGCAGTATGGCAGGGCTAATTCTGCTCACTGCCAGAGGTTCGATCCTGACTGGCTCAAGGTTGACAGCCTTCCATCCTTCCAAGGTCGGTAAAATGAGGACCCAGGTTGTTAGGGACAATATGCTGACTCTATAAATCACTTAGAGGGCTGTAAAGCACTGTGAAGTGGTGTATAAGTCTAAGTGCTATTGATATTACTATTATGTCAGTGGTGGGATTCAAATTTTTAACTACCGGTTCTGTGGGCATGGCTTAGTGGGCGTGGCTTAGTGGGTGTGGCTTGGTGGGCATTCCAGGGGAAGGATACTGTAAAATCCCCATTCCCTCCCCACCCCACTAACCTGCTTTCGAGTTCCATTGTCATGTGCAGGGCAACAAAAGAAGACCCAGCCAATTAGCTGGGACTTTGGAGGCAGAGAATAAATGGCCAGTCAGAGGTGGTATTTGCCAGTTCTCTGAACTACTCAAAATTTCTGCTACTGGTTCTCCAGAACCTGCTGAATACCACCTCTGTATCATGTATGATCACCTTCTAGAATTTTGTACTTTTTAGATGCAGCTGGAAATCCTGAAGATTGCTATCCCACTATATCAGGAGAGTACCAGGTTGGGGAAAGTTACTTGTGTGAAGGCCAGAGATAGTTCAGGACCTACAGCAGCAAGGTCCTCTATTGATGACAACCTCCCATTAACTTTCACTCTCTTTGCACCTTTGACTCTTGAACTTCACAACTCTGACTTTGAAACTGGACCAGCTGACAAACTTTCTACAAGATCTGACCCTTGGACTTTGCCTGAAAATTCTTCTGGTTTGGGGAATAGATTGAGCCCCTCAAATACTGCCACATACAAGCAAGAAGTCACTGGTTCTCACTTTAGTCATCAGCTCCAGGATCAGAGATATCTTCAATTTATCATGCCTTGTCTGGAAGTCAGGATATTCTGTTGATATACCTGTATAATTGTAAGCCCAACTAGGTAGACCAGACTAGGAATCAACTCCATGGAAAGACTAGAGTTAAACTTTATTGAGATAGGATACAATAACAGAATAACAATAATATTAAGAGTTGTTAAACTAATCCTACGTAGCTTTTTCTCTGGTAATATTGCATTACTAACTAGAGCATACAAGACATTTGCTAGACCAATACTTGAATACAGCTTATCAGTCTGGAACTACATATTGGATATTAATACAGTGAGAAAGTCCAGAGATATTTCACGAGAAGAGTCCTCCACTCCTCTACTCGCAACAGACTACCTTATACCACCAGACTTGAAATTTTAGGCTTAGACAACCTAGAACTACGCTGCCTTCGGTCCAACTTAAGTGTTGTACATAAAATCATCTATTGCAAATCAATGACTACTTCAACTTCAACCACAACAATATAAGAGCACACAATAGATACAAACTCAAGGTAAACTGCACCAAACTTGGTTGCAGGAAATACTACAGCAACAGAGTGGTCAATGTCTGGAATATTCTACCTGTCTCCAAAAACTTTAGTCTACTGTTGATCTCACCCCTTTCCTAAGAGGTTTGTAGGGGGTGTGCATAAGCGCACCAACGTGCCTTCCATCCTTGTCCTAGTGTTCCTTTTTATTTGTATCCATTTCATGTATGTTTATACTTATACCTGTTATCTAATACTTGCTTGACAAATAAATAAAATAAATAAAACAGAATCTTGCAAATCTGATTGTTCTGTACATCCTCCTTTTCTTATTCCCAACCAAGTTAGGGAGGTATCTGAGTTGCTTCTGCATACTTTCTGCTTTATTTGGACTTGAGCTATATTTTTCTCCTCATCACTTTGGTTACAGATCTGACCTATCTCTGCCAAGGTCTTCTTTTTCACTCAGTACATCAGCTGCTTTAATGAAAGCTAAAAATATCCTCCCTTACAGCAAAAGCTTCCTGGCTAACCTCAAAAAAGCTACAAATATGTTGGACCAAATTAATAGTTGAGTGGGAGATTAAGAGGGTTGTAGGCTAGACTATGAAGATGAAAAAATAGCCAGGAAGAAGATCCTAACCAATATCTTCTATCTATCTGTAGGAGAAGATCAGGCAGAGCTGGAGTGGTGATGGTGGAGTTAAGCACACCATCAGTTTAGAATTCTTGCATTCCCACAAGCGCTCCAAGTCCAACCCTTCCTGAATTCCATTGACTTTTATCTGGTGCCAATTTATTGATCTTTAGTTGACCAGATTCTTGTGTATCATCTTAAATAAATATTCTCAGCTGTAACCTTATGAATGGTAGCAATTCTTTGTGCCTGACACCACTTTGCTGCCCAGAAAGGAATATTGACCTGGATTATCGGGGACCAAACTTCATATCAAAGAAAATTGACTTTTGTAAAAACCTTCCGATAGGTAGGTGGCTGAGAAGTACTGGTAGTCCTTGACTTACAACCACAGTAGAAGCCCAAATCTTCATTGCTAAGCAAGAGAAATGTTAACTAAGTTGTGCCCCATTATACAACTTGTTTTTGCCAGAGTTGTTAAGCAAATCACTGTTGTTGTTAAAGGGAATTGTGGAGCTGTTCAGTGAATCTGGCGTCCCCTATTGATTTTGCTTGTTAGAAGCCCATCGAGAAGATTACAAATGGTGATCACACAATTTATGATAGTGTGACTGCCATAAATGCATGCCAGTTGTCATGTACCCAATTTTTGATCATGTGACCCTGGGGATGCTGCACCGGTCATAAATGTTCAAACTAGTCCTAAGTCACGTTTTTCAGTACCCCTTTAACAAATGGTTACAAAACAAATACAATACAGTGCATTAAACAAATAGTTATAAGTTGCAGAGTAGGTGTGAACAGGTGAACAGGTGTGTCAATCGCAAGGCCTGCAGACTGGATCCAGCCTTCAGGGTGCTTAGATCTGGCCCATGAGGCCACCCTGGAAACAGTGAAGGGCCAGCTGAGGTGCAGAGCTCCATTTTTGTTGGTAGTGGGTTGCAGGAGGTCATCCCAGCCAAAAATGGAGCTCAGGAGCCTGTTTTCGGTGGCACAGCACTCAAGCCAGGGGTGGGACTATACCGGTTTGGACTGGTTCTATAAAACCGGTTGTTATGATTATCCGCAGTTCAGACAACTGACAAATTGTGCCCCTGGCTGGCCCCACCCCTTTCCACCAGCCCCTCCCCTCCCCACCCAGTCAATCCTTCAGATTTCCCCCCCACTCCCAACGATCAGCTGTTCCGAGGATCAGCTATGCCAGGATCGCTGTGTTACTGTTTCGCCCACGAGCCTTCCCTGAGGCACAGCAGACAAAAAGGGGTATGGGGAAGGGCTAGGTGGAAGGCTAGGTGGGCTTGGCCATGTGACTGGGTGGGTGTGGCTTTTTTTGCACACTCCCCCCCTTTTTTTGCCTCCCTGGGTCCCTGGGTCCCATGGAAGCTTCCTCGGAGCAAAAACACCCCCCCCCCGGGAGGCTTCCCTGAGGCCCAGGAGGTCCAAAAACGGAGCGCAGGAGGGTGCTGTACACCCCTCCCATGCTCTGTTATTTTGCCTTCCTGGGCCTCAGGAAAGCCTTTGGGGAGCAAAGCCACCCAGTCACATGGCCAAGCCCACCTAGTTTCCCCCGCATCCCCTTTTGCCTGCTGGGCCTCAGGGAAGCCTCCTGGGAAAAGCAGTAACATAGTCAGGGGGATCCAGGCATAGTAAAACAGGGTGCTGTTGCAAAAAAAGGGGGCTGCTGCAAAAATGGGGGGGTAAAAAGGGGGGTGCTGCAAAAGAAGCAATACCCACCCAGTCACATGGCCAAGCTCACCTAGCCACGCCCACGTAGCCATGCCCACAGAACCGGTTGTTTAAAAATTTGAATCCCAACCCTGGTTCAGGCCCCCACAAACATCCCAACATGAATGATGTCATGCTGGCCACACCCATCCTAGCCAAAGCCCCTCCTGCCCCCCCCATCTGAGGTGAAGCACCACTCTGGTGTAGCCCTCAGTGAAATCAAGTTTGACACCCCTGACCTATAACAACCTACACAAAATGGCACCTCTTCATCCATGTGAACCATTATGGATGTTAATAAAATGCACTTCCACACACTGTGTTTTGGGATCAAAGGGGATTTTGTTCCTTAAATGCAAAAGAGAAGCAAAAAACAAACAAACCCCCAACCCCAAAGTATGCGTGTATTATGGGTGTTGGGTGGGTTGGGTAAATGTTTTTCTCAGAGATTTATATATGCTTAAAATACTGTGCAAACATAATTAACGTCAGGGCTAGATGACAAGATGGAAGGAAGTTTAATGTGAAAAGGAGAAGAATAAACTGTTTTATGACATGCGGAGGAGAAAAATGAGTTTGCTGCAGGCGAGATTGTCTATATTATTCTGATAGATATTATGGGAGCTGCTGCCTCCTCCTATAGAAAAGAACAGCTGGTAAGCAGGGAAGCAACCGAAGAGAGAGGGAGATCTCTTTTGCCTTTAATCTACTCCCGTGCTGTTTGGTGCCCACTTTAGCGTAAGACTGAGTAACTCAGGGATAAAAGCTGTTGATAGATTGGCACAATTACTTGCTCTAGTATTGCTCTCAGCTGTCTGCCTTGACTGATGATGGTGGATAAAGTTTAGCTTAAGTCTGGGAAAAAGCCTTTAATTTAATTTAATTTAATTTTTTTAGACAGAAAAGGAAAAAAGGGCCACTCTTGTTTTTGTGAACCCCTTTCTTTTAAACTTTGAAAAGGAGGAGGAGGAGGATTGAATTCACTTCCAAGCGATTATGTTGATTCAAAAAGACGATTGGACTTGGAGAGTCGTAATCCAAACACATTTTCACCCAAAACCTTACCTGTTGCTGGTGCAATCAATGTTGATACAGTTAGTCCTCAACGTATGACCACAATTGAAGCCAAAATTTCTGTTGCTGAGCGAAAAAGTGGTCAGGGGAATTTGGTCCCATTTTATGACCTTTCTGGCCATAGTTGTTAAGTGAATCATTGTAGTTGTTAAGTTAGTGACACTGTCAACTCATAAAATATTTCTCTGCTCTTTTTGGAGTTGCCAACAGAAAGGGAGAGGGGGGCAGTGCGGCAGCTTGCAAACTGAAAGTGCATTCCATAAATGTTTTCAAAGATAGTAACTGTTAGCCAGTCTTTCGGATGTTCATATTCCCAAGACACAAACCAGCAAACATTGAGGTATGCAATCGTTTATTTATACAAGTAACGCACATCCCATCCAGCGATAACAGCTTGAATTCCAATCTAGGTTAACACAGGGAGCGTTTGCCTTCCAGCGCTCTTTATAGCATAACCCCACCCACCTAATCGCAGCTACCTCCTGTAGACCATGTGCTGTCCAGACAGTCTATAGGTAATTGGGAATTGAGATAGTTAAGTTAGAATTGGGAGCTGTCCCCTTGAGGGAATGTCTCATGATAAATGTAGTTAATGCATCATGGGAAATGTCGTTCACGTCATGTGGTCACATCTGTAATCCTTATTGGTCACTGAATTGACCCTTGGTTGGGTTGGGGGAGTTTCCTTTACTCTTGCTTGGACCCCAGCACCGCGCTGGTGTCTCACCCTTTACTCCAGCATTATGGGATGAAAAATCACTATCATTTTACACCATGAAGTCAGCTGTGCAAAGAATTGGACATTAGATGAATCTCAAAGTAACCGTGAGTTATATTTGAGGATGCCTTGTGAACCAATAAAGAAGCTTTGTATGGAAGCCTTTGTAGAGTTAGTCTGTCTTTTTATTCAGCCAGCAATTAAAAGTCAGAACAGGCCACCCTATTCTAATTACCCATGTATTCAACATTTCCTAATATGGCTAATTAGTTACTCCCATGCCATAGCCTCAAACGCCTTGCATCCTCCCTATCACTGATTCCCTCTACTTTCCTGAACTCCCTGTAACACCCGGTGTATAAATCCCCCCTCCCCACACTAAAGCCTTATACAGAGCAGCAGCCCAGCCACATCATGTGGGAATTCCATTTCAGCCTCCCATTCCCAGGTAGCAGTGCGAGGCAGCATCACAGGGAATCCCCATTCTGCATCTACTTCATCGCTGGTGGGAGGGATCCATGATTGACATCTTTTATTCTTTTATTACTGGTGGGCGTAGTTGAATATGGAGCCCAACAGTAACTTGGTGACTGAAGTTTTTGCCCTGCAAAATTCTAACTGGAGAGCATGATTGATGACTCTTGGCTATGGATGTGTCCCATTGGAGAATATGAATTATGATACACCCAGGGGGTGGGAGGAAAACCAGGCTCAAGGGTGACAATGAATGATGTGTCTCAGAGTCGGCTACACCCAGGCAGTGCCGGACCTGTTAATTCCCAACAAATCCTTTTTAAGTTTTGGAAGTTTGGCTCATGATTTAAATGGGGGTAATTACCGGAATCCTGACAGACACAGTTGTAAAGTGAATCTGGCTTCCCCATTGATTGTGCTTGTCAGAAGGTCACAAAAGGGGATGACGAGACCCTGGGATACTGCAACTGTCATAAATATGTATAATTATAATATAAGGTAAATAATATATAACATAAATAATGCATTCACTCGTTTAGCAAAAAAAATCCTGGTTTGTGGTGTCACTTTACAAATTCGGTGCAATGTCATTGACTCTTTAGAAAGGCAGACACACAAAAAGCGAATTGGAAGTGTGAGTTCTTGTTCAGCACATTTTGACATCCTAAGGGCAGGGACAGAAGGGAGGAAGAGAGGAAAGGACAAAATAGAGAAAGATAGGCATCATACTTTTTTTTCAAGTTTCAAGTTCTCATGAAGGTTGGACCTAGAAGAGCAATACTTGAAATGATCTTAAATGCAGAAAGGGTGGAGCAAATCCTGTGACAGTTATGAGCACTCTGTCAAATGTATTGCCCAACCCACAATGCAACAATGCAATACAACCTGTCATTCAACAGGTATTAAGGATAGTCATCCTGATACTGTTCTACCAAACCTTTTATCGCCTGTCGATCAGATGAATGGTCTTCCTAGAAAATCTCTTGAGTGAAATTCAGCTTGTCATGATTTCACGGATGACTGTCATGTACCTTATTTTGCAAAAATATCTAAGCTGATTTTCTGTTGCCTTCTTCCAGGATATTTTTTAAAGTTAACCTATAGCCCTGAGATTTCCTGGTATTTTCCCATTCAAATATTGACCAGCTCCAACCCTGGTTAGTTTTTTGAGATTGGGGAAGGTGGGTGAGGCTACCATAATTCATTCAGCAATTTTTTGCTCTTCTAACTACTGCTAAATATCAGTTGAGGCCTCCATAGTTCTGGCTCTTACTACTGTTAGCTCCCCAAGTGGTATATTCAGTGATGAAGCATGCTGGGAGTTGTAGTTTAGCCATATGCAAAGACCCTCAGCTTGCTTATATCCCAAATGTATTCTAGAATCAACCAAGCCCTCTTTGTTCCACAAAGAAATGTGTGCTGTTACTCTTAAGTCCTACAGTGCAAAAAGGCATGGTGACATGATAACAGTGTTCCAATATCTAAAGGGCTGCCCCAAAGAAGAAGGGATCAACCAAAGCACCTGAAGGCGGGACAAGAAGCAATTGATAGAAATGAATCAACCAATCTAGAACTAAGGAGAAATTTCCTGACAGTTACAACTATTAATCCGCGAAGCAACTGCCCTCCAGAAGTTGTGGGTCCTCCAACACTAAAGGTTTTTAAGAAGAGATTGGACAACCATTTGCCTGAGATGGTGTAGGGTTTCCTTCTTGAGCAGGAGGTTAGGCTAGAAGACCTCTATGGCCCCTTTTCAACTCTGTTGTTCTGTTGCTTTGCTTCTCACTCAAGATACCAGCCGTTCACAGTTCCTTCTGTCATTTATTGTTTTTCTTCAAGGATTTCATACCTAGCCATCCAGGTAAGGGCCAATTACTGCTTCCTCTTGATTAACGTAGAAACCAGCTAAGCTAGCTCCAGTGTGCTTCAAGCTTTGATTGATAAGCTTGAGAGAGTCTCTATGCTAGGTATGTAGGTCAGGAAGAGATAACAAGTGGAAAAGTGCGAGCTGAAAGGAGAGGGAGAGAGAGAGAGACCACACAGGGAGAATGCAAGCTATGTTTCCCCATTACGGCTGAAGAGTTGCAAGATAATTCAGTTCTTTGGCACATAATGCAATCCAATTGTAATGCCCCATTTATTTTATGCATCACTCTGATTGCTATCTGTGACATGCATACTGTACTTTAATGCCTGTTGCTTTCTAGAAAAGCATTGCTGAATTGCTCCTGCGTTGGAAGGTTTGTTTTTTTTAGCATTCATGTTTTATTTCTAAAAACACGGAACTACTGAAATCAGAGATGGGCAGAAGTGTTGATTTCTGCTTTCGCTCAACAGCCCATTTCCTTTGCAAATCTCATTCATCCTACTCCCAAGAATCTTGCTCCAAACCTGTATACTTTTTTCATAACAATTTTGACTGAAATGCCCCCCCTATTTTTACAATATATCCCAGAGGAATGGATTTTTGTAGATTACTTTAAAAACAATGTATATTTTTTTTCTGCAGACTTTTGTCAAATGTAGCTTTAAAACATAGCAAATCGCCCTGCAGTGCAAAGAGGGGTGTGATTTTTTGGGGGGATTGGGGGGGTGGGAGGGTTCATATTTGATGGATTGGTTATTATTTATCTTACCTTTATTATTTATATAAAGAACTCAACATATCCAACGCCCTTTCCTCTTCCTGTTTTCCCCACAATAACAATCCTGTGAGATGGGTTGGGCGGAGAAAGAGGGTGATAGGCTCAAAGTCACCCATTTCTAGGCTGGGTTGGGAACTCACAATCTCCCGGTGATTGGCCCAAAGTCAGTCAGCCAGTTTTCATGCCTAAGGTGGGACTAAAACTCCCAGTCTTCTGGTGATTGGCCCAAAGTCAATCAGCTGGCTTTCAGGCCTAAGGCAGGACTAGAACTCCCAGTCTCCCGGTGATGGGCCCAAAGTCAGTCAGCCAGTTTTCATGCCTAAGGCAGGACTAGAACTCCCAGTCTCCTGGTGATTGGCCCAAAGTCAGTCAGCCAGTTTTCATGCCTAAGGTGGGACTAGAACTCCCAGTCTCCTGATGATTGGCCCAAAGTCAGTCAGCTGGCTTTCAGGCCTAAGGCAGGACTAAAACTCCCAGTCTCCTGGTGATTGGCCCAAAGTCAGTCAGCTGGCTTTCAGGCCTAAGGCAGGACTAGAACTCCCAGTTTCCTGATGATTGGCCCAAAGTCAGTCAGCTGGCTTTCAGGCCAAAGGCAGGACTAGAATTCCCAGTCTCCTGGTGATTGGCCTAAAGTCAGTCAGCCAGTTTTCATGCCTAAGGTGGGACTAAAACTCTCAGTCTCCTGGAGATTGGCCCAAAGTCAGTCAGCTGGCTTTCAGGCCTAAGGCAGGACTAGAACTCCCAGTCTCCTGGTGATTGGCCCAAGGACAATCAGCCAGTTTTTATGCCTAAGGTGGGACTAAAACTCCCAGTCTTCTGGTGATTGGCCCAAAGTCACCCAGCTGGATTTCAGGCCTATGACAGGACTTGAAGTCTTACTTTTTAGCTTGGAGCCTCAACCAGTACACCAGATGGGCTCTCTTGGCATGCAACTTTTCTTTCCAGAAGTCCATGAGGCATAAATAGGGCTCTCTCTTCACTTCATACCCACAACAACAATACTATAAAGTAGCTTGGGTTGAAATCGGCCAAATAAACCAGTGAATTTCCATCCCTGAGGAGAAACTCAAATCTTGGTTTGTCATCCCAGCCTCTAAACCACATCACACCAGCTTTACGTATTGATTCAGAAGTGCAGATTAAACAAAATTCTCCCTATTTCATGGAAATCCCCTCTTGTAAATGCACCTCCCTTGCAAATCCAATGCTTCGTCTCAGGAAGAACCTCCCTGTGTTTAAAAACTTGCCACCACAAACATTTGCTTGAAAATTGTATTTATTTGTTTGAAAGTTTGTGGGCGTTTAGTACCGAAATCCTTTCTTCTCCTCTAGTGATGTTAGGAGAGAGTGGTGATGTATGATTCATTGATAAATTGCTCTGCATTAAAGATAGTATTGAACTTACAACTGTTCATTTAGTGACCATTCAAAGTTACAACTGTATTGAAAAAAGTGACATGCCCGTTTTTCACAATGGTCAATACAACCGTTGTAGCATCCCCATGTTTATGTGATCAAAATTCAGATGCTTAGCAACTGGCATCTATCTATTTATCTCTATGTATCTCTGTCTATCTATCTATCTATCTATCTATCTATCTATCTATCTATCTATCTATCTATCTATCTATCTCTATCTATCGATCTAGTTTTATTTGTTTTATTAGTATAATATATACAAATTCCATTTCAATTGTGTGTTGTCTGGGTACAATTATTTTTAGGCAATCATAATCAAAGTGCTTACAATAACATATATCACAATAACATTAATACTTTAGTAACAATAATATTTTGTTTGTCCATTTTAACAAAATTCCATTTTAACATTTATCCTTTTTATGTCCCTTTCTTTCTAACTTCTGTTTTTATTGTCTAGCCATCGAGAAAATGAGTCTCATGTCAAAAAGTATTTAGTTTCTTCTTTGTCTTTAATAGTAAGCGTAAGTCTAACCATTTCTGCACATTCTAATATTGTCTTAATTACATTCTTATCTGTCAGGATCTCATCACACTTCCATTGTTGAGCATATACAATTCTAGCTGCAGTTAGTACATGTAAAATCAAGTATCTAGTCTTTTTGTCATATTTTTTTGGTAGAATGCCCAATAAAAATATATCTGGTTTCATATCTAAATGTTGTTTTGTCATTTTTTCCAACCAGGTATGTATTTTCATCCAACATTTTTTAACTTGTAGACATGTCCGCCACATATGAAACAGGTATTTGATTGCATCTCCAACATTTACTAGATCTATCCTTCTACATTTTCACCAATCTTGTTGGTGTAAAATGACATCTGCAAAACATTTTATACAAATTTTATTTATATGCAGTTGACAGAGTTGGCTTAGCATTTCTATCCAACTGGCATATAATTAAATTTATGATGGCTACAGTGTCCCGGGGGTCACGTCAGTGGTGGGATTCAAAAAAATTTTTACTATCAGTTCTGTGGGCATGGCTTGGTGGCCGTGGCTTGGCTTGGGGGTGTGTGGCTTGGCTTGGTGGGTGTGGCTTGGTGGACGTGGCAGGGGAAGGATACTGTAAATCCCCATCCCCTTCCCACTCCACTAACCTGCTTTCCAGCTCTGTTCTCTTGTGCAGGGCAACAAAAGAAGACCCAACCAATCAATCTCTAGAAATGGCGGTGCATTCCTATGGAGAATTGATTGCGCAGCAGGATAATTGGGACAAAGAAGGAACTATTTTTGATGAACATGTGACTCTATTGGGGGAGAAGAAGGAGGAAGAGGAAAAGGAAAAAGGGATTTTAAAACCTAAAAAAACAACCAAAAAAGATAAAAATGAGTTGAAGGGTGGATATAAGGTTAGAAAACAACAGGAAGGGGGAAAGCACAAGAAGAAAAGGGAGGTGGAAAGACAAAGGGGTAAACAGAGTAAGGAAAAGAATAAGCAAGGGAGAAAGGAAGGGGTGAGAAGTCTCAACGATGGGAAGCAAGATTTGAAGAAACAAAATTTATTTAGAGACAATGGGTAAATTTAATTGAAAAAGGGATTCTGTAAGGTACATAAGATTGTGTTATTATAGGCATTTATAGAATAAAATGTTTAAGATATAAATATATAAATAAGTATCAATAGGTATGATTAAAATGGTTTTGACAGGGGTACTACCTATATTATATATCTATAAATTTGTTTGTTATTGTCGTTCTTTCTTTTTTCTTTCTCTCTTTATATAATATATTGTGTGACTTTAGGATGTGCTAAACAGAATCCCAATACAAGTTATGTGTGATATTAAGTATTATTAGGTTAGGGGAAAGAGTTAAAGGCGTCATGCTCTAATTAGTGTACAAGAGAGGTTTTGTTTAAAGAGAAAAAATGAATGGATAGTTGAGAACAGACAAAGAATGTTAAGTATTATGACTTGAACTGAGATAAGTAGAATAAAACTAAGAGAGTTAAAAAAAGGAAGAAGCTATATAGAAAATGGAAAACGGTAATAAGATATGGAATGATATATAAAAGGAACATAATTTTTGAAGAAGTGTCTGTACGATGAGTTTTAACCCGGGATCAAGCAACTTTCAGAAAAGATGTTTTATGTTTTTATGTTTTATGTCTTGTTTGTTTTTGTATTGGAAGAGAATAATGAAAATGTATAAGACAGATGGATATAAAAAATGTATACAATCTAAAGTTAAAGAGATATAATTTGAATAAATAGAAGGAAAGGAAGTAATAAAGAGAAGTTTGGGATAAGATATGAAGATGAACAGATAAGGTAAAAATATATATCAAATTGTGCTTGTTTGGAAATGTGATAACTTGGAATAATTCTGTCTTTAAATAAGATGTTGTATTGGCTTTTTAAGAAAAAAAAAACTCTTATGTCATTATATTTTATGTTTTGTTTGTCTGTGTATTGTTTTGGAAAATCAATAAAATTTGTTCAAAAAAAAGAAAAAAGAAGACCCAACCAATCAGCTGGGACTTGGGAGGCAGAGAATAGATGAGGGCAGATAACAGATAACAGATAATCAGAGTTGGAAGGGACCTTGTAGGTCATCTAGTCCAACCCCCCCATCCAAGTGGAAGACCCTACACAATTTCTGACAAATGGCAGTCCAATCTCTTCTTGAAAGTCTCAAGTGATGAGACTGGCAGGGACAATCAGAGGTGGTATTTGCTGGTTCTCCGAACTACTCAAATTTCCGCTACTGGTTCTCCAGAACTGGTCAGAACCTGCTGAATACCACCTCTGGGTCACATAAACTGTTTTTGCGACCTTCTGATAAACAAAGTCAGGAGAAGATGGTTCATTTAACAACTGGGTTACTAACTTAACTGCAGTGATTCACTTAACAATGGTGGCAAGAAAGATAATAACATGGGGCAAAATTCATTTAACAACTGTCTTGCTTAGCCACAGACATTTTGGGCTCCTTTGTGTTCATAAGTAGAGGACTGACTACCTGTACCCTAATGTGGAAAGCATGGAAGTAAAACAATGCCAATCCTTAACCCAGATGGGTGCCAGTTTTGGCAAAGTAATTAAACTAGTAAACACAGGCTACCTTGGTCTCATCTAGGATTTGCCAGCATTCAAGATAAATATTTATTCATATCGGAAGAATCATAATTAAAATAAGGCATACTATATAACAGTGGTGGCTAACGTTTTTGGGCTCCTGTGCCAAAAAATGTGTGCCGTTAGCATGTGCGCACTCGCATGCCAGCACCCAGAATGCAATGCGCCCCCCCCCCAGGCCCCCTGTGCATGCGCATGCAATCCTCCCCCGCCACCCCACTTACCACCCCTTACCTGCACTGTGCCTCAAAGCTGATTTTTTGGCTGGTTTGAGGTCTTTTTATGGCCTCCCAGAGGCATGGAAAAAGCCTCTACAAGGCTTTTCAGGACAAATAATAGGCCCATTTTGTCACTTCTTAATGATCTCTTCATCTTGAGGTGTTTCTTCATCTTTCCAATATTGTGTGAAGATAATCCTCACTGCTTTTAAAACATGCAATACTAAATACATACTTCTCTTGTCCAATTTTTTCTGATATCATCCCAAATTTAAAAAAAGTTCAGGTTTAAAATCTACATGTTTCCCTGTTATCTTTTCTAGCCATCTATATATTTTTGACACCCCCCCACTTTTTGGGGTTTTTTTTTAGCACAAGTCGACCAAAATATGTTTTGTTTTCTGAATGCTCGCGTGAGTCACTCCCACGGCTACCCATTTTGTTCTTCCGACTTACGCATCACGTACCGTTCCTTCCCCTTGTTGTTCTTGGTACCTCTCCCAGGAGTTTTGATTGACTAAGTCCACAGTCTTACCCTTCCCCCCACAAACACACTTTTCCCTTCCGCCCAGGTGTCAAGTCTTGAGCTGTCAGGTGGGTCTTGCTTTGCATGTCAGTCTGGAAGCTGATGGACTTACCAAGGTATGGCTGATTGAACAAAGTAGAAGAGGGGAGTAGTCAGAACTGCAGGTGTGAGCAATCTATGAAGATCACTGCTAATCCATTAGATACTAGGACTCCGCAGGATGGGGGGGGGGGAAAAATCAGGTAGAAAAGACTAAGTGATGTGAAAAAAAAAGAGAGAGGGATTCGAAGAGGGAGGGAATTAAAAAAAAAAGTGCTTTCCTTCTTCCAGGTGTCTCAGTGGTTTGGGGTTCGTGAAATGCACCATTAAAAAAAAAAAAACCCTCTCCCTCTTGTTCAACTTACAAAGAGGTTTGTTTGGGAATTTCTTCATCAACATTAGTTGAGTTGAGAGAGTTTGAGGAATGTAGGGGTGGGCACAGCTCACCCAGATGTCTTGCTTTGTTTTGATTCATTAATCCCTGTCCTATCCTGGGTGCTCCTCATCAGGAAAAGGTTTCTCACAGTTACAGGAAAAGGTTTTCAGAGTTACTGCGAAAGGAAGGAAGATGCCACTCTGTGGAAAGTGGAAAATAATGGCCGATTGGTGCCGCACTATGAAAGGGAAATATTGAAAACTCAACTTGGATGTTAATCAAAGCTGTTATAATTAAGACCCTAGGTTTTTCCTCGGAGGAATTTAATTTTAACGGGTTTTCCTCTGTTGTTCCTCACCTATGTTGTCAGTACGGCTGGAGGAGGTGACTGATGCAGGAAGATCTATGGAGAAATGGATTGGTAAATGAGAATATGTGCATTAAGGCCAGCCAAGCTCTGTGACTGCATTCACATAATACACTTAGGTTGGTTATTGAATTAAACCATCTTCTAGGTCCAAACAATATCTGGGCTGCTGACTGCCAAACAACCACTAAATAGCAAAGAGAACCATGCCCATCTAGAGGTGGTCTGGATTTTTTGTAACCGGAAATGATAGTTCTACAAAATGGACTATATCAATGTTTCTCAAACTTGGAAACTTGAAGATGGTGGATTAGAACTCCCAGAATTCAGAATTTCTATCCATCTTCAAGTTATAATATCAATCCTTCCATTCCCTACTATCCTGCCAGAGCTGAAGAAACTTCTTGGATGAGAAGTGAAGCATCTCAAAGAAAAAAACAAGAAAGTCCAGTTGCCACCTGAAAAAACACCTTTGGGACAACCATGATCTGGATGGCTGAAAATCTCTACAGACTTTTAGCTGTAAAATTTGGGATGGACCTTTGAATGGTGTGGGAGTAGGAATGGATTTCCAGAGGGAAAAAAAATTGCAGACTATAAGAACTAGGATCTTCACTCGGGTGATCCTGAGGACACAGATAAACCTCCAAGTGCTTCAACGACCCTCTAAAAGGATGCAAATGACCAGCTGTCTGCAAGGCGTATAAATCCTTCCATTCCCCACCACCCAGTCAGAGCTGAAGAAGCTTCTTGGATGAGAAGTGAGACGTCTTCAAAAGAAAAAACAAGAAAGCCCAGTTGCCTCCTGAAAAAGCATTTTTGGGACAATCATGACCTGGATGACTAAGAATCTCTACAGGCTAAGCTTGAGAAACACTGAACTCTATAACCTAACCAAAACACTAGATTTCACACAATGCTATAAGCTATGTGAAATATATATATATATTGCTGACTAAATGTATAACTTTATTTGGACAAGTAGCCAGTAAACCTTTCAATGACTTAAATATGCAGTGTGAACATAACCAACGAGTCACAATTACATTCACATCTTAACTGGGCCAGGAGTATGATAGATAGGCAGTTCTTTTGTGTAGGAATGAGCAAAACTGTCTCTTTGGCTTTTGGTTCTTTCAGCAGAAGCAACGGTGCTCTAGAAGACTCTTATATCTCTTCTGTTCTAGCATTGAAACACACATGGCATCCAGAGGAAATATTTTTTTTCCTGTTTCAGATGGTTCACCAACTTCAACAATAATAACATGGCCAGTGATTTATGGGCTGGTAACCTCAATACCTGACTTGTGGGTCAATTGCTAAGTCATGTTTGACTCTTTGTGACCCATGGACCATAACACGCCAGGCCCCCCATCCTCCACTGTCTCCCAGAGTTTGCCCAAATCCACGTTCATTGTGTTGATGATATTATTTAACCTTCTCATTCTCTGTTGTCCCCTTCTCCTTTTGCCTCCCGTCTTTTCCAACATCAGGGTCTTTTCCAATGAGTCTTCTCTTCTTATTTGGTGGCCAAAATATTTGAGCTTCATCTTCAGTATCTGTCCTTCCAAATAACAGTCAGGATTGATTTCCTTCAGGATTGACAGATTGGATCTCCTTAGAATACCATGGACTCTCAAGAGTCTTTCTCCACATGATAGGACTACAGCTGTGCATTTTCAATGAAGCTGACTTTCAAATCATTTTGGAAGCTGTGTGTGGTGTAAAAAAGTAGATTATAATATTACATCTACCCTGAAGAACTGCCCTGGCTACAGTTTGAGAGCAGGCAAGTTCAAGACCATAAGTTTATATATACTCTGTGTGCTACGTGAAGATGCATGCATTTGGACACCTGTTGAGAACCTTCTCCCTTACCTTCTGCCTTAATATCAACCCAAGAAAGTTGGGGGATGCCTTATAGAACTGCTGGGAATTTACTATGTATTAATGTATGAGTTATTGGAAGAAGCAACCTTTGGGAATACCATGGAAAACTCAGAATTGAAAGAGAAAATGGTAAAACATTCATTCCAAGATCATAGTGTGGATAAAATACCAGGAGCTAAACTCAATTAGAAGTGACTTTTTAATCTTGTGAAAAAATTCATTTTGGCTATAAAAGCCTCAGCTGTGACATAGTTTCCCTTATTTTTCTACTCTTTGTAAAAGTCTTTATTTACTCCAGCTTTTATACGAATGAATACCACTGTGTCTTTTGTCTTCTCTGTTGTTCTCATTTTAGGATCCTGCAATGTTAGGGCCTAAAGATGGTTTGCAACAGCCACTGTATCTCTAATTTGATGTCATTTACATCAGAAAAGCAGATAGTCCATTCTCTAAATCTATTAAAACAAAATAATACATAATACAATGTGAACCCTTCAACTAGATTATCTAGCAGGGGGCAGAGAAAGCCATAGTGAACAGTTTCCAGAAACATATTAAGAAGTCTCTCTGGGTTACTGAGTTATTGAGAAGAAGCAACTAAACTTTTCAATACGAGATGGATATAAATTTATACCCTGGAATAAATACGTCAGAGATTTAAGGAAACATCATCTCCGGCTTAGCAGCCGCCCACACCATTGTGTTCGTTGGTAACATACCAGACACTCACGCACACCTGTGAAATATTGGCATTGCAGTTCGCATATCAAATCTACTGAACATATGACCTGCACGGCTTTTGTGTTGTTGTTACAATCCCAGGTGGATCAGCTGTGTGTATACTCTAAGGTAATTATTTATTCATTCACAGATTTTAATTGATCCTCTGCCTTATTTCTCAAGCTCTGGTTAGATTAGTACATTTGAAAGTCTTTTATTTTTTTTTAACTGTATCCTGTCCTCTATCAGTCCTCACCATGTATGTTTTTTGTATATATTTTTATTGTTTACAACTATAAATACTAAACACAGTGCAGCCGTTTTGGCATTACTTTGCCATACATATCAAAGGTGTAACCAAACCCATTAACATTTCTATTATTGGTACAATATTTACATTTTGCTTCCAATCCTCTTAGCTGTTTTTGTTCCAACCTTCCCCTCTTTTTTGCAGCCACAGATAAAACTTGTCCCAAGTATCGTGATATTCTGAATCCCCCTTATTTTTCATTTCTAAAGTTAGTCTATCAGATTCTGCACACACCATTATTTTCCTTGTTATCTCTTTTTTCAGTAGTGTATTTTGATTTTTCCAATATTGTGCATAAACCATTCTTGCCGCGGTCAATCCGTGTATAATTAAGTATGTTGTACCTTTGCTGTGGCCTTCTGTCGTTATTCGCAACAGGAATAATTCTGGTTTAAATTGAATGTGTTCTCCCACCATTTCTCCCAAGTTCTCATGCTCTTCACAGAGAAGAATAAATGAAACTGGCAACCTCAAGTTCCAGCTTCCAGTTTTTCCAGCCATTCCATTCTCTCTCTTTTTTTTAAAAAAAAAATGTTTATTAAAGAATTTTTTTTAACAAAGTAAAAACCACAAGAGAAAAACAGAAAAGAGAAAGAAAAGTAAAAGATATTCTCCACTTTTTCTGACAGTAGCCTATGCTTCCAAGCTTGTATTCTGTTTTAGTTGGGTTAACTAAACAGACTCATTAAGACATTAAGGGTGATCTGGATTGAAGGTGTTTGGTGGACAGCTAGTCTTTGTCACCAATGTTAAAGTCTTTTGGTTTGGTTCATTTTTTATCAGCTTGTTTCTTGTAAGTTTCTTGTGCCTCTTTCTGTCAGGATTCCAAGTAATGCATCCATCCCAAGCAGAATCCCAAGGCAGGTATATTCCTCAAAGAACACCGCCCCAGGGGTAACTGATCACATTATCCAATGAAGGTATCGGGGAGGCTGCTTGGTCACTCCTCTGCCATCTGCTGAGATGACCTTGGTTCCCACAGGAAAACTTTTTGTTTTGACCAGTAGCCAGTCGATCTGCTTCCCCTCCTTCCCCCTTTCAAAGTGCGTGACAACTATGAGGCAGAAGGAAGAGTTGATACTTTCATACTTTTGCACATCTTGATCCAGTCAGTCAGGGATGTATTTTGGGGGGTGGCTGGGAGTAGTTCTTAACTTTTCTATTTCAGGATTAAACTGCTTTTTTAAGGGGGGGGGACAGAATGTCAGATCTGCCATCACACCGTTTCAACCTGACTTCACTTTGATGGCATCCTGCCACAAAGAAGGGGTAAGGAGGGAGGAGGGTTGACAGGAACCAGAAGTGCCAACCAGAGTTAATGGTGGAATGATCCAAAGACATAAGAATGGGAACGGAATGCAAACACCCACCAAAGAGGCGCCAAACTTTCAAACTGTAACCAAAACAACTAGTTTGAATATCATTGGACGTTAGGAAGATGACCAATAGTGGGGAGGGTCTGGGAGAAAGGAAAAACACTGGGGTTATATAGAAATATTCAGATCTGGCTTACACTGTAACTACTTGCCTTTAGTAAAAAATATACCTTTCACTACAAATGGAGTCGAGGATCTTTCTTTTCTAAAGATACAAGTTGGGACAGACCTGACACCTAACCCTAATCCCCCCCCCCCACAAATATACTCAGGCAAACCACAAACTATGCATACTTTGGTAAACTGAAATTCCCCAAATCTGCTGATAATTCTTTGTTATCCATTGGTGATGTTATTTTGATAGTGTCAGCCATGACACAGCCTGGACATCCAAATTTGGGGGGAGGGGCGCAGATTTTCACCTGTTATTTGCAGCCATAACATTTGATTCTGATTCATACTGTTTTCCCTCCACCCACTCCCCAAATTGGCAGGACAATTGCATTGAAACCTCATTCGTTTTGTTTATCTGCAAGAATATATACAGTGCAGGGATAACTGACCTATGTCAGTCATGACTCTTAATGGGTGCACATTTTCTTAGACAAGCCGCCATCTGACATGATTTGGCTCAAGCACAGCTGCAGCAGGAAAGCCCTGAGACTTCAGGTGGAGAAAGTACGCAGCTGTAGCCAGTCAGCAATGGAGAAGAGAAACTACCTTCTACACACGATCCAAGAACATGTAAGGAAGAGAAAAGGCAGGAGCAGAGAAGGTCAGCCAGATTACTCACAAGGAGGCAGCCTCATCCTTCTTGATGGCCTGTACCAGAAGTGGACTATGTAGCACAGCAGGCAGATGGAAGTGATGCTGGAAACAATGTGTTCAATTCCTAGCTGTGTGTTTTCTGGACATTGTTATTCTTGTCTTGCTTTGGATTGATACCATGCCTTGACTTGGATCGTGCCTTGTGAACTCTGCACTTTTCTTGCCTTGTGAACCCACTTGTATTGATGATTCAGTTTTGCCTGGTGAGTTTGTTTTGATTGGGAAACTTTCAGGTACCTTGTGGACTCATTGGCCATTGCTCTGTGGACTATTTAGCATTGGTCTGTCTGTGGCTGGACTTAATTGGGACAGTTCTGCATTTTTATTGAAGAGAGTTGCACGGGAATATTAATAAACCACTAAACCACAGTTACATATGTGCGTGTGAGAGTGGGACAGCACAACCATAAGATTGCAGGTTACCAGCTCTCCATAATACTGTACTGCACAAGAAAAAAAAAGTGCAATGAGTACTAAACAAGGGTTAATGATAGTGTGATGCTTGTAAAAGAGCGAAAATATCTTGAAAATTCATCACTGGAAAAGTCGGTGCAAGTAGAGAAATTGCAATGCACAAATTTATAATATTGCTCACAGCTAGCCATGTTTACGCACCACATTTTCCATTAGATTAGCACCCAAATCGTTGGTGATGCACTATTAAAAAAGAAGAACACGCCTAAGAAAGCAGTGAGCTTGATGTTTCTTCTACACACTGCGGCTTCATTCAATTACACTTATTCTTTGAAATCTTTGAGGCTGAATTAACACTATAATTTCTGATAGCAACTCTTCTTTCGGTTCTTGATATAAAAAGATGAAAACCTCCCAGGAAGTCAGCCTTTCAAAATGTGGGATCCACCTCCCAATTACCACCACCGAGTTTCCATAGTTCAATTTAGGATTCAAATTCACCAACAATCCAGATTGGTGTTCAGTCAAATATATATGTCCCTGCTGTTTTAAAGTGGAGATGTGCCGCTGTCCTAAACTCTGGGAAGATAAAGATTTCAGAATGAAGATTAGAAGAATATTGCATTTTTTTTAAAATAGGAAAAGGCAAGAATTTAAGAATTACCTGCCCTCAAGGGAGTTTCTTTCCATGTTTCTGAAGTACTGTTAGGAATATTGTTCTTTTGATGTAGGAAAAAAAAAAATCAAATATATAACTTTATGAGATAGACAAAAGATTCTCTCCCAATCTGAGATAAGAGCTATTGTACTTTGTTTTATCAGATTTTTTTTTTAATTTTACTATTCAGAAGCTTTGAAGGGTAATGCAACTGGTTGAGTTGAGTTGTTATTGAACAACTAAATTGAATTGATAAAGATTAATGGGAACCTTCCTTCCTTCCTTCCTTCCTTCCTTCCTTCCTTCCTTCCTTCCTTCCTTCCTTCCTTCCTTCCTTCCTTCCTTCCTTCTTTCCCTTGCTCATTCATTCACCCATTCATTTCCTCCTTCCCTCCCTCCCTCCCTCCCTCCCTCCCTCTGTTGTCCCTAAAGGGAGTGTACAAAAAGACAAAATGGCACTATGATCACATTCTGTTCTATAAAACAATTTCTCAGTTGAATGGCCTTGACTCACTCTAAACTTGGCAATCCCACCAGTAACAAATAAGTGCCCTTGTGGGTATAAGACAGCCATTTTGTAACTATCCAATAGTCTGTCAAATCTGTCAAGTAGTGACTCTAAGTATTGTACTTTTAATGAACCAAATAGTTGGCAGTCAGAAGATATGCAATATTTTCTGTGTCTGAAGTTTTATATATATATTAAATAGCACAGCACTCAATAAAATCTTCACATTTCACCATTTTTTGTTAGAAATAGCTCATTCTTTGTCAAGTGTTTTAAAGAAGGATAGGATAGGATAGGGCATGACAGGACCAGAGGTGGTATTCAGCAGGATCTGACCAGTTCTGGAGAACTGGTAACGGATATTTTGAGTAGTTTGGAGAACTGGCAAATGCCACCTCTGACTGACCCCACCCCCATCTATTCTCTGCCTCCCATTGAGTCCCAGCTGAGAACTGTGCCCTGCACAGGAGAATGGAGCTGGAAAGCAGGTTAGTGGGGTGGGGAGGGAATGGGATTTTGCAGTACTCTTCCCCTGCCACTCCCACCAAGCCATGCCCACCAAGCCAAGCCACGCACATCAAGCCATGCCCACAGAACTGGTAGTAAAATTTTTTGAATCCCACCACTGGACAGGACAGACAGGACAGGACATGAGTTAATAGATTGGAGAAATCTGCTTTCCAATTAGAAACTATTTAATTAGCACTATGTTTTTGTTCTTTCTTCAATTGTATCAGATTCTTGGAGACTGTCTGGACAAATATCTGCAGTTTTCTTACCAAGCTTTTTCAGATGTGGCTTGTTATTGCCTCCTTTCTAGGACCGAGAGAGAGTGACTGGCCTAAGGTTACCTAGCTGGCTTTATGCTTAAGTCAAAACTAGAACTCATGGTCACCTGGGTTTTTTTTTTTTTGCCTAATCTCTTAACCACGACACCAAACTGGCTCTTGCTATGCATACCTCATTACCTTATTTCATAGATTCTCATGGATTGGTATCTATGCAGCTAAATTCGTAAGAATAGGCTTCATTAGCTTATCTCACATATAAGGGTCTCAACACATTAATATAAGTTTCAGTGATATATTAAAACATGACAGAACTCACCATGGAATGTAAAATAAAACAATTTTGCTTTCAAAGCACAGGTATAATTGGTACGTTAATTGCAGTCAATTTTACCTCCCTCAATATTATTAACCTCCTGATTTCCTCCAGCGTGGCAAACGGGAAGATCATTCTTTCCTACTTTCTCGAGAAGGAGATTAAATAATAAGCACAAATGAAGTCCAAATCTAGTACACGAGACTCACGCGCGCGCATACACACACACACACACACACACACACACACACAGCCACATGGAGAAAAGACGCATCTCCCAGATGTCTTACTAACACATCCTGAGTCTAAGATAGCTATCAAAGCTGTCATTCGGCAGTTGAGACTTGGAATTATAGCAATTATGACAGTTTGTGCCAATAGCCAGGAGGTGGGGATTTTTTTTTGATGTGGTTAAAAATAACATCTGTTTAAAAAAAAAAAAACCCATAAAAATTACATTGTGCTAATTTTCTGATAAGATAATGTTGAAGCTAGGTTGCAAGTCTTCCAGCTCCACTTTTCAATTAGAATTCTTCCCTTCTGGGCTTTGCCACCTCATCTCGAGGATCCAATTTCATTCTGAGAAGTTCATTTGTTTTTTCACTTTCTTAATTAATTGTTTTGTATAGGTCTTTGCCTTTCGAGCCAATCTCAATCTTCCAGACTCATTAATGAACCGCGATCGCCACAATGTGATATAAAACACGGTGTGGGCTTAAGTTCTTGCTGCTGCATGAAAAACTACCCGGCTAAAATCGAATAACTGCACGCCTTGAGAGGAGAGCAAAACGGCAAGAGGTTTGCAACTGGGAGGCAACTGAGACTGAAAATCAAGTTTTATAGTATTTCAATCTTCTCTGTACAAGCCAGGTGCTTGATCCGGGTGAACCAGCAGATTGGAATGAATAAACACAATGGCTGCAGTATTGCCAAGGTGAAACTTGAAGATCTCCTTTACAGTTTGTACTTTACTCAATTTGTAAAGATAAAGGTTTCCCCTGACCAATCATGTCCGACTCTAGAGGGCAGTGCTCATCTCAGCTTCTTAGCCAAAGTCTTTCTTTCTTGGCCAAAGTCATTTCTATAGTCATATCACCACCATGACTATATGCTGAGGCGCATGGAATGCTGCTACCTTCCCACCAAAATGGTATCTATTTATCTACTTGCATTTTCATGCTTTTGAATTGCCAGGTTGGCAGGAGCTGGAGCAAGTAACGGGAGCTCACCCTGTCACACAGTGCTCAGTTCGCGAACCCAGGCTGCCAGCTCGGCGTCTTTAACTGCTGAGTCATCGCAACCTCTTCTCAGTTTATACTAGGGGTTTATACATAATCTGATTCTACCGAAAGCAATATCAAACCTGGCACTGGTCCAGCTGCTTGGAAGCCCCAAGGATGATGGGGAGATCCAAAGGAGGTTGCGGGAGATTTGCCATGGTTGGAAATGAACCACGGGCACGGCTGCTATTACAAAGTCAGAGCAGAAAAACCAGTAGGACATATTACTCCTTCTTGCGTCTTTGAGGTATCATCCGGGTACAGTTTGTTAAAATGTTTTCAAATGTAAATATGGGGATTTGCATCAGTGGTGAGATTCCAATTATTTTACTACTGGTTCTGTGGGCGTGGCGTGGCGTGGCTTGGTGGGCATGGCAGGAGAAGGATACTGTAAAATCTCCATTCCCTCCCCACCCCATTAACCTGCCTTCCAGCTCCATTCTCCTGTGCAGAGCAACAAAAGAAGACTCAGCTGATCAGCTGGTACTTGGGAGGCAAAGAATAGAAGGGGGTGGGGCCAGTCAGAGGTGGTATTCTGGACTACTCAAAATTTCCGCTACCAGTTCTCCGGAACTGGTCAGAACCTGCTGAATACCACCTCTGGTGTGCATCGACGTCCCCAAACTTTTGTGATTAAAGACACATTTCATGAACCCTAAACAAACTTGGCAAAGTTCATGACAAATATCAAAGCAAAGGATCAAACCTCAGTCCGCACCAGCAAAGGATTCTGGAGCAAAGTTCTTCTCGTTGTCGTGGAGCGTGTTGCCGCAAAATAGTTGTTCCTGACAAAAACCTTTCCCCGTGGCATCTCCTTAAATGCTACTCTCCAGGTGATCCTTGGGAGGAGGGGTGGAGCGCCCTTCTCCTGAGTAGTCAGGTTGCCCTGCGCTGACTCTGCCTCCTTGCCATTTTCCACACTTGGGGATCGGGTGAGGGAAGCATTTGTTTGTCTCTGGAGCTCCACCCCTCCTCTGCTCCGCTGCCTGTCCTTTCCACCTCCTTCCCCATTCCTCGGTCAGCCTGCGCCCTGCCTTCCTCTCTGCCTACTCTTTCTGAAGCCTGAGGAATTTGGGACTCCCTTGTCCTCATCTCTAGGTCATTCCTCATGGGGCATAGGGACTACACTCTCCGCCTCTGTTGGCCCTGGCTTCATCTCCTCCTCCTCTTCTTCTTCCTCCTCCTCCTCTTCCTCTTCCTCTTCCTCCTCCTCCTCCTCCTCCTCCTCCTCCTCCTCCAGCTCCAATAGGGCCATGACAGGAAGGAAAGGGAAATTTCTAATTCTCCCTGCCAGATTCCCATAAGGAAACTCAATAAGAAAGCCAGTTGGAAGTTCCCACTGCTTTTTTGCCTGCCCTGAGTTGTTCTATTTCTCTTCTTAGGGAAAGAAATATTTCTGAAATGATGACCCAATAGAGTATGGATTGTCTAGTCAGCTTTAAAATAGTTTGGTGTTTTCTTTTCCCCCTTTAAAGGAATAGCTTTGCATTTGTTTCAGTTCAAATGCATTGTGTTATCTTCAAGCCACTTCTTCAAACTTAATCTGTTTTCACATCACCTTCTACTCTCGGTTCTCTTAAAACCTAATTGCATATCTCCTGGCAAGTCAATGTGCCTTTCCTTTGCCGCTGTAGCATTTGTCATGATGGACTACTGCCAAACTAAATTAAACGGCAAGGTTTTTCAGGTGGAGTTGGGCATAAATTAACTTTTGTAAAGGTCTTTCTGAAGCCTCAAGCCTGCCTTGAACTCTTCTCCTGCAATCACAACCACAGGGGCAATTGCTGACCTTAAATTGGATTTTGCCCAATAATTTTTGGGTGTGAACAAACAAATTTGAATCGAATGCAAATGGTCAGACTGTCCAGGGAGAGAGAGAGGAAAAAAAAAACACTTTGTGCTGAGGAAAGCTTAAAGATCTTAATTCACTTCTTTTAAAAGCTTTCATGAACTTGCCAAACATATATTACATATCTACTGAAGATAAAAGGGGAAAAAATGTCAACATAAAAGGCTCTGGGCCAGTTCAGGTTTTATTTTCCACGGCTGGCTGTTATTTTTTAACTTGGGGTCAAATAACTCCAGAGCCCAACAAATATTGTCTTAATCAAGTCCAGAAGCCCAAATTGCATGTTTTATAAACTCTTTTAAAGATGTAATTCGATTAAAAAATAGTAATAAATGCATAAAATTAGGTGGAATCCCTAGTTTAATTTCTACAAAGAAGTTAAAGTCAGGGAGAGCTACGAAGGACCCCGTTGTCTCCTTGAGTTGCATCTGCTAGAAAAAACAAGAATGGAAAAAACTATCAGTAGCTAAACTGTAGCTAATCTTTCAGTGGGGGATGGGAAATCTTGAATATTTTGGGGAGGAGTAAAAGCTACAATCAGCAGGGCGCTGATTCAAGCAAATAAGCAGGCTCTGAATTTCCTCTTTTTCTCCATTTTTTTTTTTTAGAACATTCTGGAGTAGGTTAGTGTTTTGCTCCTCCAAATAAGGATGTCTGCAGGGGAGGGAAGTGGAATTGAAAAGTCAGAATGGTGTCTGTTGTGGTGCCCTTCTTAGAACATTCATTCATTCATTCATTCATTCATTCATTCATTCATTCATTCATTCGATTATTTGTCAATCGCTTACAAGATAAGAAGTATAAACATGAGTAAGAATACAGAAAATAGGTACGAATCAATGGGGACAATAGGACAGGGACAGTAGGCACAATGGTGCACTTATGCACGCCCCTTAGAGACCTCTGAGGAATGGGGTGAGGTCAATAGTGGTTAGTTTGAGGTTAAAGAAGTGGGGGAAAGAACCTTGGAGGTCCTCTAGTCCAGGCCCCTGCTCAAGCAGGACATTCCTATATTATTTCAGACAGGTGGCTGTCCAGTCTCTTCTTAAAAGCCTCCAGTAATGGAGCACCCTGTAATGTAATTGTTTGCATACTCGTAATACTGCATTCCTATTGGACAGATACCATCGCTTAGCGATTGGTAGATAACAACAGTTCCGATTGGCTGCCTAAGCGGCGGGAAGTTTAAATAAATGCCATTGGTTGCGAGCCGCAAGCAGCCGCTATAAAAAGGGCTGCCGCGGCTCGACTTTAGTTGAAATTACTGACAGTTAATAAAGAGCTGAATTCAACTCCGGTCTCGAGTCTGCTTTTGTTCTGGCAATAGAACACAACCCACAACCTCTGAAGGTCAGCTCTTCCGCTGGTTACTTGTCCTCACTGTTAGGAAGTTTCTTCTTACTTCTAAGTTGGTCCTCACCTTGGTTAGTTTCCATTCATTGCTTTCTGGTGCTTTGGAAAACAGGTGGGAAAACAGGTTGGTCTTCTTCACAACTGGTGCATTTAAGCACCAAGGACCCTGAAGCCGCTTTGCATAGCAACAGGACTGTCTTCCTGCTGCATCATCCATGCCAGAATGCCAGGCTGTCATAAGCAACTGGGGTGGGGGTAGGGGCAAGCTGTGGGAAAGAAGAGGTGGGCTGGGATGAGGAGAATTGAAAGTATTTTTCATATCAGCCTGTGGGCGCCGCTTGCCATTCCAAGGTCAGGGAATGGAATGAGAGACCATCCAGGCTGCCAAACCAGGGACTGATACAGTGATGGTATTCTACCGGTTCGGCCTGGTTCTGCCAAGCCAGTAGCAGCGATGAGCAGCGGAGACCAAACCGCTTTTCTCTCTGATGTTCTGTGTTGGGCCCAGTCGCCTGCCTGGGCTCCCACACAAACCTTTATGTCCTGTTTTTGAAGCACAACTGCTTTGCGCGGCACAGCAATTGCCACGCAGCAGCTGCTGAAGCGACAGGGAGAGGACAGGATTGCAGGAGGTGAGCCAAAACGCCTTTGCGCCTGCGCAAAGGGTGCGTTTGGTGCGCGGGCGTGCAAAGCGCACCCAACAAGCCACTGAAACGGTGGTAACAATTTTTGAAACGTGCCACTGGACTGATATCAAAACAAATTGAATGTACCTGGACAGATTGAGATAACTAAAGGAAAAGGAAAAAGTTAACCAGATGCTTTGGGTGCAAAAGTTCAGATCTGGCTTGGCTACACTGTTTACTAGTATACTTCTTGTTTACTAGTATATCACTTGGTTTACTAGTATACTTCTGTTAACAATAGATTTGAGAGTCTTTCTTTTTAACTGATCAAGTTGAGACGACTGACACATAGTGAGATGGGTGTTCTACAAATGTAATGAATAAATAAACCAACTGAGTGATAGATGTAGAATTGAGGCGTTGAATATAATTGGGAGCCTCACATGGAGTACTGATTTTTTTTTTAAGAACTTCTCATTAATGTCCCAGATCTGATAGCTCTGACTTTTATTCTACGAAGGATGATATCTTAAGGAACTTTGAGAACAATCAACCAATAGAATGGCTTGCCTTTGGAAGTTGTGGGAGCTTGAGACTTTCAAGAAGAGATTGGACTGCGATTTGTCAGAAATGGTGTAGGGTCTCCCGCTTGGGGAGGGGGTTGGACTAGATGACCTACAAGGTCCCTTGCAACTCTGATTATCTGTTATCTGTTTTTGTTTGACTCCAGTTCTAGAACTACTATTATTTTCTTCTTTGTCATTCAGCTTGCTAATGTCATAATACCATCTGGGTGTTCCAGAGGAAAAAAAAATTGACTGGGCTTATGTACTAAAAATAGGCTGTATCAAATATCATCCTACAAATCAATATATCGGTGCAGCTGGCTGACTGGCTGGTGATGGGGAGGAGGTCAACAAACAAGCCTTTCTTTTTTGAATTGCATAAATTTATTTTGCCTCCCTGTCCCATCCATAGGAAGGCTAAGGCTGGGAAAATGGCATGCAAGCCCCGCCCCCTTTGCAGATGTATGCATTTATGTATAAAAGGGTGGAGCTTTCATTGCAATGCTGCTGAATCATCTTACCTGTTTTGAACCCGCCTCCAGATAGCATTGCCTCTTCAGGTGGGGTTATTTATTTCGCCTATGGCAGTGTTACATTAGCCAAGGGACTACGATGCCAATGCAAAATAGTAGTTTGGCTTCCTGAGATTGTTAGCCCGGTTTGGTTTACACTCAAGCCAGAGGTAGGCTGCTGCAATGGTTCTGGCAGACCAGTAGTTAAGATTAGGTGCAGTTTGACAAACTGGAAAATCCCACCACTGGCTAGCCCCACCCTTGCCCCTTTTTCGGCCTGTTTTTTGGCCATTTTCAGGCCATTTGGGGGGCCAAAAACAGCCAGGAGAATGGCCTGAAAACTGCCCCAAAATGGCCTGGTTTCTGGGCTGTTTTCAGGCTGTAGTTTGCATCATTTGGATCATTTGGGGGCCAAAAATGGCCTGAAAATAGCCCCCAAAGTGGCCCAAAACCACCTGGTCAACATTTCAACAATTAAAAACAGATTTCCACATTTTGCAACGATACTGTAACAGTGTTTACATTGATTACTAACATTTATAGGCATATTATCCATAGCTCTATTAATTTCTTCCTCATTCTAACCATTTTTATATCTATATACATATATTTACACATATATGATACTACTTTGTACTTTCTCATACATTATCATTTGACATCTTTGCATCTTCTCCTTAGCCATCCATTCCTATGGTCCACCCTTGATCCAAGCTCCCTGATTAGATTTTTCTGATAATTTATTCTTTTTCAGCCTTTAAACCACCTTTAAATCTGCTGATACTTCCTTTAGGTGCATGACCATTGCCATTTGAGTTTCAGAAATGATACTTGCATTCATTCATTCATTCAATTTCTAGAGCTGCCCATCTCATTCCAATTGATTTTGGGCAGCATTTCTTCCTAGCTGTTGAATTTTCTGGGTTTGTCCAAAATGTTTGTCCATATTCTCTGGATAATTAAGTGGTCTGGCAAAATGCTAAGCAAAAATTCCCAACCCCAACCAAGGTTAATATTAAACAACGCTAAGATGTGTGAACACTGGCACTAAATCTGATCAAAAGTTTCCAGGCTCTGCTGCTATTAACATATAAGGAACAGCAATTTCTTTAAAAAATAAAATCACTTAGCTAATGATAAAGGATAATATTTGTAGCTCAGGGCTGAAATGAAGGGTCCTTGGTGCTCTCTGAGCTTGGCTGTTTTCTTGCAGGCTTTTCATTACCCAAACTAGGTAACATTACCTTAAGGTACATGTAATACAGTTTCAGAGCTATATATTTCAATTTCTGGTTTATGGTCACCCAGAAAGAGATCTCTACTTCTGCACACAGGTCATCCTTGTTCCTGACACTTGGGAAGCCAAAAGGACTTTACTGAAAGGTTCGTTTGACACCTGCCCTTACATTCTACATAGTTTTCTGTCCAATGAATTTAATGGCTTAGCAAATGGGAGGGTGTGAGAAAATACTGAAATAATTCCCTAGCATTATATTTTAAGTGGTTTGTTCTACTGCCTTTCAGGTAAGGTATTGATTTATCTTATCATTTCAACCGTTGCATAGCTTCCTTCCAAGGGAAGTTGGCCTCGTCTTCAGTGCCCTGACTGTAATGGGTAATAGCCTTGCTCCCCTGACCTGCTAGTTTACAGTTCCATTCTTAGTTCTAGTTTGATGTGCCTCAAAAGGATGCAGTGAAGATTGTATCTCTCGATTCATGAACAGACCTTGGGATTTTAATTAGAAAATAAATAAAGAGGCTCCCACAAGCCTGAACTTGGTCTCCTCCTTCCCTTTCAAAGACGCTTTTATAGCTCCCTTATTTTATTGCAAACCTTTTTTTTAAAGCAGGGGTGTCAAAGTCGATTTCACTGAGAGCTGCATCAGGGTTGTGTTTGACCTGGGGTGGGCGATGTGAGCGTGGCCAGAGTGGGTGGGGTGAGCTCGATGTCACTCGTGTCAGGGGTGTGGTCTGAGCACTTTGCCGGTGAAAATGGACTCCTGAGCTTGGTTTTCGGCTGAGATGGTCTTCTGCAACCCTCTGCCAGCGAAAACAGAGCTCGGCCAGGGGTGGGATTCTACAGGTTCAGATTGGTTCAGGCGAACCAGTAGTTTCAGTGATCATTTGGCCCCGCCCACCTGCCCCTGCTCTTTCCTGTGCTGTATTTCCTTGTTTTGGAGCACAGCTGATTTGCGCGGCAGAGCGATTTTGCTGCACCTCAGCTGTTTTACTCATTGGGGCTGCAATAGAAAGTAAGAATGATAGCTGAAAATTGGCTTTTTAAAATGGTGTGCATGCGTGCGATCACTGAACTGGTTGTTATACCAGTTGAATCATACCACTGCCTGCGGCCCACATGAGCTCTGTTTTTGGCAGCAACAGCCTCCTACAATCCTCTGCCAGTGAAAACGGAGTTTGGGAGTGCTGTCCATGGCCCTCCCAAGCTCTGTTTTCACTGGCAGAGGCACCATGGGCTGTGCTGTTTCCAGGGTGGCCCCGCAGGCCAGATCTAAGCATCCAACAGGTCGGATCCAGCCCACAGGCCTAGAGTTTGACACCCCTGCTCTAAACAAATAGGGCTGTCCTGTAGCTTCTACCCTTTGCAATTGTGGTGACATGCTGACAACAACACATAGATATACCAGCCCTTTGTGTCCTAATCACAGTACTGGTAGTCCTTGACTTTGCTACTTCCAAGGGGGCCTTGCAGGCCTGATCTAACCACCCCATGGACCAGATCCATCCTGCAGGCCTTGAGTTTAACACCGCTGCTTTAACAGAACCTCATGTCACAAGTTCACTTAAGCTATAACTGTTATGTCCTGAGAACTCTAGGAGTTCTCACTCAGGTCCACTCACTTTGAGTGGGCGTTCTTTCCCCTTTCCTCATTGGTTGGTTCTCCCCAGCAGCCAGCTATAAAAGCAGGCTGCAGGGTCCAACCAGTCGCTGATTGCTGCGAGCCAGTTCCAGGCGTGGCAAGCACGGTCAGCCCTTTATTGCTATAATAAAGTATTGTTGCACTCATGCTCTGGTTCAGCCTCTCATTGCTCAAACTTAACACTGGCGACGAGGATGGGATGGCTACCAGAAGCACCATGCAACCGCTGAGTCACTAGCCGCCGATTCGCAGCCCAGAGAGAGCGATCGACCGGCGATAAGGAAAACGCTGATCCGCAGCCAGAGAGAGCGGTCAGCCAACAAAAAGAGCAAACAAAAGAGCGAACGCTGATCCGCTGACAGAGAAAGCGGTCCATAAGCGATAAGAAGCGAACGCTGATCCGCAGCCAGAGAAAGCGGTCAGAATTCGAAAGTTAGAAGCGTCTGTAGCCGCTTGTTAGCCCAGCTACAGGGAAAGTGAAGCGCTGCGAGCGCAGCCGCTCAGTATCAGGCGCGAAATTCAAGCGGTTGTCATTTGAATTTCAAACCTAAAAGGTACAGCACAGCGCTGTAGCCAGTCACTGACGCCCACTCAGGCGCGAATCCAAACGCCATCAACGGCTAACAGCCTAACGTGGTTAACCCAGAGAGAAAGAGAGGATTTAAAACAGCCTCTCCTGAGCTGAAATCACTTGCCCACCACGGGCACTAAAACATTGTCTGCTGCCCCAGAGAGATTTTTTCCTCAGGTTGTTCAACCGGTCCCAGCACCATGAGTTCCAATCCAGTCTTCCCGGCGTTTAAACCAGACGAGGAGAAGTGGGAATCGTATAAGAACCGCTTCAATCATTATATCGATGCAGTTGGCCTGGCGGATGCGGGGAGCATCGGAAGAAATCGTATTTCCTAATCTACTGCGGAGCCACCGTCTCACGATACTGCCGCGGCGCTCGTGGCTCCTCGTGAGTTGAAAAACGTTCCGTGGTCTGAGTTACTTGAAATTCTCACTAACCACTATTCCCCCAGGCCCTCACAGATTGCCAGGAGATTCACCTTCCGTATGAGGAAGCAATCGAGCAAGGAGACCATCAATCAATATATGGCCGCTCTCAGAACAGCAGCACTGCATTGTGGGTTTGGAACCTACCTGGAGGACATGCTCCTCGATCAATTAGTCTGCGGGTCAAGGACCTCCACCTGCAAAGGCGACTTCTCGCAAAAAAGACCTCAACCTCGCACAAGCAGTCGAGGAAGCCTTGGCAGCTGAGCTGGCAACAAACTCAGCCACCGAAATCCAGGGCCCAAGTGCCAAGCTGACATCACTTCCAGCCCACTCCGAGGAGGTGGTAGCAGAGGAACCCATCAGTGACGAAACGAAGTCCACCGCCTATCCAACGACAGACGGCCGCAGGTAGGAGCCAAACAAGAAAACATCGGTCCACCCAAGCACATCACCCTGTGCCTAGCCTGTGGGGATCTCATCAGAGGGCCACCTGCAAGTTTAAAGGAGCCACCTGCAATAACTGCCATAAAGGGGACACATCGCGAGAGTCTGCCAAGCCCCCAAAGCGCAGCACAAAGGCACTCTCCCTCGCACTCGGGACCACAGAGGCAAGTATTGAACTGTCGCACGCATCACCTTGCCAAGCACACTTGCCACACTGTTAGTAAAATTTCTCTCTCCGTTTCCCTAGAAGGTAAACCGTGCCGCATGGAGGTTGACACAGGGTCAGCGCTCTCAATTATCTCGTGGAACACCCTTAAGAGGCTCCAACCAAGCCTATCCACTAGCCGGCTCCAGAGATGCCAGTTTGGCCTGAAGGACTATCAGGGGAAGACCATTCCTGTAATCGGCAGAGGCAAGTTTCTTGTCAGTTTTAAAGCTTTTAAAGGTCACCTACCTCTAGTGGTAGTTAACGGCAATCTACCAACCTTATTGGGGCTCGATTGGTTTCCCCATCTCGGCCTAGGGCTAACAGGAGTCCATGCTGTCTCAACCTCAGACACTGACTCCTTATTCGCTGATTACTCAGATGTATTCAGCGAAGAGCTGGGGTGTTATAACGGTACCCCCATCTCATTCTCAGTTGACCCCCAAGCAGTCCCAATCAGGCTAAAACCGCGTAGGGTCCCATTTGCTATTCGGCCAAAACTAGATGCAGAATTGGATAAACTATTAAAACAAGGGGTCATCGAGCCAACAGATTTCGCCAAGTGGGAGACGCCCATTGTCACACCCCTCAAAAAGACGGTAGCCTGAGAATTTGCTCGGACTACAAGGCGACAATCAATAAATTTCTACAAGTTAGCGCTTATCCTGTGCCCGTCATCCAGCACTTATTACACACATTCGAACCAGGCAGCATTTTTGCTAAATTGGACATGTCTCAAGCATATCAGCAGTTCCCTGTAGATAACCAAACAGCGGAACTCCAGACAATTGTCACTCACAGGGGTGCATTCCGATGCAAGCGTCTCCAATTTGGCGTAAGTGTTGCCCCGGGTATTTTTCAATCCCTCATGGAGCGGATTTTGCAGGGCCTCCCTGGTGTAGTACCCTACTTCAACGACATCTTAGTCTCGGCCAGGGACAGACCCCAACTCTTCCAAAGAGTTCGAGCTGTGTTAGAGAGGTTCAGACAGCATGGCCTCAAGTTGAAAAAAGAAAAATGTGCCATTGCCACTAGACAGGTGGACTTTCTGGGTTATAAAATTGACGCCTCTGGCATTCACCCCTGGAGTCCAAGGTTAAGGCAATCCACGAGGCACCCACTCCAACCTCCAAAACTGAGCTACAGGCGTTCTTGGGGCTATTGAACTTTTACGCATCCTTTCTGCCCCATAAAGCATCAGTAGCTGAACCCCTACACAGATTACTGGATAAAAAGTCACCATGGCACTGGGGGCACAAGGAAGACCATGCCTTTAATGCCGTCAAATCACTACTCACGTCAGAGGCGGTACTTATTCAATTCGACCCTAACCTCCCTTTAGTACTGGCAGCAGACGCCTCCCCTTTTGGAATTGGGGCGGTACTAAGTCACAGGCTTCCCAATGGCGCCGAGGCTCCCATCACCTTTTTCTCAAGGACGCTCTCTGCTACGGAGCGCAATTACAGCCAGATCGATAAGGAAGCCCTAGCAGCTGTTGCAGCCGTGAAAAAAATTCACGAATTCCTTTTTGGCCATTTTTTCAAACTGGTCACGGACCACAAACCCCTCCTGGGCCTCCTAGCCGGGGACAAGCAGACCCCTCAAGTCCTCTCCCCTAGGATGACAAGGTGGACTCTCTTCCTAGCAGCCTACTCCTACAGACTTGTACACCGCCCGGGTAAAACACTGTCCCACGCTGACGCCCTCAGTCGCTGCCCCTTGCCTGCCCCGGCTGAAGACCCTGCTCCTGTCCACGCTATTTTCGAGATCACCCAGTTGGACCTACCCATCACTGCCCTGGACATTGCTGCTAAAACCAAGACAGACCGAACACTCGCCCAGGTGCTCGACTGGGTGAGGAGGGGGTGGCCGGGTGGCAATGTTGATAACAAATTCACACCTTTTAAGACTCGCATGCAGGAATTGTCAAGTCTGCAGGGCTGTCTACTATGGGGCACTCGAGTGGTCATCCCGACCTCACTGCGTACCCGAGTTCTGGAAGCACTGCACGAGGGACATCCTGGCATCGTGAGAATGAAAGCGTTAGCACGCAGCTACGTGTGGTGGCCGGGTCTAGACGAGGACATTGTCAATTGGGTAAGTTCCTGCAACATTTGCCAGGAATCCCATCCTGCTCCCCCCATTGCCACCCCTACTAGATGGGAAAACGCCAGCGCTCCGTGGTCCAGAATTCACATCGACCTAGCGGGCCCTCTGCATGGGAAGATGTTCCTGGTGGTCGTGGACGCCTATTCCAAATGGATTGACGTAGCGCAGCTATCCACGACCACCACACTAGCAATCACCAACGTGTTAACACGCCTGTTCGTTACGCACGGGCTACCCGACTCCATCGTCTCCGATAATGGCCCACAGTTCGCATCGACTGAGTTCAGCCGCTTCGCTGCCAACCTGGGTATCCGCCACATTTTCACAGCCCCATTTCACCCTGCCAGTAACGGACTGGCTGAAAGGGCCGTCAGGACCACTAAAGAAGCCCTGGCAAGGTTCAACAAGGATGACTGGCACCACAAACTCTCGCGGTTCCTGATGAGCCAGCACTCAACTCCTTGTTCAGTCACCAATAAGTCCCCAGCTGAGCTCCTGATGGGCAGGCGCCTGAGGACTGTATTGGACAGACTACACCCACAATACTGCCCTGACTCTCCCCTCGCTTCCTCATCAGGGGTTAGACATTTTATCTTACAGGAGCCAGTTTTCACGAGGAACTTCGCTGGAGACCCCTGTGGATCCCGGGCGAGATCGTAGCCATCACCGGGCCGCGGTCGTATCGGGTCAGACTGGAGGATGGCCGCGTCTGGAGAAGGCACATAGACCAACTGCGCAGACGCCTCAGCACCATCGCCAGCAGAGACCCAGAGGCACTAGACGAGGGGAGGCTTCATCCTCAGCCTCACATCCACATCACGCCCGGCGATCAGTTCACACCTACAGCCGGTTCCGAAAGCCCGAACACGGACAGCGGCGCCCAGACAGTTGACCAGCCCGATCCAGCCTTCGAGAGCACATCCCCAGTGAGCAACCCGACGAGCCCAGGGCAGGCCCAAACCGAGGGGCACACTGGTGACACTTTGCCGACTCTGCCTGCTCCGGCAGACCCCGGACGGACAGACGATGTTCCAGAACTACGCCGTTCCGGGCGCCAACATAAACCTCCTGCCTACCTCAAAGACTATGCATGTTCACAGCTGGGGGGAAGGGGTGTTATGTCCTGAGAACTCTAGGAGTTCTCACTCAGGTCCACTCACTTTGAGTGGGCGTTCTTTCCCCTTTCCTCATTGGTTGGTTCTCCCCAGCAGCCAGCTATAAAAGCAGGCTGCGGGGTCCAACCAGTCGCTGATTGCTGCGAGCCAGTTCCAGGCGTGGCAAGCACGGTCAGCCCTTTATTGCTATAATAAAGTATTGTTGCACTCATGCTGTGGTTCAGCCTCTCATTGCTCAAACTTAACAATAACCATGATGGTGAACCTATGGCACACATGCCACAGGTGGCACGCAGAGCCATTTGTGCTGGCACTTATTGCACACCTCACAGCTCATTTTCAGCAGGTTTGAGGCCTTTTTCGGCCTCCCAAAGGCTTGAGGAAGGCTTCTGCAGGCTTTACAGGCCAAAAACTAGCCCCATTTTGTCACTTCCTGTTTTTCCAAAAATACCGGAAGTGATGAAATGGGGCTAGTTTTTGGCCTGCAAAGCCTGCAGAAGCCTGCAGAAGCCTTCCTCAAGCCTCTGGAAGCCCCCAAAAGGCCTCTAACTGGCCCAAAATCAGCTGTGAGGTGCAGTGCAGGTAAGCGGGAGGCAGGGGTGGGTGGGGATTGCGTGCGCATGCGTAGGGAGCATAGGGGGGGGGCACACATTGCCTTGTGGGTGCTGGCAGCGAGCAAGCAAGCGCACACATAATTTTTGGCACAGGAGCCCAAAATGGCCACCACTGGCCTATAAGATAGTTGCTTATAGAGATTAACCTGCTTGGTCATCTGTTCTAACCTATGATGCAGCCACTTGCAGAAATGTCTAAGGGAACTGTTATGTCCTGAGGACTCAAGGAGTTCTCACTCAGGTCCACTCACTTGTGTGGGCGTTATTTCCCCCATTCCCATTGGTCAGTTCTCCCCAGCAGCCAGCTATAAAAGCAGGCTGCGGGGTCCAACTGGCTGCTGATTGCTGCGAGCCAGTTCCAGGCTTGGCAAGCACGGTCAGCCCTTTATTTGTAAATAAAGTACTGTTGCACTCATGCTCTGGTTCAGCCTCTCATTGCTCAAACTTAACACTGGCGACGAGGATGGGATGGCTACCAGAAGCACCTTGCAACCGCTGAGTCACTAGCCACCGATCTACAGCCCAGAGAGCGATCGGTTGGCAACAGGGGAAACGCTGATCCGCAGCCAGAGAGAGCGGTCAGCTAGCGAAACGAGCGATCAAAAAGAGCAAACGCAGATCCGCAGCCAGAGAAAGCGGTCTGAGTCAAATAGTTAGAAGCGTCTGTAGCCGCTTGTTAGCCTCGCTACGGGGAAAGTGAAGCGCTGCGAGCCGCAGCCGCTCTGCATTTGGCGCGAAATTCAAACGGGTGTCATTTGAATTTCGGGCCAGTAGGAATCACAGCACAGCGCTGTAGAGAGTCACTAACGCCCACTTTTTTGGCGCGAATCAAGACACCTCCAACGGCTAGCAGCCAACGTGGTAACCCAGAGAGAGAGAAAGAGAGGGTAGCAAAAAAACCTCTCCAGAGCTGATATCACTTGTAACTCACGAGCGTTCGTAGTCCCAGAGAGATTTCTCCTGCAGGTAGCCCAGCCGTTCCAGCACCATGAGTTCCAATCCAGTATTCCCGGCGTTTAAACCAGACGAAGAGAAGTGGGAATCGTATAAGAACCGTTTCAATCATTACATCGATGCGGTCGGCCTGTCGGATGCGGGAGAGCATCGGAAAAAATCCTATTTCCTAATCTACTGCGGAGCCACCATTTACGATACCGCTGCAGCACTCGTGGCGCCGAGAGAATTAAAAAACGTTCCGTGGTCCGAGTTGCTTGAGATCCTCACAAACCACTACGCTCCCAGACCTTCACAAATCGCCAGGAGGTTCACGTTCCGAATGAGGAAGCAATCAAGTAAGGAGACCATCAACCAATATATGGCCGCCCTCAGAACAGCAGCCCTGCACTGCAGGTTTGGAACATACCTAGAGGACATGCTCCTCGATCAATTGGTTTGTGGGGTCAAGGATCTCAACCTACAGAGGCGACTGCTAGCTAAGAAAGACCTCAACCTCGCATGCGGTAGAGGAGGCCCTAGCAGCCGAGCTAGCTACGAACTCAGCCACCGAAATTCAGGGCCCAAGCGCCAAGCTAGCAGCGTTCCCAGTCCATTCCGAAGAGGTGGAAGCGGAGGAAGGCCACAACGATGAGAACGATGTCCATCGCCTCACCAATGACAGACGGTCGCAGGTAGGGGCCAAACAAGAATACACCGGTCCACCCAAGCACATCACCCTGTGCCTAGCCTGTGGGGATCACATCAAAGGGCCACCTGCAAGTTTAAAGGAGCCGTTTGCAACAACTGCCATAAGAGGGGGCACATTGCGAGAGTTTGCCAAGCCCCCAAAGCGCTGCACAAAACCCCCGTCCTCGCACTCGGGACCACAGAGGCAAGTATTAAACTGTCATGCACGCACCGCCTTGCCAGGCGTACTTGCCACTCTGTTAGTAAAATTTCTCTCTCCGTTTCCCTAGAAGGTAAACCGTGCCACATGGAGGTTGACACAGGGTCAGCGCTCTCAATAATCTCGTGGAACACCCTCAAGAGACTCCACCCCAGCCTATCTACTACCCGGCTTCAGAGATGCCAGTTCGGTCTGAAGGACTACCAGGGAAGGCCATTCCCGTGATCGGCAGAGGCAAGTTCTTTGTCAGTTTTAGAGCTTTTAAGGCCACCTACCTCTAGTGGTAGTTAACGCAACCTACCCACCTTATTGGGGCTCGATTGGTTTCCCCACCTCGGCCTAGGGTTAACAGGAGTCCATGCTGTCTCAACCTCAGACACTGACTCCTTATTCGCTGACTACGCAGATGTGTTCAGCGAGGAGCTGGGTGTTATAATGGAACCCCCATCTCGTTCACCGTTGACCCCAGGCAGCCCCAATCAGATTAAAACCACGTAGGGTTCCATTTGCTATTCGACCAAAACTAGACGCTGAATTGGATAAACTACTAAAACAAGGGGTCATTGAGCCAACTGATTTCGCCAAGTGGGAGACGCCCATTGTCACACCCTAAAAAAAGATGGTAGCCTGAGAATTTGCTCGGACTACAAGACAACAATCAATAAATATTTACAAGTTAGCGCCTATCCCGTGCCCGTCATTCAGCATTTATTGCATACATTCGAACCGGGCAGTATTTTTGCTAAATTGGACATGTCTCAAGCATATCAACAGTTCCCTGTTGATAACCAAACAGCGGAACTTCAGACCATCGTCACTCACAGGGGTGCCTTCCGATGCAAGCATCTCCAATTTGGCATAAGTGTTGCCCGGGCATTTTCAATCCCTCATGGAGCGGATTTTACAGGGCCTCCTGGTGTAGTACCCTACTTGACGACATCTTGGTCTCGGCCAGGGACAGACCCCAACTCTTCCAGAGAGTGCGAGCAGTGTTAGAGAGGTTCAGACAGCATGGCCTCAAGTTAAAAAAAGAAAAATGCGCCATTGCCACTAGACAGGTGGACTTTCTGGGTTATAAAATTGACGCCTCTGGCATTCACCCCCTGGAGTCCAAGGTCAGGGCGATCCACGAAGCTCCACACCAACCTCCAAAACGGAGCTACAAGCTTTCTTGGGACTCCTAAACTTTTATGCATCCTTCTTGCCCCATAAAGCCTCAGTAGCCGAACCCCTACACAGATTACTAGACAAAAAGTCACCGTGGCACTGGGGGCACAAAAGAAGACCAGGCGTTTAACGCCGTCAAATCACTACTACGTCAGAGGCAGTGCTCATCCAATTCGACCCCAACCTTCCTTTAGTACTGGCAGCAGACGCATCCCCTTTTGGAATTGGGGCGGTCCTTAGTCACCGACTCGCCAATGGCGCCGAGGCCCCCATCGCCTTTTTCTCCAGGGACGCTCTCGGCCACGGAGGCGAAATTACAGCCAAATAGACAAGGAAGCCCTAGCAGCTGTTGCAGCCGTGAAAAAGTTTCACGAATTCCTTTTTGGCCACTTCTTCGAACTGGTCACCGACCATAAACCCCTCCTGGGCCTACTGGCCGGCGACAAGCAGACACCTCAAGTCCTCTCCCCTCGGATGACACGGTGGACGCTTTTTCTAGCGACCTACTCATACAAACTTATCCACCGCCCGGGCAAAACTCTATCCCACCCTGGCGCACTCAGTCGCTGCCCCTTACCCGCTCCGGCTGAAGACCCAGCTCCTGTCAATGCCATTTTTGAAATCACCCAGTTGGACCTGCCCATCACCGCCCTTGACATCGCCGCCAAAACCAAGGCAGACCAAACGCTCGCCCAGGTGCTCGACTGGGTGAGGAGGGGTGGCGAGGCAATGTTGATAACAAATTCGCACCCTTTAAGACTCGCATGCAGGAGCTGTCCAGTTTGCAGGGTTGTCTACTGTGGGGCACTCGGTGATCATTCCGACCTCGCTGCGTGCCCGAGTCCTGGAGCGTTGCACGAGGGACACCCGGCATTGTGAGAATGAGGCGTTGGCACGCAGCTCGTATGGTGGCCGGGTCTAGACGAGGACATTGTCAATTGGGTAAGTTCCTGCAGCATTTGCCAGGAATCCCGTCCTGCTCCCCCATCGCCACCCTACCAGATGGGAGCGCCAGCGCCCTGGTCTAGAATCCATATCGATCTGGCCGGCCCGTGCATGGAAAGATGTTCCTAGTGGTCGTGGACGCTTATTCCAAGTGGATAGATGTGGCGCAGCTATCCACGACAACCACACTAGCAATCACCAACGTGTTACGCGCCTGTTCGTTACCCATGGACTACCCGACTCCTTGGTCTCCGATAATGGCCCACAGTTCGCATCAGTAGAATTCAGCCGTTTTGCAGCCAACCTAGGCATTCGCCACATTTTAACAGCCCCATTCCACCCTGCGAGTAATGGGTTGGATGAAAGGGCCGTCAGGACCACCAAAGAGGCCCTCGCTAGGTTTGGCAGAGATGACTGGCACCACAAACTCTCACGGTTCCTGATGAGCCAGCACTCAACCCCCTGTGCAGTCACCAATAAGTCCCCAGCGGAACTTCTGATGGGCGGCGCCTGAGGACTGTATTGGATAGACTGCACCCACAATACTGCCCAGACTCTCCCCTCGCTTCCACTTGGGGGTTAGACATTTTATGTTACAGGAGCCGATATTCGCCAGGAATTTCGCTGGGGACCCACTTTGGATTCGGGCGAAGTCATCGCCGTCACCGGGCCGAGATCATATAGAGTCAGGCTGGAGGGGGTCGCGTCTGGAGGAGACACATAGACCAACTCAGAAGCGCCTCAGCAACCTCGCAAACAAGGATCCAGAGTCTCCAGTCGAAGGGGAACCGTCCCATCCGCCACCCAGCCACATCGCACCCAGTGACCAGTCTGCGCCAGCGTCGTTCCGGTCAGCCCAAACCCGGACAACAGCGCCCAGAGAGTTGATCAACGGATCCAACCCACGAGAGTTTGACTCCAGAAACCAACCCGGTGGTTTCCGAGGATGCCCAGTCCAGAGAGAGTGTTGGTGACACTATGCCAGCTCAACCGTCACAGACTGATGCCGAACAGTCAGACAATGTTCCCGAGTTGCGCCGCTCCGGGCGCCAACACAAACCCCCATCTACCTCAAGGACTATGCGTGTTCGCATCTGGGGGAAGGGTGTTATGTCCTGAGGACTCAAGGAGTTCTCACTCAGGTCCACTCACTTGTGTGGGCGTTATTTCCCCATTCCCATTGGTCAGTTCTCCCCAGCAGCCAGCTATAAAAGCAGGCTGCGGGGTCCAACTGCTGCTGATTGCTGCGAGCCAGTTCCAGGCTTGGCAAGCACGGTCAGCCCTTTATTTGTAAATAAAGTACTGTTGCACTCATGCTCTGGTTCAGCCTCTCATTGCTCAAACTTAACAGGAACTTTCACATTGAACAAGAAATTTGGAGAAGGTAACAGAATAACCGAAGAACAGAGTTGGAAAAATGAGTTGGAGGAAAATAACTCAGCTCAAATAACTTAATGCTTCTTTTGAGAGCTTGATGCCTTTGAGGTATGCTAATGTGGTTGGCCCAAATTAAGACAAATGCTACCAGTGGTGGCTCAACAATATCGGTTTCCCATTCCTGCTGTTCTTGAATGACGTTCCCTGTGGCTATAATTACCTTTAGTTGTTTTTTTTCCTCTTTCTGCCAGCATAATCCAATTATAAACCAATAGCTAAACCCACAATATGTTTTTCTTGCTCCTCGAATTAGAGAGTATGTGCCAAGGAGCGCTCATAAAAATATGGCCTTCATTCAGTCCCAGGATATCCGCCTTGTATCTAACATTTTTATGCCATTGAAGGCATGTTAGGTCAAAGAACAAAGTATTAGATTCCTCAGAGAGGTATGCATTTGTGTATATGTTTGAATCTATTCCATAGACACATGCGTTTGTGTATGTGTTTGAATGTAAATTTTGCCGCCTGTGTCAGTATGCGGCAACACCCCAAAAAGCTAATACAATCCTTAGTTGTATAAACAGAGGCACAGAATCAAAGTCACGTGTGGTATTAGTACCGCTTTATAAATCCTTAGTAAAGACTACACCTTGGAATGAGGCATCCAGTTTTGGTCACCACTTTACAAAAAGATATTGAGATTTTGGGAAAAGTGCAAAGAAGAGCAACAAAGTTGATTAAGGGCTTGGAGACAAAAACATATGAAGAACAGTTACAGGGAACTGGGTATGGCCAGTCTAGAGAAAAGAAGGACTAGGGGTGACATGATAGCAATATTCCAGTATTTGAGGGAGCTTCCAGAAAGAGAGGGTCAACTTATTTTCCAACGCACCCAGAAAGCAGAAGAAAGAGCAATGGATGGAAACAAATCAAGGAGAGAAGCAACCTGGAATTAAGGAGAAACGTCTCCTTAATTCCACATTATAAAAAAGATGTTGAGACTCTAGAAAAAGTAGAGAAGAGCAACCAGGATGATTAGGGGACTGGAGACTAATACATATGAAGAACGGTTACAGGAACTGGGCTTGGCTAGTCTAGTAAAGAGAAGGACCAGGGGAGACATGATAGCAGTCTTCCAATATTTGAGGAGCTGCCACAGAGAGGCAAGGGCTCAAGCTATTTTCCAAGGCACCGAAGGCCAGACAAGGAATAATGGATGGAAACTGACCAAGGAGAGATTTAACCTGGAAATAAGGAGAAACTTTCTTGACACTGAGAACAATCAACCAATGGACGGCTTGCCCTCGGAAGTTGTGGGAGCGCCATCACTTGAGGCTTCAAGGAGAGATTGGACTGCCATCTGTCAGAAGGTTTAGGAGTCTCCGCTTGGGCGGGAGGTTGGACTAGATGACCTACAAGGTCCCTTCCAACTCTGATTATCTGTCTGTTATATTAACAGCTGCTGATTGCTGCGAGCCAGTTCCAGGCTTGGCAAATACGGTCGGCCCTTTATTTGTAAATAAAGTACTGTTGCACTCATGCTCTGGTTCAGCCTCTCATTGCTCAAACTTAACACTGGCGACGAGGATGGGATGGCTACCAGAAGCACCTTGCAACCGCTGAGTCACTAGCCACGATCTACGCAGCCCAGAAGCGATCGGCTGGCAAAAGAGCGCTGATCGCAGCCAGAGAGAAGCGGTCCAGCTAGCAAAGCAAGCGATCAAAAGAGCAAAGCGCCCAGATCCGCAGCCAGAAAGCGGTCTGAGTCAAATAGTTAGAAGCGTCTGTAGCCGCTTGTTAGCCTCGCTACGGGGAAAGTGAAGCGCTGCGAGCCGCAGCCGCTCTGCATTTGGCGCGAAATTCAAGCGGGTGTCATTTGAATTTCGAGCCAGTAGGAATCACAGCACAGCGCTGTGAGAGTCACTAACGCCCACTTTTTTGGCGCGAATCAAGACACCTCCAACGGCTAGCAGCCAACGTGGTAACCCAGAGAGAGAGAAAGAGAGGGTAGCAAAAAAACCTCTCCAGAGCTGATATCACTAGTAACTCACGGCGTTCGTAGTCCCAGAGAGATTTCTCCATGCAGGTAGCCCAGCTTCGTTCCAGCACCATGAGTTCCAATCCAGTATTCCGGCGTTTAAACCAGACGAAGAGAAGTGGGAATCGTATAAGAACCGTTTCAATCATTACATCGATGCGGTCGGCCTGTCGGATGCGGGAGAGCATCGGAAAAAATCCTATTTCCTAATCTACTGCGGAGCCACCGTTTACGATACCGCTGCAGCACTCGTGGCGCCGAGAGAATTAAAAAGCGTTCCGTGGTCCGAGTTGTTGAGATCCTCACAAACCACTACGCTCCCAGGCCTTCACAAATCGCCAGGAGGTTCACGTTCCGAATGAGGAAGCAATCAAGTAAGGAGACCATCAACCAATATATGGCCGCCCTCAGAACAGCAGCCCTGCACTGCGGGTTTGGAACATACCTGGAGGACATGCTCCTCGATCAATTGGTTTGTGGGGTCAAGGATCTCAACCTACAGAGGCGACTGCTAGCTAAAAAGACCTCAACCTCGCGCATAGCGGTAGAGAGAGGCCCTAGCAGCCGAGCTAGCTACGAACTCAGCCACCGAAATTCCAGGGCCCAAGCGCCAAGCTAGCAGCGTTCCCAGTCCATTCCGAAGAGGTGGAAGCGGAGGAAGGCCACAGCGATGAGAACGATGTCCATCGCCTCACCAATGACAGACGGTCGCAGGTAGGGGCCAAACAAGAATACACCGGTCCACCCAAGCACATCACCCTGTGCCTAGCCTGTGGGGATCACATCAAGGGCCACCTGCAAGTTTAAAGGAGCCGTTTGCAACAACTGCCATAAGAGGGGCACATTGCAGAGTCTGCCAAGCCCCAAAGCGCTGCACAAAGACCCCGTCCTCGCACTCAAGGACCACAGAGGCAAGTATTAAACTGTCGCACGCACCGCCTTGCCAGGCGTACTTGCCACTCTGTTAGTAAAATTTCTCTCTCCGTTTCCCTAGAAGGTAAACCGTGCCACATGGAGGTTGACACAGGGTCAGCGCTCTCAATAATCTCGTGGAACACCCTCAAGAGACTCCACCCCAGCCTATCTACTACCCGGCTTCAGAGATGCCAGTTCGGTCTGAAGGACTACCAGGGGAAGGCCATTCCCGTGATCGGCAGAGGCAAGTTCTTTGTCAGTTTTAGAGCTTTTAAAGGCCACCTACCTCTAGTGGTAGTTAACGGCAATCTACCCACCTTATTGGGGCTCGATTGGTTTCCCCACCTCGGCCTAGGGTTAACAGGAGTCCATGCTGTCTCAACCTCAGACACTGACTCCTTATTAGCTGACTACGCAGATGTGTTCAGCGAGGAGCTGGGGTGTTATAATGGAACCCCATCTCGTTCACCGTTGACCCCCAGGCAGTCCCAATCAGATTAAAACCACGTAGAGTTCCATTTGCTATTAGAGCCAAAACTAGGCAGCTGAATTGGATAAACTACTAAAACAAGGGGTCATTGAGCCAACAGATTTAGCCAAGTGGGAGGCGCCCATTGTCACACCCTCAAAAAGATGGTAGCCTGAGAATTTGCTCGGACTACAAGACAACAATCAATAAATATTTACAAGTTAGCGCCTATCCCGTGCCCGTCATTCAGCACTTATTGCACACATTCGAACCGGGCAGTATTTTTGCTAAATTGGACATGTCTCAAGCATATCAACAGTTCCCTGTTGATAACCAAACAAGCGGAACTTCAGACCATCGTCACTCACAGGGGTGCCTTCCGATGCAAGCGTCTCCAATTTGGCGTAAGTGTTGCCCGGGTATTTTCAATCCCTCATGGAGCGGATTTTACAGGGCCTCCCTGGTGTAGTACCCTACTTCGACGACATCTTGGTCTCGGCCAGGGACAGACCCCAACTCTTCCAGAGAGTGCGAGCAGTGTTAGAGAGGTTCAGACAGCATGGCCTCAAGTTAAAAAAAGAAAAATGCGCCATTGCCACTAGACAGGTGGACTTTCTGGGTTATAAAATTGGCGCCTCTGGCATTCACCCCCTGGAGTCCAAGGTCAGGGCGATCCACGAAGCTCCACACCGACCTCCAAAGCGGAGCTACAAGCTTTCTTGGGACTCCTAAACTTTTATGCATCCTTTTTGCCCCATAAAGCCTCAGTAGCCGAACCCCTACACAGATTACTAGACAAAAAGTCACCGTGGCACTGGGGGCACAAAGAAGACCAGGCGTTTAACGCCGTCAAATCACTACTTACGTCAGAGGCAGTGCTCATCCAATTCGACCCCAACCTTCCTTTAGTACTGGCAGCAGACGCATCCCCTTTTGGAATTGGGGCGGTCCTTAGTCACCGACTCGCCAATGGCGCCGAGGCCCCCATCGCCTTTTTCTCCAGGACGCTCTCGGCCACGGAGCGAAATTACAGCCAAATAGACAAGGAAGCCCTAGCAGCTGTTGCAGCCGTGAAAAAGTTTCACGAATTCCTTTTGGCCACTTCTTGAACTGGTCACCGACCATAAGCCCCTCCTGGGCCTACTGGCCGGCGACAAACAGACACCTCAAGTCCTCTCCCCTCGGATGACAAGGTGGACGCTTTTCCTAGCGGCCTACTCATACAAACTTATCCACCGCCCGGGCAAAACTCTATCCCACGCTGGCGCACTCAGTCGCTGCCCCTTACCCGCTCCGGCTGAAGACCCAGCTCCTGTCAATGCCATTTTTGAAATCACCCAGTTGGACCTGCCCATCACCGCCCTTGACATCGCCGCCAAAACCAAGGCAGACCAAGCGCTCGCCCAGGTGCTCGACTGGGTGAGGAGGGGGTGGCCGGGAGGCAATGTTGATAACAAATTCGCACCCTTTAAGACTCGCATGCAGGAGCTGTCCAGTTTGCAGGGTTGTCTACTGTGGGGCACTCGGTGATCATTCCGACCTCGCTGCGTACCCGAGTCCTGGAGCGTTGCACGAGGACACCCGGCATTGTGAGAATGAAGGCGTTGGCACGCAGCTACGTGTGGTGGCGGGTCTAGACGAGGACATTGTCAATTGGGTAAGTTCCTGCAGCATTTGCCAGGAATCCCGTCCTGCTCCCCCCATCGCCACCCCTACCAGATGGGAGGCGCCAGCGCCCCTTGGTCTAGAATCCATATCGATCTGGCGGCCCGTGCATGGAAAGATGTTCCTAGTGGTCGTGGGCGCTTATTCCAAGTGGATAGGCGTGGCGCAGCTATCCACGACCACCACACTAGCAATCACCAACGTGTTAGCGCGCCTGTTCGTTACCCATGGACTACCCGACTCCTTGGTCTCCGATAATGGCCCACAGTTCGCATCAGTAGAATTCAGCCGTTTTGCAGCCAACCTAGGCATTCGCCACATTTTAACAGCCCCATTTCACCCTGCGAGTAATGGGTTGGCTGAAAGGGCCGTCAGGACCACCAAAGAGGCCCTCGCTAGGTTTGGCAGAGATGACTGGCACCACAAACTCTCACGGTTCCTGATGAGCCAGCACTCAACCCCCTGTGCAGTCACCAATAAGTCCCCAGCGGAACTTCTGATGGGCGGCGCCTGAGGACTGTATTAGATAGACTGCACCCACAATACTGCCCTGACTCTCCCCTCGCTTCCACTTCGGGGTTAGACATTTTATGTTACAGGAGCCGATATTCGCAGGAATTTCGCTGGGGACCCACTTTGGATTCGGGCGAGGTCATCGCCGTCACCGGGCCGAGATCATATAGAGTCAGGCTGGAGGATGGTCGCGTCTGGAGGAGACACATAGACCAACTCAGAAGGCGCCTCAGCAACCTCGCAAACAAGAATCCAGAGTCTCCAGTCGAAGGGAACCGTCCCATCCGCCACCCAGCCACATCGCACCCAGTGACCAGTCTGCGCCAGCGTCGTTCCGGTCAGCCCAAACCGGACAACAGCGCCCAGAGAGTTGATCAACCGGATCCAACCCACGAGAGTTTGACTCCAGAAACCAACCCGGTGGTTTCGAGGATGCCAGTCCAGAGAGAGTGTTGGCGACACTATGCCAGCTCAACCGTCACAGACTGATGCCGAACAGTCAGACAATGTTCCCGAGTTGCGCCGCTCCGGCGCCAACACAAACCCCCATCTACCTCAAGGACTATGCGTGTTCGCATCTGGGGGAAGGGTGTTATGTCCTGAGGACTCAAGGAGTTCTCACTCAGGTCCACTCACTTGTGTGGGCGTTATTCCCCCATTCCCATTGGTCAGTTCTCCCCAGCAGCCAGCTATAAAAGCAGGCTGCGGGGTCCAACTGGCTGCTGATTGCTGCGAGCCAGTTCCAGGCTTGGCAAGCACGGTCAGCCCTTTATTTGTAAATAAAGTACTGTTGCACTCATGCTCTGGTTCAGCCTCTCATTGCTCAAACTTAACAGGAACTTTCACATTGAACAAGAAATTTGGAGAAGGTAACAGAATAACCGAAGAACAGAGTTGGAAAAATGAGTTGGAGGAAAATAACTCAGCTCAAATAACTTAATGCTTCTTTTGAGAGCTTGATGCCTTTGAGGTATGCTAATGTGGTTGGCCCAAATTAAGACAAATGCTACCAGTGGTGGCTCAACAATATCGGTTTCCCATTCCTGCTGTTCTTGAATGACGTTCCCTGTGGCTATAATTACCTTTAGTTGTTTTTTTTTCCTCTTTCTGCCAGCATAATCCAATTATAAACCAATAGCTAAACCCACAATATGTTTTTCTTGCTCCTCGAATTAGAGAGTATGTGCCAAGGAGCGCTCATAAAAATATGGCCTTCATTCAGTCCCAGGATATCCGCCTTGTATCTAACATTTTTATGCCATTGAAGGCATGTTAGGTCAAAGAACAAAGTATTAGATTCCTCAGAGAGGTATGCATTTGTGTATATGTTTGAATCTATTCCATAGACACATGCGTTTGTGTATGTGTTTGAATGTAAATTTTTGCCGCCTGTGTCAGTATGCGGCAACACCCCAAAAAGCTAATACAATCCTTAGTTGTATAAACAGAGGCACAGAATCAAAGTCACGTGTGGTATTAGTACCGCTTTATAAATCCTTAGTAAAGACTACACCTTGGAATGAGGCATCCAGTTTTGGTCACCACTTTACAAAAAAGATATTGAGATTTTGGGAAAAGTGCAAAGAAGAGCAACAAAGTTGATTAAGGGCTTGGAGACAAAAACATATGAAGAACAGTTACAGGAACTGGGTATGGCCAGTCTAGAGAAAAGAAGGACTAGGGGGTGACATGATAGCAATATTCCAGTATTTGAGGAGCTTCCAGAAAGAAGAGGGTCAACTTATTTTCCAACGCACCAGAAAGCAGAAGAAAGAGCAATGGATGGAAACAAATCAAGGAGAGAAGCAACCTGGAATTAAGGAGAAACGTCTCCTTAATTCCACATTATAAAAAAGATGTTGAGACTCTAGAAAAAGTAGAGAAGAGCAACCAGGATGATTAGGGGACTGGAGACTAATACATATGAAGAACGGTTACAGGAACTGGGCTTGGCTAGTCTAGTAAAGAGAAGGACCAGGGGAGACATGATAGCAGTCTTCCAATATTTGAGGGGCTGCCACAGAGAGGAAGGGCTCAAGCTATTTTCCAAGGCACCCGAAGGCCAGACAAGGAATAATGGATGGAAACTGACCAAGGAGAGATTTAACCTGGAAATAAGGAGAAACTTTCTGACACTGAGAACAATCAACCAATGGAACGGCTTGCCCTCGGAAGTTGTGGGAGCGCCATCACTTGAGACGTTCAAGGAGAGATTGGACTGCCATCTGTCAGAAATGGTTTAGGGTCTCCCGCTTGGGCGGGAGGTTGGACTAGATGACCTACAAGGTCCCTTCCAACTCTGATTATCTGTTATCTGTTATATTAACAGTGAGGACAATTAACCAGTGGAACAGCTTGCTTTCAGAAGTTGTAGGTGCTTCATCCATGGAGGTTTTTAAGAAAAGACTGGACAGCCACTTGTCTGAAATGATATAAGGTCTCTTGCTTGGGCAGCGGGTTGGACTATAAAACCTCCAAGGTCCCTTCCAGCTCTGTTCTGATTGCTTGATCATGTACAACCCTTTCCTTGAAGACCTTCAAGGTAGCACACCTAGGGGAATCATCATTTTACCATAGAGTGGGGTGGTTGAAAACCAATGAAATAATGAACTGAAAACAGGAAGTCATTGAATCATAGGAATGGAAGGGACCTTGGAGGCAGGGGTGGGCTTCAAACATTTTAGCAATGAGTTCTTTGCTTGGGTGCTGGGTGGGCGTGGCCATGGTGGGCGTGGCCTAGTCAGCCTCCTGCACCACAGGGAGGGTGCTTTTGCCCTCCCAGAGCTCCGGAAACTTTCTTCAAGCCTCCGGGAGGGCCAAAATGGCCTCCCCATGCTCCGGAGGCTCATTGGAAGCCAGAAATGGGCCCTTCATGGCCCCCTGAACTTACAGGAGGCCCGTTTTTCATCCTCCCTGAACCTCCGTGTGCGCCCTGCACTTACCTGCATCCAAAACAGGCCACGTGGGGATTCCTGGGAGGGGCGGGTGAAGCCAGCCAGAAGTGGGGTTTGGGGGTTCTCCGAACTGCACAGAAACTTAACTAGGGGCTCTCCTGAACCCCTGCGAGCCCCCAGCAGCCCACCCCTGCTTGGAGGTCTCGTAGTCCGACCTCCTGTTCCAGGTGGGAGTCTTACACCATCCCAGCCAAATAGGATTTTAAAACAAAATCCCACCACTCCTAATAAAAAGGCAAAGCTCTGAGTATAAAATTAACGGTGTGATTTCTTCTTCTTCTTTTGCTATTAATCTCATAGAATACCATCAAGTTCTCACAGAAGAGACGCCTGGGCTTCCACAGAGGCCCCTTTTGTCAAACCAAGCTCTAATTCATCCTTCTCGGGAGAGCTTACTCTCTTGATGCTAATGGATGCAACAATTCATTTCACAGCCACTAAAATCCTTAAATGCTCTTCCAAAACTGATCCCCAAATCTCCCAAAACACGCCGCACAGATTGGATGAACCTGAGATCTTTCATTATGAGCAGAGGTGGTCTTCAGCAGGTTCTGACCAATTCTGGACAACAGGTAGTGGAAATTTTGAGTAGTTTGGAAAACCGGCAAATCCCGCCTCTGACTGGCCCCGCCCCCATCTATTCTCCGCCTCCTGAATTCCGGCTGATTGGCTGGGTCTTCTTTGGTTATCCTGCACAGGAGAACAGAGCTGGAAAGCAGGTTAGTGGGGTGGGGAGGGAATGGGATTTTACAGTATCCTTCCCCTGCCACGCCCACCAAGCCACGCCCACAGAACTTTTTAAAAAAAAAATTGAATCCCACCACTGATTATGAGGATATACTTCCCAGGAATCAGCAACTGTTTATCCCAGCTTCATCTTGTTATCAGTTTTTGCGACGTTACTATGCTCATCTGACGCAATCAAACCTTGCTGTTGATTGACACGATTCACATTTCTAGTGTTCTGGGGCATGTGTGTCAAACTCTCTGCTCTTCAATCTTAAAACAGAATAACTACTCTGGCTATTTAAAAACGAACTCTGGTAGGTATGAGTTAAACGCTATCTGATAAATGGAATTCTATATTTGTATCCCGAGATCAGAATTAAGTGCCTTGGTTGTTTATAAATCACAACACAATAAGGAGCAACACTATAGTTCTGTATTATGTGTAACATCACTCATTGGAGAATTTCTTGCTGAATGCATCATTTTCAAGATTTTTTTAAAATTAGGTTTTCCAGAAGTTCCAGCAAAAGAAAGACTAGTTTTGTCTCCTAAATCATTTACATTTGCGGTGGAAGCAATGTCTTATTATCATTGAAAATATGGCAATGAAGGCCGAGGAATTTTATGAGTTTGCCTCTTTCTTTGGTGGCTTATCTTAAGTCTAAACGCAGGGGTCCTCTTCCTTTTGCATGAATAAAATATGTGGCCTGCAGGTATTCCTCTACCTGTTCTAAAAGGAACTGTTCCCATTGCTGAAGGACTGTAACCTTAGATGTTTTCAGATGTTCCTCTAACACAACAGTGTTTGATCATCAAGTTTTTCTCCTCCACCCCCTATTCACTGAATGGAAAATTAAGGGACAAAGTGGATGAAAAAGAAGGGAAAGTGGGTATTATTTACATAAAATCTGTTTTTCGTAATTTGTATGCAATTTTAGAAAGAAATAGTATTATAGCTACTGCTTTTTAAAGTGTATTGGAGATGGAGAGAGGGAGGGAGGGAGAGAGAGAGAGAAAGAGAGAGAAAGAGAGAGAGAGAGAGAGACTGCCTAGGCAGGAAACCCTACACCACTTCAGACAAATGATTAACCAATATTTTTATTCTATTCCTATAATGATATAATGCATTGAGTATTTGAGTGCAATGGTATTTAGATCCTACCACAACTCTTCAAATAAAAATACATTTCTTGAATTAATAAGAAAAATGTTATTGATCAAATATATTGAGAAAAATATTATTGTAATTTAGACACAGAAGCTGAACAGAAGCTCTTAAGAAAGAATGAAATTCTACTGCTAGATTTAGCTTTAGGGCTAAGGGGTTTATGTTTCTAAATTTATGTTTTTAAATATGTGTGTGTATATATGTATGTATATGTATGCATATATGTGTATATATGTGTGTGTGTGTGTGTGTGTACATACACACACACACACACACACATTTATTTATTTACTCATTTACTTATTTACTTACTTATTTATTTATAGTTGAGGCTTCAATTTTATGGTTGTGGCCAGAATCTTGTCTTTTTCTTCTGCTTTTGATTGGCAACTCTTCAGATAGAAATGTCTTCAAATACAGGTAGACCTCAACTTGCAACCACAATTAAGACCTGAAATTTTCGTTGCTAAACAAGGGTTTTTTTTTGCCATGGTTGTAACTTTGAACATTTGCTAAACGAATGGTTGTAAGTCAAGGACTACCTATATAAGTTTTTCATCAGAAAGACCTTCAGAATTGTAATTCTTCCAACAGTCAGCATTCCAAGTAATGCACCCATAGAAAATAGAACTCAGAGGCAGGCAAATTCCTCAAAGAACAGTTTTACTGTGTAGATCATATTGGCACAACTAGTGAAAGCCGACCCTAAAAGTTCCCATGGCTTTCCCCTAATTAAAACTAAAAGTTTCCCCTTTCCCCCAAGTCACGGGTCACGCTGTCCAATCCAGGTACCGGCCGGTTGCTTGGTTACTTGCTCTTCTTCTGGCCAGCCACCTGTGAGAATGTCCTTGGTTCTCACAGGAAAACTGTATTGTTTTGGCTACAAGACCCCATCTAACTATTTCCCCCCTCCCACCATTGTGTGACCACCCTGAAGGCTCCAAGGTAGCCCTCAGCCCAGTTATAAACCGTTCAACTAGTAACCACAGTACATTTCACTTCCATAAATGATTTCTTGTTTTAAGCCTCTAAGGTGGAGAATTTGTTTGGAATAGAAAGATATTGATGTCTTTTTGCTAAGAGACTGTTCGCTGGAGAGCTCCATAGTAGTTATGAACTGTATTGCCTTGACTACGGTAAAACTTGGAGGTCTTCTAGTCAAACCCCTTGCCCAAGCAGGAGACTCTGTACCATTTAGACAAATTGCTATCGAATCTCTTCTTAAAAATCTCCAGTAATGGAGCAAGGGACAACTTCTGAAGGCAGGTCGTTCTTCTGATTAATTGTTCTAACTATCAGGACATTTCTCCTTTGTTCTAAGTTGCTTCTCTCCTTGTCTCCAGTTACTTTGGAAAATAGGTTATGGCAGCCCTCCAAATCTCATGCCGCCCCTAATCCTTCTTTTCACTAGAATAGATATGGCTGAATTGTGAGGTAAAGGAGGACTGCTTTGGAATCCTTGGTTTGTCATTGCAGGCCTGGAATCTACTGCCCAATCTCCAATTGGTGGGATGGTTTTGTTTCTTGGTGTTCATTTGCCTATTGAGAAGGAATAAAAACATTCGACCTTGAAAAAAAACACAGGAGCTTCTGGGCTGACAGATCGTTACTTTCCAAGAATCCTATATATCCCCTTTGAATAATGTATGACTATTTGCTTTTCAATGCTTAGAAGAAATTTACAATACTTGTCTGCTTAATCCTATACGTGGGGAAATCTTTCTAGGCTGTTTCTAACTAAAGGCTAAACTCAAGTTTCTAGCTAAATTTGCATGTTTAATCTTTACACACTTTTATTCCTGACTAGTCCCATTGGATCAATGTGGGCAGAAATTATGAGAATTGGACATTTTCACTTCCCGATGTTTATTGGAATATTGACTTGATCCCCTTATAGGGCTAAACTGAACAGTCCATCTGAACAGACTCACTTCCCTAACATGGGGACTAAAGAATCCTAGGCCTGAATTTAACTTAACTTCCAGAAAATAAATTCCTTTAGTATTTAAATCTATAATTTACAGCGTGAATTCTTCTGATCTTTTGACTTTGGCCTAGCAAGTGGGAAAAATGAACGATTTCCACTCCTCAATATTAGTTATCACTTATGGTTGACTTTATGTTAGAGAAAAATCTTTGTGGTCACTGAGAGTTAACACTGGCTTGATTGCATATAACCAATCAATCAATAGCTGGCATGATTGGCCCAGGAAATATAAAAGAAGTATGGAGCTAAGTCAATAAACCTTCTGATTTTTTTAGTTCAACTCAGCACAAGGTAGCTGAAGCAGGAGCCAAATTGGAAACAGACACAACTAAATCTGTGAGACAAGCCTCAGCTTGTAAGGCAGAAAATGTTGGTGGCAAGCATCAACAATACAGATTAATGCAAAAGGTAGCTTCCTCATTTTATCTGGGGCAAGTACCCAGGTAGTCCTTGTCTTACAACCGCCATTGAACCCAAAGTTTTTATCGCTTAGTGAGACATTTATTAAGGGAATTTGGCCTCATTTTACAACCTTTCTTGTCATGGTTGTTAAGCGAATCACTACAGTTGTTAAGTTACTGGGAGTGATGACCCAGAGTGTAACACAAACGTAACAAAATCCAGAACGTAAATAAATGTCCTTTCATGCCTCCAACTTGGCCCCACTGTTCAATAATTCTCAGTTGGAGATAAAACTTATTCAAAAATAGTCTTCAAAGGAAAGCAATACAGTCCGAACTTAATGAGCAGATAGAGGTGAAATAAAAAACTAAAGCAAACTACAGTGAATGAATTTCCACAACGGACCAGGATAAGTAATTACCAACTTTAAGGAGATAACAAGGCACAATCTGTTGGAAGGATGCCAACCAAGATAACTTCAGCCCAAAATAACATACGCTTTGGTTGTAGCAACACTGTGTTTTAACCATCTCTCTTATATACTATTCTCCCCACCTGCAACCAATGAAGGGGATCATGGCCGCTTCCTCTCTTGTAAGCCAAGTTGTTTCCTTCTCCGTTCCTCCCTGCATGTCCTAGGATGAAGAGGGAATGGACCTGGTTCTTCCTCTGACTGCCCAGCTGGCCTCTGCCCTTCCTCAGCCTCTTCCACAACCTCTGAAGCCACACCTCCACTCCCTGTTGGCTGTTTCTCCTCTCCCTCAGAGTTTGTCTCTAACAAGGACATGCCACAGGGTTTCGCTGAAAACAAGACCCTGTCTTATGTTTTTTTGCCACCAAAAAAAGGTACCAGGTCTTATTTTCAGGGGAGGGTGTCATCCAGTGACTCACCTCAATTGCATGCATCACCCTCAGCCTCCTTTTCACTGTCAGAGGCCTTCAGGAACGTCTTCAGCTTTGGATAGTTGCAGCCAGGCCTCCCAAACCTCAGCCCATTTCTTCTACAGCCAGCAAGACTTTCTTGAAGGCTTCTGTAGCTGATAACAGAACTCGGGCTACAGAGGAAAGCCTTGCTGGCTGCAGAAGAAATGGGCTGAGGTTTGGGAGGCCTGGCTGCAATGATCTGAAGCTAAATAGTAGGGCAACTCCACACACACCCTTTTCCACCCTAGCTTAATTTTTAGCCGTGCATCCTAGAATGGGTGGGGGTCTTAATTAGGGTGTCAACTAATTTGGGGGTCCTTTAGTCTTTTGAGTTGCCAGCAGAAAGGGAGTGGGGGAAAGCAGTGCATTCCTTAAATGCCTCAGATAATCGCTTTGGCAGCCCAAAGCTATCAGCGTGCAAGACTATTATTGGAGAGCATGATTGATGACTCTTGGCTATGGATGTGTCCCATTGGAGAATATACATCCAGGGGGTGGTGAAAGACCAGGGTCAGAGAGAAAATGAATGATGTATTTTAGTGTCGACTGCACCCAGCTTACACCAACCTGGCCACTCCTAATAAATCATTTTTTAAAAATCTGGCTAGAGACTTAATATTTGAATGGGGGTGGATTTGCTGGAGCCCTGACATAGGGCTTATTTTGGGAGTAGGGCTTATATTGGGCACACATGTAAAAATCAAGCTAGGACTTACTTTCAGGGTAGGTCATATTTTGGGGAAAACATGGTAGTAAAAGGGTTGTTAAGTGAATCTGGCTTGCCCAATGATTTTGCTCATCAGAAGGTTGCAAAAGGGGATCACATGAATTTTGATCATGTGACCATGGGGATGATGCAACTGTCGTAAGTGTGAAAACGGTCATAAGTAACAACTTTTTTTTCAGAGTTGTTATAACTTCAAATACATGGTTGTAAGTCGAGGACTACCTGTACCCCTCCAGGGTTATCCAGGTTGTGCCAGCAAGAGACTAAAGCATTTTGCACATGTGAACTTTGCGTATCAGATAGATCAACCACAATATTGTGTCCAGATCAAGTCATGATCCATTATGTTAAAAAACAAACAAAAAACAAATCTTATTCCTAGATTGCATATTTCTTTCTCACTTTTGCAACACCAGCTTTTGTTGTTGATCACCCTAACTAAATACACAACTAAATACACCCTAATGCACAACTAAAACTTTGCATTGGGAGATGCCACTGCAAACCAATAGAAACTCAGTCTGATTTTTTTTCCAACTTCAGTTAATTAAAATTAAATAGTCCACACATGTTACTATATTTCTTTTTGAGTGCATTAGAAATTACTAATAGTGTTACAACCGAGTGGTAATGATGTCCCTGATTGCCAGGCATAGTCAATTTTTTTGGAACCACATGTATCATTAGGTGTCAAGTTAACATAACTGATGCAATTAAAAGTTGTTTATAGAGATAATATGAATAAGCAGCTCAATAGGATAGAGGCACATAAAACATAAGTGCGACTTGGAAATGTAAAAATTCTGTGCTAACATTCAAGGTTTCTGCCATAAAACATTTCATCCGACTACGCATCTACACCTTTTTCCTTTTTTTTTCTGCCAAAAGATTGCCATTCTTTTGGCATTTTGGAAATGGATGTATGAGCTATTCTTGTAGTTTTCTTTGTTTGTAGGTTTGTTGCTTTTAAAAATATTTATTTAACATTATATATTACAATTAACCTTTCTTGAAAAGCATTGGATGTTAATTTGTAATAGTATTTAAAACCAAGTAGCTATAAATGTATATAATATTCTAATTTTATAAAATATTATATTTTAAAGGAAAAATTAACCTTATACTGTTTATCTATATCTATCTATCTATCTATCTATCTATCTATCTATCTATCTATCTATCATCTATCTAAATTTTTAAAATATTTGTTATATCAAACAGGAGGAAAAATAAAGAGAGAAAAGGAGTAAGATATTTTTTTTAACTTCCAAGAGATCAAAAACAAAAGAAAAAGCTACAATAAAGCCCAGACTTGACAACTAAATAAACAGACACATGCAAATTAAAAGAAAAAAAAAATTAAAGTATATCAGGCTATTGAAATTATATAACTGTCTTCAACTGCATTATCAAAATTCAATGTTTGAACAATGAATCATCAGAATCATATCAGTTTTTGCTCCTATTTCAGTAGAAAGATTTGTAGAAAGAAAGTAGAGAGATTTCATTAAGCCAACTTTTAGAGTGTGAAACACAAGTTCTCTTCCATTTTAGATATTTATTGCATATTTATTACATCTTCAGCAAAGAAAGAGTAAAAGGCAACCTGTTTGAAAACCTCTTTTAGAGGCTGATCGTAAGGAGGTCATTTCTTAAATTTTAGAAAGCTTTTTTATATTCCCAAAATTCCACAGCTGTTGTCAAACACAGTCCACAAATTTTAGTTTTGCATCTTCGCACTTTGCTATCTTACAAGATGTTCATTGGCTTTAAATTCCTTTCTCACACATTCAACACAATTGCTTAAATCAAGTCACGGACCCCACACAGACTTCAGGACAATTCAATTAAATACAATAAAATTACGGTAAATAAAGAGATAAAAAGGAAAAGAAAAAGAAGCAAGCCACTACATAATTAAATAAGATAAAAATGAGACAACACTCTGGTGCTTTATGCAAAACACTACTCTACACAATGCGTTCAAGAGCTCGGGCCCAAGTTTTTGCATGTTTGTGAGTGTTTGACATTCTTGACTCCTGGTGACTGCCTGGATTAGTTGCTGGCAGTTTACTTGGCAAGATTTTCTTGGCTTGCAAGTTCCTTCTTCATACAACTGAGATAGAGTGACCGGCCCAAAGTCGCCCAGCTGGTTTTGGGCCTAAGGCATGACTAAACTCCCACAACCTCCTGTTCTTTAAAGCTTGATACCTTAACCAATATAACAAACTGTCCAAACCCTGAAATTAATTTGCCATTAATAACTTGCAGATTCTGCAGGCTGCAAATAGCTTGGGTTATTTTGGGCTCCTTATCTGCTGGAAAGAACTTCACATAAAATTCATTTGGACAACCACAACAGCCATTAAAAATTCTTTCATGTACTGTATGCCTATAGAAGTTGCAATAGAGGATGGGTCGATGACTCAGGATTTCCACAAATCTTATATATTTAGCTTGTGCAAATATTGAAGTTTTCTTGGGCAGGTGACTTTTTTAGGTTTTCAGGACAGGGGTCCTCCTTTAGCAACTATAATTGAAGATTGGCAACTAGGTCGTTAAGCAAAGCTATCGCTAAATGAAACTGCAGCTTTGTCTCTGATTTTACTTTAGATTTCTTATGCTTTACAGACCTCAAAGGCCATAAATGTGAGGATTGGCGCCAAACTTACTTTTTGATCATCCTTGTAACTGTGAACGGCTGGTAAATGATGCAGTCGCAAAACGAGAACCATTTATATCCTCATTCTGACTAGACTTGTGACTACTTAATCTGTTATAATTCAGAAACCACTGCATTGTCCTTAAAATATATGACACAAGTATATTTTTATCAGTACTACTACTGACAGTTCCATTGGTGGGTGCATGCTAACGCTGGAGAAATTTGTAACTGACACCTGCTGTAGCACAAAGAACTCAGCAATGGTGCAAACAAATCCACAGGGGGTCACATTTGCTTAACTTGGGTATGCTGTAAAGCAGGGCTGTCAAACACGATTCCATTGAGGGCTGCATCAGGGTTGTGTTAAACCTCGGAGGGCTGAGAGTGTGTGGTCATGGTGGCCATGACATGGGAATCGTGTTGGGGCCCCTACGGTCAGGGGTGGGACCTGACAGGGTTAACTACCAGTTTGGTGATTTATGAGGTTCAATGATTTACGATGTGTTTCTTTGCACACTGCATGCACGCCTGTAAATCATCATCAGCTTGGTGCCTGGACAGCTGAGCAGCACTGCGTGCTGAGAAGCAGCCTTTGAAAAAGTACTTTTTTCCTGCTTTTTTAATTGCAGCTGTGCCTCGCACGGCAGCTGAAGTTGAAAATGCAGGAAATAAAGGTCAGGTAAGAGCCTGGGCGGGCGGGTGGGCCAAAACAATAGCAGACATAGAATTGGTTCTATGTTTGCTGCTCTTCAGAGCTACCGGTTCTACAGAGGTGGACAGAACTGGTAGAAACCCATCCCTGCCTACGGTGTCAAGTGCTAGTTTTAGTTCCCTGAGATCCTCTTCACTCTCGCTATAAGCAGGGGTGGAATTTTACTGGTTCAGCCTGGTTCTATAGAACCGGTAGCTCCGAAGAGCAGCTGACACCAAACTGGTTTTTTCCAAAGATCATCTTTTCTTTGGTTGGGCCCAACTGTCCACCCAGGCTCTAGGCTGTCCTTTATTCTTACCTTAGTTGCTATGCGCGGCACAGCTGAGTGCCGCGTGTGAGTAGGAGATGGTGATTGCTTGCAGGAGAAGTCGTTTTGCAAGTACTGTGCACACGCGCACAGCAAAGCACATGCTCACCAAACCGGTTGTTATGCCGGTAGGATTCCACCCCTGGCTATAAGATCCTTCTTTCCTTTTCTTCCTTTTCCTTTTTCTCCTTTCTTCTTCCTTCTCCTCTTTCCTTATTTTTTCTTCCTTGCTCTCTTCCCATTGTTCCTTCTTTTTTTTTTTGTCTTTCCTCTTTCCCTTTCTCCTCTCCTGTCCATTCTTGCATGCTCAAATGCAAAAGGGGAAACATTTCTCCTTTTGTTTTTGTTTTTAGTTTGCTAGCCCTCTGCCAGTGAAAATGGAGCTCCATTTTCATGGGCAGAGGCACCGTGGGCCGGACCTTTGCCATTTCCAGCCTGGCCCCAAGGGCCAGATCTAAGCACCCCACAGGCCAGATGTGGTCCACGGGCTTTGAGTTTGACACCCCTGGTGTAATGTAATCCATAGATAACTTTGAAAAAAAGTGTGTGGGTGGAGATGCTTTCTAGGAAACTGTCAGACCAGAGACAGAGGAGCTTGCAGCAAAAGAAACTTAGGAAGAATCTACCATTATGGATCCAGGTCATGGTTGTCCCAAAGCTGCTTTTTACAAAAGGCAGCTGGACTTTCTCAATTTCTTACCTTTGAAAATGTTTTATTTCTCATCCAGGAAGTGTCTTCGGTTCTTGAAAGTAAGAAAGTCCAGTTGCCTTTTGAAAAAAAAAAAAAACCCTCTGGGACCTTGTTAGCCTGGATTAACAATAGCAATAACACTTAGACTTATATACCACTTCACAGTGCTTTACAACCCTTTGTAAGCAGTTTACACAGTCAGCATATTGTCCCCAGCAATCTGGGTCCTCGTGAGATTATTGAGAATCTCCCAAGACATTTAGCTACTAAGACCACCCCAAAGGTACTTTTTCAAGAGGTAACTGGACTTTCTGTTTTTTCTTTGAAGATGTTTCACTTCTTATCTAAGAAACTTCTTCAGCTCGGTCTGAAGAAGCTTCTTGGATGGAGAAGAAGCTTCTTGGATGAGAAGTGAAACGTCTTCAAAGAAAAACCAGAAAGTCCAGTTGCCTCTTGAAAAAGCACCTTTGGGACAACCATGACCTGGATAGCTGAGAATCTCCATAGACATTTAGCTACTAAGAAGTTGTCTCTTCCTTAGTTCCTTCTCCTGTGAGTCCTTCAGGACAAAATCCTATTTACCTACACTGTATTTTACACATACATGGTGGAAGTTGAAGAATAAAAACGATAAAGAACATATGCTGCAGAGGTAGCTATGAATAATGCATGCTTGAAAGCATTGTCAATGGAAGCAAAGTTTTCCCAAACAGAAAACTTGATTGCCACAACATATGCTGATATGAAAAACAGAGGAAAGCTAAATTAATATTTCGCAGTGCAGCTGTGACAAAATGGAGAAGGAAACACTATCTGTCGTCCTGGGATATGGCCTCCCAGACATGCAAGCCATACCTGTGGGTGACAACTGGAGGCTAAGAAATATCTGAGAGAATAAATAACAGGCTTAGCATACAGAGAGTCACATGCGTGCAGATTAGGGAAGTTGAGAAAAAGTTGGGAAAAGGGTGAGAAGAAGAAAGGACTAGGGAGTCTCAGCAGTGGTGGCTACTACCAGTTCGGACCAACTCTAGTAAACCGGTAGTTCCAGTGAGCAGTTGGCCCCGCCCACCAACCTTTTCCCTTTCCTGTCCTATATTTCCCTGTTTTGTTAGCTCAGCTGATTCGTGCAGCACAGCGGATTGCCACGCCTCAGCTGTTTTATTCACCAGCTCTGACATAGAAGGTAAGTTTTTGAGCTTAAAATGGGTGGTTTTTGAATGCTGTGCATGCGCGTGCAAAGCACACGATTACCGATTGTTAAACTGGATGCAGCCCACCACTGAGTCTAAGGCAATATAAGACTTACAGATTCTAGGAGATTCACCATTGAAGAATCAGCACAGAGATCATTGGGCAGTGTCAGCCGGAAGCAACTAGAACCACTTGCGAATAATCTCAAGCAGAAGCTTTATTCTATATGCAAATACTGCCGTTAAGTTCTTGGAGAACCAAGCTATATTGTTTAGCAATTTGGCAGTCATCCTTCCAACAAAACTTTTAAGTCCTTCCTTTCTTCCTTCCCATCTTCCTCTCTCTCTTCTTTTCACCCTTCTTCCTCCCTCCCTCCCTCCCTCCTTCCTTCCTTCTTCCTCATCTCCTATGTATACAGTGGCATTTTTAAAGTATTTAACTTACTAAATGTTTTAGATAGTTTTTAGTTTTTAATTATTATTATTTTAATTGTTAAATACTTGTTGTATGATTGTGATGTGGTGTTTGGGGCACTGTGCTGCAGGAGCTTTCAAATTTCATTGTATTCGTGGAATGCAATGACAATAAAGGTAAAAATCAAAATTCCTTCTCTCCCTCTTTTCCTACTGTTAAGTTTGGGAAAAGAGAGGCTGAACCAGAGCATGAGTGCAACAATACTTTATTATAACAATAAAGGGCTGACCGTGCTTGCCACGCCTGGAACTGGCTCGCAGCGATCAGCGACTGGTGGGACCCCGCAGCCTGCTTTTATAGCTGGCTGCTGGGGAGAACCAACCAATGGGGTAAAGGGGAGAACGCCCCCGCAAAGTGAATGGACCTGAGTGAGAACTCCTAGAGTCCTCAGGACATAACACCCCTTCCCCCCAGATGCGAACACGCATAGTCTTTGAGGTAGGCAGGAGGTTTATGTTGGCGCCCGGAACGGCGCAGCTCTGGAACGCTGACTGTCCGCTCAGAGTCTGTCTGGGAAGGCAGAGCCGGGTGAGTGTCACCAACGTGCCCCTCGGTTCGGGCAGGCCCGGGACTCGTAGGGTTGGTCACTGGGGACGTGCTCCCGTAGACTGGATCGGGCTGGTCCACCGTCTGGGCGCCGCTGTCCGTGCTCGGGTTTTCTGGTCTGACTGTTGGTGTGTACTGGTCGCCGGGAAGGATGTGGATGTGGGGTTGATGCTGAGATCTCCCGTCGCTTTGTGATTCTGGGTCCCTGCTAGTGTGGGTGCTGAGGCGCCTACGCAGCTGGTCCAGGTGCCTTCTCCAGACCCGGCCGTCCTCCAGTCTGACCCGATACGACCTTGGTCCGGTGATGGCCACGATCTCGCCCGGGATCCACAGGGGGTCACCAGCGAAGTTCCTCGCGAATACTGGCTCCTGTAAGATAAAATGTCTAACCCCCGATGTGGAAGTGAGGGGAGAGTCAGGGCAGTATTGTGGGTGAAGTCTGTCCAATACAGTCCTCAGACGCCTGCCCATCAGGAGCTCAGCTGGGGACTTGTTGGTGACTGAACATGGAGTTGAATGGTGGCTCATCAGGAAACGCGAGAGTTTGTGGTGCCAGTCATCCTTACTGAACCTAGCCAGGGCTTCTTTAGTGGTCCTGACGGCCCTTTCAGCCAATCCATTACTGGCAGGATGAAATGGGGCTGTGAAAATGTGGCGGATACCCAGGTTGGCAGCGAAACGGCTGAACTTGGTTGATGCGAACTGTGGGCCATTGTCGGAGACAATGGAGTCGGGTAGCCCGTGTGTAACAAACAGGCGTGTTAATACGTTGGTGATTGCTTGTGTGGTGGTCGTGGATAGCTGTGCAACGTCAATCCATTTAGAATAGGCGTCCACGACCACTAGGAACATCTTCCCATGCAAGGGGCCAGCCAGGTCGATGTGAATTCTGGACCACGGAGCGCTGGCGCTCTCCCATTTAGTAGGGGTGGCAATAGGAGGAGCAGGACGGGATTCCTGGCAAATGTTGCAGGAACTTACCCATCTGACAACGTCCTCGTCGAGGCCTGGCCACCATACGTAGCTGCGTGCTAATGCCTTCATTCTCACGATGCCAGGGTGTCCCTCGTGCAACGCCTCCAGGACTCGGGTACGCAGTAAGGTCGGGATGACCACTCGAGTGCCCCACAGTAGACAGCCCTGCAAACTGGACAGCTCCTGCATGCGGGTCTTGAAAGGTGAGAATTTGTTTTCAACATTGCCACCCGGCCACCCCCTCCTCACCCAGTCGAGCACCTGGGCGAGCGTTTTGTCTGCCTTGGTTTTAGCAGCAATGTCAAGGGCAGTGATGGGGAGGTCCAATTGTGTTACCTCGAAAATAGCGTGGACAGGAGCAGGGTCTTCAGCCGGGGCCGGCAAGGGACAGCGCCTGAGAGCGTCAGCGTGGGACAATGTTTTACCTGGCCGGTGTATGAGTCTGTAGGAGTAGGCTGCTAGGAAGAGGGTCCATCTCGTCATCCTAGGGGAAAGGACTTGAGGGGTCTGTTTGTCCCCAGCTAGTAGACCCAGGAGGGGCTTGTGGTCTGTGACCAGCTCAAAAAAATGGCCAAAAAGAAATTCGTGAAATTTTTTCACTGCTGCAACAGCTGCTAGAGCTTCCTTATCGATCTGGCTGTAATTACGCTCTGTTGCGGAGAGCGTTCTGGAGAAAAAGGCAATGGGAGCCTCGGCGCCATTGGGAAGCCTGTGGCTTAATACTGCCCCAATTCCAAAGGGGGATGCGTCTGCTGCCAGCACTAAAGGAAGGTTGGGGTCGAATTGAATAAGCACCGCCTCTGACGTGAGTAGTGATTTCATGGCGTGAAAAGCATGGTCTTCTTTGTGCCCCCAGTGCCAAGGTGACTTTTTATCCAGTAATCTGTGTAGGGGTTCAGCTACTGATGCTTTATGGGGCAAGAAAGACGCGTAAAGTTTAATAGCCCCAAGAAGGCCTGTAGTTCAGTTTTGGAGGTTGGAGTGGGTGCCTCGTGAATTGCCTTAACCTTGGACTCCAGGGGGTGAATGCCTGAGGCATCAATTTTATAACCCAGAAAGTCCACCTGTCTAGTGGCAATGGCGCATTTTTCTTTTTTCAATTTGAGGCCATGCTGTCTGAACCTCTCTAACACTGCTCGAACTCTCTGGAAGAGTTGGGGTCTGTCCCTGGCCGAGACTAAGATGTCGTCGAAGTAGGGTACTACTCCAGGGAGGCCCTGTAAAATCCGCTCCATGAGGGATTGAAAGATACCAGGGGCAACACTTACGCCAAATTGGAGACGCTTGCATCTGAAAGCACCCCTGTGAGTGACAATGGTCTGGAGTTCCGCTGTTTGGTTGTCAACAGGGAACTGTTGATACGCTTGAGACATGTCCAATTTGGCAAAAATGCTGCCAGGTTCAAAAGTGTGTAATAAATGCTGAATGACGGGCACTGGGTAAGCGCTAACTTGTAGAAACTTATTGATTGTGGTCTTGTAGTCCGAGCAAATTCTCAGGCTACCGTCTTTTTGAGGGTGTGACAATGGGCGTCTCCCATTTGGCGAAATCTGTTGGCTCAATGACCCCTTGTTTTAATAGTTTATCCAATTCAGCATCTAATTTTGGCCGAATAGCGAATGGGACCCTACACGGTTTTAGCCTGATTGGGACTGCCTGGGGGTCGACTGAGAACGATATTGGGGTACCGTTATAACACCCCAACTCATCGCTGAATACATCTGAGTAATCAGCGAATAAGTAGTCAGTGTCTGAGGTTGAGACAGCATGGACTCCTGTTAGCCCTAGGCCGAGATGGGGAAACTAATCGAGCCCCAATAAGGTAGGGAGATTGCCGTTAACTACCACTAGAGGTAGGTGACCTTTAAAAGCTTTAAAACTGACAAGGAACTTGCCTCTGCCGATTACCGGAATGGTCCTCCCCTGGTAGTCCTTCAGGCTAAACTGGCACTTCTGGAGCCGGCTAGTTGATAGGCTGGGCTGGAGCCTCTTGAGGGTGTTCCACGAGATAATTGAGAGCGCTGACCCTGTGTCAACCTCCATGCGGCACGGTTTACCTTCTAAGTAAACGGAGAGAGATATTTTACTAACAGTGTGGCAAGTGTGCTTGGCACGGTGATGTGTGCGACAGTTCAATACTTGCCTCTGCGACCCCGAGTGTGAGACGGGGGGGTGCCTTTGTGTTGAGCTTTGAGGGGCTTGGCAGACTCTCGCGATGTGCCCCCTTTTATGGCAGTTATTGCAGGTAGCTCCTTTAAACTTGCAGGTGGCCCTCAGATGAGATCCACCACAGGCTAGGCACAGGGTGATGTGCTTGGGTGGACCTATGTTTTCTTGTTTGGCTCCTACCTGCGGCCGTCTGTTGTTGGAGAGGCGGTGGACGTCGTTTTCGTCACTCAGGGATTCCTCTGTTACCACCTCTTCAGAGTGGACTGGAATTGATGTCAGCTTGGCAGTCGGGCCATGGATTTCGGTGGCTGAGTGCGCTGCCAATTCTGCTGCTAAGGCCTCCTCGACTGCTTGTGCGAGATTGAGGTCTTTTTTCGCGAGGAGGCGCCTTTGAAGGTGTAGGTCCTTGACCCCGCAGACTAGTTGATCGAGGAGCATGTCCTCCAGGTAGGTTCCAAACCCACAATGCAATGCTGCTGTTCTGAGAGCGGCCATATACTGATTAATGGTTTCCTTGTCCGCTTGCTTCCTCATACGGAAGGTGAATCTCCTGGCAATCTGTGAGGGCCTGGGAGAATAGTGGTTAGTGAGGATTTCAAGTAGCTCTGACCAAGGAACGTTTTTCAACGCACGTGGAGCCATGAGGGCTGTGGCAGTATCGAAGACGATGGCTCCACAGTAGATCAGGAAATACGATTTTTTCCGATGTTCTCCAGCATCAGCAAGCCCAATTGCATCGATATAATGGTTAAAGCGGTTCTTGTATGATTCTCACTTCTCCTCATCCGGTTTGAACGCTGGGAAGACTGGATTGGAGTTCATGGTGATGGGGCCGGTAGAACAACCTGTGGAAAAAATCTCTCTGGGGCAGCAGAAAAATGTTCTAGTGCCTGTGGCAGGCAAGTGATTTCAGCTCTGGAGAGGCTTTTCGCAATCCTCTCTCTCTCTCTGGGTTAGCCACGTTTGGCCGTCAGCAGTTGGTGGCGTTAAAATTCGCGCCTGTGTGGGCGTCAGTGACTTGACTACGGCACCGTGCTGTGCCTTTTAGGTTTGAAATTCAAATGACAGCCATTTGAATTTCGCGCCTAAACAATGAGCGGCTGCGGCTCGCAGCGCTTCACTTTCCCTGTAGCTGGGCTAACAAGCGGCTACAGATGCTTCTAACTTTTCGTTCTGACCGCTCTCTCTGGCTGCGGATCAGTGTTCGCTTCGATTGCTTGCTGGCCGCTTTCTCTGTCAGCGGACCAGCGTTTGCTCTTTTTGTTTGCTCTTTTTGCTTGCTGACCGCTCTCTCTGGCTGCGGATCAGCGTTGCTCTTATCGCCGACCGATCGCTCTCTCTGGCTGCGGATCGGCGGCTAGTGACTCAGCGGTTGCATGGTGCTTCTGGTAGCCATCCCATCCTCGTCGCCAGTGTTAAGTTTGGGAAAAGAGAGGCTGAACCAGAGCATGAGTGCAACAATACTTTATTATAACAATAAAGGGCTGACCGTGCTTGCCACGCCTGGAACTGGCTCGCAGCGATCAGCGACTGGTGGGACCCCGCAGCCTGCTTTTATAGCTGGCTGCTGGGGAGAACCAACCAATGGGGTAAAGGGGAGAACGCCCCCGCAAAGTGAATGGACCTGAGTGAGAACTCCTAGAGTCCTCAGGACATAACACCTACCTTCCTATCTCCTTCCCTCCCTCTTTTCCTTCCTTCCTTCCTTCCTTCCTTCCTTCCTTCCTTCCTTCCTTCCTTCCTTCCTTCCTTCCTTCCTTCCTTCCTTCCTTCCTTCCTTCCTTCCTTCCCTTCTCTCTCTCTACGTACATGGACCTAAACCTTCACATGGATGTATTTTGAAACTGTTGTTCAAATATTTGTAGTCTTTACACAGAAGAGCTCTTTAAACTGAATGAAAATTATCAAAATAGCATTTGAAAGGGCCCTTGCTTGAATGCACTACAGGCATCGACAGCCCTCCAATGTCCAATACAGCACGCAAAAGGGCTTGGAAGTAATGCAGTAGGTCACACTTAAATGAGTTTCTCCCAAAGAGTATAACTTTAATAAGATAAACTGCCTTTGCACTAAAACCACAGCATCAGAGAAAGATAATAACACAATACAGATCACTTAAATGAATCTTCTGTTAGAGGAAATAGCCAGGCAAAAGAGAGTAGCTGTAGCACCATGAAAAAGAGGACAAAAATACCAAGAAGGAGGGGAAGACCACCTCTTAAAAGAATCAATTTTGCTGTGTATCAGAGCAAAACGCAAAACATTAACAACTTGAAGGCCGAGGGTTAAGTGGGCAGAAGCTTTTTTATTATTATTATTTTTTCCCCCTTTTCTTCGGCAAAATCAATCCGCAAAAGAAAGTTTTAAAAGAACAGTTATCTGAAAGAAACTCTGTACAGCATGAAACAAACAATAAAAAAAGTGGAAGATAACTGGCCTTTTCAGATATATATTTTGGTATCTATTTATATTTATTTAAGCAACTGCATACCAAGATCTAAAAAGCCGTGGAAAAGAACATCAGCCCAATTTTGTGGGCGTGTTTGTGGGTGTCGATAGCACTCTGGGGAAGTTGAATTTGGTGGATTTGTAAAAATGGCATTGACAAAATGGGGCAGCTCTGTCATCTTTTGCGCTGAAAAGGAACAAAATTTAATGAGCTTAAACATTTAATTGTCCTCCTGCTCTACGACCATCTGCTTTTGTATTGACCTGGAAAGTTCAGCAGCAATTTTCATTGGCCTGTGCATTTAATGTTGTCAGCTGCCCAGAGTCATCCCATGAGGGGAGGGCTGCAAAACAAATTTAATATAAATAAATTGTTGTATTTGTATATCGAACCTTACAGTTGCATTGATAAAGCAACTATTCAGATGAATGGCACATATAGAGAGAAAGACTTATGACTGCATGAAAGCAGAAGCTGAAGGCCTCATTTTCTTATAGATAAAAGATTCACAACTGTGTACATATTTAGCGAAGAAATGTTGAGATTTCCAGATTACATTTTACAAGCTTGGGTTTTATTTTATGGAATCAGATTCAGAGACAGCTATAAATGTTACAGTCAGTAAAACACTGCTCCATAGAACTGGGTGAATTTTCAAGCAATCAAGCAATCAGAATAGAATTGGAAGGGACCTTGGAGATCTTCTATCTAACCCCCTGATCAAGCAGGAAACCTGATACCATTTCAGAAAAATGATTGTTCAATCTCTTCTTAAAAACCCCAGTTTTTAAAAACCCCAGCACCTGCAACTTCTGAAGGCAAAGCTGATCCACTGATCAATTGTTCTTAAGTTTCTCCTTAATTCCAGGTTGCTTCTCTCCTTGATTAGTTTCCCTCCATTGCTTCTGGTCCTGCCTTCTGGTGCTTTGGAAAATAAGTTGACCCCCTCTTCTTTGTGGCAGCTCCTCAAATACTGGAATACTGCAATTATGTCACCCTGGTCCTACTTATCTCTAGACTGGCCATACCTAATTCCTGCAATCACTCATATGTTTAGTCTCCAAGCCTTTAATCATCTTAGTTGTTCTTCTCTGCACTTTTTCCAAAGTCTCAACATTTATTTTTGTAATGGGTGAACCAAAACTGGATGCCATATTCCATATGAAATTAACAATAAATTAAACATTACATTAAACCGCTGACAAAAATGCATGGTATCATGCATTTATTCTTAGCAAGGAATGCCATATGAGACACGGGTAGAACTAAAGCTTTATCTTACTGGGGGAAAAGGGCTCTATGAAAACCTCTTAACCAAATATGTTATAAGGAATGGAGGTCAATATTTATTGGTCTATCTAGTGATGACTATGGACCAGTGATGGGATTCAATTTTTTTTTTTTTTACTACTGGTTCTGTGGGTGTGCGTGGCAGGGGAAGGATGCTGTAAAATCCTCATTCTCTCCCCACCCCACTAACCTGCTTCCCAGCTCTGTTCTCCTGTGCAGGGCAACCAAAGAAGACCCAGCTGATCAGCTGGGACTCGGGAGGCAGAGAATAGATGGGCGGGGGGCAGTCAGAGGTGGTATTTGCCGGTACTCTGAACTACTCAAAATTTCCTCCAGAATTGGTCAGACCCTGCTGAATACCACCTCTGCTATGGATGAACAATTAATAAATTAATTAAATGAAAGAGAAACATACTCAAGGAAAGAAAACTATAACAGCTGAATGAAAGCAGCCTGAAGTTGATGAACGTCTGCAGAGAAGTGAAGATGTAGCTTTAATTATGAATGAAATATACATCAGAAAATGTGAATTGATGTCACATGTTGTTGTGTGTGGCTGAAAGTAAGAATCCATAGATTTGTGACTGCTGCATATACTGCTCCAGTGAATGTTGATAATAGAAGCATTAGGAACTGATCTCGAAATCATTGTGCGATATTCTGAATGAATATCATCTAGAGGAGGAATTATTTGTTAGGTCACATGAGTGCATGGACCAGAACACACTGAGAGAGTACAGAAAATGTGACTGACCCCATAGCAGACTCAAGAATCAATAAGATTAACGACTTGTGAATACCTGCTGTTTCAAAAGGTCTGCTTCAAATATCTGGTTTAAACATAATTTTATGGATGGCCGTATGTACCCCTGGATGAGAAATGAATACTATAAATCTAAAAGCATTTTGATTTTATTGCCAAAGATGAAACAGTCACAGAATGAAATGTCTATGGAGATTCTCAGTCATCCAGGTCATGGTGGTCCCAAAGTGGATTATAGAAGGAACAGATCAGACATCCAGCCCTTGCTTATCAATGGCCAGTTTTAAGTTTCTGGGTGATACCATAAAAGAGGACCTGACCTGGGGTGCTCACATTGCAGCACTGGTCAAAAGGGCCCAGCAGAGATTGTACTGCCTGAGGCTTCTCAGGAAACAACAACTGAATGAGAAACTGCTGGTGACATTCTACCACTGCACCACAGAGTGTATCCTAACTTACTGCACCTCTGTAGGGTTTGTCAATTGCACAATGGCAGATAGGAAAGCACTCCAGAGTGTTAACATCATTGCCCAGAAGATCATTGGTTGATAGAGAAAATGCACTGGCTTATAAATAAATGGTGAAAACTAAATAGAATAATTTGTGTGTACTTTGCAACAGAATGTTTATTTTCAAATGAAACAACAGATTATTAAAAAGAATGAATATTAATAAAAATGCAATACATGATCTGTAACAAGGAATGAATGTTTATGATAAGAAACCAAAAAGGGTTTTTTTACAAAAGTATGATTCTGCCTTCTTTATTCTAAGGAAGAGAAAGTTGCGAAAACCAGGAGTAACAAAAATAAGTTTAGTGCAGTGAGAATATTTGCTGAAAATTATTCATATTTATAGCCAGCAATGAAGATGGCCTCAGCTATGGAGAATTAAGAAGTGTGCATGGTACAATGTAGTGAGAGAAGGCTTCAGAATGAATACAATAGTTGTATAGGTAAAATGAAGACCAAAGTGGAGGTAAATATAGGATGGAGGAGTGAATGGATCAAGAGGAAAGGGAAGGCTGAGAAAATCCAGGCTAGGTGGGAGAAATTAAATGTTCAGAAAGAGAATACCAGTAGGCAATATGAACAGAGAATGGATATAACAGAATAAGAGTTGGAAGGGACCTTGGAGATCATCTAGTCTAATCTCCTACTCAAGCAGGAAACACTACAGCATTTCAGACAAATGGCTGCCCAATCTCTTCTTAAAAACTTCCAGTGTTGGAGCATCCACAATTTCTGGAGGCTAATCCAGATTAATTGTTCTAACTATCATGGAATTTCTTCTTAGTTCTAGGTTTGATTTCTCCTTGATTAGTTTCCACCCATTGCTTCTTCTCCTGCTCTCAGGTGCTTTGGAGAAGAGCTTGACTCCCTCTTCTTTGAGGCAACCCCCGATATATTGGAAAACTGCTATCATGTCACCCCTAGTCCTCCTTTTCATTAAACTAGACATACTCAGTTCCTGCAACCGTTCTTCATATGTTTTAGTCTCCAGTCTCCTAATCATATTCCTCAAATCATACAATGCTCCTCCATCTTCAAATTTGCACTAATCTGCCATTTGCCCTGTTGCTTGTTTGGCCAGGAAGAGTTCAGAAAATTTATGTCAGATAAAATGTCCACGTACTGAAAGATTTACAGCAGTTGTCATTATTTTCTGGGTACAGTTTAAAAGGGAGGAGATATTTATTTGTCTGATTATTTATTATGCATGTCCTCTCTTTTCTCTAGAAACTAAAGTTGGTGTACAAGGGGTCATCCTTCATTTTTAACCTCACAGTAATATCGTGCTGTGAAAAAAGAAAAATACAAAGTCACCCACAGTGGTAGGATTCAAATTTTTTTACTACCAGTTCTGTGGGTGTGGCTTGGTGGGCGTGGCAGGGGGAGGATACTGCAAAATCCAATTCCCTCCCCACCCCACTAACCTACTTTCCAGCTCCGTTCTCCTGTGCAGGGCAACAAAAGAACACCCAGCCAATCAGCTGGGACTCGGGAGGCGGAGAATAGATGGGGGCAGGGCCAGTCAGAGGTGGGATTTGCCAGTTCTCCAAACTACTCAAAATTTCCACTACCGGTTCTCCAGAACTGGTCAGAACCTGCTGAATACCACTTCTGGTCACCCAGTAATATGTGCAGTTAGAGATTTGAATCTAAGTTTCCTTTTTCCTACCGGTACTAGTTCAACTTTCTAATGACTAAATTATACTTGAAAACCAGCACACTTAGTGCCTGATTGCTACAAACCAAGATATTGGTAACAAATTCTGATTTTTTAAAAAAATACAACTGTCATAAACATTTGAATTCACAGGAACAGAATAATTCCATGGAGTATGTTGATTTTCTCTTTTCCTCCTTTGAAAAAAAAATATTGTCCTTCCAAACAAAATTTTTCAAATATTTAAGTCATTTTATTTTATATATAAATGTCCAGTTTAATTATATTTTGTTTTACTTTAGTAAACTTTGTTGTGGTGGTCATGTTGACCTTAATAAGATTTTTTGGATAGAAAACTGAGGTATTAGTCAAACAGACAAACAAATATTGGGTCTTATACCACCTTACTTATTTTTTAAAATATGCATTTATTTAAAATAGCAAATGCAAATATTTAGGCAAAATTGCATTCTTGTGGGGGGTTTTTGGAAGATTTTGCTTGCTAAAGTGAGGGTGTTGGGATGAACAAATAACATGAGCCCACCCCCAAAATCACAATGTTCATATATTGGAAAAGCCCTGAATTTAAATCTCACTTAGCAAAGCCAAAATTTACTTCCTGAAATATATCAATATTTGTTTTAGTTATTAAAGGTCTTATACATTCAGTCAAAGTTAGAATTTATTGAAAGTGACTAAAGACCAAGAGAAAATAATTAGCAGAAAAATACATCTCAAATACGTTGTTCATAATTTCTGCATAGATAATTAATATCTAAAAAGGCAATACTGCCTTAAATGTAACTATGGAGGTAAAGAATCAGAAAAGAATCAAGAGAGATTTTTCTCTTGTTTATAGTTTTTAAGTGGCAGCTTGATAGGATTTGAGTTCATGCTGGAAATCAAAATGTGAATTGCCTAAAAATGAATACCTGGCACCATCACTGAATTCCACCACCAACACCATCCCCATGTTTAAAAATATGAAATTACACGGTAAAAGGAAGTGATAAAGCCCCCATCAAAGTTCTGGGAATGCACCCACCTGTTTGCACATGTTCCTTGCTCACAGAGCAGGACATTTCTCATCTTACCTGTTAATCCACCACTTGGACATATTTGGAACGAGAGCTAATCCCAACTCCCTGGTTTTGATTTCAAAGTGATTAGAAAGAGGGAGGGAGCAGGAATTGTGCATATACCAAAAGGTTAAAAGTTTAGTTTCTTATACTTCTCTTTGAATAAAACAAGAATCATCTAGGAAGGCCATCTTCCCTGTTCTAAAAGAAGGCCTAATATTAATGGGATCACAGGAAGTGTTAGTACCACTTTATAATGCCTTGGTAAGACTCTCCCTGAAATATTGCATCCAGTTTTGATTGCCACGATATAAAACAGATGTTGAGAAAGAAAGAGTCCAGAAAAGAGCAACAAAGATCTTCTCTGGACTGTTTTTTTTTCTCAGCATCTTTTTTATATCATGGGGGACTGGAGGCAAAAGCATATGAAGAACGGTATGTCTGGTGTAGTGAAAAGAAGAACTACCACAAAGAGGAGGGAGTCCAGCTAGTCTCCAAAGCACCTGAAGACAGAACAAGAAGCAATGGATGGAAACTAATCAAGGAGAGAAGCAACCTAGAGCTAAGGAGAAAATTATTGACAGTGAGAACAATTAATCAGTGGAACAACTTGCCTCCAGAAGTTGTGAGTACTCCCACATTGGAGGTTTTAAAGAATGGATTGGACAACTCTTTGTCTGAAATGGTATAGGGGTTTCCTGCCTGAGCAGGTGGTTGGATTTGAAGACCTCCAAAGTGCCTTCCAGTTCTGTGTTTCCCCTAAAATAAGACCCTGTCTTATATTTTTTGCCACCAAAAAGGCACCAGGTCTTATTTTGGGGGGATGTCAGATCCAGAGCTTTGTTATCAGCTACAGAGGCCTTCAGGAAAGCTATGCCAGCCTTGCCAGCTGCAGAAGAAATGGGCCGGCAAGGCAGGTGTTGGGGTGTGCAAGGCAGGTGTTGGGGTGTGCGAGGCCTGACTACAACTGTCCAAAGGTAAGTAGTAGGGGAGCTCCACCCGCCATCCCCACCCTAGCTTAATTTTTACTCATCCACTCGGGAGTGAGCGGGATCTTAATTAGGGCTTATTTTGAGGGTAGGGCTTATATTGGCTGCACATGTAAAAATCAAGCTAGGACTTGCTTTCAGAGTAGGTCATATTTTCAGGGAAATGGGGCATTCTATTCTAAGAATTAGAAAACGGACTAGAATCGATTAGAAAAGTTTGGAGACCCCCTGCTCTATATAGATTAAATCAAAACATATTTAGCTATAATTTCTGATCACTCTGGCAAAATGCTGTTCATGTTTTCCTGGAAGCGAATCTCATGTTAGAAAGTAACAAGCAGGGGAAACGGGGTATAAGGTTCCGATTTCTGCTCTACCACAAAATTATTTCTAGGACCTGAACTGCTGTTATAGGGCTTTCTAGTAGCACCCTATGTTTTGGGGAGGAAGTGTAGCTTTCATATATAGCAAATAAGAAGGCTCCATTTCAAAATAGGGGAAGGAAGAAATTGATTCCATTTCCACATAACCTTTTTAATTTAAAAATAATGCACCAAAAACTATTTTTTTAAGCATCAAGACCAATATCCTTCATACAGGACATTATTAAGTGCGGCATTATCCAGAAGATTATGGTCTTCTTACTTCAGAACACTAATTATAGTGTTTGGGGTTTCACGTTAATATGGTACAAGCTCAGCTATTTTGAATATTCTAAACAGGCACCGCCATGCCTTGGAAGAGACATCTGTATAATAAGGCTGAGATTTGGAAAGAGGAAAGGGATGGATAAAATTGGCATGCAAACTTAGTCCAACAAAGGGTTTTCAAAGAAAATAGGGGAGGAAATCCTGTTTTACAGACATGTTTAAAAATATATATTTTTGACCACCCCTGCTTCCTAGATTAGTAGCTTTTTTAGTAGCGTTACATGTAATTTTAATCTGATTGCAGCAGACCTGAATGTTAGCTACTTTGATTAAGTCTGTGTGATTAGAGAAAAATCGTCCCCCTCTTCCTCTCTCTCTCTCTCTCTCCCTCTCTCCCCTCCGCATACATTCATAGATAGATAATAGATAGATGATAGAGAGAGAGAGAGAGAGAGAGAAATAGAGATATAGAGATAGAGATATAGAGATATAGAGGTAGAGATAGAGTAGAGAGACAGATGCAGAGAGATAGAGAGATGCAGAGAGTATCGAGACAGAAATAGATAGATGATAGAGAGACAGAAAGGCAGACAGAAAAAATAGATAGATACATAGATTAGACAGACATACACACAGACAGATACACAGATATCCACAGATATATATCCTCAAATACCTCTTGTGTATTTAAATCTGAACTTTGAGAGAGGCTGAGGTCATTTGAATCCTTGATTGGATGCAACTTTCACTGAAATTAGCCAAACTACCTGGGAGCTCTAAGTATATACTCGGATTTCCGAAGGACTTGGTTTTGAGTAGCCTAATTTGAGATGTTACCCATTGGAGGCCATTCAACCTGTTACCAGGGCTTTTCTGTTGAGTTAACCATGCATTCAAAAGTGGCTGTATGAAGTGTGTGTCAAACATGCTTGTTCAAGAAAGGTTTGATACTTGATGATCAAAAGCTTCTGATAGTAGAAGAATGAAATAAAATGATAGTCATTTCTACTGTGCAACTGTGATCATATAAAACACATGCCCAAGTTTGAAAGACTCATTTGCACAATCTACTGGAGTTTGTTATTTTTATTGCAGCACAGGTCAAAAGAGATTATGCTACCTGTGACTTCTCAGGAAACAACAGAATGAAAGACTGCTGGTGACTTTCTACTGCTGCACCACAGAGAGTATTTTAACTTACTGCACCTGTGCATGGTTTGCCAATTGCACCCTGGTAGATAGGACAGCACTTCGGAGGGTTAACGTCATTGCCCTGAGGATCATTGGTTGCCCTCTCCCCTCATTGGAAGAGAATTAAAGTTCCCGCTGCCTTAAGAAAGTTCATGACCTTCTCAAAGGTCCATCTCATCCTGAGCACCCTTTTATTTGAACTATTACCATCTAGCAGACGGTACAGGACAATAAAACAAGGACAAACAGGCTGAAGAACAGCTTATATCCCAGGGCAGTAGCCCCGTTGAATTCTACTGTATAGTGCAATATTCCACTGTATAGTTTCAATTCAATTGTATAGAATGTGAAGAATGTGTGTTTTTGTTTGTTTTTTAATGTATAATGTACACTGAAGATGGCATTTAATTTTGTTGTATATGATGCAATGACAATAAAGTAATCTATCTATCTATCTATCTATCTATCTATCTATCTATTTATCTATCTATCTATCTATCAGTCTTACATGGTCTACTGTCAGTCTTCTCTTTGTTAGCCTCCTGCATAACTCCAGTCTACTTTGTTATTTGATGGATTAATGCAACGATCCCCACAGTTTCCGATTCTATGGATTAGCAGCTGGTGCAAATGCACTCGCCCACTGCTTGTGCAGCCCAGTTCCCAATGGACTGTGGACCAGTACTGATCCACGAACTGGGGGTTGGGAACCCAATGAATTAATGTACAGAACAAATTTAGGAAATGGGCCACTTTAGCAAATTGCTCAAATATACATTGTGGACACAAAGCCTACTTATTCAGGACTTGATGGTATGTGACAGACAGTTTACACCCCCCCCCCCATTCAATTGTGTCTGATTTTTGGAGACATCCTGGAAACATCCTGGTGACATGATAGCAATGTTCTGATATTTGAGGGGCTTCCAATTCTGTTATTCAGTTCGGTTATTCTGTTTTGTAGGGAAGATACTAAAACATGGAACGAACACACAAAAACACCTGGTAGATGGAAAATAGACACCTTTATAATACACATGAAAAGATGTCTATGCATCTGTGTGATAAGTCTCTCCTTGCCAGGTGAAATAGCATAAAGCAGCAAAAGTATTGCTCCATGATAATCTGTATGTCTAGACTGAGTTTTGGTTTCACGGTACTTTCAGCAGAAATATTGCTATGGAGAATTTCCAAACACCCCCAGTTTCTATTGACAAATGTAATCCTTCCTCTTCTGTTCATCAGGGAGGGACTTGCGTATTATTTTGAAAAGATCTAGACTAGACAGCTCCCTCAAGTTTCTACATTTATATTTTACTTCCAGTATTACCGAAAAAGTGTGTTTTACTAGGGAAAACTAAGTAACTTCATTTAATTCCCATGCATTCTAAAAAATTTTTCCTTTCTCTCCTCCATCCCACATCTTCGAGGTAAAAAAAAAATCAAATGAAAAAACTGCCTTGCATCTATCTTACAGATTTTAATGCATATGTTGGTGTTGAGGCATTCATAATAAATAAATAATATGTTTGACAAATAATAATCCAAAAGAATATGCAGTTATGCAGTTGCCTTTTAAAAAAAAGACTCACTCACACACATGGCGGGAGTGGTGGTGGAATGAGAGATAGAGAGATAGATATAGAGAGATTATAGAGAGACAGATAGATATAAATAGATGGAAATAGATAGATATGAACAGTGGATGGATGGCCTCCCGCCACTCAGAAAGTGTTAATGTTAAAGGAGTGAGGCACTAATTTTGATCTTTGCTCTCTATATTTGAGGGATAAGCATTTGCTTCATCCTTTCTTTCTTTTTTAAGGGTTGATGGATTGTTACTCATGATGCTAGAGCCAAGATATCCCAAGCATTTTGATGAAAGTTGGCCTACCGGGTTTACCTACCATACTCAGCAAAATCTAAACAGAACATACTGTGGATCGGAATAAAGTTTTAAATAAAAGTTTTATCTGTTGCATCACTGCCAAATCAGCTTCCATTTGTGTCAATTGTATGAGACTCTTGAATAGGTACACTAGAACAAATAACCTATTATCTGAACTCATTCTCTGCATCTCCATGTTGCCCCTTAAAATATGAGTTAGAGGACCAGCAGGCAATTTGTGGTATCCCCTTTCTCATTTATGAAAGGACCCACTCCCCATATTAATAATTTTTGTTTTTGTAGGCGAGGGAGTGGCAGAACCTGGGGGCAGAGTTAAAAGAGGGCTCAGCCTAGAATCCTTACATAGCCATAAGTGAGCTAAGTCCAACCCTTCTTGAATTGTGTAACTCTAAGCAAGTGCTAACTGTTAGCTGAAGAAGGTTGCTATGCGTAAATACGATTAGCCATAAATCAATTTAATTGGATATTCACCTGATCTTTTGCCTATGTCAGTTTCTTGCCTATCTCAATAGTAAAAGCAACAAAAGCCACAAAAGAAAAAGTTTCAAGCACCCAGTAAGAAATAAGGACATCTTGATGTCATTCAGTGAGTTCCTGGCAGTATTTTTGTCATCACTTTCCCACTTTCAGAATGGTTTAGCCAACACCATTTGTTCTGTCTTTTAGAAGGTAAGCCCAGGCCACCGGTATACCCTGTGGGTCATTCCAATCATGTCATTTTTCCCCCATAGAGCCCGACGTAATGGAGTAGGCAGGAAGGGAAAGTAGCTGTTACCGAGCTTTGCACTCCTGCCTTTTGTTTGCTTGTCTTTAATTATTTTCAACTACTTCCTCCTCGTCATTATAACAATGGGATGAAATGGTTCTTTTCTAAACGTTGGTGGAGTAAAGGCAGGCAGCAAAGGTTGTTGCAACCTATTATTATGACCTTTCTCTGCTCGGTAATTGTTTAGCAATTTGTACCTGGAGAATCATGTGGTGTGCCACACAAGATACGGGCAGAGTAGTTTGAGGACAGCCAGCATAGTTATTAAGTGCCACTATTACAAGGGAGTTAAACTCCGGTGCTTTAAAAAGCATCAAGTTGAAGGAGCAATGCTAGGATTAATTACTCTGTGTGTGTTTGTGTGTGTGTGTACAACAATTATAAGACTATTAATCAGAGCATTCCAAAAAACATTGAAAATTCTCTCTCTTGCTCTTCTGATATAGTTTTGCTGTAAGTTATCACCCAGCATTTAAATTATCTTCAATCTATTGGCTCTTAGATGGATTAAAACTTCATCTCCTAGTCTAGTATCAATTTGGCTAGTAGTTTTGGGAACAATTGTGGTTTGTTAACCCTAAATATCTGTAGGCCACCAAAGCTTGAGGAATCAAGATTCAGAGCTATATGGTACTGTATGTACAAACCCTTGACCTGTATTTAGCCACTGTCTGTATTTAACTTTTTATAACTTTATCCTGTAGTGATGTGTCTCAACGTATTTAGTTTTCAACTGATCGTACACAAAGATGCAGGTGTCAGTCTTGGCAGCCATTTTTTACTTGGAAGCTTCAAGGCTGCCACATTCAGTGCCTGGAAATTTGGGTGGGGGGATTTCATAGTGGGCTAGAAGACAAGACATAACAACATTCTTTCTCAGAGAGTCAAGGACATGTTGCCCTGCACCTGGGGGGGAGTGACTGGGATGAAGATTTGATTGGACCATGTGATGGACTGATGGGTGCAAGGGATGGATAATTTTTGCTATGTAAGGAAATTGGGCAGATTACGGTGTTAGTACTGACTGACTACAAAGTTAATTACAGAAGAAGGAAATTGCCTTTAACGTATCACAAAAGGCCCTGGGAAAGGGGGAGGCCAAAAATATATATGATAAATCCTCCAATCCCCTCCTTAACATGCATTATGTGTGTATATAAGGAGTAGGGCTTTGATTTCATGGCCATGGCAGCCATGTTGATTTTTCTGACACATGCACAGAGATGTGAATTTTATTTTATTTATTTTATTATTTAGTTTTGTATTATTATTTCATTTATTATTTTATTCATCAAACTTCTATACCGCATAGCTCACCTAACTGGGTTCTTGGTGATTTACAATTTAAAAAACCATAAACTGTTTCAATTCCTTCCCTCAAAATGACGCTGTAGAGCACTGCACACTAGAACAACTACACATGACAGTTTTTCCCCAAACGCCATCACTCTGCTAAACAAATAATCCCCTCAACACTCTCCAACTATTTACAAAGTCTGCACTACTATTACTATTAATCTTCTCATCACTTCTTATCACCCATCCCCTCCCACTTGTGAGTGTATGACTATAACTTGGTCGCTTGTATCCTTACGATTTATACTGACTGTTTCCTAGTCTGATTTGATTGCTTAATGTACCCTATGACTATTATTAAGTGTTGTACTTGATGATTCTTGACTCTTGATGAATGTCTCTTTATGTACACTGAGAGCACATGCACCAAGACAAATTCCTTGTGCGTCCAATCACACTTGGCCAATAAAGAATTCTATTCTAGTTAGATAAGAGGGGCTTGAGCCCAGACCAAAAAATAAATTAAGGGAAAACATCTCAGACAACCCCCATATTAATTCATGTGAAGATAAAGGGAAGGGGAGAGAAGCACATTCTGTCTTGCTTTTTATTTATTTATTAAGACTCAAGTATCAAAGATGTACTTAGCTCTGACAATGCTTCAGACAAAAAATCCTTTGAAGCTGTTTCATGAAACTTCACAGCCGTAGTGCTTTTTTTATTATTTCATTTCCCCATTTTTGTAGCTACATTACTCCAAGTGGTTGGAATGCTTAAGCAGTTGTGTAGTCCCTCCAGGATGTTAATAATGAAATAATGCTTGGAGGGACTCATCAGGATGATTTCACCCAGCAAAGGTTTCTGGCAACACGGAAGTCTCAAAATAGCCTCCGTCAGATCAGCTTCTGAGCTCTGTTTATTATGGATGTATTACTTGGAACTCTGACAGTGTCTTCAAGAAAACCACAATTAACAGTGTTCATGCACCAAAGCAAAAGAATTTTGATGGCAGTTTAAGATATGATTGGAAGAGATGCTTGGCCAAAAAAAAAAAAAAAGCCTATGGTTGGATTTAAGCGTAGCACACAAAAATTATCTGCTACAGTGTCCTACCAGTCATTGACTACTTCAGCTTCAACTGCAACAATACAAGATCACACAACAGATACAAACTCAACGTAAACCGTTCCAAACTTGATTGCAGAAAGTACGACTTCAGCAACAAAGTGGTCAATGCCTGGAATGCACTACCTGACTCTGTTGTTACTTCCTCTAACCCCCACTCCTTTAACCTCAAACTATCCACTATTGACCTCACCCCATTCCTAAGAGGTCTTTAAGGGGCATGCATAAGCACACAATTGTGCCTACCGTCCCTGTCCTATTGTCCCCATTTATTCATACCTATTTCCTGTATTCTTACTCATGTTTATACTTATACCTATTATCCTGTAAGCGATTGACAAATCCAATCGAATCCAATCCAATCGAATCCAATCCAATAAATAAATAAATAAATAAATAAATAAATAAATAAATAATAGAGTTCAGACCAGAATTGTTCCTATTGGAAATCATAGAAGGAAAATATAGTAATGGAATGATATATTTAATGTTGCACGTTATATGCAATATCAGTCTATGCCCAAAATTGGAATAATGGGAATATCCCTGAGGAAAGTGAAATAATAAAGAAAATTCGTTTATGAATGGAACACTTTGTGAAACTAAATATCCATTCACAGGAGCCGGGCATCAGTGGTGGGATTCAAAAATTTTTACTACTGGCTCTGTGGGCATAGCTTAGTGGGCGTGGCAGGGGAAAATACTGTAAAATCTCCATTCCCACCCCACCCCATTAACCTGCTTTCCAGCTCCGTTCTCCTGTGCAGGGCAACAAAAGAAGACCCAGCCAATTAACTGGGACTTGGGAGGCAGAGAATAGGTGGGGGCGGAGCCAGTCATAGGTGGTATTTGCCGGTTCTTCAAACTACTCAAAATTTCTGCAGCCGGTTCTCCGGAAGTAGCCAGAACCTGCTGAATACCACCTCTGGCTAGCATTACTTTGCTAATATGGGGGCTTTCTTATATTGAACGCGGGGGGGAATTCTCCTTACATTATGGAAGAGTGACGTTTGCAAAAATAGGCCACCACCGAAAAGGAGTTGGTGATGGGCCGATTCTTGCAATCTCCCCACTGATCTTCCAAAAAATTGTGGTGGTGCAATAATTGCCCCGAGCAAGAATGGAAGCCACCCTTCCCATGGCAGTTTTGTGACATGCAACAACCTTTAGAATTCCCTGCCCCGATTCACACTTTCATTCAGCGACTCTCCCTATATTAGCCCAGCTGCTCAGCTTACAGTTGGAGAAAATGGCTGTCAGGCTATTTATATGCACATATCTGGTGAATGTATTTAATAACTTATTCCTTAGCAGGCTATGTGGAGTAGGGAGAACAGATTATCTGCCTGCATTCTTTTCCAAAGAGCATTTTACATTTATTTTGTTCCCCTCTAAATCCTTTTTGACAGCCTCCTCACACACCCCACCTTCGTGCAGTTGGCAACTGTGATTAATGGCACTTCCTTACATTTCTTTTTTTTTTAAAAAAAGCAATTATTATTATTTTTAACACATTCCTTTAGAGCCAAGCTAATGATAACCTTATGAGGCTCTGAGAAAGCAGACTGTGCAAGAGGATGGCTCATTAAATCCTGTGTGACCACAGTAGCTCCTTTTAACAGCTATCCCAGGGTAAATGTGTCCATCTACCCTTCTGACTTTTTGAAAGTGGGGGATAATGTAAAAATGACTCAGCAATCCCTGTCACTTATTATCAAGGTATTCTAGTTTATTTGGGGGCAACGCCAAAGGGTGGAAAAAAGAAAGAAGTGGTATTTTTCCAAAGAGCATTAGTGAATGGGTTGAAGAGAAGGAGAATATGGTAAAAGTTGGGGATTGGATGGAGTCAGTGAGAACCTCACAAAGAGTAAGTATGTGGTAGAAGTGGCTTAGTTTAAACTAGGCCAGAAGTGTTAAACTCGGTTTCATTGAGGGCTGCATCAGAGTTGTGTTTGACCTTGGTGTGGCTGAGGGGGGCATGGCCAGGGTGGGTGTGGCCAGCTCGACATCCGTTTTCAGCCATGATGACCTCCTGCAGCTCTCTGCCAGCAAAAATGGAGCTTGAGGGCCGTGGGTGGCCCCCCGAGCTCTGTTTTTGGCCATGATGGCCTCCTGTAGCCCTCTGCCAGTGAAAACAGAGCTCGGGGGAGGGGGTGAGGCCCTCTTGAGCTCCATTTTCACTAGTAGAGGCATCATAGGCCGGCCCTTCATTGTTTCCAGGGCAGCTCAGCGGGTCAGATCTAAGCACCCTGTGAGCCAGATCTGGCCCGCGGGCCTTGAGTTTGACACCCCTGAACTAAGCAGATTAAAAATAGCTGTACCTGAGCCTTTGGGATAGCTGACTCTGACAATTATATTTTTGCCCTGATTATTATTATACAGATCTCAAAACAAGTAGATTTAGTTTGCTGTCATTTCTTTCGTCTTTCCTCAGATCCCAGAGAAAGCGACAGAATCTTTACCCGGCAAGATTGGAAGCTGGCAACTGCTTCTGAATCGTTCCTTTTCTGGCTATGTCAGATTTCCTACCAAGCTATTAATGACATATGTGTCAACTTCACCATTGCCTATCATTGCTTTTTCAAACTGTTCCCAGTGCTGTTGATGCAGAATATTGTGTCAGTCGACAGCTCCAATTAGTTGGCAACTCTAATGACTGACAGGAGAATCTACTTTTGTTTATGAAGACAGTGTGAGCTGTATCTTATTCCTCCAACCTTCAGTGGCAGACAGATAGATAGAACTATATAATCATTGATGGAACTGGGTGATTTTTTCATTTTTTTTTATTATTATTTTTGCCTCATAAATAGGCACAAGCAACCCCAAATCAACAGCCCTTATTGTCTGCTGGCAACAGTGAACTGAAGATCCCATCTGTCAAGTTATGAGTGGATATGCACGTCTCATCTGATACAGGCAGCTAACGTTGTTCAAGCAAGTACAGGTCGTCTGTGACTCACAACTGTCCATTTAGTGACTGAAGTTACAATGGCACTGAAAAAAATGACTTATGACCAGTTTTCACGCTTGTGACCATTGCAGCTTCCCGATGGTCATGTGACTTACATTTGGAAGGGCAACTAAGCAACTAAGAAGAGCAACTAAGATCAGGGATGGGATTCAAATTTCTTAACAACTGGTTCTGGGGGCATGGCCTAATTTGTGGGTGTGGCTTGGTGGTCACGTGACTGGGTGGGTGTGGCTTGCTGACTGGGGGTGTGACTTGCAGGTCATGTGACTGGCTGGGCATGGCTTATATGTAAATATTGTAAATATTTATGTAAATATTGAATTCTATCTATCTATCTATCTATCTATCTATCTATCTATCTATATACACACATATATACACATATATATAAATATTGAATTTTATATCTTTCTATCTATCTACACACACACACACATATATATATACATATTCATATACATATACAAATACATATACATATACATACATACATACATACATACATACATACATACATACATACATATAAAGAAAGAGCAACTTTTATCCAAAATCAGGCAAAGCAGATTGAGTTGCTCACAGAATCACAGATTCACTCACAGATCTACCTTTCTGCAATCTGCTGCCTGAGTCTGCACTGAAAAATAGAAGCTTCAGTCCTAAGGAGGGTTCAGCTCTGCTCTCAAGCCACTTCTCTCACTCCACCCCAGCTCCCTGAATACCACCCCTGACTGGTCCTCAGGGAAGCCTCCTGGGTGAAGGCAAAGCAGTACAACAGCGATTTAGATTAGCTAGAAAGCAGAAATCTGACAGGAGGGGAAGGGAGGGGCCAGCCAGTGGCACGATTTGCCAATTCTCCAAACTGCACAGAATCATAACAACCGGTTCTATAGAACTGGTCCAAACTGGTAGAATCCCACTCCTGACTAAGATGGAGGCCTGGAGGCCTGGAGACTAAAACATAGAACAAAGAACACTTGCAGGATTTGGGTTTGGCTAATCTAGAGAAAAGAAGGACTAGGGGTGACATAATAGCAGTATTCCAATATTTGAGGGGCAGCCATAAAGAGGAGGGGATCAATTTGTTTTCTGAAGACAAGAAAGAATGGGTGGAAACTAATCAAGGACAGAAGCAACCTGGAATTAGGGAGAAACTTTCTAACAGGGAGAACAGAAGGGGAACAGAAGTTGCCTTCAGAAATCATGGGAGCTTCATCACTGGAGAGACAATGGGGAAGCCAGATTCACTTAACAACTAACCTAACAACTGCTATGATTCACTTAACAAATGTGGCAAGAAAAGTCATAAAATGGGGGCAAAAGTCACTTCACCAATTTCTCACTTAGCAACATGAATTTTGGGCTCAATTTTACTCCTAACTCAAGGACTACCTGTATTTTTTTTTTCCTGCCCTGCTTAAGTGAGAACGAAAAGGAGATGTACACAACTAAGCAATTCTTCCTGGAAGACACTTATGAGTATAGAAAAAGGGAGCCCCATCAGTGTTGGGATTCAAAAATTTTTACTACCAGTTCTGTGGGCGTGGCTTGGTGGGCGTGGCATGGCTTGGTGGATGTGGCTTGGTGGGCATGGCAGGGGAAGGATACTGCAAAATCCCCATTCTCTCCCGGCCCCACTAATCTGCTTTCCAGCTCCGTTCTCCTGTGCAGGGCAACCAAAGAAGACCCAGCCAATCAGATGGGACTCGGGAGGCAGAGAATAGATGGGGGCAGGGCCAGTCAGAAGTGGGATTTGCCGGTTCTCCGAACTACTCAAAATTTCCGCTACCGGTTCTCCAGAACTGGGCAGAACCTACTCAATGCCACCTCTGAGTCCGATCCTGTATTCCATTTCAAATGCTATTTGATTTCTTATTCAGGAATACTGATTAAAATGCTGCTTTATGCCGAGCCACGAAACAGATCTACATTATTCAAAGTTTCCTCTTCTGTGCTACTATCTAATCATTTAACGGTGGATATCAAGAATTAAATCCAGAGTCTTTTGTCTCCAAAAAACCTGAGCTTGGATGCTTCTAAAGAAGTTAGTAATAACGGTAGATGGTGTTTGGTGCAGTTTTCTGACCGGTGAGCAGATGGGTGGTTATCTAGTTCAATTAGTATTACGTTTAGACTCACTCAAGAAGGGACTGTCATTATTGGGTTTTTAAAGTGTTGATCTGCAGTTGGTGGACTGGGGCAAGTTGATGCCTTTATTCAGCCGTTCTTCTTAAACCGGTGATGGACATGGTCAATTAATTAGAGGTTATGGCCGTAAGCATCTGTTCTGAACTCCTCTTCATAATTCCATCCTACCAAGCACAAGTGTCTTCCGATGATTTATGAAATGCTGCAACTGTTCCTATAGCACACTTGTGCATGCAATGATGCGCTGGGTCCATCCATTCTGCCCTTTCCCATTTCCTTCTTTAATGAACGCATGCTGGGAAAAAAATGGTATGTTTTTATTCTTTCCAACTCAACCAAATGTTGGAAAGAAATGAGGCAAAGGTACTGAGGAATCTACAGGTGCGCTGGTCTGACATGAGATAACTCTTCAAAAAAAGGGGGGGTGTAATTTGGTCTGGGGCAGAAACCAGCTGCAGAAGCATTGAGTTTGAAAATGGGATCTGTCCAGAGGCTGTGGTGGAAGGAGAAAAATAATCTCAGATTAACAGAGTTGGAAGGGACCTTGTAGGTCATCTAGTCCAAACCACCCCCACTGCCCAAGCAGGAGACCTTATACCATTTCTGACATATGGCAGTCCAATCTCTTCTTGAAAGCCTCCAGGGATGAAGCTCCCACAACTTCTGCAACTTCTGTTCCATGGGTTGATTGTTCTCATTGTCATAAACTTTCTCTTTATTTCTAGGTTGAATCTCTCCTTGATCAGTTTCCATCCATTGTTCCTTGTCTGGCCTTTGGGTGCCTTGGAAAATAACTTGACCCCCTCCTCCTCTCTGTGGCAGCCCTTCAAATATTAGAACACTGCTGTCATGTCTCCCCTGGTCCTTCTCTTCACTAGACTTGTCTCAATGAATTTCAGTGGGAGAAGCAAATGGGGAGTGACTTAGAATATTGCTGACTATCCATTCTAAGCCTCTTCTTGCTTCCTTTCTGATCCTGTGAGCCACGACAGAGCTATACCTCAGAGGTGGGGTTGAAATCCAGAGGCAAGGCACTTTCCCAAACAGGGGAATTACAATAAAAGCAATTAAAAGGAAGAAATAAAATTAAATGATGGCAATAAAGATAGACTGGATAGAAACGAAGCCAAGGACTTCCCACTTCCTCATCTATTCTCCCATGAGCTGTTCAGAGCATCCAGTAGTGGGAGGTGCTTCAGTCTCTGCATGTCTAGGCTGGGCTTAATTTGTGGAATGTTCCTCCTCCTCCATGGGACTCCTCCCCAGCGTTCCCCAGTTTTGGCTCAGCTTCATTGTGGATAAGCAGTGCTTTTTGTTCTTCCTTGGACGAAACAGGAGTATTACTCAGCAGGTTTGGATATAGTCCAGTTCGTTTTTTCAGGCTTTTAGCCTCCAAATCACTTTACGATCTCCTGACATTAGCTCTCTCCATCTGGTCATCAGAGATCATTTGCATTTTTGGGCAGCGCTGTTTCGCACCCAAAGCAGCGGGCGGCTTCGGCATTGCTCCAAGCCCCCCCATCTGCTTGTTCTACCCCCTGCCATTGTGATTCTGCATTGCCTTTCTCTATATCGGCAATAGCGGCGTGGACATTTTCGCTCTCATCCGAGTCGTATCATTGAGTTTTCCCCTCAGAACGCCATCTTGGTGTGGAAAGCAGTAAGAATTCTTTCCACTCCTTCCCCCACCGTTCCTTTTAGCCACAAGGAGAAGCCGTTGGAGGCGTTTCCCCACGCGGCAGGAGTTTGTTGCTGGGAAGCGCGCGTGCACCAAAAATAACGGCCTTTACTTTAACAACAAAACAAAACTGTGTGGCCGCACTATTTGTAACTCAAGCTGTGTGAGGTAGTTTTCCTTCCAGATCAGAGGTTTTTCCTTCTGATAACCTAAGGAATTATTACACCTCATTTTCTTATTAGATTCGAGGCCATCCGTGTATTATTGTTGGCTTAACACTCACAGCCTTACCCAGCGGCACAACAGCAAGCACCTAGGCCCATGTCCGCCTGTGCAGGGAAGCTGTTGGAGGCCTCTCTTTATTATCTTGGCCTTTCAGGCATTCTTAATTTGGCTGTTTGGATATTCACTCTATCAAGCTGTTTCTCTATTAATTTAGATATATATATATTTATATCTATATATAGAGAGAGAGATATTGGTGATTTTCATTCACTCCAATAACAACAACAACAACAACAACAACAACAACAACAATAATAATAAATATTCAATATTAATATCTTAATAAGGAAAGATATTATTACTGTGATGCCACTCATATTATATATACATATATCTTAATTGAAAAACAAAGCAAAGCAAAACAAAACAAGGGGATAAGATATTATCAGGGCAACCAGTCCCTTCTTGGATCAGGCCCCTGGGCGTGCCAACCGCCTCAACAGTATCGCTTTGAATAACGAGCATACTGCATCTCTTTCAATTCAAAATGGCAGGCAGTAGTAGCTCTCAACCCTCAACATCAAGGGTCACAGCTAAATCTCAGCACAAATCCAAGCAGACAAAAGGTCATTCTAAAGCTTCAGAAAAGGATGCCAACAGGCACCATAAAGCATTAGAAAAGCAAATAGATAGATGTGCAAGGGAGGTACACAGGGCCTCACAGGACCTTCTGCCCCCCCCAGTCCAGTACCGTCTACCTCTTCCCATCCTCCTCCTCCCCTAGATTTCTCCCTCTCATCCAGACACAGCTTGGTTTCCCAGAGTCAACAGGCCCAGTTACCTGGAACACAGACCATGCGAAGGGCTCCTGAAGCTACATTCACTCCGATGGCTGCTGGTCTTCGACAGGACGACATTCTTCCAGAGGAAGTTCCAGAGAGAATGAAGGCATGGATGGAGCTGGCAATCCACCAGGGAATTGCAGCAGGTCTTCAAGACGCAGTTCTGACCAGGGAACACCCGGTAACCACTGACTATGATTCTCAATCTCTAAGGTCGTTGACCAGATTGGAGCAACACTATACCCAGGTACAGTTTCAGGGGGATATGCCCCTCCAGGGGCTGCAGGAGGAGGAGGAGGCGGCAGAAGAAGTGGATCACATTGATCAAATAGAACAGATTGGGTCAGGATCAATACATGACAATGACCTGGTCCTGTCAGAAGCGGATACCCTAGAAAGTGGGATGTCTGAGGATGAGGGCCTTATTCCTGATCAACCGGTATTTTCAGGCTTATTCCACCTAATACGTTGAAAAGACAGGTGGCAGCCTTGGAGTCAGTTCTCACTTGTAAAGGTCTACTATCTCTTTCCCATCATCCACGCATAGGGAGTTTCGTTCAAGGAGCCACAAATTTACGCACTCCAGCAGTACACCGTTATCCCACCTGGGACCATAACAGGGTCCTCATCACACTCACTAAGGGCCCTTTAGAACCCTTGAAATCATCAAGTCTCCAATTTCTGACATATAAAGTAGTTTTCCTTGTAGCGGTCACTTCTGCTCATCGTATTTTGGAACTTGCAGCTTTGTCTATCAGACAAGATCTTTGTGTTTTCTATTCTGACCAGGTGGCCCTTTGTCCTGATCCTATGTTTATTCCCAAAATTAACTCGGTTTTTCATAGGGCACAAGAGCTGATACTTCCTCATTTTTGTCCCAGACTATCCCAAGGGTTGGAACTACAATAGAATAGACTTGATGTGAGGCGAGCATTGTGAATATATATTAACTGCACAGCAACTTTCAGAAAAATGGAAGCCTTATTTGTGTCATTTCAGCCCAACACTCAGGGATGCAAGGTCTCATCTTCTACAATAGGCCGTTGGCTACGGGCCGTGATAGCGAAAATGTATCAGACTCAATCACTGCAGGTGCCCAGGGGCATAACAGCTCATTCAACAAGGAGCACCTCAACATTGGCAACGTGGGCCACACAGGCACCAATAACTGAAATTTGTTGAGCCACAACCTGGGCCTCTCCATCGCCATTCATTAGGCATTATAAAATAGATGTGTTTGCATCGGCTGAGGCCTCCTTTGGCAGAAGAATTCTGCAACGGGTCCACAGGGACCAGGAGGAGATTCCAGGCCAGATGGAGTCCCTCCTGTAGGACAGACCAAGCTTTGGTATGTCCCACTACTGGATGCTCTGAACAGCTCATGGGAGAAAGGGTGTTGGTACTTACCTGACATGCCCATTCCCTTTGAGCTGTGAAGGGCATCCAGTCCCACACTTTTTCCGTCTGGTGGGGTCCTGTTTCGGCCAACGAATTTGTTAGGGCATTCAGGACGAGGGCATTTATTTCTCTCGTCTTCGCCCAAACTGGGGAATGCTGGGGAGGAGTCCCGTGGAGGAGGAGGAGCATTCCACAAATTAAGCCCAGCCTAGACATGCAGAGACTGAAACACCTCCCACTACTGGATGCTCTTCACAGCTCAAAGAGAACGGGAGTGTCAGGTAAGTACCAACGCCCTTTTTAGAAAAACAACGTTGTCCATCTCTAGATCCCAGCAGAATCTTAATTTCAGATATCTAGCAGTTTGTGATGTGATGTGAAGGGCACCAACTTTCTAGAGATAGGAAAGCAGACCTAATTAGAGGAACCTCTAATTGCAAAAAGCCAAGCCAGAGCTACAGAGAGTAAAGTTCTCCTTCAAGCTTTCTTTGGCTGGATTTTGCCATAAATAATCATGCCAGAAACTCTTGAATATCTTTCGGGAAGATAAAATGAAATGCTATTAGTCTATTAACGCAATCAAAATGGACATGTTCTGATGTGTGTTGACAATTACAAGGAGCTAATGCCATCAGCTTGTTTTGGATTTCTCACTTGTCTGGAGCTTGGAAAAGAGTGGAAGGGAGTTTGTTAACGGGGCAGGTCACTGTCTAGAAATGTCTTTATTGATTAGCATCATGAGTTCAGGACCCAGAAGGAATGCATCTGTTGTTTAACCAACTTAGCATGGTGGCTGAAATGAATGGGGGCCTATATAATAGCAGTAGACACCTCCAGTAATCAACTGTTGGTTGTACAAATTATAGAAGAGGAGGAAAATCATTTTGTTTTGGAGTCAGGAGATAAAATGACAATCAACAATTATTTGGCTTTTCACTACCCTAAATTCTCTTTACAGACTATGTAAAGAAACATTTCCATTCATTAGTGATATAAGAACAGAACAATAAATGTAATGGTTTCCCTTGCACATATGTACTAGTCGTTTCTGGCTCTAGGGGACGGTGCTCATCTCCGTTACAAAGCCAAAGAGCCAGTGCTTGTCCTGTGGTCATGTGGCCGGCATGACTAAACACCAAAGGCACACGGAATTCTATTGTTGTGATTCGCCGGCAGTCTGTACAGATGGCAGCGGAATTGGACAATGGGGAACAACGGGGACCGGTCCGGGAGTCTGGGAAGGTTTCGGAAGAGGGTGCGTCCAAGATGCGTCCAATGAAGAGATGGGGCCAGGACCATCTGGGAGTTGTGTGCTGACTCTGGAGCCTCCAGAGTCCGACAGCAGCGAGGCAGGGGAGCCTGTTCCCAGTGTGCATGTGCGCAGAGCTGCTAGAAGGCAAGACCAGCCAAGACAAAAGGGGAGACTCAGTAGTAAAGCTTGGAGGTGATTGCTCCTCCCCTAAGGTATAAAGGAAGTGCAAAGGTAGAGAAACCTTTTGCAGGAAACTAAGTTATTTGCTCTGTTCTAATTAAACCTTGAAGCTCATTTGGTTGGTTTTTTTATAGCTCATTTGGCACTTTTGTTGTTGGCAGCAATTCAAAGGAGAGAAAGGTGGCTGCTTATCTTGAGGGACTGTTTGGGACTCATTACAGGCTGGGAATGAACGTAAGTCCCAGCATTGAAATAAAACAAGATTTGTTTGGACTAAGCATGTGCTTAATTACGGTGTCAGGAAGGCTTGGCCAGAACAGCTGTTACCTTCCCACCAAGGGGGTCCCTATTTTTCCACTTGCGTTTTTTACATGCTTTCAAACTGCTCAATTGGCAGAAGCTGGGGCAAGTAACAGGACCTCACTCCATTACGCGGTGCTAGGGATTCGAACTGCTGAACTACCAACCTTCTGATTGACAAGCTCAGCATCTTAGTTACTGAGCCACCGCATCCCCAACAGAACAGTACCCTAGTTTGACTCTGCTATTAGGTAACATGAGGTGCTTTAGATGGAGTAAGAAGATGATGTTGTACACAGTTAATCCTCAGCTTACGGCTACAAATCAGCCCCAAATTTCTGTTGCTAAGCAAGACATTGAGTTTTGCCCCATTTTACGACCTTTTCCTCCTTTTGTTAAGTGAATCATTTGAGTTATTAAATTAATGATACGGTTGTTAAGTGAATCTGGCTTCCTCATTGACTTTGCTCATCAGAAGGTCACGAAGGGAGATCACATGATTCCCAGGGCAATGCAATTGTCACAAAGACATGTCAATTGCCAAGTGTCTGGATTTTGATCACGTGACCATGGGAATGTGGCAATGGTCATAAGTGTGAAAAATGATCATAGGTCACTTTTTTCAATGCTGTTGTAACTTTGAACGGTCACTAAATGAATGACTGTAAACGAGGACTATCTATATCTGAAGATTGATGTATAGCAACAGCACTTGGACTTATTTACTGTTTCATAATGCTTTACAGCCCTCTGTAAGTGCTTTACAGAGTCAGTATATTGCCCCCAACAATCTGGGTCTTCATTTTACTGATCTCAGAAGGATGGAAGGCTGAGTCAACTTTTAGTCAGTGAAGATCAAACTCCTGGCAGTGGGCAGTGTCGGTCTGTATTCAAACCACAGCACCACCATAGCTCCTGATAGACTCAGTTAATTCAGGACTGAAGTATTTAGTTTTCAACTGATCATACAGAAAGATGCAGGTGTCAGCCTTGGCAGCCATTTTTTACTTGGAAGCTTTGAGGCTGCCACATTCGGTGCCTGGGAATTTGGGTGGGGGGATTTCATAGTGGGCTAGAAGACTAGACGTAACAACATTCTTTCTCAGAGAGTCAAGGACATGTTGCCCTGCACCTGGAGGGGAGTGGCTGGGATGAAGATTTGATTGGACTATGTGATGGACTGATGGGTGCAAGGGATGGATCGTTGAATTCTCTTTCGGGAAGGGAAAACCCGGAACTCTCAGATTTGGGTTTTCCCAGATGTGCCAATACGACAACTCTAATAAAATGGAACTTTGAGAAACTGTTTGTCTTGAAGTTTATTGGTTTGGAGTTAGTTAGTTGGAACGCTGACAGCAGGCATGTGAACTTGTGAAAGACCAAGGAATCTGCCCTTACCCTTTCAGATTATTTGTTTGTAAAACTTGCAAGGTTGTCTTACCTGCCCGATGATGTCTTTCTTGGATATCCTGTTGAAGCTGTTCTGATCCTCACCTGGTGAACTTGCTTCCTTCCTCTACTGTTGCAGATTCTGAACTTGGAACTGGTGAGTATCAGGTCCCTGATGTTTTATACTATTGTTATTAAAAGAGATTTGTCTTCCCAGTGAATCGTTTTGCCCCAATTTGGAAGGAACTTCAGGATCTAGCTGAAAGCATGGCTTTGGAATTCTGAATTGTTGGGGTTTTCCCCCTCTCAACGCTACACTATTTTATTTGAAATCACAAACTCTGGAGCGGATACACACTGCTGAGAACTCAACCTCCTTTCTGGCCCATATTTGCTGCTGGAAAAAGGGCCAACCTGGTATCATTTCAGCTTTTGAGATTTTGAAATACAGCAAAGTAAAATTGGCAAAATGCTTGGATGTCTCTTCCCCTCATTGTCTGTTCCTTTCTTCCTGTAGTTTTTTTTTATCATAAGAACGCTGGTCAAGCTAGCAAATTCGTTTTATTTCCTTTTTTTTTTAATTTGGTGAAGAAAGAGAGCGAAGGCCTTTTGCTAACCTGCTATGTCACTGCAGGGTTTTAGGAAGAGATTGGACAGCCATTCGACCAGAATGGTAGAGGATCTCTTGTTTGTGCAGGGGGTTGGACAAGATGACCCCCAGGGTCCCTTCCAATGCCACCATTCTGTTATTATGGCGAATGGTCCTTTCTTGTGGTAGTAACACTTGAAAAATATAGCATGGGATGAAATCCCATAATTCCTATTATAACATAACTTGCTGGATATCTATGCTTCGCTATGAAACTATGTGATCGGGCTTAGTTTTTGGGGAGGAAAATAAGGGTGGGGGGTGTTGGGTATAACATTGATACACCAACTAAGTTTGGGTGAATAAATATATAAACCAAGGTTTGGGTGTTTGTAACTTGTAGCTTTAAGCACCAAACTGCTTGTAATTAACTAATTAAGGGTGCGGTTACAAACGGCAATAAAAGGCAGCAAGAGAAACGTAACCTCTCTCTGCTTGCTCTCTCTGCTTGTTTTATCTGCTTGCTACTGTTTTGTTTGCTACTGTTTGCTACAACTGCTACAACGAAAGGACTATTTCATTGATGTGCTGATATCCTGTGAATACTCAGCGTTGTCTTCAAAAGGAAAGGTATCAGAGGAGAAGATATCTTTACAAGCAGATAAGGATATAGAACTGACTAGTAAATGGACTAAGTTACTGAATGGATATATTTGTGAATGACATATGGACTGATTGACAATGCTTAAACTCTAATTGGATTAAACAACTATTTAAACTACAAACAGTGTTTGTCATCAGTGTGTGTAAACTCTAGGGCCCTTCCTCTCTCATTTGGCTGCCTGGCTTGACTGCTGCTGCACATTCTGTTTGGGGGTTTGTCCCCAAACACTAACAGGGGGAATTCTGCTTCTGCCTACCAGCATACATTGGTATTCATCTGGCTAGCGTCCTGTCAGTGTGTCAGAGAGTTGAGGGTTGTTTGGAAAGTGAAACAGTATTTGCTGTGTGAGCAAGAAGGAGACAGCAAGGAGCCTGGGCATGGCTTAGCTCAACTAAAGCTGGTTGCTGCTGTGAAACTAAAACCGAAACTGAAACTCCTCTCCACTGCTTGTGTTTTGCAGGTGGGAAGGGGGAGTAGAACTCCTTAGTATCAGAGCGTGTTAATTATAACATACGAAATACTAATGCTCTGATAGTCATTTCATAAAATCCTTTCTTAGTGAGCACCTTGAAGCCAAGAGGAATATATGTGCCAAATTTCAATTTTGTAGGCTTTATGGTTCTGGAGATTTCATGATGATGCGTGAGTGGTATTTCGCTTTTATATATATAGATTGCCAACATGTGTTCACAGAAGTATGAAAACCAATAGATTTTTTTTTTAAATTGAAGATAGCCAGAAGGTTCAACTTTGTGTAGCAAGTTCTAGAGAAAATAATGTCAGAGGTTAATCATTAATGGTCCTTTCTAGTTCTTCAAAATTGAATGTAATCAGTTCCTCAGGGAACTGATACAATCCTCTTAAAGTGTTCTTTGATTTGTCTTGTGCTTATGTGTACACTTCTTAAAAATACCCCAAAGGTTTAAAAAAATGCAACTTGTAACGCAGTAATCCTGTTCTATTTCTTTTTGTTAAAAAGAAACCCTAACGTAAGTCTGGAGGAACGTTTGGAAGATAATGTTTAATAGCAAAATGTTACCCGCTGGCTAAATTGCTTCTTAAGGCTCTACAGCAAGGACTTTAATTTCATTTTGCATCAGTGACTGTTCTCCATCTTCCTCTTTGCCTCCGAAGCTTCAGGAAATGGAAACGGCTTTGAACTTGGTCAATAATATTGCGCTAATTCATGGCAATCTTTATAAATATCCAAGAAAGGGAGAATCTTTGCAATAAATAAATAAACAAAACCCTGGAATCAATATTTTGGTCTGTCCTTATGCAACATTCATTTAGTAACCAATTGGCTATATTTTAATCAGGGTGTAGAATGTGTAATGATTCTGCGTAATTACTTATTTTATGAATGAGTACATCCTCATTCATTTTCTCCACATCGCATATAAGTACATGTTTTTCCATCTTTCCTTTCTCTAAAGTTAAAAATCCAAAACGGTTTTTTTAGGGCAAGTTTCTTGGTAACTTTCATCACAGCTCCTTCATCATTTTACTATCCCTCTCTTGATTTTTAATATTTGTATTACCTCTTTGGGGTATTGAACATATTCGTAAATTCTGGGTGCGCTGTAGGTTTATACACTAATACTGGCTGTTTTATTTTTAGTTCTTGGCAGGGAACAGAAGTCCCAAAGGTGCTTTTTCAAAAGGCAACTGGAATTTCTGGGTTTTCTCTGAAGACACTTCGCTTCTCATCCAAGAAACTTCTTCAGCTCTCATCCTTCTTGGAGGAGAAGAGAAACATCTTCAAAGAAAACCCAGAAAGTCCAGTTTCCTCTTGAAAAAGCACCTTTGGGACAACCATGATCTGGATGACTGAGAATCTCCGCAGACAAGGAACAAAAGTGAATTTTCTGTTCTTGTTTTCATCAATTTACACCTGCAATGAACATAAACATGAGTTGCTGCTGAATGGCACCATCACAATGTTTTTTTCACTATACCCCAAACCTATCATAAACATAGTGGTAGTCTTTGCTAACCGGAACCTATTGCCTGATGTTTGAAATCGTTTTTGTTAACCACGACGTACTTTATTTTCACATTTGGTTACGTGAAACTATACAGATAGTGGTCCTCAACCTATGACCACAACTGAGCCCAAAATTTATGTTGCTAAGCAAAACAGTCGTTAAGTGGAATTTTGCCCCGTTTTATGACCTTCTTTGCCACGATTGCTAAGTGAATCACTGCAGTTGTGAAATTAGTCATGTGGTTGTTAAGTGAATCTGGCTTCCCCATTCTCTTTGCTTGCCAAAAGATTGCAAGAGGTGATAACATGACCCCAGGATACGGCACCCATCATAAATATGAAGCAATTGCTAAGCATTCAAATTGTGATCATGTGACAGTGGAGAATGCTGCCGTGGTCATAAGTGTGAAAAAACAGACATAAGTCACTTTTTCCAGTGCTGTTGTAACTTTAAATGATCACTAAATGAATTGTTGTAAGTCGAGGACTACCTGTAGTTTTATTCATCTATTAGTAAGTTTTGACCAAACAGAGGTCCCTTAAAATCCTACTTTTGCATCCAGAATTCTGTTATTCATAGGTTTTATTTCAGATTATCCATACATGTCTTTCTCTTTCATAACTGCTGAGTTAGCTCAGTAGTTTTGCAAGTAGAACTTTTGACAAAAGCCATAGCAAACTTCTCTTGCCTCTTATTCCTTTCCCTGTGATTGCTTCTATTGTAAAAAAAAAACAACAATTTAAGATTACTGAAATGAGATTTGACTTTGCAGAAGGATGTGCCTTTTGACAAGATTTGTTCTTTAGACCTGTTTTTTTTAAAAAAAAATCTCTGATAATCCTTTTGACTAATTTGCCTTATAATTGATGCTAAGCTAACCAGATTCAAAGCATTCTGGCTTCTAGTCTCTTTATAGAGACGTCAGTATTTAGGATATTTTACATATTTTTGTTAGAATATTGACAGTTTTGTATTTCAACTGTTTAAAGATTTTGAAATTTTCCCTGGTTTCCTTCCTACCTATGAATAAAATATTGACTTCCCCTCTTGTCATCACGATGTCTTTCAGTATCAATTCTGAAAATCAAAACGTGTTTGTTTCTTATCTGTAGCCTATGGAGGGAATGTTACTGAGAAGAATTGATTTAACTTTTCTGCAATCTCCTGATCCTCCTTTAATTTCTTTGTCATTCAGCTTTCCAGATTCCTCCCCGGCCAGTTTCCATGATATTTCTAGAAAGCTTTGTGATTGGTTGCTTTTAATATGTGCCTAGGAGTAAGAATAGGAACAATTCATCAAACAGATCGTGATTTGATGACTGAACAGAAACATTTCTGCAAGTTTCCTTGACAGCCAAAATTGGGTTGCAATGGCCTTTCTCTCAACTAATTTTTGCAAATTGCTTGGGTTCATCTTTGGCTCTATGCATATTATCGTGATCTTTTGAAAACACCTTTTAACAGAATAACTTTCTTGGCACTGCTTGTTAACTGCATCCTTATGACTAAGTCAGTTGCCACAATTAAACAGGGATGGAAGAGGACTGCAAGTATATTTATACAATTCAAATTCCCCAAATTTGAGATAAATGTCCTTGTTCCAGGGACTGGTTTATCCTGAAACTAATGCAAGAACTGAAAATGCTAGACAGCTCTAGATATTAATGTAGGGTCTGTTGTGAGAGGTAACAGATAACAGATAATCAGAGTTGGAAGGGATCTTATGGGTCATCTAGTCCAACCCCTGCCCAAGTGGGAGACCCTACATCATTTCTGACAGACGGCAGTCCAATCTCTTCTTGAAGGTCTCAAGTGATGACACTCCCACAACTTCTGAGGGCAAGCTGTTCCATTGGTTGATTGTTCTCAATGTCAGAAAGTTTCTCCTTATTTCCAGGTTAAATATCTCCTTGTTCAGTTTCCATCCATTATTCCTTGTCTGGCTTACAGGTGCTTTAGAAAATAGCTTGACCCCTTCCTCCCTGTGGCAGCCCCTCAAATACTGGAAGACCGCTATCATGTCTCCCCTGGTCCTTCTCTTTACTAGACTAGTCAAGCCCAGTTCCTGTAATGGTTCTTCATATGCCTTAGTCTCCAGTCCCCTAATCATCTTGGTTGGTCTTCTCTGCACTTTCTCTAGAGTCTCAACATCTTTGAGGTGTGCAATGACTCACGAGGTTAGAACACTTGGCTGAAGATTGGCAGCCTTATGTTTGATACCCGTTGCTGCTGTGGGACGGGGTGAGCTCCTGTCACACACTCCAGCTGTTATCAACCCAGTGATTCGAAAGCAGGCAATTGCAAGTAAATAAATGGATATCACATCAGTTGGCAACTTTGGGGGGGATGCGAAAGTTGTCCTCCAACTGGGCGTCCCCTTTAGTGCTTCCAACATGGACATATTAGTATTAGCATCATCTATACTTGGCTTCAGAAAATGGAATAATGAAACGAAGTGAAGTACAAAATAAAATGACATATAAGATCCTTATTTCTGCAGTATCGTGAATGAAAAATGATTCGATTCCGCATGTAGGAAGTAATATATAGCAGGGATATCCAACTTTGGCAACTTTAAGACTTGAGAACAACTCATAGAATGTACCAGCTAGCATGGCTGACTAGGGAATTCTGGGAATTGAAGTCCACCAATCCTAACATTGCTGAGGTTGGACACCTCTGATATAAAGCAACCAAACTGATCTGATCAAGTAATTTTTTTCCATAATGGATAATTATCAACAAATGATTACCAAATTAAGTACTGCATAACATAAATGTTCTCTTTGCTTATTGTTGCTGCCTTATTTCAGTCAAATTGTTGAGCAACTCATTTCTTTTTAACCTTTGCCTTTCTATCTTTCTTGAGGCAAGCCCATTTCTTCCGCCCGCTGTGTAGATTTAATGGGAGAAGTTGTGAGGTTTGCACATCAATTCTGAAAGCACTCTGTGCAGTTTCATCTCCATCTTTTAGGCAATTTTCCTTGTTCAAAATAAACAGAGCAGACAACTCCTGACTGATCATTCCCTTGAACATACAAATACAAATACAAGGCCACTGGCTATCTAAAAAACAGAAAACACTTTCCATAGAAAGGAAAAAAAGACCAACACGTTAAACTGGATGGATATTTAAGGTTCACAATATATAATTTAAAAACAGTTTTACATTTGGATCCAGCCATGGTAACTTTAGAATTTGTGGATTTCAATTCCACAAGAGTGAAATTAACCCAGAGGGGTTAAACCTTTAGGTGTGAAATTACTAGGAGACAGCTGAATAATAATAAAGACCTTTATTAAGCTTTTGCAAAAGGGACTTCCGTGCTCATATGTCGGAGCCAAGGAAGACATCTTTCCATAAGAATGCATGATGGTTAAATACAGTTTCAAAGCCCCAGCCCTGGTTACTCCTCCTTGAACTTTATTGGTTAATTTCTGGGTGGGCCCCGGCTTCTTCATGAATGTGATGACCCAGAGTGTAACACAGACATAACAAAATCCAAAACGTGAATAAATGTCCTTTAACGCCTCCAACTTGGCCCCACTGTTCAATAATTCTCAGTTGGAGATAAAACTTATTCAAAAATAGTCTTCAAAAGAAAGCAATACAGTCCGAACCTAATGAGCAGATAGAGGTGAAATAAAAAACTAAAACGAACTACATTGAAGGGATTTCCACAACAGACCAGGATAAGTAATTACCAACTTCAAGGAGATAACAAGGCACAGTCTGTTGGAAGGATGCCAACCAAGATAACTTCAGCCCAAAATAACGTACGCTTTGCTTGTAGCAACTCTGTGTTTTAACCATCTCTCTTATACACTATTCTCCGCACCTGCAACCAATGAAGAGGATCATGGCCGCTTCCTCTCTCGTAAGCCAAGTTGTTTCCTTCTCCGTTCCTCCCTGCGTGTCCTAGGATGAAGAGGGGATGGGCCTGGTTCTTCCTCTGACTGCCCAGCTGGCCTCTGCCCTTCCCCAGCCTCCTCCACAATCTCTGGAGCCACACCTCCACTCCTTGTCAGCTGTTCCTCCTCTCCCTCAGAGTCTAACAAGGGCATGATACTGAAACTCCATCCCATCTGTTTATTCATTTCCCGAAATCTCCACCCTCTTGGCAAATCCAACTTATTAGCAACATTATTAATTTTAATAATGGAAGTCTGGAATAGTGTGTGTAACCTTCTCCTTGGTCCTCACAGCCGACTCAGTGGTCAGTAACACCTGGTATGGTCCCTCCCAGACAGGTTGCAATTTCTCCTCTCTCCTACCTTGCCAAGGTTGGATCTAGGTAATTTACTATGAAGTGGTGCCTGATTGTGAACAGAAACCATGCAACTGTCCTCTATGATAGTCTTCTCCTAAGGGGTGTCTTCTACATGTGCTCAAATTGCAGCTTCTAGAAATCTTGGCTACCATGATTACAGTAACAGAATAACAGTGTTGGAAAGGACCTTGGGAGCTTTCTAGTCCAACCCTTTTCTCAGGCAGGACACACTCTATTCCGTTCCATAAAAATGGCTGTCCTAACAGCGTTGGAAGGGACCTTGGAGGTCTTCTAGTCCCTATTCCATTCCAGAAAAATGGCTGTCCTGTCTCTTTGAAAACCTCCAGTGATGGAGTGCCATAAGTTCTGGAGACAAGTCGTTCCACTGATTAATTGTTTCAACCATCAGGAAATTTCTCCTTAGATCTAGGTTGCTCCTCTCCTCGATTAGTTTCCATCCATTGTTTCTTATCCTGCCTTGGGGTACTTTGAGGTATCCATTAATGCAGGGTTGAAAGAAATTTTGAGTCCTCCAGATGTAGAGAAGTGTGTAATGGAGTGAGCTTCCACTACTGGTCCCAGCTTCTGCCAACCTAGCAGTTCGAAAGCATGTAAAAAATGCAAGTAGAAAAATAGGGACCACATTGGTCAGAAGGTAACAGAGTTTCATGCACCTTTGGGTGTTTAGTCATGCCGGCCACATGACCATGGAGACGTCTTTAGACAGTGCTGGTTCTTCAGCTTTGTAACGGAGATGAGCACCATCCCTAAAGCCGGAAACAACTAGCACATATGTGCAAGCAGAACCTTTACCTTTACCTAGGGAACCTAACATATTGGTGGTCAGCCCTTGTTGTGGTTCGCCGGCAGCCTGTACAGACGGCAGTGGAATCAGACAGTGGGGAAGAAAGGGAATCAGACTGGGAGTCTGGAGAGGACTCAGATGAGGGTCCTGCATCCAATGCAGAGATGGGGCCAGGACCATCTGGGAGTGGGGTGCTGCCTCCGGAGCCTCCGGAGTCTGACAGCAGCGAGGCAGAGGAACAAGGGGAGCCTGTTCCCAGTGCGTGTGCACGCAGAGCTGCTAGAAGGCAAGACCAGCTGAGACAAAAGGGGTGATTTGGGAGTAAGGCTCGGAGGTGATTGCCCCTCCCGTAAAGTATAAAGGACAGGCAAAGGTAACGAAACCTTTGTAGGAAGCAAAGTTGTTCATTCTGTTCAGATTAATCCTTGAAGCTCTGTGTGGACTTTGTACTTTGTTTGGCTTTTTATAGTTCATTTGTTGTTGGCAGCAATTCAAAAGAAAGAAAGAAAGATGGATGATTATCTTGAGGGACTGTTCGGGACTCATTACAGGTTGGGAATGAACATAATTCCCAGCGTTGAAATAAAACAAGAGTTGTTTTAACTAAGCGTGTGCTTAATTACGGTCTCGGGAAGCCTTGGTCAGAACAGCCCTACAGCCATCTTATGTCTACAGGGCTGCCACAGCGTTGGTTTTGCAAGCTGTGGGAATGGGAGGTGAGGAGGTGAAGACAAAGTAGGATGTTTAATCAAAACAAGATTCTTTCCCCTGGGAGCCAAAGACGTCTAGCCTGCACCTGGGAAGGCGTGATAGAAGTTGGCTGAAGTTGGGATGATGATTTGATTGGACCATGTGATGCCGATGTGAATGCAGAGGAAAGAACTTTGGGTTTTACTTTGGGTGGGGAAAACCATGGGATTTCAGAGTCGGGATTTCCCCAGATATGCCAATATGACATCTCCAATAAATTTATGCTTTGAGGAAGAAACCCGCCTCAGAGTTTTGATTCGGTTGGGGGTGTTACTTGACACCCTGACATTGGCCATATTTGACATGTTCGAAAATGACTCTACAAACAATACATCTGATTCTTGAGACATGTTAACTTTTGATCTGATGTCTTTCCTTACAAATAACCCTCCTTCAATGAAGGATGCCTCTGTACTTCCCTCGCTTGGCTCCACACACTGCCTGCTTACTAATCCCTTGACCTACCCTAATTCTCTACGTTCTTCTGCCATCTTTCCTTGTAGGATAACAAAAATCTTGACTGTAATCTATTAATTGAATAATTGAATAAACTTGTTTCCCTAGCAGTCAGAGCACATTGTTTGCACACACGGTGTCATCCCAAGCCCTCCAGCTACCAAGAGATTGCCAGATATGTTTATTAAACCCCCTGTGCTTGGAAAGAACACAGAAATCTGTCATCTAGGGTAATAGGAAAGTGCCTATCTCAGCTGGAGACCGAGCTGTTATGAATAAAAGAAGAGTTTGCATTACAGTTTGGAGGTGCAAAGAGAAAAACCTTCCCTATGGTGTAAATGTGTTGTAACCCTCCCGGCAAGGAAGAAGGGGAAAATAATATTGACTCCTTGCTGGCTGTGCAATATAATTATTGAGTTTGCTTTTGCTCGGTCGGCATCTGAAGGAAAACATCCTGGTGAAATGAGGTTGGGAGGAGAACCAGTCAAACGGCAAGGTGTAAATTGTTAGGCATTCAATACTCAAGGGACTAAAAGTGAGCCTAGAACATCTGAGAGTTCTAACTGTGATTCAGCTCCCGATGTGACAAGGAACCTGGTGCATGCACGTAGTGGTATGCAGACGTGATATTCAGCAGGTTCTGACCAGTTCTGGAGAACCAGTAGTGGAAATTTTGAGTAGTTCGGAGAACCGGCAAATCCCACCTCTGACTGGCCCTGCCCCCATCTATTCTCTGCCTCCCGAGTCCCAGCTGATCGGCTGGGTCTTCTTTTGTTGCCCTGCACAGGAGAATGGAGCTGGAAAGCAGGTTAGTGGGGTGGGGAGAGAATGGGGATTTTACAGTATCCTTCCCCTGCCATGCTCACCAAGCCACGCCCACAGAACCGGTAGTAAAAAAAATTTGAATTCCACAACTGGTGGTATGTGGTCATTTATTTATTTGCCTCACAACCCTGTGAGGTGGGTTGGGTTGAAAGTCCCCCAGTTGGCTTTCATGACTAAAACTGGATTTGAACTCATGTTCTCTTGCTTTCTCGCTGGATGTCTTAACCTCTAGCCCAAACTGGCTCTCCAGTTTGATTCTTGTTGTTGGAGGAAAATTGCAGCATTAATAATATTTTATTCCCTTTTATACAAGGAAAAAAAAAATAGCCTGCTTCAGTAGTGGGATTCAATTTTTTTTACTATTGGTTCTGTGGGCGTGGCGTGCTAGGCGTGGCAGGGGAAGGATACTGTAAAATCTCCAATCAGAGGTGGTATTTGCCGGTTCTCTGAACTACTCAAAATTTCCGCTACCGGTTCTCCAGAACTGGTCAGAACCTGCTGAATACCCACCTCGCGCCTCATTAGATTCCTCACCTGTCTTTCAAAGCTCTTGTTTGAATGATAAAGGGAAAGGATTCCCAACTCAGCCAGTGAGGATTATCTTCATGGCTGCTTGATCAGTCTGCTGATTTTCAAACTGGACATCATGCGATAATTTGATTGTAGTAAATGGCATCAAGGAAAGCCATAAATCCACTTAATGCCTTTCCTCTCAACCATCAGTATCACTTAACTAGGTGACTGAGAATCTCCATAGACTTTTATTCTTACCTGCCACTTATTCTTCTACCCTGTCAACATTTTTTGGGGAATTAAAACACATTTTGGACAAGGTGTAAAGGTGGTGCCAAAACCTGTGTAAAAAGGAACTGCATCTTAGTAACTATAATGGCTTAAGAGGGAAAAAATATCTCTTAATGCAGGGGTGCCAAACTCGAGGTCCGCAGGCCAGATCTGGGTGTCTGCCCAGGCCAACACAGGTGCCTCAGATACAAGTGACATCCAGCTGGCCACGCCCACCCTGACGCACACACACACACACACACACACACACACGAGGTCAAACGCAACCCTGGTGCAGCCCTCAATGAAATTGAGTTTGACCCCCCTTCCTTAGTGTGTCTGCAATTCCAGATAAACTGCAGTCTGCAGAAGAAAATTTGGGGGGGTATCAAATAAACTTTATGTTAGCAGTATCTCATTCGTCCAGTTTGCATTTCCTTAACTGCAGATGAAGGAAGAAATGGCGACCTTGTCATTGCCATCCACAGATTCTAGACCCAGGTCTAATATGACAATGAATTTTTAAGAAGAGATCAGACAATCATTTGTCTGAAATAGGACAGGGTTTCCTGCCTGAGCGGGGGGGGGGGGGGTGGACTAGAAGACCTCCAAGGTCCCTTCCAACTCTGCTATTTTCTGAATTATCTAAAGGAGACTTTGAAGAAAGGGTACTGTACCAGTTAGCACATAAAACGTGGGTGGAGTTTTGAGTGTACCAACACAGCTGCCATCTTGACAATTTTGACCGCACCCTGCAGACATGTCTGAGAGTTAACAAAATACCTGCATAAACAGTCTGCAGAGCTATTATTAGAGAGGGGTGTGCTAATTAACATTGGGTTCGTGTAGTACAGATAGTCAGGACAATTAAAAACCCCGTGATTACATGCACACATTATGCTAAGCTTAGTTTTAAATCTTGGCTTGGTGTTAGCGTGCCATGAGAACCTAATCCTTTCAATTAATTTTGTAGCTCAATCTCTTTCGTAGCACAGGTAAGTGCTCAGCTTACGACCGGAGTTGGGACCAGAATTTAGCCGTTGTTAAATGAGTCACATCCAATTTTATGTTGTTAAGCAGATCACAGAAGTTGTGAAGTCAATCATGCAGTCCTTAAACAAATCCAGCTTCCGCCGTTGACTTTTGCTTGCTGGGAAGGTTGCAAATGACAATGACATGAACTTGAGACGTTGCAAATAAATACCTGACAGTTGCCACACGCCAGAATTTTGATCATATGTCCATCAGAATGCTGTGCCAGTGCAAAACTCGACATACAACAGTCCTTTTAGTGACTATTCAAAATTACAACGACCCTGAAAAAGCCGTTTTCTACACTTAACGACCATTCCAGCATCCCCATGGTTGCGTGATCAAAATTCTGATGCTTGGCAACTGGTTCATATTTACGATGGTCACTGTGTCCCAGGGTCACATGATCTCCTTTTGAGACTGTTGGAAGAATTATCCTTCTGGGTTCAGTTCCAAGTGGGGAAGAAAGACACTGGAAACATGGAGGCTGTTTGGAAAGATGGTTTAATGGTGGACAGGATCACATGCCTGGGAGCTCCAAAGTGAAAAGGATGATCACACGCTTCAGGATGTTGGGTGAAGGAAAAGAAGGGAGGGCTGAGATGCTGAGAATCCCTTATATACCTTCTGTTGGGCCCCACCTTAGTGTTTCCTGTTCCTGTGCAAGAAATGTATCCCATTGGCTGTCAGACTCCCAAGGGCGGGGGTCTTAACTAACTTTGTAGGCTTTGTCTGAACCACATGGCTTCACCTGAGTGCTGATTAATGCAATTTTCCCAGGCCAGGTGGTGACATGGGTAGAGGTCTTTGTTATGTAGAATACTCTGGCCCAGGCCTTAATGGCCCACCCATTAGCAAAGGTGGGGGGTTGAGTTTCTTCCTCTGAGTTTCTACTTCTACTTTTTAGAGAAAATATTCTGCCTTTTTAGTATATCCTAGAATATTTCATTTTCCTAGGAGAAGGGTGGGTGCTAACTTCCTACACGACCTTCTGACAAGCGAAGTCAATGGGGAAGCCGGATTCACTTAACAACCGTTTTACTAATTTAACAACTGCAGCAATTCACTTTACAACTGCAGCAAGAAAGGTTGCAAAATGGGGCAAAACTCACTTAACAAATATCTCATTTAACAATAGAAGCTTTGGGCTCAACTGTGGTCCTAAGTTGAAGACTTCCTGTGCCTGTTGTAAAGTCACTGTTTTTCAGCGCCATTGTAACTTTGAACAGTCACTAGATGAATGGTTGTTAAGTCGAGGACTATTGTACCCAGAAAATGGGCTAATTAAGGAAGGGGGTTGTGTGTCGTGCGATTGCAACCATTTCTCTCCTTTTGATAAACCTGCCTCTGGCCTGAAGTAGCTGGACAAAACATACCTTTATTTCTATTGGTGAAGACAATCCAAAACAGAGAGCGGCACAAAAATATTCTTGTTGGATCAGCGTGGTGAAAATTAGCCCCCAAAAGCCAAGAGGTAGTAGGTCTCTAGTCTTATTTTTATTGGTTTGTTTATAAAATATATAGGCCACCCCTTTTTACCTCAAGGTGTAACTCCTGAGTCTTCATCATTTTTTTTCTGCTGCCATTTTGTTTAGTCAGTTTCCAGCCCACATCGCTCCATTGAGTTGCTGGGAAGTTAAAAAAAAAAGAGAGAGATATCAAAAATATGTTAATTCCGTTAAATCTCACTGCTGTGTTAGCTTGAGCTTTGAGCAACAAGGGGCAATATTGCTGCAAGAACCTTTAAAAAGAGTGAGAATAATTAATCAGCCCGAGACCATTCATCCTTTCTCAACTCCCATTCCAAGGATTTGAATTTCAATGGATACAGTCTGCCATCAATTGCTGTGATTGAAGAGGGCCCCGTGATGTTAAATTAGCCCAAAAGCAACAAGAAAACAAAAAAGAAAGAAAGAAGAAATCAGGATAGGGGATGCACACAGAGCGGGACTGTGAAATTAGTTTTCTGGCTTCTTAATGAGAGCTCTGTTCTGAGTCATGTGACTGGGAAGGAAGACGGAAAGGCTTAAAATGGAGGAGTCAACAACATTTTGAATAGCTACTCTGCCCGCTTTTCCATAGGGTTACACTATGGAAGGTCTATGGAGATTCTCAGTCATCTGGATCTCGGTTGTCCCAAAGGTTCTTTTTCAAGAGGCAAATGGACGTTCTGGTTTTTCTTTGAAGACGTTTCGTTTATCATCCTTTCAGCAGTTCCGAGAAGGCTCCACACCCATTTGCACTACTCAGGTGACCCTGAGGACACGGATAAACTTCCAAGCGGCCTCAACGACCCTCTAAAAGGATGCAAATGACCAGCTGTCTGCAAGGAATATAAATCCTTCCATTCCTCACTCTCCTGTCAGAGCTGAAGAATCTTCTTGGATGAGAAGTGAAACGTCTTCAAAGAAAAAAAGAAAGTCCAGTTGCCTCTTGAAAAATAACCCTTGAGGCTACATTGGTGGATTGTTGTTTTTTTTAATGAAATTCTTTTCTGAGGAGCCTCAGGCTGAATCTGACTTATTTTCAGACCCACCTCACTGTACCTTTTGCTGTCTTTTCCCTACACACTGAATTTAACCCACTTTTGAAAATCTGGGGATATTTATACTGCCAATTTGCAGGCACCCAGAGGCCCCAAAGAAACCTTCTTTAAGGAGACCTTAACTCCCCATCTTAATGCTCAAGAAATAAGTCAAAGCATATTAAAATTGATGTCCACACCATTAGTTAGGCTGCGGATCTTTTCAGGTCTTACAACTTAAAACTAGAAACCTGAGCTTTTTCTCAGAAGGCAATCAGTTACCAAGGCTAGAATCATTTCACTGGTGAACTTCCTTGCGGCTCCAGTTTACCTCCATTGAAAGTTCTGGATGAACTTCAAGGCTTGCCTTAGTTAAACCAAAATATTATGGTCAATGAAGGACAAGACCCAAGCATGATCAAGAATTGCATGGATGGAACTAGGATCTCAGATAGGTAGAGCTGGACTCAAAATGGGGTGCAGATAACAGATAATCAGAATTGTAGGTCATCTAGTCCAACCCCTGCCCAAGCGGGAGACCCTACACCATTTCTGACAAATGGCAGTCCAATCTCTTCTTGAAGGCCTCCAGTGATGAAGCTCCCACAACTTCCGAGGGCAAGCTGTTCCATTGGTTGATTGTTCTCACTGCCAGAAAGTTTCTCCTTATTTCCAGGTTAAATCTCTCCTTGTTCAGTTCCCATCCATTATTCCTTGTCTGGCCTACAGACGCTTTAGAAAATAGCTTGACCCCTTCTTTCCTGTGGCAGCCCCTCAAATATTGGAAGACCGCTATCATGTCTCCCCTGGTCCTTCTCTTTACTAGACTAGCCAAGCCAAGTTCCTGCAACTGTTCATTGTATGTTTTACAAGTCCCCTAATCATCCTGGTTGCTCTTCTCTGTACTTTTTCTAGAAACTCAACATCTTTTTTATAATGTGCTGAACAAAACAGGATGCAGTACTCAAGGTGTGCTCTTACTAAGGCTTTATAGAGTGGTATTAGTACCTCACTTGATCTCAATTGTATCCCTCTGTTAATACAATTTAGGATTTCATTGGCTTTTTTGGCGGCTGCTGTACACTGCTGGCTCCTATTTAGCTGGTTGTCCACTAAGACTCCAAGATCCCTCTCACAGTTACTGCTATTGAGCCTGGTTTCACCCAGTCTATATGTGTACTTTTGGGTGCCTCTTTCCCCAGAGGAGCATTCTCAATATTTTTGACCAAAGTTGATTATCTCACACATTGCTTCAATTCTATGAAGCATTCACAACTTCTGAAGGGAAGCTGTTCCACTGGTTAATTGTCCTCACTGTTCGCAAGTTTCTCCTGAATTCCAGGTTGCTTCTCTCCTTGATTAGTTTCCATCCATTGTTTCTTGTCCTGCCTTCAGGTGCTTTGTAAAATAAGTTGACCTCCTTCTTCTTTGTGGCAGCCCCTCAAATACTGGACTACTGCTCTCATGTCCCTGTCTACTCCTTTTCTCTAGACTAGCCATACCCAGTTCTTGCAACTGTTCTTCATATATTTTTGTCTTCAGCCCTTTAATCATCCTAGTTGCTCTTCTCTGCACTTGTTCCAAAGTCTCACTATCTTTTTTGTAATGTGGTGACCAAAACTCAATGCAGTATTCCGGGTCTTACTAAGGTTTTATAAAGCAGTAGTAATACTTTGGCCACCTCATGAGAAGGAAGGACTCCCTGGAGAAGAGCCTAATGCTGGGAACGGTTGAGGGCAATAGAAGAAAGGAATGACAGAGAATGAGGTGGCTGGATGGAGTCACTGAACCAATAGGCATGAGCTTAAATGGACTCCAGAAGATGGTAGAGGACAGGAAGGCCTGGGGAAACGCTGTCCATGGGGTCACAATGGGTCAGACACAACCTCACAACTAACAACAAGTAATATTCTGTCTCTTGAGCTCTGCCAGAACTGACAGGCCATGTCTCTTCTGCAGCATTTTACACAATATTATAATAATATTGTTATTATAATAATATTGTATATATGAATTAACAAATAAAAGAATGCATTCTCTGCAATTATGGTCCCCTTCTGCTTGATTTAGTTGTCAGCTTGTATTCACAGCTATGTAAAGGATCTGCTCGGCCAGGCTTCTGTCAAACAGGTTGCTTCCTCCTTGGTAACATCAACAAAATGGGGCAGGCTGAGCAGGTAAGGCTGCTTTCAAATTTTCTCTTTTTTTTCCCTTTAAGTGGTGGCAGTGATGGTGATGTGTGCAGAAGAGGCTGGGCTAGCAGGGAAAAGAGTCAAAGCTCAAAAGAAGGAATTATCACAATTTGCATGGTCTCTAGGGGGGCACGATGGATCAGCGGTTAAAGCTGGCAGACCAGTTCGAGACCTGAGCGCCGTAGGACGAGGTGAGCTCCTGTTCTTGCTCCAGCTCCTGCCCTCCTAGCAGTTCAAAAGCATGAGAAAGAATGGCTTCAGCTGAAGTTGTTTCCCAGGTTGACAGGCGGCTCCCCTTTACAAAGTGAGGCCCACCTGGAAAACAAGAGGATGGGTGCAGGGTGAAAACTCGGTGGCTTGGCTAATCCCCCTTCTCCCTCGAATCTTCCTTAGGTTTTTGAGGATTTTCCTCATGGAATTTGTTAACTAGTCTATCTGCCTTCATGTCCCTACTTTTTACTCTGACAGGCGGTATCCCTTCCACTGGACTAGGTGCTATAGTCTTCCCCTGAATAGCCTTGAATAGCCTAGAGTCTAGGATTCCTGCTTTGGTGGAAAGGTAGTAGCATTCCATGTGCCTTTGGCTTGTAACCATGCTGGCCCTGTGACCACAGAAAGTGTCTCTGGACAATGCTATCTCCTTCGACTAAGAAACAGGGATAAGCACTGTGCCCTAGAGTCAGACACAACTGGACAGAGAAACCTTTATTTTTACACTGTCTCTGGTAAAGGGTACTAAGACTAGAGATGAACAGGTGTCAACTAGTACCTGCTTGAACATCTGTGATTCCCTGTTATGAGAAGTAGAAAAATGATGCTGTAAGGTTGGATAATAACAATACAATATTACGGTATCATAACCAACAATGATAAGGCCCTGATACAGGAATGTTCCTGTTGTCCCGGAAATTAAGAGGTTACTGCATATGTTCCTGTGTGTACAGTACTATGATAAATCTGAGAAATTAAACACTTGTTCTCAAGACCTTCAATTATAGTGCTTGCTGTTTGTTGTCTGAGCTGTTCTAACTAATATTCCCAGGTATTCTTTTACTTAATGAAAGGTCCATGCTGATTGAAAGACAAAAGGAGGAGTTAAGTCACCGTACTGGAAAATGTGAAAATTGTGGTCTTTTGTTTCAATCAAACAATGAATTTCCCAGAACAACAACAACAAAAAAATTCCTTTACGTATCTCTCACCTAGCCAATGCACAGGAACCTAACCTGCAAAACACTAGTGATTTGCTGGCAAATTCTTGCAAGGATTTAAACAGCCTTCAAACGTTGCTGCATTTCTCACCTTCTCTCTCCAAAGTGGGCTTTAATTAAACAACATGACCCTAAATGCCCGTCTGGGTAGGAATTTCCAAATCTATTTAAATAGAAGTTGGTGATTAATTTAATAATTGTCTTGGGGGCAGAAGAAATGGCAAGGAAAGGACCACGGAGGGCGAAAGGTTCCCTATGTGTAAATACAATTCGAAAAGGAAACCAACCTGATTGGGTCCTCTTACAAGTTTAAACTGAGCACATAATGCCAAGTAACCTAATCCTTGTTAATAAAAATATATCAAAGCAAACAAGACAGAGTGAACCACAGCCAGAGGGTAAATAAATGGCAGACACGAATTTGCTGAAGTCTTAAACCGAGGGCAGTTCTGCATTGGTGCCTAAACTGCTTGTTTCCTGTATTTCTGGCTGCTCTGTAAAACCAACTTCAAAAATTCCAGTATGGATTGGAATAGTTTGGCGATGGCATTGGGCTGCGCTCCATCCCAATTAGAGTTATCGCTTGAGCTGATTGGTTGTTATTCTGCTTCCTGCCCTTCCCATCCATTCAGGGAAGGCCAGCTTCATTGGCTCCTTCCTTGCTTTCTCACCTTCTCCCCATAGTGCCACAAAGCTTTACCTAATGCCTTGCCTTTTCTTTTTAGGAACAATTCCCTTTTCTTTAATCCCAACACATTTCAGAACAGAAAAGAAGAGTTGGAAGGGACCTTTGAGGTCTTCTGCTTAACCTCCTGCACAAGCAGGAGACACTTTGGAGAATAGCTTGACTCCCTCTTCTTTGTGGCAGCCCCACAAATATTGGGACACTGCTATCATGTCACCCCAGCCCTTCTTTTCATTAGACTCGACATACCCAATTCCTTCCTTCTTGTCTTTCACTTTCCCAGATGTTTGCACCTAAGGTCCGTTCATTTTCCCTTTTGAATGCAATCTTCCCCTCCTTTTAATAGCATGGTTGATCAGATGCCACAACATCTAAAACAACAGAGGAGCAGGCTGTTGCATAGTTTCTACTTTCATCTGCGGGCCCAAGGACCAAGTTTCTTGTCTGTCCTGACCAGATAAACTAATTCTATTTCATGATAAAGCTACATTGACAGAATCTTGCAAGTCTGAAAGTACAATTCTCCCTCTGTCTTCTTTTCAGCCTGAGAAACTAGGGAGAGTGCCTCCTGAGCCCCTTGTCACATGATCCACTATCCTGCAGCAGGCGATGCTGTCTCTTATCTGTCTATTTCATAGGTAGCTTCCCTTTGCCCTGTCTCCCAAGGTCTTTCCCATATACCATGAAAGTTTCATAACACCATTCCTAATTTTAACATGGAAGGGGTGGAGGGAGGGCAGGGGAGGGGAGGCAGAGGGAGGGAGGGAGGGAAAGGGAAAAGAAGGGAAGGCTGGAATCATCTCGAAGAGCGATATGGGTAGCATATACATTTAATAAATAAATATAAATTTCTCAATGCTCGACCAAGCTGTTTATTCCACTGATGAAAGGTGTACAACCATATAGCCAGTAATATGGAGTTTGATCTTACAGAACTCAGTAAGATTTCCTTCGTAAACTATCTACCTCGGTGGTGCAGTGGTTAGAGTACAGTGCTGCAGGCTACTTCTGCTGACTGCCGGCTGCCTGCAATTTGGCAGTTCGAATCTCACCAGGCTCAAGATTGACTCAGCTTTCTATCCTTCCAAGGTCAGTAAAATGAGGACTCAGATTGTTGGGGGCAAGAGGCTGACTCTGTAAACTGCTTAAAGAGGGCTGTAAAGCACTATAAAGCTGTATATAAGTCCAAGTGCTGTTGCTATTGCTACCAAAAGCCCTTTTAATCCCGCCATGTCCTGAGATGGAACTCCCCAAAAGTGCTTTTTAAAGAATGGCCCTGCTGTGGAAGAATTTTCTTAACCTTAACCCTCCTTGGTGGATGCCTTGAAGCTTTCTCTCTTTTGATTCTATGGTGTGTGTGTGTGTGTTTTAAATATATATATGTGGCTCTGTTAGCTTTTGCTACTGTGATTCCAATGTATTTAAACTGGTGTTTTCATTTTAAAATTGTCGCAAGCTATCTGGGGAAAGATTGTCGCCCTAAAGACTTGGGTACACAATTAAACAAAGCGAAACAATAAAGAGGAATCCATGAAGTCACGGAAGAATTTCAGAGCTACGGACAAAATTTAGCTTGATGTTAAGTAGTGCTGATGGACCCAGAAAAGGTGATGAAACTGAGATTCGTTTATTTCCTGCAAAGCAAAGTTGGCTGATTTAATCTCTGGCTTTGTTCCTAATTATGTCTTCCCTATTATTTCCTCTGGCACAATTTGCACACAAAGCAGCTCCCCTGTATCTGCTTCGCTGTACCTCAAACGGTCCTTAATTATTTTGGACAGGAAAGAGCTCCTCCGTTCTTAATTGACGAAGCCCCCTTGGAGTCTGGCTCTCAGTAGCCCCCCAGCAAGTTAACGGGAATCCGGAAGAAAATAACTCCTCTGTTTTGAAGTTAAGGGCAAGCTACTGTCTGCAAGCTAAAAGTGAGAATTTTACACTCAAAATATTTGCTTTCACTTTCAATCAGTGCCTATCGAATTGGTCACCTCTTATTTGTCAATTAGTACATTTTTTTTTTGAAAGACAATTAGGTGCACCAACACTAACACCCTGCCATGTCCCAGTCTCCAGTCCTTTCCAGATATTTTGGTGAGAGGCAAAATCTCTAGTTTAACGATCCTGTACTTGGAGGGGAAAGTTATCTTGAGAGTTAACCTAAAAATCTGACGTTATGTTGCTTTTGCCCTTCTCATCTTTGCTATTATCTTTTCCTATGGGTGTCCTATGATTTATCACGGTGTTATTTGTATCTTATGATTTATCACTTTTCAGATAACAGATAATCAGAGTTGGAAGGGGCCTTGTAGGTCATCTAGTCCAAACCCCTGCCCAAGTAGGAGACCCTTCACCATTTTTGACAGACAGCAGTCCAATCTCTTCTTGAAAGTCCCAAGTGATGACGCTCCCACAACTTCCGAGGGCAACTTCTGTTCCATGGGTTGATTGTTCTCGCTGTCAGAAAGTTTCTCCTTATTTCCAGGTTGAATCTCTCCTTGTTCAGTTTCCATCCATTATCCCTTGTCTGGCCTTCGGGTGCTTTGGAAAATAGCTTGACTCCATCCTCCTCTCTATGGCAGTCCCTTAAATATTGACACACTGCTATCGTGTCTCTTCACTCGTCTAGCCATGCCCAGTTCCTGCAACCGTTCTTCATACTTTTTAGCCTCCAGTCCCCTAATCATCCTGGTTGCTCTTCTCTGCACTTTTTCTAGAGTCTCAACATCTTTTTTATAGTGTGGTGACCAAAACTGGATGCAGTACTCTAGGTGTGGTCTTACTAAGGCTTTGTAGAGTTGTATTAGTACCTTACTTGATGTGGATTGTATCCCTCTGTTAATGCAATTTAGGATTGCATTGGATTTTTTGGAGGCTGCTGCACACTGCTGGCTCATATTTAGTTGGTTGTCCACTAAGACTCCAGGATCCCCTGGAGATTCCTTTTGGTTTGTCTATACCGCTTCTCCTCGACTTACAGCAGTTCGTTCGGTGACCGTTCAAAGTTACAACGGCACTGAAAAAAAGTGACAATATTTCACACTTATGACCATTGTAGCAGCCCCACAGTTGTGTGATTCACACTCAGATGCTTGACAACTGACTCACATTTATGATGGCTGCAATGATCCCTTTTTGTGGCCTCACAAGCAAAGTCAATGGGGAAGCCAGATTCACTGAACAACCATATTACTAATTTAACATCTGCAGTGATTCACTAAACAAATGTAGCAAAAAAAGTCTTAAAATGGGACAAAACTCCCTTAACAAATTTGTCACTTAACATCATACATTTGGGGTTCATTTGGTGGTCATAAATTAAGGATTACCTGTAGACTGAGAGATTATGTCTGTGTGTCCATTGCATGTTTGTGCGTTTGTATGTACACTGTATGTTTGTATGTACACTGAGAGCTTATGTACCAGAGACAATCTCCTTGTGTGTCCAATTACACTTGGCCAGTAAAAAAATTCTGTTTCGGGTATTTTCCCACGTCATTGTAGTTGTGCTTTTAAAGTTGTAGCAATGTTTTGGCAGAATCTCATCTGCCATCATCAGGCTTCTGAGATTCTGCCGAAACGTTGCTACAACTTTAAAAGCACAACTACAATGACGGGAAAATACCCTACAAAGCTGAATACCATACATGTAAGTACCCGCGAAAACTTAAGATACACACACACACACACACACGCACACACACACATATACACACATATATACATATACATATATATGTATGTTTTTGTAGATTTTCATGGGTACAGGTATGTAGGTCTAGGTGTGTTTGGGTCTTTTCCCATGTAAGATTAAGAGTATCTTGGCGACGTTTTGGTGAGGTCCCACTTGCCATCCTCAGGCTGCTGCTTTCTGCTTTGTGCCAGTACAAGCAGTGTGTGATTGGAGCTGCCGTCTCTCTATAAATACTGGTGGGGGGGCTGGTATGCTGGGCTGGTTGGCTGCGCTGCTGCCTCTTGATTGGTTGTTGGAGTTGATGTTGGTATAATGGGCTGTGTGATGGCCTTGTGAGTTTTGTTGTGGAGATATCCTGGATCTTGTGCTGTAATCTCTTAGGTCGTTTGTTTTGTAGTGATCTTTTTTCCATTAGCCTCCTGTGTTTTAACAGCTTGGGTAATGGATTGTGTGATGGCCTTGCTTTTGTTGTGGTATCCTGGGTCCTGTGTTGTGATCTCCTGGGTTGTCTGTGTTTTGGAAAAGAGATCAAAACACAAATGACCCAGGAGATCACAATGCAGGACCCAGGATAGCCATCCATTTACTCGGAGCCAAGCTGTACTAAAAGCCTCTAATACAGGAAACACAATGTTGCCAGCCAATCAAGACAAAAAAAGCTACAAAACAGGCAGAAGATATTAGAAACACCAATCAAGCAGAACACAGCAAACTCCAAGACCAATAAACACAGACCAAGACTCCCAACCAATCAGGATGAAGAAAAACCATTCTGGCACAGCGTAGGCTAGCACCAAATTTAAAACAGAAACAGCTGTGGAAGTCTGACTCACAGACGAACACAATACAGAAGCCTGATGATGACAGATGAGATTCTGCTGAACATCGCTACAACTTTAAAAGCACAACTATAATGACGTGGGAAAATACCTGAACAAAGCTGAATACCATATGTGTGTGTGTGTGTGTGTGTGTGTGTGTGTGTGTGTGTGTGTGTATACACACACATACACATGGTATATATGTGTGTGTGTGTGTGTGTGTGTAAATTTGTAGGCATTTTTAGATGACTTCAACAGACATTGGTGATCAGCATCTCCTTGCATTCTATATATACAGGTAGTCCTCGGTTTCGATTAAAAATGAGCACATTTCCATTGCTAAGCAGGACAGTTGTTGACTCAGATTTGCCCCATTGTATGACCTTTCTTCCCATGCTTGTTCAATGAATCACTGCAGTTGTTTTAATCAGCAACCTGGTTGTTAAGTGAATCTGGCTTCCCCCTTGACTTTCTGTCACCTTTCGAAGCCATATTAGCACCTGAAGCTGCCACACTGCCACATTCTTGAGCCTGGGAAAATGGGAGGGGGGAATTTCTTGGAGTGTATGTGGTTAGCCATAATAGCATTCTTCTTCTAAGTCAAGGTCGTGTTACTTCTGCACCTGGTTGAGAGGACGTCTCAAGTTGGGACAGATGGTGATTGGGGCATGTGATGCAATGATGGGTGCAGGGGGTGGATTTGTAATTTTTTACATTGCAAGGAAACCAGGAACTTTACTACCCAAATAAAACAGAAGTTTTGAGAGGATGTCTGCCTCGGATTGATTTGTTGGAGTGGTGGTTTTCTGGCACGCTGACATTTTGCTTGTCAGGAGATGTCAAAAAATGATTATAGAACTCTGGGACGCTGCAACCATCATAAATATGAACCAGTTGCCAAGTGTGTGAATTTTAATCATCCAACCAGGGAGGTGCTGCAATAGCATGCGAAAAAATGGTCACAAATCACTTTTTTCAGTGCCGTTGTAACTTTGAATGGGTATGAAACAAATAGTAGTGAGTTGAGGCCTCCCTGTATGTATGTACTTATTTAGCATCGTGAAGGGTCTATTAAAAATGGGCAACTAGTTAACGAGTAAAAACAAGCACACAGTTAAAGCACTCAATCTTTATGGGATCTGGTGGTACTCTCCAGTGGTGGGAAAATTTTTTTTTTACTACCGGTTCTGTGGGTGTGGCTTGGTGGGCTTGGCAGGAGAAGGATACTGTAAAATCTCCAGTCAGAGGTGGCATTAGTTGGTTTTCTGAACTACTCAAAAGTTTCTCTACCAGTTCTCCAGAACTGGTCAGAACCTGCTAAATACCACCTCTGGTGCTCTCTATTATTTAATCAGCTGCAATTAGTGCGAGTTGAATGTTTCTTCTTCAACCATCTCCCCAACATATTTGGAATTCTGACCGCAACTCAGGAATGGCCCTTATATAGGTGTCCTTATTTGCTCCTGAGATTCAACCGTGGAGGCCTTTTGCAAGACAAAATTGTGATTCCGATTTTTCAAGTTTAGCAAGATTACAGAGGAGTCCTGGTCTGGGACAAGGAAGGAAAGCGGTAAGGCACAAAAGCAGAATTTGAAAGGAGAAAAATAATTGGCCCAATATAAAAATGCCACCGTACCATTGCTGTGAGTCAGCATGAGGCAGAACCGGTTCCCCATCACAGCAGGCAAATCTTTCAGAGGTAGAACACCTCTGTACAATTAAATGATAATTTCTTGGAAGGTTCTGGATCATTGACTGCTTGGAGAACAGAAGCACAACAGAATCAAGACTGCCCACATTCCTGGTACCAACTTCATGTAGACAAGGTTGCAATCATAATGGGTGTAGCACCTGCAGAGAATCTCCCAAGGCAATGGCCCTCTTCTGGAAGAATCCTTAACCAATGGCACTTCCAAGTTTGGATTTTGATGTAAGAGGCCTACTTCAGAATCATCTAAACGTATTGGTTAAGGCACTAGACTAGAAGCTAGGAGACTGTGAGTTCTAGTCCCACTTTTAGGCATGAAGGTTGGCTGGGTGATTTGGAGCCAGTTGCTCACCCTTAGCCCAACTCACCTGAAAGAGCTGTTGTGGTGATATGGAAAGCAGAAGAAAGGATATTGTACGTGTGTGTGTGTTTTGAGTTATTTATAAAAATAATAAAAGCAGGTTACAAGTAAATAAAATAAAAATAAACAAATGCCCACAGACAGCCGATCGGTTTCCTAAACTTCCAAAGAGTGAATTTTATGTAGTAATAGTGGACAATTCTGTAGAAATAATCTGTTTGGAAGAGTCTAGAAGGGTTCCCCATTTATGCTGAGAGCTCCGATGACCACAGGGCTGACCTGTGGAAATATTGCCCTCTAGCTGAACTTTGGCCTCTCTTTTTTTTTTTCTTTCCCCAGGAAAAAAAATTCTATCACCCTCCACCCTCTGGATACCTGGGATGGCCCTGCATATATGCAACAGTGGCATAAATAATGCCCTCCTGCCAAACTAACCGGAAAGCCAGAGGGGAAATCACAAGGATGTGTGTGATGTCCGAAGATCAACGAGGTTAATGCTAAGAGAATGCAAAATGTTCTTCCCAAAGGTTACAAGGTCAGATGTCAAACACCTTTTGTTAAGGGCTTAAAGGAGTGATTAATAGCAATCATCTATTGGCCAACTGAATTATTCTGGGGAGGGATTTCCAACTCTGCTGTGTGCATATGCAGTTTTTTTTTAAAAAGGACACCTGTGTAATGCTTCAATCTGTTCAACCCAAGCAATAGAGAATCAGCATTAGGGCGACTAAAATCCATGCCAATATAATGCCAATCCATGCCAGTTTCATTGATTCTTTTTTATTATTATTACTATTACTGTTATTTTCTGAACTTTGGAGCTATGTGGCTTAAGAACAGAGGATCTATTTTGTGTGCAAAAGGTTCAGGTCTCATTTCCACAGTTCCAAACTGTGCTGGAAAAGATCCAAAATTAAAGCTGGACATCTATTAGTAGCTAAACCAGAGGTCTCCAAACTTGGCAACTTTAAGACTTGTGGACTTTTATCTGCTGGATGCTGGAAAAAAAAATTGTGAGACTGTGTTGCTTTTGAACAAGGTAGAACGAGAGTCTCCTTCAGATGCCAAATATCTATGGAGATTCTCAATCATCCAGATCATGGTTATCCCCAAAGGTGCTTTTCAAAAGGGAGCTGGACTTCCTTGTTGTTGTTGTTTTCCTTCCTTGAAAAGGTTTTGCTTTTCATCCACGAAGCTTCTCCACTGAGAAGCGAAACATTTTCAAGGACAAAATAAACACCAAGGAAGTCTGGTTGCCTTTTGAAAAGCACCTCAAAGACTTCAGGTGACAACTTAAAAAAAAAAAACAATTGTAGACTTTGCTCACTTGACATGTTGAACCTGGTTACTGAATTATTTTCAAGGTCTCCGTGTCACAGGAAACCATCTAACCAAACGGTCTGGGTTTGCACAACATGCCAAGCTGCCCAAAATGATCCAAAGTTAAAACCACGCTTAGAGTTTTGTGTGAATGCAGCCACTAGGTTTTAACCATCCTAATTTACCTACGTGATGTGACCCAAACAGTGGTGGTATTCGACTGGTTCTGCCCGGTTCTGGAGAGCCGGTAGCGGCGATGAGTAGTGTAGACCGAACCGGTTCTCTTCGCTGGTCTCTGTTTGGCCCACCTACCCGCCCGGGCTCCCATACTCACTTTTATGGCCAGAATTCAAAACACAGCTGCTTTGCGCAGTGCAGAATAGCGCCACGCGGCAGCTGCTGCAGTGACCAGCATCATGCAGGCTTGCAGGAGGCAAGTTAGAACGCCTCCGCGCCTGCGCAAAGTGCATGTTTGGCGCACGCATGCACGCAAAGTATGCATGCGCACAAAGTGCGGCCACCAAGCCACACCCACCGAACCGGGGGCAACTTTATTTGAATACCACCACTGGACCCAAACCCTGCTTTCTTTGGAGAATTGTACCCCCAGCTCACGATTGGAGTTGTGGCCACAATTATGACCCGAATTTTGGTTGCTAAGCATGCCCACTTTTGCCACCTTTTACGCCATGGTCGTTAAAGTGAATCACTGCAGTGATTTGTGTTCAAATCTGGCTTCCCCCATTAACTTTGCTTGTTGGAAGCCAGCTGGGAAGGTCTCTAGTGCTGATCACGTGACTACCATATACTCAGTGGTGGGATTCAAATTTCTTTACTACCAGTTCTGTGGGCATGGCTTGGTGGGCATGATGTGACTCGGTGGGCGTGACAGGGGAAGAATACTGTAAAATCTCCATTCCTTCCCCACTCCTGGGGGAAGGATACTGCAAAATCCCATTCCCTCCCCACCCCACTAACCTGCTTTCCAGCTCCATTCTCCTGCGCAGGGCAACAAAAGAAGACCCAGCCGATCAGCTGAGACTCAGGAGGCACAGAATAGATGGGAGCAGGGCCAGTCAGAGGTGGTATTTGATGGTTTTCTGAACTACTCAAAATTTCTACTACCAGTTCTCCAGAACTGGTCAGAACCTGCTGAATACCACCTCTGAGTACATTGCAGGGTTTGTAAATGTATGCTGGTTACCAAGTGCCCAGATTTTGAACCCATGATTGTATGATGCTCGGATAGGCATAAGTCACATGGTTGTAGGTCATTTTTTTAGAGTGCTGGTGTAACTTCTAACGGCATTAAACAAACGGTTGTAAGTCAAGGACTACCTGTACTGGATTCGAAGGATGATTCATTCCCCACTTCCTCATATGTAAAGTTTGTCTTTGAGAAGAATAGATGCTGTCCATCATCAGAAATCTATGCTTCTCTCTACCAATGAATTAAAGGGCTTGTGTTTTCTGGGAATTGTAGTCCAACCTCTTCTAGAAAGCAGGTGTATCGAACCCCTATTGCCAGCAAATCTTGCAGAGGTGGCATTCAGCAGGTTCCCACAGTTCTGGAGAACCAGTAGCGGAAATTTTGAGTAGTTCGGAAAAATATCACCTCTGACTGGCCCCGCCCCCATCTCTTCTCTGCCTCCCAAGTCCCAGCTGATTGGCTGGGTCTTCTTTGGTTGCCCTGCGCAGGAGAATGGAGCTGGAAAGCAGGTTACTGGGGTGGGGAGGGAATGGGGATTTTGCAGTATCCTCCCCCTGCCACGCCCATCAAGCCACACCACACCCACCAAGTCACACCCACAGAACTGGTAGTGAAAAAATTGAATCCTACCACTGCAATCTTGCCACATTTATTAATTGTGGGTGGATTTGGGATTTCGTTCTATGCAGCCTGAGTGACAAATCACATTGGCACAACTACCGTTCTACTCACTCTCTACAAGTGACTAATAGCATTAGACATTTTAGTTGGATGGAGTCCCGAATCTGGAAAGAATCACCTTCCCATCCTACTTTTTGCCATTTCCTGGTAGAACAAAAGCTCTTTTGTTGGAAAAGACAAGACCGATTTCCACCACCACCACCTTCTTTTTAAAAAACCTGACAGCACTTTGCCTGTGGAACAGCTACTATACAGGTAGTCCTCAACTTAAAAGTTCATTTAGTGACTGTTCAGAGTTACAACGGCACTGAAAAAAAAGCGATTTGTGACCATGTTTCATACTTATGACCTGTCATGCCCTTGTTAGAGTCAGACTCTGAGGGAGAGGAGAAACAGCCGACAGGGAGTAGAGGTGTGGCTCCAGAGGTTGTGGAGGAGGCTGGGGAAGGGCTGAGGCCGGCTGGGCAGTCAGAAGAAGAACCAGGCTCATCCCCTCTTCAGCCTAGGACATGCAGGGAGAAACGGAGAAGGAAACAACTTGGCTTATGAGAGAGGAAGTGGCCATGATCCCCCTCATTGGCTGCAGCTGGGAAGAATAGTGTATAAGAGAGATGGTTAAAACACAGCATTGTCAAAAGCAAAGCGTATATTATTTTGGGCTGAAGTTATCTTGGTTGGCGTCCTTCCAACAGACTGTGCCTTGTTATATCCTTGAAGTTGGTCTTATCTTGGTCCGTTGTGGAAATTCCTTCATTGTAGCTTGTTTTAGTTTTTCATTTCACCTCTGTCTGCTCATTAAGTTCGGACGGTATTGCTTTCTTTTGAAGACTATTTTTGAATAAGTTTTATCTCCAACTGAGAATTATTGAACAGTGGGGCCAAGTTGGAGGCATTAAAGGACATTTATTCACATTTTGGATTTTGTGACGTGTTACACTCTGGGTCATCACATGACTGTTGCAGCATCCCCATGGTCATGTGATTCACATTCGGATGCTTGACAATTGACTCATATTTATTCATTTGAAGTGTCCCGGGGTCATGCTGAACCCATTTGACAAGCAAAGTCAATGAGAAATTTGAATTCATTTAACAACCATGTTACTAACTTAACAAATGTGGCAAGAAAAGTTGTAAAATGGGATAAAACTCACTTAAGAAGTTTCTCACTTAGCAACATAAAGTTTGGGCTCAGTTGTGCTCGTAAATTGAGAACTACCAGCATTGATTCTTACAACCACTTTTCTGGCTTCCGACAAGCCAGATTCACTTAACAACCGTGTTGCTAACTTAACAACTCAACGATCCACTTGTCAACAGGGGCAGAAAGGTCCTAAAATGGAGTAAACTCACCTAACAAACTACTCACTGAGCAACAGAAGTTTTGGGCTCAGTTGGGGTCGTAAGTCAAGGACTACCTCTATTCTAAATATGCCCCAAGGGCTTCAGAATATATCAAACATTATTTCTATTGTTTGTAAGAAATCTGACTGAAAGCTGGGTGGGATTCGTTATCCAGAAAAGGACTATGGCTTCTGTTACTCTTCCTTTTGTGTAAGCTATGATTGTTGGTAAGGCGATAAAACCTTCAAGAATGGTGATGATCTTTGGACTCTATTACAGTTTCTAACTGGGTTTCCTTATATCTCAGGCTAGAAGTTTATATTTCATTTGCTCAAAAAGGAACTTTAGAAAAATAATTTAATTTGCAAGAGCAAACTCTGTTTCCCCTCTTTATTTTAAAGCCGTGAACTCAATTTCGTTAAGGTATAATGAGTGAGCTTTGTTCTGTAGATGATATCTGAACCATTTAGAAACAATATGGTTACAAAAGCAGAGGGAACGGTATTATCCAGATGAGGGATGACTTGCTTAATCTTTTAGAAAAATAATTTGGTACGGCATATTCAAACTGATTTCAAAACCTTTATTAGATGTATATGTGTGTGTCTGTCCTTTCTCCATTGCTCTCTCTCCTCCCCTCCCTCATTCACACAAAACTCCAACTAACTGTCTATCACCTGCAGGCAGAGGGATTTTTCTATATCTTGTACATAGGTGGATTCATCAACTGTACAGATGCAGATAGATAACTCAACAAGATGTCCATAACAAAGAACATTTATTGGTTCATCAGGTATCCTCATAACTCAGGTTTGTGACAAAGTTCTTCTTTTATGACCAATCCTTTGTATATCTGCCTTGTAGGTAAAAGATGGTTATCTCCTAACCCATCTCGTAGCAGTAGAAAAGCTGCTATCAGTTCATGAGTCCAGGCAAGAATGGAGGGAAGCCTCCCCCAACCCCTCAAGGGTCAATTAGTGACCAATCAGGATAACAGATGTGGCCACGTGACATGAACTACATTCCCCAGGATACCTTTAACTATATTTACCATGATGCGTTCCCTTAAAGGGACAGCTCATAATTCCTAAGTAACTATCCAATTCCCATAGACAGGCTGGGACAGCACAGGGATACAAATTAAGAGGAGTGCATATGGCCCAGGGGTGGGCTGCTGGAGGTTTGCAGGGGTTCGGGAGAGCTCCTAGCTCAGATTCTATGCAGTTCAGAGATCCCCCCAAATCCCACTCCTGGCTGGCCCCGCCCACCCCACCCTGCCCCTCCCCTCCCAGGAGTCCCCACGCAGCCTGTTTTGGATGCAGGTAAGTGCAGGGTGCACACGGAGACTCACGGAGGGCAAAAAACAGGCCTCCCAGAAGTTCAGGAAGGCCAGAAATGGCCCATTTCCAGCTTCCAGAGAGCCTCCGGAGCCTGGGGAGGCTGTTTTCGCCCTCCTGGAGACTCGAGGAAAGTCTTCGGAGCCCAGGCAAAAACGCCTCCCACCCACTGTGATGCAGGAGGCTGACTAGGCCACGCCCACCCAGCAACCAGGCAGAGACCCCTTTGCTAAATTTTTTGAAGCCCACCCCTGATATAGCCTTTGGAAATTCTCCCTCCTCCCAATTTTTTTTTGGGGTGGGGTGAGGGGCAAAGTAGCTGGATGGAAGACTTTTTTCAATTTCTCCAGTTGCAGGATGTCTAAGGTATGACTAGTCTAATGAAAAGAATGACTAGGGGAGACAGGATAGCAGTTGTTCCGATATTTGAGGGGCTGCCCCAAAGAAGAGGGAGTCAAGCTATTCTCCAAAGCACCTGAAGGCAGGACAGGAAACAACGGGTGGAAAGTAATCGAGGAGAGCAGCAACCCGGAACCAAGGAGAAACTTCTTTACAATTAGAACAATTAATCAGAACTTGCCTTCAGAAGTTGTGAGGACTCCATCACTGGAGGTTTTTAGAAGAGATTGGATGGTGCAGAAGGATGTAGAATCTCCTGCTGGCGCAAGGGGCTGAATTAGAAGAACTCCAAGGTCCCTTCCAATTCTGTTATTCTATAATTCTTCAACAGTTTCTTGAGGACACCTTAGCAATGATAATTGGGGTGTATGACAATTAGCCATGGCCAACTCGCCATGGAAAAATTTGCCACGGCCAAATCGTGGTGGGACAACTCACCGTGGAAAAAGAGTGACCTATCAAAGAAGTGGTAGAACTGAATCATTAAAGAAAGGAGGATCCAAAAGGAGGATCAGAATGAAATGCGAATGATGTAAATTAAAATATTTTTTTATTTCATTTAAATAATTAAATCAAGTTGCTAAATTGTCCTGTGATGGGGCATCCCACGGTGAATTCGTCATAGTGAGTTGTCCCACATGAGTTGGCCATGGCGAGTTGGCCCATTCCATGATAATTGTACTGCTTTAAAACAAAAAAAAAAGTCCCCATGATGTCTTCCCTAGAGTTTGACTGACAAGTTGGAAAGTGAATAGGATGCAGATCCTTAGAGGGAAGATGGGAGACAGGTTATCTACACAGATCTCTTGGGCAATTTTGTGACTAATTAGGTTCGCTAAAGATAACTTCCCTTGACAGTTGATTTCACTAGATGAAAAGCTGGATGAATGAACTGAGACAGAACGGAGATCATCTTTGGGTGCTCAACATTCACATTAATAACTTCAATCATAAAGACAACTAAACTAGGTAGGGTAGCTGAAAGTAGGTATTAAAATACTTTGATAAGTTAGAGAAAATGGCTTAAGAAGCAAAATACTAAGTTCTTCGTGCAGGGAAAACAAACAACAGACATGAAATGAATCTTAACAATGAAGTTTATTCACAAACTGAACATGAATCAGTAGCATGAAATGCTGTGAAAAAGACCACATTTTCATTTTCAGATCAAAGGAAACCAGGATTTTCTACTATATTCTGCATTGTTATATCAAGTACCACAAGAAAGATTTGAAGAAAATAGTACCAGGAAATGTAAGGAGGACTTGTTTATGGAACTGTGTTCTAATCCTGCCTGAAAGACAGCTGGTTATCTTTAAGCCAGTCAGTCACTCTCATCCCAATCCATCTCAGAGGATTGTTGTTGTGAGGAAAACAGAAGGAGGAAGGAGTATTCGGTATAAGAGGCTTGGGAAGTGTTCACCCGGTCTAGAACTCACAGCCTCCTGGTGATTGGCTCAAAATCACCCGGCCAGTTTTCATACCTGAGGTGGGATTAGAACTCAGAGTCTCCTGGTGATTGGTCCAAAGTACCCAGGCAGCTTTCATACCTGAGGTGGGACTAGAATTCACAGTCTCCTGGTTTCTAGCTTGATGTCTTTACAAATATGTTTTGGATTATCTTGAATACTGTCCCACTTGCTATAATATTTTTAAAGCTATTTGTGTGTGGAATGGATCCATGATTGAACTGGGACTTGCTTGGCGCAGACATTGGTAGAGCTGCAATGGCGGTGGTTGGACATCAGACCAGCAAGTCAAGAAACTTGAGTGAAACATAGGACAAACTCCCTCCCTCCTTCTTCTGTAAAAGTACCAGCCGTTCCTTCAATTTTCCTTCTAATCTGCTTGCAACCAGGACTTAGAGTGACACAATAGGGATGTTTCTTTTCCAAAGAAGAACCAAAGGATGGTGAGAACAGAGGAGGAAGGAAGGAAAGAAGGAAGGATCTAGCAGGAATTTTTTTTTATTTATTTTTTGCTGGTGATTGGAGCCAGGAAGGAGGCACAAAGATGCTATGCAATACGGAAGAATAAAAGAAGCTGAAGAAAGTTTTTTTAAAAAATTACCATAGGGATAGCAGAGAGGGCAACCTGCAAAGAATGTTCTGCCAGTCACAGCTGGAAGAGAAAATGAAAGATATGCAAACAACGCGGCCCAAAGCATGAAATTGAGGGGTTTTTTGTGTTCCGCCACTCCACCCTCCTTCTGCTTCATCCTTTCTTTCCCCTTTAGGAAGAAACACTTACAGTATGCAAAAATGAGAGGAATGGGACAGAATGGGGAGAGGGAGGGGGAAATTCATCAGGTTCTCCATGTAAAAAGGAGAGGCTCTCTCAGGAAGTGTGCCTTTTAAAAAAACCCAGGGATAGCAGTGGGTGCTTCCTGGGGAATGGAAGAAAGCAGTAATTAATGCATAGTGAATGGCTCTGAAAGGAGGCTGAATAGGACATAACAATGGATGGAGGGCTTTCTCTCCCTCCACCCCCACCCCTTTTCTCCCTTCTCTTTTAGAGGGTTCTCCCCCGTCCCCCCCCTTTTTTTTCCTTGAAGAAAAGATGCTCCTTAAAAGAAGAGGGCTACTGCAAAATGACAGCTACGTTCTGTCTTCTTTGCAAGGAAGGGATAATGGATTTTGCTTGGGGGTTGACCTACAGATGCAAATGACCTAAACTCTGGCAATTTCATTTTTTTTAATGGGATGAGACCCTTCATATCCCTCCTTCCTTCCTTCCTTCCTTCCTTCCTTCCTTCCTTCCTTCCTTCCTTCCTTCCTTCCTTCCTTCCTTCCTCTTTCTTTTTCTCTTTCTCTCTCTTTCCCTTCCTTCCTTCTTTTGTTCCTTCCTTCCCTCTCACCCTCCCTCCCTCCCTAACTTACTTACTTCTTCAACCATTCCTCCCTCCCTCCCTCCTCCAATTCTTATGTTCCCCTATACTTTTCCCCTCCCTCCCTCCCTCCCTCCCTCTCTCCCTTTCTTCCTTCCCATAGCAAGGTTCTTTGATGGTGTTTTGTTTCAGTCCTCAAAGTTCAGATTATGTGAGGACCTTCTCTTCTCTCTCTCTCTCTCTCTCTCTCTCTCTCTCTCCCTCACACACCCCCCATTTACAAAACATGTGTAGGAAGTTAGCACCCGCCCGTCTCCTAGAAAATTCAAATATCCTAAGAAATATTAAAAAGGCAGAATATTTCCTCTAAAGAGTAGAAACTCAGAAGCAGAAACTCATCCCCACCTCTGTTAATGGGTGGGCCATTAAGGCCTGGGCCAGAATACTTTACATAACAAAGATCTCCAGGTAAAACTATAGCAATTGCTCAAAAGCCCTTTCAGTGCATCATCATCCAGCAAGGCTCAACCAAGCCTGGAACTCAGGACAGCCTACGGAGTTGCCCCTGCATGGCCTCATGGGAGTCTGACAACCAATCAGAATACAAGCTCCAATTCAAATCCCAACAAAGGTTATAAAACCCAGGCACTCTCAGCACCTCAGCCTTTTTTCTTGATCTCTTCCTTCACCTTGAAGCATGTGATCATCCTTCCTTTTCACTCTGGAGCTCCAGGCCATGTGGTCCTCCTGTCCACCATTAAACCATCTTTCCAAACAGCCTCCATGGTTCCAGTGTCTTTTTCCCCACTTGGAACTGGACCCAGAAGGATTTTTCTTCCAACACATGAAGGGGGATTACCAAGCATAACTTCATTGGCCAACATCAATGATCCACCTTCAGCTCCTAGAAAAGCCATTGGCCCTGCCTTTTAATTCTGAGCCTCGCCATGGGATTCAGAGGGACTCGTGTTAAATATAGAGAAGCTCTGCAAAGGTTTCCAAGAAGGTTAAACTCCCTTTCCGAAAGCCAAAAAGTTGTAGCTCTTTATTTCTTTCTTGATAAAGGTAGTTCAGATAGAACCATAGTGATGAGAGCAGGGAAGTCTTCCATCAGATACAGGAAATCACTTTATCTTCTCTTTTTTTCTGCCACCTTGGAAGAGTCGTTTGGTGAGTTGACTTGACTGGCAATATAAATACAATAAACAAACATCTATTTCACCTGAGAAAAATCCAAAAATGATTAATTTTTTTTAAAAAAAAAAAAGCAAAGTAGCCAAGTTGGCAATATGTGTTCGCAAAATTTAATATTGCAGGTAGTCCTCACCTTACAGCCACAATGGAGCCTGTTGCTAAGTGAGATGGTTGATAAGTGAGTTTTGCTCCATTTTACGACTCTTTTTACCGCAGTTCTTAAGTGAATCACTGCAGATGTTGAATTAGGAACATGGTTGTTAAGTGAACCTGGTTTTTCTATTGACTTTGCTTGTCAGAAGGTCGCAAAAGGGGACCCTGGGACACTGCAACTGTCATAAATGTGAGTCAGTTGTCAAGTATCTAAATATAAAACATGTGGCTATGGGGATGCTGTAATGGTCATAAGTGTGAAAAATGGTCATATGTCACTTTTTCCAGTGCCATTGTAACATTAAATGGTCACTAAGTGAACTATTGTAAGTTGAGGATTACTGTACCTGTAATGTATTAGTTTCATTCAAATATTATTAGATTTTGACCAAACAGAGATCCCTTTGAATGGCCATTAAATAAACCATCGTAAGTTGTGGACCACCTGTATTGCAGTAATATTAACTAGACCAATCAAAAGGTCACAAAACAGTATGTGGGTTTGCAACTGTCACAATACACTTCACTAGATAAGACGATAAACAAAACTAGAAGAACAAAAATGGGGAGGGAGGAAAGAGAAACTTAGATGTTTTTAATTATTGTAAAATAAAATGTGGGAAGGGATTACAGACTTTCAGAATCCCCTTGATGAAACATTATCCTCTTTTTATTTGAATTTAGAACTTTCTTGGCTTGAGAACTCAACCAAACAATCAATCAAGGGTAGAATTTTGGGGTATTCTTTCTATAAACACAAATTTCTTGGTTGGCAAAGGAAAAAAAAAGGTTATTTTAAGTTTGGAATGTGGATCTACAGCCATACTACCCTGAACGCACCCAATCCCGTTTGATCTCTGGAGCTAAGCAGGGTCAGGCCTGCTTAGTACTTGGATGGGAATACTGGATGCTTTTTTATGACTTCAGCAACAGTCAATGCCTAGAATGCTCTACCCAACTCCATTGTTACAGCCTCAACCCCTCACAACTTCAACCTCAAACTGTCTACCATTGACCTCACCCCATTCCTAAGAGGTCCTTAATGGGAGCGTGCATAAGCGCACCAGCATGCCTACCGTCCCTGTCCTACTGTCCCCATTTATCTCTGTTTACTTCCTTTGTTCTTGTTTATGTTCATACTTATACTTGCTATCTTGTGCATGTTTGACAGACAAATAAATAAAATAAAAATAATGATCTATATGTCCTTGGAAAACACAAAGTCAGTAGAATAAAGACCTAGCAGTTGTATTAATATCATATGCTAGAATGAATGAGTTTTTTCATCCTATTTTGGGGCTCTTAACAGAATCTGGGAAACGGATTATATTAATTAATTAGTTAGTTTGT